>NC_092432.1:8011669-8621914 GCF_036169615.1 Heliangelus exortis
AGAAGAGCAGTGTCTCTTCCATCTGGCATAATAATTGCTGTTCAAAACTCTCTGCAATGAGCTGTGTGTGACTTCAGCAGAACCATCTGTATCTCTTCTTGTGCAGCCCCGTTTGCCCTGACTGCACTGTTCTGATGCATGTTTCTTCTGAATCATGAGACTGTATCCACTGACTACTTTCAATCTCTACCAGCATTTTCAGAAGATGATTCCATACAGCCCCCATCATTGCTGGGAATCTGTGTGTGGTTGGCAGGCTGTATGCCTGGCAGGACCCTCCTGCAGTTTTTATCTCCCAGTGCAGAGATGCTGGGCTGATAAAAGATAGATAATGTTATTAGCCTCATGCAGGTTCTTTGAATAGCTTTACAGTTGAGTGATCAAATTCCAGATGCACTGAGGGCATATTTACAAGGTTATAAGCATCAGCTGGCAGCTCTTGTATCTTCTCTTGAAGTGGTATCTCCTTCTATGAGAACCTATTTTGGGTCTTTTTGGGAAGTTCACTTGCAAAAACTGAGTCAAATTGTACAATGAGATACTGTGTTCACTTGACCACAAGAAGTGTCCCTGATGGAGGAGGGAACAGAGCATATACTGCTCCTCTTTTCTTGCTAAACAAGTTTTTATTTTCATCTGAAGTAGGGTATTTTTGTGGAGTGTGTCAGGAGAGCAGGCAGGTGTGGATACAGCACAAGAGCTGATGTGGGGAAGAAGGCCCAGCTGTGTGAATTGGTAGTGTCAGAGGACAAAGGTGAAGTTTCTGTTGCATTCTAGTGGCTTAGGGGCTTAAGCAGTGAACAGGGTAAAACTTGAAACAACAGGCTTTCAGCTTCATGTGATTTCAGGCTGTAAAGACAATAATTGCAGGAAACACCCCCTAGAAAAAAAACAATGGGGAGGGAGTTGGTTATTTCTTAGGATCCAAGGTAGTGTCAGCAGCTCTGAAGCTGCTTCTGGACTTCTGGCTCTGTGTAGCTCCTTAATTGTGCGTTCCCTAGGACTGCTGTTATCCTGAACAACAAATCATTACTGCTTTCCTGTTAAGGACTGATGTAACTATCTTTTTCAATGCATTGGCTTAGTCTGTCCTTTATGGAATAGCCAGGTGACTGCCATGCCACCACCATGTGGGCAAATGTCTTCTGTTAAATGACTTGCATCTTTTCTTGTACTAAAAAATCCTGATAAATAAGCCTTTAACTCCTACTAAATAGCTGAGTTTTTTCCCACTGCCTTTTTAACGGCCAGGAAAAACTGCACACAGCTTTAATATATAAGCAGTTCTGTGTAAAATAGTCTCACCCACCAAGCTTTTGGACTTTCAGTCTTCTAGAGCTTGCTAGAAGCTTGTTGTTTCTGCCACTGGCTTGGACAGTCAAGTGCTTACACAGGTTCATGTGGCTCAACCCAGGAATCATCAGTGTCTCAGTTATGAGATTTACATTGTACAGGTTTTAGGGGTCAGTTTGCTTGGCTGGCAGGGTGCTGTCCCAATGTCACTGATGCACAAAGCCTCTGCCTTGCGAAGCATTTGGACAGGTAAAGTCTCTAGAAAGGAATGTCAGGATTTTGGCTTCTGCTGCAGCTAGCAGTGCTGATTTCTCAGCTTTGAGAGCTTATCAGTCTCTCCCCTTGTGTAAGGCTGCACAGATCAGTGCTGCTAGTTCAGTCAGAAAGGAAGAAAAACATTTCCTATTTGTTGCTATATTTGGTGGCGAGGAGGTGATTTATTATGGAAGTGCTAATGTGTTCTCAAAGGCTTGTTAGTACAGCAGGAATAAGCAATTAAATAACTGTGTCCTTCAGGTACATTCCACCCTTGATATGGGGAAAGAGTGGACATATCCAGACTGCCCTTTATGGAAAAATGGGGAGAGTGAGATCACCGCATCCGTATGGACTTCGCAAGTACCTCACGATGCCAGATGGAGCCACTGCCACCTTTGATCTCTTCGAGCCACAGTCTGAGCACTGCACTGGAGGTCAGTCCAACACCTGCTGCTTGCCTCGAGCTGCTAAACCTTGGTTCTGTGCTAGGGGAGAATGGATATGAACACTGCTACTTGGTTTATTAGAAATCATAGGTACAGTTCTGGCAATGTAAAAAGCCTGCCTAGCAATGTTAGTATGTGTGGAGGCTGAGAGGCCATCTTCATGTATACCTGTATGTTAGAGCAGGAGAGACCCTGCCTGACAAATTAACAGGAGGTGGGGGGTTAAGGAACAGAAAAAATGTTCCATAATCAGTTTCAAGTGAGAGACTCGCAAAGAGAATCTGGTGATAAACTTTTCCTGTTAAGGCTGTGGGATCAGAGGCTAGCTGCATGAAGTTCTTCTAGAAAAGAAACTAGACATTATCTCCCCCTTAAAATCATATTCTTGGTAGTCTTCAGGGACAATAGATGTTTCAGGACCTGCATGAAAACCAACTCCATGTGCACGGAGTAGGGAAGAGATCCAGACAAGAAGAGAACTCCATGAAAAGTAGAAAATAATGGTGATTCCTTACAACATTGTGTATGTATACTCAGAGTGAATGTCAGCTTTCAAACTCACTGCTGGTAACAGCAACACTGAGTTCCTCTGACTTGACTTCAGAAGTTCAATTTACCCCTGCAGTAAGCCTGTGACTCCCATTTGGGCTTGTTCTGTTCTCAGCTCTCATGGTTGAGATCCTTGTGGTATAACACTGCACTGGAACAGTTACTGTTATATATATATCACTGAAGAGTATCTGAGCAGTGCTTTCCTAATGAGGCAAAAATTCAGTGACTAGAGCTGCTAAGCACTGGAGCTTTGCATGTAGGAGTTTGATAGCTAATTTGAAGTGCATGTGCTAATCCTGAATGTAATTTACTGTGCCTTACTGAAATTACAACAATTACTTTCTTAGTTGATGCAATGATGTCTTGTTAAACAGACAGCAGATCAAATACTTCTAGATTAGCCACGGAGCGGATGATGGCCAGTATCAGCCTATCAGAATGCCTGGGCTTAGCAAAGCTTCATTTTGAAGGCCTCTGTTACACCCAGTTCTGTAAGGGAATCTGCTCGGTGCATGCATGAGCAGTGGGCTCCAGAGCTGCCACATGCTTAGTCACAGCAGGCTGTCAAAAGGCAGAACATGTAATGTCAAAAACATTCTTCAATGACAAGAGTTTACTCTTGGTCTCTAGGCAGTGCCTGTAGAACTGTTTGGGCAGCTTTTCCTGAAATTAGAAAACTGTTCATCTCCTGTAACATGAATTACTTTTTCACATCTGCAGCTCTGGAACTGCTAGTCTCCCGTCCCATACTAGATTTTTGGCAGACTAGTAGGATTTTTTAGCTTGCTCTTGGTAGATGGTTTCCCACGGATCTGAATTGGAAACCTTCTGAATTTCTTAATTTGCATGAAGTGACATTTACTTAACTTTCTTCTCTTTCTGTGCACAGAGGATGTCACGATGGTGATCTGCCCTGGGATTGCTAACCACAGTGAAAAGCAGTACATCCGCACCTTTGTTGACTATGCCCAAAAAAATGGGTACAGATGTGCTGTCCTGAATCACCTGGGAGCTTTACCAAACATTGAGCTCACTTCTGCTCGAATGTTCACATATGGTAGGTAATTCATGGCACCTGGGGACTGACTTCCCAAGCTTGGGGAGTTTCTGGAGCTTGATCAGGCTCTTTCAGCATTAATACAATGGCTGTATCTGAATGAGGATAATTTTGTACTCTTTTTCTGGTTTAACTGCTTTCTGAACTTAAGAACTAAACTAACTTACATGTGAGGATGTGAGGAGGCCAATACTGGGATTCACTTTTCCTTCTGTCTTCTCTCAGCTCTTACACATGTAAGATGCTGAAGTGTCAGATCTCCAGAGGTCACTTTCAACTCTGGTTCTGTGAGCTCATTTGTGGAATGTGAGGCTACCTGGCTCTGAAGTGTTAGCACAACTTCTGAGGCTTTGTAAAATGTAGTATTCTACAGACAGAGGGGTTTCTACCAGCCTATCCAGAAAGTATATTTCTGTCCTATGAGGGACACATGAGAATTGGTCCCTGGATGTGACAAATGTCAGGGAACAGCAGCAATTCAATAATAGGACAGTAAAGCTAAGTGGTAGTGCTTAACTTCCATGATTTGGGGTTTCCTCCTTGAGTAAAAGGAAGTAATACTTAACCTAGAAATTAGAAGGAATAAAAGGCTTGTTACTGAGGATGACTCCAGCTTGTAAGTAATGTGATCATAGTAGAACACGGCCTTTTTGCCTGTGACCTGATCTGCTCGTTCCTGAGTTCTCTTGAGCTCTCATGTCCTTCTTTACTGCAGACATCTATAGGTATGTTAAGTCAGGAGTCAGTTGTAGGTTTCTGTTCATGTGGTGCCTCCTGTGTGGTTTGCAGTCTTAAATCTACAAGTTAAAGTGCATAGATAGCTAATACCAGTGTACAATGCCATCAATTTTGCAGCTGTTTCTCTTCATGTATCTTTTTCCCATCTCAAAGGCAGGAGAAATGGCTGCAGGTACTCAGATTTTACATGTGTGGAGACCTTCAAATCTGCCAAACCAAAGACCTTAATACTGCCAGATGCTGAATCCCTCAGTGCCTGCAGCCTGTGGGGTACAACTGGGGGTGTTAGCTGAGAGCAGAACAGATCTGAATAGAGGTGCTTACCTCTTAATGATCTATGACAGTATTGCCAAAAGCAAAGGAGCAGGCCGCTTTCCAGACACCCCACTAGAGTTCAGAAGTGGGTAACTGCCTCAGGAAGGTAATGATGTGTACTGTTGTTAAATAGAAATGTCAAACCTTGAGTTATTAGATGGCTTTTTTTACAACTGCTTTAGAAAGAAGCGTTTGGATTGTCAGATGAGCTGTTGCCGTGATTTCTAAGGAAGTTGACTTTCTTTCTTTGGCATTCTGACAGAACTAGCCATGAACTAAGGTCCACAGGACTCGTAACAGCTAAAGAAACACGTGTGAATCAGAGCTCTTAAAGCCCTTAGGTTGTTGGAAAGTCAGAAAGGGTGAGAAGCTGAACTTAAAGCATGCAACTGAAGCTTGAAGTGGGAATCTGCATGTGTTAGAAGATGATACTTGACTTTGTCCTTATTTTTAGGTTGCACCTGGGAATTTAGTGCCATGGTTAATTACATAAAGAAGACCTACCCTCAGACCCAGCTGGTTGTTGTGGGCTTCAGCCTAGGTGGAAACATTGTCTGCAAATACGTGGGAGAGAGCCAGGCCAACCAGGAACGAGTCCTGTGCTGTGTCAGCGTGTGCCAGGGGTACAGTGCTCTGAGGTAGGTCTAAAGACTTCTCCATACCAGTCTCCTGGGGGTGCAGGAGAGGGCAGATCTTTTGGAAGGGTGAGGTGAAGAGTGTTTTGCTTCTCTTGCATTTGAACTGCTCTGCCAGACTGCAGCCTGTGAGAGGGAACCCTTCTAAAATAGCAGCCAATGCTTTGGGTGTTGGTTTTTTTTCCACAAATAAGCTGTGTGTGGCAGCTCCTACCTGTGGAGGCTGGGAAGAGACACACAGCTCTTACACTGCTGATCTATGTTCTCCATCCTTCATCTACTCATCAGCACAACAGTGCTGTGGACTGTTGAGGAGATGGAGAGGCACTTGCAACTTAGGGTGCACGATTTGGAAGGTGAAGAGGAGGAGGCTTACAGCTCTAGGTGCTGCCTATATGTTGACCTATGGCTCCCCAGCTGAGGCTTGCACTTCCATTTGCTTATGAGGGACCTGGGTATAGCACTGCTGCTTGAAAACCGGTGGTCCACTGATGTGCATTAACTTCCCATGTATACACAGTTAATTAAAATAAGAACAGTGTAACCAGATAAGATACTGCTTTCGGTTTTCACTGTCTGTATATACAGACAACTATTAATCTGTAGCTGACTTTATAGTAACTTAACTGCACTTTTGAGCCCTGAAACTGAAAGGCAAAAGGGGCCATTAAAGTCAGGGGGCTTGAGCCAAGATCCATTGGGCAGATAAAAATGGTGACACTATGGCAGCCCTGTGAGGGGCTTGCTATGGAATTTGACCTGTCAGCCTGGTTCTCTCTTGGTGCTGATCTGCCTGTGTAGGGAATAGTTAGATGTTCAGCAGTCTTAAGACACCTTGTATGAGAAACTCTTGGAAGTGAAAGAGGCTTTTCTGGAAGCATTAAATGTGACTAAAAGCACTTCAGTAATATGCCAACACACTTAATTGATTTTGAGATCAGATGGGACTACTACTAGGAGAGTGTAATCTACTGCTTGGTCCCCAGGCAGTTCCCACCCTTAAAATCTGAAAAGACAGTTTCAGAGTGTGTGTTTCAAAATGTTCTTTGTTGTCTTGGGGTTCTGGCATGGAGCACAGAGTATCCTTTTGAAGCCAGCTCCTCAGATGCATCAGACAGGGCTTGCAAGGATGAAATCCTTGCTTCCATATTCTGCAGTTACACAATTCTGTATTTCTCGTCTCAAAAACAACATGTCAAGTAATGCTGTTCCTGAAGTCGATTTCTGCAGTGGTATGTCATGATGTGGTGGTAGAACAGCATGGGAAGGACAACCTGTTTAACAATACTGTACTTGGATATTTGTGTGGAAAAGTAACAGCTGCTTGTCAGACTTTTTCATGCAAGTTCTTCAGTGGGTTGTGTGGATTATTGAGCTCTTGACTCCACCTGCTGGGTAAACATCTACTAGCAAATCTCCAGTCATGAAACATCTGTTGTGCATTACTGGGCAGTCAGCAGAATGGCTTTTCAGATCCTGTGCCTCCCTTACCCAATACCTAATTCTGCTTTAAATGCTATTTAGCTGAAGAACTAGAGGAAAGCAACATCAGTAAATGTCTGCTAAGCAAAAGGCAGGACAGGGAGAGCTTTGTGCCTCTGGTTCTAGAAATGGGAGGTACAAAGCACCTCCAGGTTAATGGCTAGTCTAGTAGATTAAAATAACTGGCCTTGTCCCTCTGGGCTACAAGAAAATGGATTACCCAGGTAGACATGACCAGTTAGTGTACAATTCCATTTTCCTTTTTATTAGCTTGTACAGCTTTTATTGCCCAAATACCTTGAGAAAGTAAAGGGTAAAAAGTGATGGTGAGCAAGGTGAGCCAGGAACCTAAAATATGAAAGCCTTTCCAGAGCATTAAGCAGGAGTCCCACAGATGGGCATAATAAAGTTGCAGCAACACTAGGATCTGCCAGAAGAATGAGTCTTTTATTTTAATGAATTAGCACTGTATCTGGGGAATTTGTTCCCTGAGGCTAAAGGGGGACATGTCTCCTTATTACTTAATCTCTGCCTGCACAGGCTTGATTCTGCTTCTTGATCTTGTGGAATGCATCTTCACCATAGCTACAGGCTGTAGGGGAGAGTCCTCAGTTGAGACCTGTGCAGGCCTCAAAATGCCAGAAGCTGCCTTTTTTCAGTGCTTGCAGCTCTTCATGTGAGGAGTACAATTGTATACCACAGAAACTGCAAGGAAATGTAGTAGCTTTACCTTCAAACATTTTTAAATAACAGGTTTGCTTGGAAAATCTGTGGGGAAAAAAAAATGCACACCTTCCTGTCTTCCTGCATTCTCCTACCCTGGCATAAATGTGTTTGGTAGACAAAAAGATAAGAAAGTTTTCTTTTAAAAATGGCTTACTGCAATAAAACACAGCTTGCTTTTGCTCTGGTAGAGGACTTGCAGGCAGTGGCTTGGGAGGTCATGCTCAATGCACTGCAGTTGTCATGGTTTGTTAATGTTTAAATGGCAGGAGCACTTCAGTAGCTGAAACTGCTCCCAGCATTCTTAGGTTGCTCAGTAAAAGATGGTGTTTCCTCAGTAACAGCAAACCCTACTCAGAGTTAAAGCTGTAACCTGCCCATGACCCTGCCAGCACTGCTTTGCTATGCTATGCAAAGCTCACCCAAGTCTGGATGATGTTAATTCTGTTTTAACAACAGATAAGCTGTGAAGTACTCTTCTGCTTTGAGAAGAGGTAAAGACTGCAACTCAGATGCCACTTGCAGCAGCATTTATTCCTGCAGCTACTGCCAATAAAATTAGAACAATAATAGTGCCTGTACATATTGGAAACATCTGCACAAATTATTTCCCCTGCAGAGCTAATATGCACAATAGACAACACTTTGTTCAGCAACAGGTTTTGGTTCATTCTTTGGTAGTCTCATTAGGTAAATTACATTCAACTCATGCAAAGGGTACTAAAATCCTCTTGTCAGTGTTGCAGATCTTGATTGATGGCTCTTAAATGCTCTGATCAAAACAGCTAATTGTGTTGTGCAAAAGGAGACTGGAGATCTCTTTTCTGATATTACCAAACTTCATCAAAGTGGAAGTAATTTCCTGGAAAAGGTTAAGCCATGGGCAGGGGAGGCCTGCAGATTTGTTTACATAGCCTCTAGGCTGCCAAAAGATGTTACAGTGTGTTGAACAGAGCTTTCAAGATCTCTATTAACATCTTTGTAACAGCTTTGATTGTTCTGTGATGTGTTTCTTCCAGGGCACAGGAAACCTTCATGCAGTGGGATCACTGTAGAAGATTTTATAACTTCCTCATGGCAGACAACATGAAGAAGATCATCCTTTCTCACAGGTACTGAAGTACATCACTTAAGCTGACAGTATTGATTGGGTCAATTGCTACATTGGATTTGTCTTCTCAGTCCTTTTAAATAGGACTCCTGAAAGATTATGCACCAGTTCCTTTCTTGGTGGCCTTTAGGTGAACCAACAGAGAAGGGGAGTCTATGTCAATCTCATTCATATACAGTAAAATACACAAATAAGCTTTGGTGATCTTACTAGAAGAAAGCAGGCTTTCTTGCTTTTTCTGCCTTCTGAGGAAACTTAATGAATAAACAAGATGTGCACAGGAAAACATTGTAATTAGACCTCAAAGTGGAGTATTCTGCATCTGTTTCACTTCTAGCCAAAGAATTTACCATTCAAGGAGCCTCTTGCACTGCCACCTACTTGAGGTAGGACTAATCTTCAAGATCTGCTGTATGGGGCTGCTGCTTATCAAATAAGCAGAAAGTCAAAACTAGCTGTGGCTTCTAGCTATTCCTCTAGAAAGAGCATGTAGCTAGCAAAATACTTCAGTGTTGTTCTTCCTGGAGTGCAAATGTACTTGTAGGATCCCTGTGCTGCTGTTGTGATCTGTGGCTCTCATGTTCAAAGGGATGTGTTTATTAAACAAGTGACATGTTCAGTGGTGTTGTTTCTTCCATCACAAGTTTCTGGGTAGTTCTTTCTAGGGCAGTAAATGTGTAAGTACCTCATCTGTGTATATTTGAAGTTGCCTGACTTGAGGGGAAAAAGGGAATATCCAAGAACAATTCCAATTAAGAGCACATGTCACTGGCAAACTTTTGGTTTATTGTTTACACTCCTGTGCAAAATGAAACACTTGGAGAAGGAATTAGGGCAGCTGACATGTAGAATGATCCACATGATTCATTCCAGATTGACAAATATTTAGACAACTTGACCAAATTTAACATGTGAAGTTAGGTAAGTTCTCATTAAAATGTATTTGAATTCATAACCCAGAAGAAAATCAGCGCTGGCTCAAAGGAGAGTCTGTTAAGTAAACTCTCTTTTCATAATCACTTGTGCTCTAAGGCAATTCCCCCATCAAACCTGGCCTCCTACTCTGCCCTGCAGCTGCCTCTGAAAGGGAATTAAAACTCCTTTCCAACTTGCAGCTTTTATATTATTTGTTAGGGGAGCAGTTTGTTCTCATAAAGGAACATCCTCTCCTGAGGGCAATCACTAATTATGACAAGTGTCCATAATAAATAGCTTTCTGCTAAAGTAATGCCCCAAGTAGTTGCTGCTGTGTGAGTTATCTTAATGTCTTCTGGGGGAACTTTAGGACCAGATGGTGAAGGAGATGCCGTGCCCAGGACTGCTAGTGCTCTCATCTGAGCCACCCACAGGTTGGTCTGAAGCCAAAGGACCCTCCCTCTAACATGCAGCCTCTCTTCCAAATACCCCTAGTGCTGTCTGTTATGGGCAGATTCTTTTAGAGACTCCTTGTCCAGTTTTTCAGTGTAACAGGAAAACACCATTTTCTGTAGGAGGTGAACAAATAAGCTGTCCCTGTTCCCAAGAGAGCCTTGTGTGTAGCCCACTTCTAGTCTTACCTTGCTAGATTTGGTAAACTCAGTTGCCCTTGAACAGGTAATGGCTTTGCTGCCCTTTTCCTGTTATTTGGATGTTTTTCTTGATGTTCTTCTTTCAGGCAAGTTCTTTTTGGAGATAACAACATGAAGAAACCACAAAACCTGTCAGATGCAGATCTGAGCAAACTCTATACAGCAACATCCCTTATGCAGATTGATGATAATGTTATGAGGTATGAAGGGTGATTCTCTGATCCTATATAGATCTCTCAAAGTACCTTCTCTTTCAAGAGTTGCTCTGCATGCCCTTTGCTTTGTCTATAGGAATCCACTGAAATACAGTGCTGACAAGCTCAAATTCTCATTGCCTTCATACTGAATAAAACTTACCAGAAAAAAGAAACATTATTGGCAGTCACAGCTTCTGTAAAATCATGCAGGAGGCATTTGTTTTTCAGTAAATGTGAATCTGCAGCCTTCAGTAATGTAGGAAGAGGCCAGCTCCAGCAAAAAACAGGGCAGAACTTGCTCAGAACAACTTGTGAATGTCCTTAACCCTGCTTGGATTTTAGAAAAAACTTTCTCCCCCAAAAAACCACTATTGCTTTCTCAATAAACATTAGGTTTGGCTGAGATAATCCCTCTTTTACTTGTCATACTAACATCTAAATTAAGCTTTCTGCTTTATTAAGCAGTAGCTTCTTACTGTCTGTGTCCTTGAAAAGAGCACAGCACTTTTATCAGTAGCAGTGTTCATACCATGGCATGTTGTGTAGAGTCTGACACCTTTCCAAAATGACATGGGAAACTGTTGACTATACAGCTATAATGCTTCTGGCAGACTGGGTATATTTCTGGCTGCTTGCTAAAATCCATTTTAAGGGAAATCTCCTTACTTGTCTGTCATACCTGAGGCCTTTCTAGTTTGGGGCAATAGCTAGGTTGTCTCTGACTGTAAAAAAAAAAAAAAAAAGCCAAAATAAAACACTCAAGTATAGGTTTGAACTCTTGGTTTGGGGGAGAGTGCAAAGGATTTGGGGAGAACTGGAACCACAGTGAATTCTGGGTGGCTTGTAGTCAGGCTCTTTTGTCCAGTATGTTTTGAGGTTCATAAACTGTGGTGGGTTTGCATTTTGAAAGATTTTAGGTAAAGATGAGTGCAATCATAACTTTTTGTTCCATATGTACAATTATCTAAGTGAAGTGGGGTACTTTAAAAGAAGTAAACAGAAGGCTCCCTACACTTCAACTTCCATGTTTAACTTGCCCATGCTATCACAATGTTTGAGTAAGCACAGAAAATACAAAGGCATGCTCTGCCAGAAGTGAGTTTTGCAGAGACACTGGGTAGAAAAAAACATCATCTATGAAAACTGAGGTATCATTCCTATCTCTGCGTATATGTCCTCACTTGAAAGCAAGTCACATGAACAGATGATTGCAATGACAATTTTCTCTGTTTCAGGAAGTTCCATGGCTACAGTTCCCTAAAGGAATATTATGAAAAAGAAAGCTGCCTGCATTATTTGCACAAGGTAAGCTCTTGCAATAGAGACTTCTCTTGTACCTTCATGTTTTTATTGGAGAGAAAATGCACTGTGGTTTCTGTTGTTAGTACCCAGACACAGTTGTCTTAGCTGGGCTGTCCAGAAATTATCAGATGCTGGAGTAAGATTTCAGTTTTTGCTGCCTCTAATACTGGGGCTAAATGCTCTGGGCTCTCAAAAGCTTGTAACTCACACAGGTAGTAGCACCCAAATGATCTAGATAAAGTCATGCATTCAGCTGTATCCTGTGAGTGTATGAGGATAAGGTGGGAAATGGATGGTGGCATATAACCTGCAGTTTCAAGGAATACTTACTAGATACTGTGGAAAAAATTATATTCTCTGGTAGACTGGTGCTTATCAGACCAAAGTTTTGCAGAAGTGGAACTGGAAGGTAAAAATCCTTCTTGATCTGCTGAGGCAGAGGATGAATATGTTCCAAGGGAGTTTCCTGGACTTCAACCAAGGTGTCTATAACAGAGCTGGCACTAGCTGCCTGATGTACAAAGCAATACAGAACAAAAAAGGGTGTGGCTATTTGAATTCTGAGAATGGGGAACATCTGTGACTCAGTCGTTATTTGCTCTGATGCACCCCTTGCCCTTTCATACAACTGAGTTGTAGAAAAGAAAAAATCCAGGTCTGTAAAGTATTCCATTGGTGAAAAGTCACCAGTCTTAAATTTCTACTCTCTGCTTTTGATGCTTCTCCAGGTACAGAGAATTCTGAAACAAGGGGTCTTATTTGAGTTAAGCTAAGATACTTTTGCAGTTTGTAGACTGAAATTTAGGTACTAACATTTTATTGTTTTTTTCCTTTTCTGCCATGTTTGATGCAGATCTATGTTCCTCTTCTGTTGGTTAATGCTGCTGATGACCCTCTTGTGCACGAGAGTCTTCTATCAATTCCAAGAGCTCTCTCAGGTATGTTGAAGCAGTTTGCTCCATCTGTGCATATTTGTGCACCTGCAGCTTCCTTACCACATCACGATCCATTATTTCAAGCCAGTTTGACTTGCTTCTGTAAGTCAATCCTGTAACTGTAATCCTGTAATCCTGTGGAAGGTGTGCTAAGCTTTTTTAAATTGCCATTCAGTAGAACTAACAAGGCTAACTAAGGTTATCCTAGCTGAGATCTCTTCCTTGTAAGTTCTGTGAGCTGTCTATCCTGAGCCAATAAAAAAACAACCCAAATGACCCTTTGAAGCTCAGAAGAGGGAGCTGACTGCTGCTTTGTCACACAGGTAGAAGTGCACAGGGAGGGACGCAGGGCTCATTCTTTTCCTGGTTGTAAGCTGTGAGCAGAGAACTTATCTGCAGCTGCTTCCAGACAGAAGTAAGAATGGGGGTTTTCTCACTATACCTGGAGCAAGGTGGCTGATGTACTGTCAGAGCTTAGTGCAGAATAACAGTCCTGGTTCCAGGTGTGAGTTAGAGATCTTTATTTGTTAAAGAAGAATCATGATTGCAATACAGGTATTGCCAGAAGGGCCCAGCCAGCAGTATTTCTTGGGCATCCTTGTATTGGCCTGGATTTGTTTCTACAGACTGTCCTGTTCTGTGAAGCAGTTAGGTTTGGACTTCAGAGTAGCCATGACCTTTGTCAGTACCTTTCTGCTTCCTACACATGATTGCTCCTTTGGTTCAGATGCTATGCCAAGGTACAAGTTGATTATCATAAGTGTGTTTCATTCTCAGCTCCAAGATACTAACCTTCTGGAACTTTCTGATTCCTTTTGTTTTACAGAGAAACGGGAAAATGTGATGCATGTACTGCCCCTTCATGGAGGCCACCTGGGATTTTTTGAGGGGTCTGTGCTATTCCCAGAACCTCTTACCTGGATGGATAAGCTTGTGGTGCAGTATGCCAATGCCATCTGCCAGTGGGAGAAGACAAAGTCTCACTGCTCAGACACAGAGCAGGCTGTATCTGGCCAAGAATAATTAACCCAAAGACTCTGGGTCAGTTTAGTATATTTCCCCCTTTGGGAACATCTTGTTCCCTCACCTGCTGCTTCAGGTTTCCATTTTCCTAGATATCCTATGGCTGGAGTTTGATCAAAATGTTTTCTTCCAAAGTGGAGTTAAAGCAGAGGTTGATATCAGGTCAGAGCATCTTTGTATATATAGCCAATTGGGTTTGAAATTTACTGCTTTGCTTGAGGAATTAGGTTGCTGACTGTGACTTGTTACAGGGTTATTGAGCTAAAGACAGCTTGCTTTATTACAGCAGAAGTTTCAAATGTCAAAAGTTCTGTCGCCTGCTGGTCAAAAACTTGATCTGCAGAATTTGTTTGGGTGTAGATGCCAGAGTAACTATGACTCTGTTCTTCTCTGTCCTGGTGGAAAAAGACTGTACCAAGCCACAAGCAGTTAGTAGCTCAGTCTGTAAGCTTTTAAAATGTGATTTGGAAAAACAGATGCTCAACTGCCAGTGGAGGAGTGGAGTTCCAGCCTTTCACCATCTCAAGGGAGCTTTTTTTACTTCCTAGGAATGCACTTACACAAGTCAATCAATTTAAAAATACTTAACTTCCATGCTACAGCTATCTGTAGGTTGGGGTGTCTTTATGCTGGGACTCCAGGCAGAGAAAAGCTGCAGGCTGGTTATAGCAGTTAATGTTTTTATGTGAATATGTTCTGTTACACCAAGAACAGATCAGTCACCTTCTTGCCATCTTTGCCTCTTTTAAATGTAGTCATCTTTTTAGCACTTTTTTTTTCTTTGACCCAGGGCTATTTAAAGCTGGATCTGGCTTCCAAAGTGAAACTAGTGATTAAGAATCTGCAGGATCTTTCTCTGAGAAAAACTTGGTCTTAAGAATATTTAATATAATTATGTACTCTGCTAGGGATTCACTTGTTGAGGAGGAAGGTATCTATTTAGATTTACTCCCGTTATGTCAGCATAAATCATACCAAAATTTTTCCCTGTAGCTTTCAAAGCATCAGTGGTTTTCAGACACATGATTTGCCTTACAGTTGATGGGGAACTGGATGTCTCTAGCCCTGTGCTACTAAAATGGTGTCTTTGTGTGGCTAACAACTTCTAGGTCAATGTAAATGCTGTAGGATCACTGGCTCCAGAAAGACACTGGGCTCTTCCTCTCCTGAATTCCTTTTTCACACCCAGACATCCTCTTCTAGTTTTAAAGTGCAAAGTGTGAAAGCAGTTTGCAGAAAAGATGCCTACTCACTTGTGCTTTTTCCCCTCAAGTGGCTGTTACGGTGCCAAGATTCTAGTCTATCCCCTGGAAAGAAGGTTGTCCCATGACAATCTGGAGACTGAAATTTTGTGATCAAAATCTTATTTTACTGATTTTTTTTTTTCTGTTGATATTGTAGTCTCATTAATCCACCCTTAGGACTTCATTATCACATTATCAATGAAGTTCTTTTCTTGTCACATGTCCCACATCAATCAGCACTTTATTGCTTCAGCCTTGGTCTGTGTTTCAGGCACTTTAGTTGTAGCTTAAGGGCAAAACAAGCTGCAAGATTTCAGTCTGGTAATACAGGGGAACAAGCCTTCTAGACTGCCCTGTCCCTGAACTTCAGTATGTTGGAAAGGTGAGGTTTTTGTTTTAATAGAGCAATAAATAACTTGTAGCAAGGTGCATTATTGTATCAGGAAATTTCTTTCATTTGCCTTAGGCCAGATACCTTGGCCTGTTAGAATGAACTGTGGATATCTGCACATTCTCCTTTTTAGTAAATCCAGGTTTCCTCTTTTTTTCCTCAAAGGAAAGATGTGACTGAGTAAAGCTATGGCAAGACTTTGCCATGCTTGTGGCACTTCCTTAAGAACTATTTTAGGGCATTAGTTAGCCAAGGTATACTTAGGTGATGGATATCTTGTCTCTGTTATCCTCTTATTCATACTGCATCTGTGTATCACTAAAATCTGTCATAAGACATTTCAGATTTTTGCTTAAGTATCTGTTCATGTAATACTCATTGATATGAATTAAATATCTTCTCGCTTCAACAGGAGTGGAGTGTAAACAACACTTGTACACATCAAATAGATACATAGAAGTTTAGGTGTTTAAGGGAATATTTTTTATCTTCAGTGGGTTACAACTTTAGAAGTGTTTCACTTTTCATAATATGCTACAGGTGTAGCTTACACAGGTCATGGCTATCTGCCTTGAAGAAACAACGCTGCCCTTCCCATGCTTCATGTGTCCTTCCTCAATCCAGCTTTACTGTACTGAGATCAGTGTCAACTTCAGCTCTAGAGGAACAGAAAACTTCCTTGGTACCAATGCCATTGTTGAGGTGAATATTGACCCAACATGTGAATATCTAGGAAAGAAAGGTCAGTGTGTGTCTGACCTCCCTTGACAGCAAAATATCTGCCTTCCTCAATTTGAGAGCCTAACCAAAAGCAAGGGTGCTCTGGCCAGCTTCCCAGGCAGCTGAAGCTCTGCCTTCCTTCCCAGGACCCTGGGTGAGAGCTGGCTTGGTGCTGTCTGGGAAGGTTAATGCTAAGGCAAAATAAGTGTTTTGCCTCTGCTTTTTGATAAAGTCTTGCCAGTCCCTCTGAAAGTGGAACTTTGTCCTGGGAAGCTTAACACATGAGGTTGTTGAAGTGTGCACTTTTAGATCATTACAGTATAGTCTGATATTGCAGTTCAAGATTACAGCATGATGAATCTGTCATGTGCCCTGTGTACCTTCAAAGAAAAAGCATTAGCAGAGCTCTTCCCTGGGTAGTCATGTGTAGTATACACTCTTTCCTGTCACTGGATGTAAGTAGCACTTGAACATAAACACAAAGGACTCTCTTAGGCAGGTAGCAAGTTGTAGAACAGTTACTGTTTGATGGTTAGGCTGGTCCAACCATCACCTTTGTCACCGTGTGGAGAGATCTGAAGATTGTAGGTGAGCAGCTGGGACTTGCTCTTACCAAATAGGAGGAACTTTGCAGCTTCCATTGGATCAGATCTGACAGCATTTTTAATGGTCACCTGGCTAGGTTCTAAGTTCAAGGCTTTTTCAGATGGGTCTGGCTGTGTTGGAGTTGCACTGTAAAGATGGACAATTTAACTTCCCTGCAATCTTTTTCCTGAGTCTCTTTCTGCAGTTCCTGTTTATGAAGATATAGGCTACAAAGGCATTACATTAAGCAAATATGTTGGGAACTGTTAGCTTCAGTACTGAATTCAGCCAAGATACCTGTGTGTCATCTGTCCTGGGTCTGTCACAAGTTCCTAGACCCCAGCCCTTTGACACGTGGTGCCTTGCCCCTTTTCTCCTCCTCCCTTGACATCAGCATATCTAGAGACTTAAGTAAGAGCTCTGTCAGAGCTTTTTGGGGCTTTGCATTTTAACAAATGACTTTTCAGACACTAGGTAGTGAGACCCCTCTGCTGATGTATACTGTACATGTGTGCTGACTTAAAGGACCTTTGTGGGCAGCCTGTAACTAGCTACAGTCTATTTCTAGGCTTAAAATAACAATGTATATAAGCAGTGGATCATTTTCAGCTCTCTGCTCCTCCAGCAGTAGGGATTGAGTCATAGAAGAAGGGTTTGTTTTGCTGAATATGTAATTTGTTACTTTAAAATCCCAAAGTTTTTGTGTCTATAAACTCTCCAGCAACATAGTTAGAGGTATTGTCTAAGTGACAAAAAAGAGTGGAGAGTAGCAACTACAGGACTGAATTGCCAAACAGTTTATTCACTGGGATTGCTTCCAAGTTTTTCTAGAAATACTCCCTTCCAAGGCTTATTGAAATTCTTCACACCTATTTCCAGGAGACCAGAAAAACCCTAGCCTTGAGTTGCATGTGTAAGTATTTGTTGTGAAAGGCATCTTGTTTCTGGCTCAAGCCAAAAGCCATTGCCCCTTTGATGGGTCTGTTGGTTGGGTTGGTCCTGAAGCCACAGTGACTCAAAGCAGTGTCTCCTTCATGGGGTTTTGGGTGAAAAGCAAACAGCTCTTCTTGGAGTGAGGACTTCCTGAATTTTTCCAAGGTTAGAATGCCTCAGAGCAACACTGGCCCAAGGAAGGGGTGACTTGTAAGTGAACAAGTTTTATTGCTGGGACTGTCTATTACAGTGGCCTGAACTTTCTCAGCTGTTGGGGCATATGAAGCATAAGTGCTATCAATGAGTTAAAAGCAGTTGCCAGCTTTCCATGTTGAGGGGAAAGAGTTTCTAGGGTTACATTTTGAACATCTTAAGTTCTTGGGTTTGCTGGTTATTCAACGGGCACAACTGTTGGAATCCAGGGCAGCATTTATTAGGCTGGATCTGCTGCTATTGAGCAGCCTTTTCCAAATCTATCTGACATCACTCCAGAAGCTCCAGCCCCACACTTCATGTGGGTAAAGTCCATGTCTTTCCTTCTCACCCAATGGCCTTGCCTAACCCAGGTGGCTTTAATGCCAGTAAGGAGCTCCATCCCACAAGGTGTCTCTACACAAAGCCTCCTTGCTTCTGTCTGAATGACAAGCTCACATTGTCTCTGGTCCTGCAAGAGCTTTGATTAGATACAGAACTTTCTTCTGGAATGTCCACTATAGCTCAACTAGCACATTGACCATTCTTGTAGTTCCTGCCAATTGAGATTTTTTTTTTTTTTTTTTTTGTAATTCTAACAATATCCTCCTGTATTGGTATAACCAAACCCTACTGCTTAGCCCAATTCAGCAGCTTTTGAAAGGAGCATATATTTCTCATTTGCTGCTTGACAGCCTGCCCATAATTCATAGCAACAGATCACTATAGGTTGTTCTTAAGAAAATACAGCCCCTTTGCAAGGAGGGACCCTTTATCTGAAAATCCCAAGATGAAGAGAGCTGTGTGGAGAGCTCGGGAAGAACAGACCTGTGCCCTTCTTGTTTTGTCCATGCAGGTGTGTTAGAACAGGCCAAGTGACTTCTAATGTTCTTGGTGATCAGCTTCTAAAAATATTTTCAAATTAGTAAAATTATGCTCTGGAACCATCTCTAAATGCTGCCCTGAAAAAGCTTGTGTACTGAGACACCCTCCCTGCTGCCACATTCTAAGTCAGATTCTCTGGAGCTGACAGCTGCAGGGGAGGTGATTTGCAACTAGCAATGCAATTTTTCTATATCTGCTGATGTTTACCTTTAAATATACATATGAATATATATGACAGTGTCTGATTTTTTTTCTTTAATTTTTGTTCTTCTGTGTGGTGCAAAATGGAGGTCATTGCAAAACAAAATGTAATTTTGTTATCTTTGATTCCGTGAGATTTCTTTATTTAAAAATAAAGGACTTCTTGAAGTCAGTGCTACATGTAGTGACTGTGTAATGTTCTTGGGTGATGAAGTCCATCTGTCACTCCTGACAGGCCAAGCAGCCATGCTTTTATAGCTACTTCCTCTGCAGTGAGGAAAGGATTTTCTGGTGTGGGAATATTCTGGGCCAACAAGGTGATATTCATTAAAGTGCAACTGGGTATCTGAACATGTTCCTTCAGCCATGAGAGATTTGGTTTGCTGGACAAGGAACAAGAGGAAGCCTCCAGCCCCAGCCTTTAAAGGTTTCCTGCAGTGTGTGGACAGGTTTTTGGCTTTTCTGTCTCTGCACAATCATCATCTGTTATTTTTCTCCTCACACTTGAAGCTGAGTGGATTTTCTAATCTTTCATCTGCCTGCAGAAGAGCGACACAACAACATCTCTGGCCAGGACACTTTGACATCTAAAGGATTAACCACTTGTTTGAGCCCAGGTCATAGAAAAGCCCCACTGAAATCACTGCTTGACTGACACTTCAGAGCTAACTGCTGTGTGAATTTTTTGCCTACAGACCAAGTGAGACTGTTGTGGAGTGTAACTGGGACTGCTGAGCGTCAGGGTGGCTGGGCTGGGCCAGAACCATCACTGCTTTTCCCCTGTAATGAGAACTGTGCTGTGGGGGGACAGGTTTGGGCTCCATCTCTGGTTTATTTGTTGTTGCAATTTAGCTGTTAGAACTATTTCAGAACTCCTCCCTGTCACTCTGGGGAGAGCCTGAGGCAGCATGGTTGTTGGTCCCTGCTCTTGGCTGTTGTCTGTCTGATCATCGAAGCAAACTCCTGGCTGACAATTTGTCTCAGCAGTGGTGAGCAGCCACGGGGACCTCCCAAATGCTGTCTGTCCCAGTTCAAATCCCAAAGGCAGCAGTGTGGTGCTCTCATCTATATGTATGGGGCTTGGGGTTTGGTTTTTTTTTTGGTCTTTTTCTGTTTTTACAAGTGAGCTGCAGTTGCTCTGTCTCCCAAGCAAGCTGTGCTGTTGTGTTTGCACTGGCTGCTTGGTTGTCACACGTGGTTTCCTTGGGACAGCTCCAGATGCTTCCCAGTCCCACGGAGCCAACAATAAGGAGCCAAACAGACCCAAGGTACCTTTTGCTCTCCCTTTGGGTTCTTGCACAAGACTGGGGCTAGAACTTGCTGTGTCTGGATCAGCCCTGATGCTGAGGCTGGAGAAAACAGATTTAACCCCAGTTGCCTCTGCCCAGACAGTCCCCCATCCTCCCTGCAGCTTGAGCCAATATTTGGTTTGAGCCTGAGCCAGTGTCCTGATGAACGCTGCTCTTGTCAGCACTCTCCACCTCTTCTGGCTTTGGGTGGGGGTCTCATCCTCTACTGAGCTGATGAAAGGCACCTGTGTGTAGCTGCAGAGCTGGGAGGGAGGACAGAGCTTGCTGCAGGAACAGCTTGATAAGGTGGTAAGAAACCAGTGCCTTGCTCATCTGGGAGTGCTCACCAAGAGAGAAGACAGTCTGGCAACAGGTATTGGATCAGCTTGGTGTAGGAGATGGCCTGGTTCATAAACCAGAAAGTACCACCTTCCCTGGGGCACAGCTTCTTCTGCTTTCCTCATCCCCACCCTGGTGTCCTGCTGACTCCACCTCAGCAAGGGCTAATTAGCATCAGTTTCCTAGATGCTAGAGAACCGTTCTCTGCTTTTTGTGGTGTTTTTTGGAGGGTATATTCTGCTTGTCTTTCACTGTCCTCAGGCTAGAATCCACCTCCTACTTCTAATAGCTGCTGCAGCCTCTGTTCCTCCTCCCTGCCTGGCTGTGCAGGAATCCGGCAGAGCCAGCTTGCCCTGGGCCCCTCCTTGGGTTCATTTTTGCATCTTTTGGTCTCTTTTCTCTTTCTTGGTTAAGAGCAGGTACCTGGGAATTGGGGGTCCTTGCTCAGGCTGGGGCTCATCCTGGGATGCAGAAATGACGGAGATGGCCGCTTCCTTGACCCCCATTCCAAAGGGCAGTCAGTGATGGAAAGACAGAGAGACTCCCAGCTGCCTTAGGACCAGCAGCCCAGAGAGTGCCTGTGCCCAGATAGCTGCACCCCTGTTGCTTACCACGTGCCACAAGGGACCCTGGAGCTCTGCTGTTTAACACTTTATTTCTCCCTCACTGTAGCCCTCCCTTCCCAGAGCAGATGCTCTCTTTGTCCTCCCACCACAGCTCCAGGGCACACTGCAGGAGAGAGCTGGTGACCTTTCCCAGCTGGCTTCTGAGGGAAGGATGCCCTGCCCAGGAGGGACAGAGCTGCCAGGCATCCCACTGCCAGTTTTGGGAAAGGGAGGGACACAGGTGTGGAGCAAGACATCCAGAGTGCCTCATCACAAGCAGTCATCCAACCAAAGCTACAGTAAGGAGGTGGCTGGGGTTAGAGGGCCACCTCTGATCCTATTGTACAGGGGAGGGGACCCCAGTTTAAAGAGCTGTGTCCTCAGCCTCAACGTGGGGCCCAAAGAGCTTCTCTGCAGTTGCTTTGCCATCATACTTGGGCAGGTTGCCACCAAAGTCTGCCGGCAAGATGTCAGCATCGATCTCCTTGTAGAAGGACTCCAGCTCATCCCCGTGCACAAAGACCTGGAGGAAGATGGAAGTGACCCTCAGCAGAGGACCAGGATGACTCTTCCCAGCTGCTCTGTTTCACCCAGGGATGTGTCTCTGCTTCTGGGTCCCTTTCCTGCACTCACCCTCTCCAGCAGTTTGCTCTTCAGGAAGGGTTTGACCACATTGTAGGTGGTGGTAAAGTACCAAGGCTGGTGGATGAAGTGCACGGCCTTGAAACGTGCAGGGAAGGAGTCCTAGGATTCCAAACCCAGACACAGCTGGTTACAGATGGTGCTCCCCATGCAGAGCTGACCAGACAGCAATGAACACTCTGGCACCCTTGCCCAACCTCCCCTTCCCTCTTTGGTGGCCCCTTTATTGTTCTAACCCAGAGGTTTAGCCATCCCTTTGAGCACCAGGGAAGCTGAAAAGCCTCCTAGATGGCTCATTACTCCTAATCTCTACTGTCCTCCTTCCCTGAGGAGAACCAATTGTCTCTGGCCTCTGGTCTAATGGCAGAAATCCTAGAGTGCCT
Organism: Heliangelus exortis; assembly: GCF_036169615.1. Lineage (NCBI taxonomy): Eukaryota > Metazoa > Chordata > Aves > Apodiformes > Trochilidae > Heliangelus > Heliangelus exortis. The sequence continues at coordinate 8,033,714 of NC_092432.1, forward strand.
GTGAGTCTCCATCCATGCCTTAGCATGCTGGAAGGAGTGGCAGTACTGCTTTTGGGCAGGCTTCTGAGAGGGCAGAGAGATGGGGCCAGAAAAATAGGATCTGTTTTGTAGGATTATACCGATTGCTGCCATGGCAAGGAGCTTACAATCCCCAAGCCTGCTTCCCTGCTGCCTCTCTTCCCTGAGCTCTCTGACACTGCTGGGCACAGATTTTCTACCTCACCTGCAGCATGTCCACCATCTTCTTGAGCTCAGAGGGTTTAATCCCTGATGCCTGCTGCATGGTGAACCCCTTGAAGTTCTCAATGATGCAGAACCCATTGATCTGGGTCTCCTCATTTTCCAGCAGCTTCTCCAAGATAACACAATATGCACGAAGGATCTGAGGGAAAGGAGGGACAGCAAGAGCTGGTATTAGATGTTGCCTCCCATAGACCTCAGGAGGTTCCTAGGAAGCATCCCATGGAGCATTAGCCAAGGTCTGCTTGTCACAGCCATCCCCAAGCTTTCAGAGCAGGGAGGGCATTTCAGGGGATGCTCAACAGCCACCACATTTCTCTTTCAAGGTAGTTGCTTCTCAGACCTGGATCAGTGATATGTTGCCACCAAGTTCAGAGTTGAGCAGAAAATGGAGCTGGGAGAATTTGTGAGTTACACGCCGGGGACCTCTTTGCCAAGAAGCCCTTCCCGTGCCTCAGTTTCCTCCTCTGCCTTGCAGGTCCTTCCTTTCTAAAGTAGCTTGGTTTAATGATGTGGTGTCTTCACCCCATGATACTTGGGATGCACACCCTGAATTTGGTCTGCACCTTGCACCCTGTTCTGGGGAAGGAAGGGGAGCACTTTGGGATGGACCATGCTCTCCTAGGCTCCCCAGAAGAAAAAATTCAAAGAATTGCTTCAACCCAGCTGGCTGAAGGCTGTGTGTGGACATACGTGTGTGTGTGTGTGTGTGTGTGTGTGTGTGTAAGGGATGCTGAGCTCAGACCTGCTGAGTAGGACAAACCCAGGAGAGGAAGCACTTTGCTCTGGATGTGACAGCTGAGCTGGGCTGACCTCATCAAAGGTGATCTCCTCATAATCCCAGTTCTCAATGTTGAAGAGCATCACCACCCGGCCATACTTGTCTCTGCTGGACAGGATGCCGGGGTACCCTGCTTCGATGGTGCTGCGCACAGCCTCGGGGGTCAGGTTGTTGAAGAGCTCGGGGTATTGCTGGCGGAAATTCACATAGCCTGGAGAGAGACAGAAATCCAGGACAAGGGAATCCTCGGGAAGGACAGGGAGAGCACTGGGGGTAGGGCAGGCTGGTGATGCTGAGGCGCCCTATCCCATGAGCTGTAGACCCCCTATTTCCAGGTCTGTGCAGGCCTGGTTTCCTCCAGCACACTGGGTGCTACTCGCCCCCAATGGCAGGGGGTTCCCGTGCCCATCTTCTCTTCAACAGCTCAATTGGGAGATAAAGTAATTTTCCCCCTTGTTTCCATTCTCCCCTTCCTCCTCGTTTGGGTGACATCCCCCAGCTCCCCTCCTTTGGCACCCTGTGGGCATGAAATAAGGAATCTCCTCCTGGGAAAATGAGGGGGAACTAAACAGTTTGTCTGGGAGCCAGCATGGATAATTGCAGCTCATTATCCCTCAGGTCAACACAAAGAGTGGAGCCAAAGCCAGGCAGGTCCCAGCTGGCAGCCACCCCCAGGCTGCCCCCTGCTCCTCCTCCATCCCCAGGGCCCACTCTGGGTGCAGGGAGGGGACACCACAAGCCCCACAGCCTGGCCCCAGCCCTTGAGGGATCCCAGGGCACTGAGCACACAAGCATCAAGAGGGGTGCAGGACCAGCTTCTCAAAGGGGTACAGAGGGGGGGGCTGTGGGGCATGTATGGAGTGTGGTGGTCTCAAGGGGGTGCAGCCCTAACCATCCAGGTTTGCTGCACAGACCAACAGCCTGCCACCACCAAACACCTTTTACTTTAATATTTTTCTTTTTGTTTTTCTTCTCTCATTTTGTTGGGCAAACTAGCAGGAATTGTCCTAGCATTGTAGGATGCCCAGTACCACCCTCATTTATTTCTTTCCCCATCACAACTCTTTCGTCTACATCCCAACCCCCCTACCCCTACCTTTTTCTATTTATCCTCTCTCCTCATCCTCTACCCGTGCCAGGCTCTGCTGGCACAGCCCAGACCAAGGGGTCAAGAGGCTTCTGCACAGGTCCAGGGGCTGCTGGTGAATGGGAACCCCAAGTGTGACAGCCAGGGACCCCTCCCCACCTTTCATCAGGTCGTAGGCCCTGTGGACATCAAACTTGCGGGCACGGATGAAGCGGAGGAAGAAGGGGTCATCCTTCCCCTGCATCTTCTCAGCCACCATCTTGCACACCTCCTCACTGCCTGCCCGCTCTTGCACCAGCTCCCGCAGCGCCTTCACCGCCACCTGCCTCTGCTCCTCCGTCTCGTTCAGCTCATCCTTTGCCTAGGTGGGGGGACAACAAGCAGGGAGGGACCCCATCTCAGCAATGTCTCCCCATACACCTCAGAACAGCCTGGAGTTCATTTAGGCACCCAAAAGCTGAAGGGATACAGTGATGGTCCTTGGAGCATCCTGGAGTGGGGAGGGCAGGGTCACCCTTCTGCCCTTCTCCGAGACCTTTTCAGGGTAAGCACATCCTCCCCTCCAGTGCAAGTCCTTGCCAAGGGTCTGCCCTGTCCCTCAAGGAGGAGGTGTGGGTGCCTGTCCCCCGTGGTCACCCTCACCTTCTGCAGGGTGTGCGGGGGGATCTTCTCGCACCTTCCGAAGACGGGGCCGTGGTCCTTGGTGGTGAGGCGCTCCAGCTTGGTGCGCAGGGCCTGCTCCTCCTCCGAGACGATGCGGAAGGTGCCCGTCTGGGGGCAAGGAATAGGTGTGGGGTCTCCCCACCTGGCCCCCCAACTCCCTGACCCGTTGCAGGTCTCCTGGGATAAGGGGCTGTGGGGAAGGGCAGAGCTGCTGGATGTAGGCGCCCCAAGGGGTGCGATGGGATTGGGAAGGGCTGGGTGACACTAGGCTCCCTGAGAGAAGATGGGGGGCTGAGAGGGGATTGGGGTGCTCCCCATCCCAGTGGTGTGGGGATGAGATGCTCAGAGGCCAGGGGACAAGGTGGTGTGGGGTTAATACTCACAACCGCAGACATGTTGTCCTCTGTCTTCCGTCAGCCACAGGACACTTGGAGAGGGAACAAGGAATCAGCAGCAGTGGGAATCCTGACAGCTCTTGCAGCCCCCCCTTTGTGGCCCATCCCCTGCCCCCTGAGGCAGGGACACCTCAACTATCCTCAGCTCCTCCACACCCTGCCTGTGTCCCTGCTTGCCTGCCTGAGGACTTTAAGGAACAGCAGGGATGTTCGCAAAAGCAGCCTAAAAACATGGATATTTGACCATCTGACACCTTCATTCCTTTTCTCCAGGTCTGCCTTTCAGATGAGGTCCACGGGCATCCCCAACCCCATGAGCTCACCCAGTGCTATTTCCTCTCAGACCATCCCCATCCAGGCAGAGGCAATGCCCAGATTTGGCCAGGTGGGCAGCAGCCAGCTTGTGCTCTTACTGCCCTTTATTTCAACTGCTTCACTATCCACAAGGTGTTTCCCAAACCTTGGATCCCTGCTTCTCCAGCCCAGTCCCTGTTGCTGGCTACAGTGCTGGACCACAAGCCTCTCAGCATCTTTCTCTCCTCTCAGCATCATCTAGGTGAAACACCTTATTCCCATGCATGAGGAGTAGGAAGCCTGCCTTCATCCACCCTCCAGTACCTCACACTACCCCTGCCAGGCAGTAGCACCATCTCCTAGCTCAGGCTGGCCAAGAGATGCTTGGGTCCAGTTCAGCCACTTCTCAGGAGTATCCTTTTCCTCACCAGCACCCAGGGAAGTAGTGGGCATCTTCTTTTTCCAGGCACGAAAAGCAATCCCAGACTCAGAGGTGCTCAGTTAAGGGAGGGCTGGATGGCAGTCCCCAGTGCAGTTATTTCAAGTGGAAAAAGTCCCAGATACTCACCAGGGAGAGGAAAAGCTGAACTGTCCACAGAGGGTGAGTGCACGGGGCTGAGATGGACACACAGATGGCAAGGCTGGAGTGGAGCAGTAGGAAAGCCAGGCAAAAGCTTTGTAGAGTCACCGGGTTGGGATTAGACCGTCACAAGGCATTAACTCAGTGCAGCTTTGTAATTAAATAAGCACAACATAGGCAAGAAACCCCATTAAAACATTACAAAAGGCAGCTGAGGAGAGGGAAGGAGGGAACCAGGGCTCTACTGGCCAGCTGAAGCGTGCATGGAAGGGTGGGCTGGGATGCCGGACCCGATTAACAAAGTATAAAAGCTTCTTGTTGTGTAACTCGCTCATTAGCAGGGAGGAGGGAGCAGGGAGCAGGGAGCAGGGGCAGGCGGGCAGCCTGCCATCCCAGCCTGCTCCCCAGGGAGAATGGGACAGGTCTATTCCCTTGTTTCCACCCCAAAAAGCCTGGCAAGGTCACATTGTGAATGTGGCCACATGGGCAGGGTCCAGCTGCAGGAATATGTCCACAGCAAAGGATGGTCCTGAGGTTGGTCTTGCCTGGGACTCTCCAACTCCTCCCCCGTGAGGTCACCCAAAGCAGTGTCCAGGCAGGTGCACTTCCAGCTTTTCAAATAAAAAGCAATGGGCAGATATTTTTTGTTTTATGATGCCCCCAAGTGATGAGACTGATGGTGGCCCACTTGGAGCCTTGGGAACTGGAGCTCTGACTGCCCCTGGGTTGATGCTGCGGACCCGCAAGGGAGGGAAACCCCAGGATGCAACAGGGACTGCTCTGAGCCCACACGTGAGTGCAGCAGGACCACAAAATGAGGGGGTTTGGACACCCACATCCCAGCATGCTGAAGCTGCATGGGTCAGGGGAGCCCTTGCAGCTTTAACTCTTTTTGGGGCAGGGTCTCCAGGAGCTGGGTGAGGATGTAGTGAGGATGGGGCTGTGTGAAGCTCAGTCTCCCAGACTGGGAAAGGAGCTCAGCTGTGCTCTAACAGTAACGGGGATTTTGGGGAGGTGGTGGGACCAGGCTAAGCACCAGCACAGGACTGAAGGGGCTTACACAAGGCATGTTTTGTAATACCACCAGGATTTAAGGATTTCATTTCCATGGGGCTGCCCTGCAAACGGAGCTGAGACCCCACTGTGAGGGAGGGAGGGGGAGGAAGGCACAAGACTCCAGATGAAGGGAAAGGGGGAGCAGGAAGGGAAAACCCATCCCTGTGCCAAGACCCTGAGCAATGCCCCCATGGCCAGGGGCACCATGTGCTGCTCTCCATGGGAGACCTCCCAGCCTCCCTGTCCCCTTCCCACCCCATCCCTGGCACAAGGCCTCATTGTGTCCCCCTTAGTGCCTCCTAGAGATCATTGGGCATTTGTCCAGCAAGCAAGATGGTGTGTGCCAGGGGGACACTGTAAGCCTGAGGGCTCCCAAACAGACCAAACATCCTGTGTGGCGGTAAGAGAGGGGACCTGCGTTCCCGTGGTCATCATACTCATCTCAGATGAAATAATTTTGCAGACTCATGCACAACCCCTGACATTATCGAGTGGGTGCTTTGTCCTGGGTAAAAAGTGTCTTGGGAACGGGTGGCAGCCCCCAGGGCGATCCATCTCCCAAGGGGAACCCACCCCAAAAGGCACCACATCCAGATCCCTTGAGGAAGTTCTTGGCCAGGTCTCGTTATCCCCCACCCCGTGTCCCCTGGTGAACTCACTCTCCCTCGCTCAGCACCATCAGCCCCTGCTCCCCGTGAGCACGGGGTTTGGGAAAGCTTCCACGCTGAGCTGGCACCGGATCCTGGGGCTAAATCCCACTGCTTACGGGCGGGCTAAACCTCCTTGTGCGCCCATGGCCGCCCCTCGTGCCCCCCAGAATTAAGAGGTTTACTCAAAGGGATCCACACCCCACGTGGGTGGCACGCGTGGGGGGCTGAGCTCTGCTGCTGCCGGGGGTGGCCCTGAATGGTCACTATGTGCCGAGCGACACAGTTCCATCCATTCCCCTTCAGCTCCTCGGCTCCTCACCCCATGTGCCTGCACCCCACACTGCCCCATGACACCCTGCACCCCTCGCTGCATCCCAAACGCCTGCGTACTACACAGCCCCGCACCCCACGGTGCCCTTCACCCCACGTGGGTGCACCCCACGCTGCCTGTACCAGGCGGGACTCGAACCCGCGGTCCCTGGGGGAGGCGGGCGCGGCCGATGGCGGGGACGGGAAGCGCCTGCCGGAGGCGGGCGCCGTTGCCCTGGTGACGGGACCGGCACTTCCGGGCGGGAATTTCGGGGTGGAGGTCGGAGGTGTCCGGCGGCAGCGCAGCGCCATGGCCCAGCGCATCCTGGCCCTGGCGGCCGAGGAGGCCCCGGAACGGCTCCAGGAGGCTGTGCAGAGCTTGGGGGAGGGCGAGGTGCGTGGTGTCCCGCGTTCTGAGCCCTTAGGGGAGGGGAGGATGCGCAGGAGGGCCCTGTTGGATGGGTGGGTGGGTGGAGGTGGGTGAAGCGCAGGTCTCAGCGTTTCCTTCTTTTCGCAGCTGGGCGAGATGGTGACAAGGCAGGCCCTGAAGGGGAGGGAGACGGGGGCTTTGCTAAGAGCGATCTTCAAAGGTGAGTTGCGTTTTGGGAGAGTGGGGTTGGGAGGGGGGCGGTGTTCCCAGCCCCGCTGATTGCCACGGGTGGGTTCCGGGTGGGTGGTGTCAGTGGTCAGCAGCACAGAGAAGTGTCACTGTGGGTAGGAACCAGCCAGTCAGGGAAACGGGACGCATAAAAGTAGACAGGGGACACATGAAACCCGACGTAATTCATCTGTCATACGTGGGCTTTACCTTTGGGTACCTTGGGGTAGACCTGAGCTGGACAGCTGAGACTTAATTGCCAAGCTGGTTCTTCTCAGCTTTTTGACAGTTCCTGGTCTCTGGCAGCAGGTTGAGTGAAGCACAGGGTGCCATATCAGGGCTGAGTGCTTCGGCTGTTTTGTCCAAGAGATTCTCATTTCCTGTGCTCTGCTTTTATCTGATTTGCCAGACAGATTAAAAAAACACAGGGAGTTGCAATCAGGTGATGGTTTAGCCGTGCTAGTTTCCTGTTGTTCAGCAACTTGTTACTTACATGCTTTTTCCCCCTGAATTCTTTATTTGTTGTCTTTCTTTTCTCAATTTAAGGCTCCCCTTGCTCCCAGCAAAGTGGTGTTCTCAGGAGGCTTCAGGTTTACAAGCACTGTATCCCCCTTGTGGAGTCAGGGGACCTGCATTTGAGCAAGGTGTCTGAAATCATAGGACTGCTAATGCTGGAGGTAGAAGCTCATTTGGGTTGGCTTTTCTGGGGTCTGCTGGGTATAGTTTCTTATGTAGATGGAGATACTTCTGAAGGCCTCCAAGGGAAGCGATTTGTTTCCTTTCCACAGATCTGCCCTGGTGTTGGAATTTGCTGTGTTGTGTGAGTGTGGTTATCTTTGGGTATTTAGACTTAAAACTCCAAACCTGTAATTCCATCAGCTTGATTTACTGCTCTGTTCTGTAAAGGACTGTATGAAATAGAGTTCTGTGGCATGAATTCTCCTTTTAGGGGAACATTCACTGTAAGAGTTGTCATCCTTTGCTGGGTTTTGGTGGTGATTTGAACATTTAGAAGGGATTTTCCTGTGCAGCCCCTCAGGGCTCTTTTACATTGTATCTTCTCCCAGGCTCGCCAGCTGCCCAGCCATGCCTTGGCTGAGCTGGCCACCCTCTTTGTTGATGTTATTAAAGGTGGCAATCTGGCTAATGGGAAGTCCTTGGAGCTGTTCTCCACGGTTCTCACTTCACTGGCCAGTTCGAAGGAGAGCCTGGCTTATGGGCAAGGTAACCCCCCTCAGTTCCTTCTCCCCAGCCTGTCCTCCCTGCCCCTGGAATCATCTCTTAAAAGACACTGGCTTTTTCAGGTGAACTGAATGGGGAGGAGTTTAAGAAACAGCTGATAAATACCCTCTGCTCCAGCAAGTATGTACATATCTGCCATGATGTGGTGAAATAGCATGCTTCATGTTGTGCTCTGAAAAAAAACATCATGATGAGCTGTATGTCTCTGTGTGTGCCCTGTTTGATTATCTTGGAACCTGTGGTAGCATGTCCTACCTCTGGGAAGGCAAGGGAACACCCTGGTCCCCCATCTTGCCAATAAAGATGCACTAACTGGTCTCAAGAAGTGCTTGTTTTTACGCCCTTCTTGGTGCTTGTTATTGTGGGGACTGGGGGAGTTCAGAACCATGATAAGTCTGTGTGGCTGGGGTGACAGTGGTGATTTCTGGTGGAAATCTGGCTTCTACTATCAGAAGATAACAGGGAAGTGGTGATATTGAATAATTGTGTATGAGGAGGGAAGGGATAAGCAATAAATTCTGCTCATTTTCAATTTTCTGACATGTTCTTGTTTTACCAGGTGGGATCCTCAGTGTGCAATACACCTTGCCAACATGTTCAGGTAATTCTTTTTCCTTTCAACATCAGCACTGTGCTGTGACCATTTCTGTGTCCTGTTTCACATAATGTTTTGGCCAAGTACAAGTGGGAGGCCTGGCCATAGCTGAGCTGATGAACAACCACTCCAGATCCATTTGGATACAAAACACATCTGGGCAGGTGTGCCCCAAAGACTGGGCATGGCATTGTGGTTTTTATTCCATGATGAGTGAGCCTTGGCAAATTAACAGTGCATTAATGAACAAGCATAATATGGGGGAGATCCAAGCAGTGAAAGTTGAAGAGTATACTGGGATAGTAGGAGGGTATTGAGGGATCTGTGGCAACTGGTGAGGAGTTTGGGAGGACTCGCTGCCTGTCTGTAGTGCATTGGGACCCTTTATCTAGTTACATGTTTAATCTGCTGTGGGCTTCTTAAGAAAATCTGTGAAAATTATTAGGCTGCATGTTTCATTCAACAGGGATGTTCCACTGTCAGGAGAGGAGCTGCAGTTTGTGGTGGAAAAGGTCCTTAGGATGTTCTCCAAATTAGACCTGCAGGAAATTCCCCCTCTGGTCTATCAGCTGCTGCTGCTTTCTGCAAAGGTAAAAGCTCGTGGGAGTTGGCCTTCCCTAAGTGTAGGGGGATGGTCTGAAAGGCGGGGCTGTGCGGCGCTGCTGTATGCACAACCCCATGTTTTGACTGTTCAGAGTTACAAGGACACCCTGTCCTGGACGTTAGATTAGGAGAAGGCACAAAGTGAAAAACAAGTGGCTTCTACCCCTGCACCAATAGGATTTGCTTTTGCTGCGTGTGAATGGCACCGGGTGACCTGTAGCAGGTAGTTTTGGAGTGTGGTGGAGGGGGGCGTGACTACTGTAACAGTATATAGGTGGTTTTTATACATATTAAAAGCCCTTTTTTTCTGAAAGCATCGACTATACCTCTGTGAGGACTCATCTTCGACTTCCGTGCTGAACCGCTAAGGTCACCACCTCTCGCAACACCTAAGCATGTACCATGATAAAATAATAGGTACAGGCTGAGCTACAGGCTCAGTTTTGGCAGGGATTGTGATTGTTTCCAAACTGCTGTGGTGAGTAGGACACAGTAGGACATCAGTACGTTGTTTGGTTTGGTTTTTTTTCTCTAAGTCCCTCTAGCCTGAAGAAGCTGAATGTTCAGAGGAAGATACAATCTTGATCTTTGTGGGGGAAGAAGGAAATCTTTTGGGAATTAAGGGATGAGCACAGACCTAGCAGACAGCAGAGAGGACTGGGGATTTTCAGTGTTATAAAGTGTGGTTTTACTCACTCTCTGTGGTCTACGTGCTGTAATGATAGCTTATGCACTGTGATTGTCTTTGGATTGTAAACTGACTTGTACTGGAAATGTCTCATTTATTGTGCTGTTCCTGCAAGCAGAGGCTGCCAGTGACATCTCTCCCTTTGACAGGGTGATCTGGCTCTTTTGCTTGCTTCATTTATGGCTGAGTCAATGCCAGAATGATCCAGTCAAGACAAATTACATGTGTGTTATAAGAGGTCATTTGAGACCACTGGCCAAAATGTGGTGACAGATTTAAGCCTAGGAGTTTGAAAGTTCCCTTGATTGTTTATTACAATTCCTCTCTAATTAATAATAACTTCAAACCAAACTAAACAAACAAAACCAACAAAGAAACAAACCAAAAAGCTGAGAGCTTCAGCTTCTTCCAGCTCTTCAATAAATAAGTGCAGTCAAAAGAAATATGCAAAGTAAATCAGAGTCACTTTAGCTGGAAATCAGCTGCACAGGAGTCTCTTCTCCCATCTCAGTGATTTAAGAAGGGAAATGACATTTGTAATTGGTGTGGGAATAGAGTGTAGTTCTCTGGGATACTAGAGACCTGGCAGTAGCTTAATGTAATGTCTTGCCTTGCAGGGCAGTAAGAAGTCTGTTTTAGAAGGAATCATCAGTTTTTTCAATCAGTTGGATAAGAGACAGAAGGAAGAACAGAAGGTTCCACAGTAAGTTCTTTCTGTGTCTTCCCCTTTCTTTACTGCCTGAATATTTGTAGTCACCTTGGTCCAGCCTTGTGCTCCTTCAGTGTAAACTATCAAACTTTGTGCAAGTCTTCCTTAATGCATAAGAAATGATTTATGCATTGGATGGCTTGTTTTTGTTTTTCTGATAAATCTTACAGGTCAGTGGACCTCGAGGTAGCCACAACACCTCTAGACCAGCTTCGCCATGTGGAAGGCACTGTTATTCTCCATATTGTTTCTGTTATCAACCTGGATCAGGACCTAGGAGAAGAGCTAATCAGGCATCTAAAGGTACAACTAAGATGGAACAGGCACTGTTCTGGAAGGTGTTGAAGCAGGGTTTTAAAAATCATCTTAATTGCTTATCTTTAGAAAGGATTTAATAATTTTTATGGTCACAGTCCCATTCACTTTGGCAAGTGCTATGATATGTTTGAAGAGACATTTCTTTCTCTGCCACAACAGCAGTGTGATATGGGCCTGACAGCTTCCCCAGGCTTGCTGTGTTCTGCAGCTGAAGATCACAGGCGTTCTGACTGTTCCTTGCTGTTTTCCAGGCTGAGCAACAGAAGGACCCTGCTAAAGCCCTGTGTCCCTTCAGTGTGGCACTTTTGCTGTCAGTTGCAGTTAAACACAGACTGCAGGAGCAGGTATGTGGGTGATAAGTTTGCAGAGAACTTCCATGGGGATGGACACTGCACTTCTTGTAAAGGAGAAGGGTGCATGGTTAAGTCATAGTTCCACCAGAATTAGACTTGAAATTGTCTCAGGATGCTCGTGGGGAGGCAGTTAAATCATTGGTATGCCATGGTTTACTGAACACTGTAAAATAGCAACGTCAGAATTTGCCAGATTTGTGGTTCCTGTGGGCTGGTATTGTGGGGTGAGAAGAAAAGCCATGTCATTTTTTTGTTTGTTTTAATACTTTGGCTCTGTGGTGGCCACCTGGCAGTGAATTACCCTCCTTGAGGCACTTAATAAGGCTGGTGTATTTGTCCTGAGAAAGAGGTTAAGATTTTTGGCAAGCTGTACTGAAACCTGTGCTCTGGCTGGTGACCTTACTGGAATATACCCAAGACGATACAGGTCCCATTTCAAAGATAATTTCCTCACACTCAGTGATTTCATGTTCCAGATATTTGATTTGTTAAAAACATCAATCACAAGAAGCTGCAAGGACCTGCAGTTACTTCAGGCCTCCAAGTTTCTACAGGATTTGTTTCCTCAACAATATGATGTAACTGCTGTAATTCTGGAAGTGGTGCAAAATAGGTAAGTTGTTGCCATGTGCTGCAGAACTCTGTGAGCTTTCGGAGAGGGAGAGTTTCAGCCTTGCTAGAGTGCTGTGGGATTCTAAGTAGTGCTGACCAGGTGCTGGCAGGGAACAGTGTCGAAATCCAGAAATTTTATGCCAGTTTTACACTAGTGAATTTAAAAGAAGCAAACCAACAAAATGCAGTTGTATAAATCTACCCCCTCTACCTCAGATCTCAGCATCTAGTGGTACAAAGGACTAAACTGCTCAGCACCCTGTTTCTTACTGGGAAAGCAGCTGATAGCATGAGTCATGGTGCCAGCTGTAGTTTGTGTTTTGATCAAGGGTTAAGTGATGTGTTCACTATTTTTATCCCTCACATGGTTAGTCCGTTCAGCATCCTATGGGATATGTCTGACCTATCACCAGCTGTCCTTCAGTTTGATGCCAGGCATTCTTTTGTCTTCTTCCCTGACTTAAAGATTTCAGGGTCAGTAGGGTGTTTGTGCATCCTGTCTGTAGCCTACAGCCATGTTCAGATCACACCTGAGTGCACATCATTCCCTGTAGTGAGGAAACCTTTGGGCTGGAAGGAGAGTCTGATGGTTGGAGAACCAGGACTGCAGGAAGTGTTGTGCTGAGCACCTATCCCTCAGGCTAGAGACAGTCATGGGATTATGAGGAATGTCATCTTCCCTGGTGGGATCAAGCATCTCACTGCTGCTTTGGACCCTGGAATGACTGCCAGAGAGTTTCCTTTAGACTGCTCTGTTCTAAACCTTTTCTGTGACTAAGTTGTTTCTTTCCTGGTCTGTTTTAATGTTTTCCCCAGTGCATTTGGCTGGGACCATGTTACTCAGGGCCTGGTGGACCTTGGCTTCAGTTTAATGGAATCATATGAACCAAAAAAGCCCTTTGGAGGAAAAGCTTCTGATACCAGTTATGGTCTTTCAAAAATTCCAGCCCAGCAGGCTTGCAAACTGGGAGCAAGTATCCTGCTGGAAACATTTAAGGTAGTGTATGTTTAGGAGAGGGTTGGGGGTTTTTTTTGAGTGTGAAGGTATTTTCTTATTCTCTCTTGGTAAATTGTGTCAAAACCTTGCCTGCTGTATCCATCATGAGTGTTTTACAAGCAGTGCTAGATTTAGTCTCTTATTTTCCCCTATCCAGTTGGAAGAGGCCATCCTCATAAAGACCTAACCCTAATCTGTTCCAGCTACCAGGATAAGTGTGTAATCCCTGTCACAGTTTCCAGGGAACTGTAGGGAAAGTAGAGAAAATCAGAGGTACAAAAGAAATCTGGCAGAGGTAGGATTGAAACAGCATCTTCACTAAAGTGAACCCGTGGTGTGCAAGTGTACACTATGTGTGTTTCTTGTGCTGGTGCTGATTGGACTGGGATGAAATCTGAATCTCTCTGTGTGAATTTAGTTGAAAAGGGCTTCTGGCAACCAGTCCCACCTTACCTGTCAACTCTGGATTTGCTTTGTACTGCACAATGCCTGTTCTCTGAAGTGCAGGAGTATCTTAAATTTATGTAGGTTTTGATTTTTAGTTATTGTCCTTTCTCATTTCAGGTTCACGAGCCCATCAAAAGTGATATTCTTGAGCAGGTCCTGAACAGAGTCCTCACAAAAGCAGCATCTCCTGTCAGCCACTTCATAGGTAACAGGAAAGAGAGAAATATGTCCTGCTCTGTGGACACTCAGAACATGTTTGGTCTGCTTCTCAGAATGAGTTCCTGCTAAAGTGACCTAAAGCTAAGAAAATCAGTTGTTCCTTCTCCTCTTACTGAGGTGTCAGCTGCATCATATTACCTTGCATTCATCTCAGGTGAAAAATATGTTTGCAGGCAGTTGCCATGGAACAGATGACGTACAGAAAGTTGGTATCCATCAGTCAGTAACTTGTTACACGTTCCTAACCTTGCCTTCCTCTTCGTCCTTGGGCAGGTGCTTGGGAGGCTCTGGGGCTGCGGAGCTGCCTGTGCCTCACCCTCTTCTCTTGTACCTCAGTGCCCTCTGGTGGGTGAGGCCCTGCAGCCGGGCTGACTGTTTCATAATTTGTGCCTGCAGCAGAGCTCAGCTTTTTGTTGCTCATCCTATGACGACCTCTCTGTGTAATGGAAGGGCTTTGATTATTCTGTAATTGTTAGCTTTATAGACATCTTTTACTTTCCCCCTTGGAAGCACTGCTTATTTTGTAATTTTATTTTTCAGACTTGCTGTCCAATATTGTTGTGTCTGCTCCTCTTGTACTTCAGACTTCATCCTCCAAAGTCATGGAGACCTTTGACAATTTGTCCTTTCTGCCCGTTGACACAGTGCAAGGGCTTCTCCGGGCAGTACAGGTAGGGCTTTGGATTTCAGCACAAATATCCTTGCTACTTTAGTTCCAGTGACAGCTCTAGGCAACAATTATATGCATGATCTAATAACCCTTCTTGTAAAATAAGCCTTCATGATCTGCTGTAGGTTGTTCAGTGTAGCATGGAACTGTTCTTCAAGCATGGATTTGCATGTGCCCTGGAGCAAAAACCATATGGTGTGGTCTGGCACAGTCCTGAAACTGCTCTGTGCTGACCTTTCATCTGGAAGATGCCCAGATGCTGCACAGTGTAGAAAACTCAGTGTACAGTATTTAGCTAAACAGCTGTAGCTGTCAGGTTGATTTTTCTCCTTCCAAACTCCATGTCAGTATTTCTCTTTGTTTCGCCCTGGTGTTAAACTTTTACCTACCTTATCCATTCCAGGAATAACAGTTCCTGTCCCAAACCCTTGCCCTGTGTCCTCACTTAACCTGCTAAGGTATCTCACTGCTACTGCTCTGTGCATTTAATTTTATACTGTTTGAAAATGTTTTGGTTCTCCTACTGTACTGATGACAGTATTGGAAATGCAGGGCCAGATGGGCCTGAGGAAGATGAGCTCATATGCCCCACAGGCTTGGCATTCCTTAGTGCTTTTCTCTCCAAAGCTTATCTTCCTTTCCAGCCTCTGCTCAAAGTCAGCATGTCAGTGAGGGACTCCCTGATCCTTGTTCTCCAAAAAGCTATCTTTTCCAGGTAAGATGAGATGGGGATGCTTTGAAAAGATTTTTACAACTCATTTATGTTTTTGGAGCAGAAGTATTTTTTTGTTTATTTTGGCTAAATGTCTTAGTATGTTCTTCCCATAACTCGATGGTGACACCCTTTAGCCTGGTACTGTAATATATTCACAGCTCTACTCTACTGAATCCCAGCTCCCAACTGAATGGGCTTTGAAAATTCAGAAAGCTGTTGGTACCTCCAAATAAGTAGGCAAAATTAAAACTGATTCCAACATGTGTCTACACTGCTGAGTGCTGAGTGCAGCACTTGGGTGCTAGGGAGATCTGGAAGGAACCACTGATCAAAATGCTGAGCTGCCACCTTCCCTCTGAGTCCTTACAATGAGGTAGAGAAGCAGACTTTTGTCTTGGTAATGCTTTGAGCAAACCATCCTGCTGTCTTCATAATGCTGTGATTGTAGCCTGGATTTACTTGGGCAGTGGCTGCCTGGTTGTGAATACAGAATTAGTAATTTAGGATTATTATTCAAGTCAAGGGACTTGATCTTGGGGAACACCCAGGGTTTTGGTGAGCAAAGCAGAACGCCAGCTTTTTGTGAGGAATTTTCCAGCTCTGAGAAGAGCTGTCTTACACTCTCCAGTTTTCAGGGGACATTTAATGCATGGGTCTTGGCCTGGGACTCTCCCTGAGTGTGAGCATTGCGAGAACAGAGAGAAAATTGAATTTTGTGAGAATGTAGAGTGAAGGATTTAAGACCAAGCTCTTAAATACTTGGGACTGTGCTGCTCTCTTGGAGAACACAGTTCCATTGGGCCCAGTCAGTTTGTATTTGTGGGCCTTTTTTCATCGATGAATTGATCTTGTGTTTACTTCTTAGGTTCTTGCTTCCAATTTTCCTTTTGCTTCTCTTCTCTTTCCCTGGCTCACAGGCAGCTTGATGCTCGTAAAGCAGCAGTTGCTGGCTTTTTGCTTCTGTTAAGGAATTTCAAGGTTCTGGGTAGCTTGTCCTCTTCCCAGTGCAGCCAGGTCATTGGTGCCACTCAGGTAAGTGCTGTTCTGCAGTCACTGGTGTGGAGATTGTATGAGACAATCTTGTGTCTAATATGCACTATTTAAAAAAACTTGTGAGTGGAGTGTTTCCACCAAATGGAAAAAAAACCCGAACACTTTAATAAAGATTAGTCCTGGAAGGAAAGCTTTGCAAAATACAAAGTGCAAGAAGAAGCTGTACGCAGTGGCAGTATTCTGGGGAGCGTTCACAGTGCTCCATGATGATGATGATGATGATAAAGAGCCTGGCAGCAAACTAAGGACTATTTCAGTGGTTGTTCAGGAGCTGGGCCCCTTATCACCTTGTTTTGGTGCTGTGATATTTGACAATTGTAACCAGTATAACATGACTAATATTCCCTCTCAGGTCCAGGCAGATGTTCATGCCTGCTATAATTCTGCAGCTAATGAGGCCTTCTGCCTTGAAATCCTGGGCAGCCTGAGGCGATGTCTGAGCCAGCAAGCGGATGTTCGACTCATGTTATACGAGGTAAACGTGGGTTCTTCAATCTCCTTTTAAACAGCCACTTCTGTAATCTGGTTGTACTGTAGCCCCAGGTAAATAATGATCACATTATTGTGGGAAACAACCTATCAGTTCAGTTATGTTCTTCATGGGACATATGTACCAAGGACTGTATTTTTTTTTTTTTTCCAATCCTGCTTCTTTTTATTTTGGACTATTGTAAGGCCAGAGACACGCTGATGTATCATCCTCATCTCATGGATTGTTTAAGAGCAGAAACGCACCAATGTTTCTCTTTCTGTGGTGTGGCCTGGGAAATGGGAAGCATGTTTGGTGCACAGTGAAAAGAAATGCTATAGGATGCATCAGATGGATGCAGAGTTGCTGAGAGTTAATGAAGGGCCCCAAAGAAAAACCCTGACTGGAGAGTATGTAAAAACTTCTTTAGAGACTGAATCAGGGATTTATCTTTTCTTCTCTTCCTTTTGCAAGTTTCTATAAAGGTTTGTCTGTCCCTTAGATTTCTTGTGACAAATGGTCTTATCTAAAAAGCCACTTTGGGGTGCATATCTTAGCTCCCAAAGTAACCATGGGGTGCCACCTTGAGGGGAAAGAAAACATTTAGGTCAGAGATTTTGTTTCCTTCTTGCCTTGATTGGACTGACTTTTGGTGAGCTGCAAGTTTTGTGTGTAACCATCACTGTTGCTAAAAGAGTTGTGCTTGCTTTATCCATCCACTGAGTTTTCTCAGTCTAAAGTATTTTTGTCTCCTACAGTTTTCCCACTGTCTTGTTTTGCCTTTGAAGCAGGATTTCACAGTTTGAAGTTGGATCTAGTGCTAGTGTTAAATAGCAGTGAAAGTCACTCTGGGCTTGATGCCATTGCTGCTAGGGAGATCTAGCTTGTGAGAGGGCCCTGTGAGGAAATTCATACTCTTTCTGATTCATACCTTCTTTTTGTGGTGCCTTTGCTTTGCCAGGTATGGGGTTTTACACTGAGCACATTGTTACTTCCTCATGGTTCCTTGTGGTGCCAAAGGGTGGTTGCTGTCTTATGATGCCAACTTATGCATGTGGTTAATTTTATTTTTTTTTAAGTTGTTGTGTGAGTCAACTTGTCCTTCCTTCCTGTCTTCAGGGTTTTTATGATGTCCTTCGCAGGAACTCCCAGCTGGCCAGCTCTATAATGGAAACACTCTTGTCCCAGGTAAAGGACTGCTACATGGCTGTAGATGACTCTTAAGATGATGCGCTGCAACCAGCATAGCAAGCAGTTCAGGTTAAATATTGGGAAAATAGTTCTCCCTTACAATGGAAACATCTTTTAAGTGCTGCGGCACTTCCCTAAGGAGCTGTTCAAATCCCTGCTATGTTGAGAGAGCAGACTGGGAAACATTTGGAGACTTGTTCATATTCTGTCACAGGGCAAAAGACAAAAGATGTCATGGAGCCCTTTCCAACCCTTCAGTTCTGAGATGCTGTGAGAAGTGTGATGCCCAGAGAAGTGCTTTGTGTGCTCCCTGTTCCTTAGCAGTGCACAGCAGTCACCCTCCCATACTTCCCCAAGGATGTGTGCTGACACAGTAATTATTATTGTGTCCTCCCACCAGAAGAATACCCAAGTCCATGTAAGATCTGGGAGGATTAACTCATCCCCCAACAGTGTTGCTCATGGCAACAAGACAATCACATTTCCTCAATCCATTGGACAGGCTGTGCTTTATTTGAGACAAGTAATTTTCTTCCCTTTAATTATCCGTAGAGTTCATGCTGACTAATTCCAGCTTTCCCATGACAGTATAGAGTCTGAGAAGGGAACCAGAACAGCCAAGGCAGCTTTTGGGAAGAGAGCAGAGGGTGCTTAATGAGAACTTCATGTAAATGCATAAAATTATAACATCATTACATATATAACTTTCCCTATTTGGTTCTGATCCTGTATCAGTAGTTGAAACGTATCTCTTTCCAGTGCTGTGCCAAAAAGCCCAGAATTGATGCAGTCAGGGTCTGTCATGGATTTCTTTTAGTCACAAGGAGTAGCCTCCATTACTGCCTGCACCCCTAGGCCAGGAAGCTGGGTGCCACAGCAGGGCCAGGTGTGATGGGCAGAGGTGATGGGCAGCAGAAGCAGTTACTGTTCCTCACTGTGTAAAGGATGGGCACACAGCAGGTGATCTTGCATGTTGAGGTAATACAAGAGCAAGTGGTCAGGTAAACTTGTTTGAGGGCAGTGACATGTCCTGGCTGAGAGGTACATAAGGAACTCAAGAATAGATTTTAATTACTAACAGAGCAGATGATGTGGCTCATGAATGTGTACAGTCCCATAATTATACTGTCAGTTTTTGCTCTGTAGAGTGGAATACAAAGATTATCGTATTCTGTTTTAAAACAACCTAAGAGGCTCAGTTACCAAGTAACTGGTTATTTTTATTCCTTGTTTTCTGTGACAGATAAAGCAATATTACTTGCCCCAGCCAGACCTCCTGCCTCCACTGAAACTAGAGGGATGTATTATGGCTCAAGGAGATCAAATCTTTCTGCAAGAACCACTGGTAAGAGCAAAAACCTCTGGGTGGCCACAGCTGCAATCTCATCTGTTCCGTAGCAATTTAGTTGTGCTGCTATGTGAGCTCAATACCTTGTATATCTTCAGCCTCTTGTAGCTTGGAGCAATTCTTTTAATGACAATAGAGCTGGGCATCTCACCTCTGCCACAGGCTATCTACTAGAGCTCTGCTAGCATAGTGGTTTAGGGGCCCTGTGTGAAAAATGTTGAGCTAACCCTGGGTGGTTTTTCCCTCTTTCAGCTTAATTCCACATAAAATAGTTGGGCAGTGTGTGTGTAGCAGGGGAAAGAATCTCCCATTTGGTTTTGCACCTTTGAAATTGTTTAAGTTGAGACCTTAATGATTCATTGGATTTCTGAGAGAACAAATTCAAATTAATCACTTTGTTTTCCCATAAGGAAGCTTCCATGCTGGGCTGCAGTAGCACACCCAGGAAGTGAGCAAACACTTCAGCTAGAGTGAGAGCCCTTTTAGAATTTCCCTTTCCATCTCCTTCAGAAGCTGAGGTAGCTGAACTGAGGAAGCAGTGGGAGCTAAGTTTTCACAACCTGAATAGACAATGTAGTCTGAAGCTAGGACTGAGTGTGTAGAATTATGGATCCCCTTATTCTAGGAGATCCTTGAGGCTTATCCTTGAGGCTTATCCTTGAGACTCACGTGAACCTCTGAAGGCAGGTAGGGCTCTTTCATCCAACTGGAGCAGTCTGGCCTGTGTTCACTTCTGCTGAGTGTGAGTGTGTGGCTTCTTCCTTCAGGCCCATCTGCTCTGCTGTATCCAGCACTGCCTTGCCTGGTATAAGAACACCGTGCATCTGTGCCAAGGAGCTGAAAGTGACGATGAGGAGGAGGAGGATGTGGGATTTGAGCAAAACTTTGAAGACTTGCTAGAATCTGTCACACGACGAATGATCAAGAGCGAGTTGGAAGACTTTGAACTGGTAAATCAGATTTTCATTTTGACTCAGTTGAAAAAGACACTGAATTCTTGTCAGGTTTTGTTAAGATTTTTTCACTTGGTTCTTTTACCTCTTAGGATAAGTCGGCAGATTTTTCTGTGTCATCTGGTGTTGGTGTAAAGAATAACATCTATGCTATCCAGGTGATGGGAATTTGTGAGGTCCTGATTGAGTACAATTTCAACATAGGGAATTTCAGGTAAAATGTCAAATCTTTCCCTCCAGCACTTGATGTGCTATCCTGTACCTCACTCTTTGGAGTACAGGCTCATTGCAAGCACAAGGTAATAGTGCCAACACAGAATCAGATTGATGTTTTCTGAGTATGTGTGCCTTGTGGCATAGACATTCACAGAGCCTTGGGGAGTGTCTTCCTTTTGTATGTCATGTGTTGTGGGAGAGATGCTGTGACATTTTGGAGAAGAGCAGGTCAAGGAGGACTGGATGAGGTGTCAGGGAGGCGGGGAGATGTCATGTGTCAAGGTTTTATCATTTAGAAAGTGTCATTGTGTAGTTTGGGAACTGAAGCTTCAAATGGGAAACTATAAGACTGGATTTTCTCAGTTAATACTTTCTACTACTTTATTGCAGTAAGAACAAGTTTGAGGATGTCCTTGGCTTGTTTACATGTTACAACAAACTCTCTGAAATCCTGAAGGAGAAAGCTGGAAAGAACAAATCTACCTTGGGCAACAAAACTGCACGGAGCTTCCTGTCTATGGGTTTTGTATCTACTCTGCTCACAGCTCTGTTCAGGTGAGAGGCTGTCACACCTGGAGTAGCTCCAAGGTCTGTTCATAAGCTGCTTTGGAGGTGCCTGCATGCTAGCTGCCTTGTGCACTGCATGCACCATGCAGGCAGTTTCCTTTCTGTACAAAGCATGCATGGTAACAGCGCTTGCTGGTCTGGAGAGCATCATAGTCCAGGCATGAACCATAGCTGTGCAACTCTTGGTATTGGAAAATCAGCTTTCCTGGACCTTGCTTATGACTTGTAAGACCTTAAGGAGTCTCTGCTCTTCCAGTCCTGGGCCATTCCCCAGACAACAAACTTGAGTGTTTGAGTTCCAGTCCTCTATGGAGCAGAGCCAGACATTGATTCAAACCGTGTCTGTTACTGTATGAAAGGCTGGTGGAGCTCTATCCCCTGCATGTTCACTACAAGCTACCAAAACAAAGGGTCTTTCCCTTTGTAAATGGATGTTTATATTTTTTCAGTGCATCCTCAGTTCTCTGACAGTGCTCTTGACTCTTCAGGGACAATGCCCAAAGCCATGAGGAGAGCTTGGCAGTTCTGCGCTCCAGCATGGAGTTCCTGCGCTATGCTGTCAGTGTAGCTCTGCAGAAGGTGCAGCAGCTGGAGGAGACAGGACAAACTGATGGACCAGATGGACAAAATCCTGAGAAAGTGTTTCAGAACCTCTGCAAAATCACACGGTGAGTCAATGTAGCACGTGAAGACATTAGACCTAAAAATGAAGCAGCGCCTTCCAAGGATTTCTGATTCTCAGGTAGGGTTTTGAAAGAAGAGTGCAGACTGTAACTGTTTCAGTTATTATTACTGGGTTGAGATCATTGCCTTTCTTTGCTCCTGAGAAATCAAGTGGAGGCACTACTGTTTCTGTGCCAGAGTGAATAATAGAGCTCTAATAACAGTACTTGGCCTGAAAGAACCAAATGCCATCAAACTCTCATTTTCAGCCTCTTTCTGACTTGGTTCATCACTCATTGTCACAGAGGAGGTAGGACGTGGATTCTTAAGGCCTCTGGGTTGCAATTAAGTTAAAACTCACTTCTAGCTACAGTATAAAACAGATGTAAGAGGGACACAAGCTTTAGAAAACATTTGGTTACGACTTTTGCAAGATGCTTGACGACATTCATGCATCTAACCCTTTGGAAATCCAGGAATGTTAAGTATCTAAATGTCTTTTGTGATCTAGGTCATATCTGCATGGGGTCTCTTCAGACCCCAGTCAGCAGAGAGCACAAAATGCAAATTACCCTGCCATGAATAATGCCTGTTTTGTGTCTCGCCCCAAATAATTGAGGCTATTTTTCTTGCAGTCATTAGGACTACATGTGAGTTACATGTTTTGTGTGATTGGACATTGAAATAGAATAAGATCATCTGTGCAGGCGACAGAACTAATGAGAAGAAAGGAGAGGGAACAAAAAAGGAAATAAGTGGGCTTAGGGGAGCAGGAAAAAGATGTTTGTCTACAAATAGAAGTTCCTTTTGGGACGAACAACTTTGCTTTCTTGAAAGCTTTTCACTTTGCTTTGCCTGCCTTTACCTTTCTGATTTTATTTATATAGAGCCCTATAGAGATATCTGACATTTCACAGATTCACAATGCCAAGAGTAAAGCACTTTCGTCACTGGTATATTTGATGCCAGTGGTCAGTATTTGGGTAACCTGAGACTGAAGAAAAGCCAGGTGGAAGAAATGAGTGTATAAGTGTGGACTTGAAATGGGATTGGAAGGTCCCTTGGCACCTGCAAATGATTAAATTACTTAGCTGTGCAGTAAGAATGCAGTAGCTGACACTGAAACAAGATCTTAAAAATGGATCTCTTCTCCCTCCGCTTTCCTATAGGAAAAAACCCCTTCCGATTTAGTTATATTAAAAATACAGTCCTAAGAGCAAAATGTGATTAGCTCTGTTCTAGTTCTTGCACTGTGCAGCCAGCTTTACTGGAGCATGTGATGTTAACTCATCTCCCATCCCCTAGGGTCCTGCTTTGGAGGTACACTTCAATTCCCACTGTTGTTGAGGAGTCAGGGAAGAAGAAGGGCAAAACCATTTCACTTCTGTGCCTGGAAGGTTTGCTGCGGATTTTCAACGCGGTGCAGCAGCTGTATGCTGCCAGGATACCCCAGTTTCTACAAGCCCTGGGTAGGCACATGGTACAATTTTGGTCTGGTTTTCAGGCTTTGTGTTCCAGCCCATGTGTGAGCAATTAGGGAATTGGTGACCTTTATCCATAAGTAGAGAGAGAGGGATCTGGTCCTTGCCTCTCAGTAACAAGGTGAGTTTAGCAGCAAGGATTTTCAGGGCAGAGGCAAGCTCCAGAGATATCTTTACCTGCTTTTATATAGCTCTCAGTCTGTCAGCAGAGGATAGTTTGGGTCTGATATAGCACTTGTCTATTTGAAGTTTGCCTTTAACACATTTTTGTGCTCACCACAGTTTTTGCAGTCTGTATGCCTCCTCTAGCTGTGAGCAGTTGCAGTCTTTCCCACTTTTGGAAATAAATCCTGTATTCTGCTCTTGGCATTTAGCTTTTTTCTGCATCTCTCTTTCCATGCCAGATATTACTGATGGTGACGCAGAAGAAACGGATATTAATGTCACAGAGAAAGCCTTCTTCCAGATCCGACAGTTTCAGGTAAGGACCACTGTGTGCTGCAAATGTTCCAAAGCTCTGGTAGTTCTGGCATAAAACACTGCCAGCTCTCTGTTATTCGACCACAGGATTGAGTTATGTGATAGTCAATGTGACACTGATTCACTGACAGTTCAGAAAAGTTTATTATCCCTAAGGAAAGCTTCTTAAGGACACTGTGCAGAGCTGGATTGAAGCACACGTGTATTTTACAGAGCTATAATGTCCTTCAGTGCAGCATAAACTTACCTGAGTATTGTAAAAGTCACACTGAATCCTATGTGGGCCTTTGTGCAAGCTTTCCTAACAAAATCCAGCACTTGCTCTTTAGAAGAATCTTCTCTCTGTCTTTGTCATTCTCCTTGTTGTTGATTTCTTTATTTGCCACAGCTTCTGATTATTTACTTCTTAAAATGGTCCTGCAACAAGCATACACACTCTTTCTTTCCCATGATCAGAGGTCTCTGGTGAACCAGTTCAGCAGTTCTGAAGATGACTTCAATGCCAAAGAAACACAGTTGCTCATCACAGTTCTCTCCACTTTGTCTAAACTCCTGGATCCAGCCTCTCAGCAGGTACTCCACAACCTTGGTGGGCTGGCAAGAATGTGTGTGGTAGCCATAGGTGTGGGAGGAAGATTATCAGACTGGGCTGACATCTGAGGCCTTTGCCATGTGTGCATGTTCTTCTCCTGCAGACCACCCCATGGCAGAGTGACCGCAGATGTCTGCAAGGACAGCTAGGAACAAGTTGTCTTCCCACCCCACTTCTGCATTTTCTGACCCTGCCCTTAGGCACCTGGAGTCTGAATGACTTGTTCTCCTGAACAGGGACTCCTAACAGAACCTGGATGTGGGATGGCTTCCACGTGGGATTAGAGCCAGAAAAGGGGCAGCCAGTCCAAACTGGCTGAATGCCCAATTCCTTCCATGCTAGGAGGCATTTTCTAAAGTGGGCTAGAGGTGCACTACTTTCACAAGCTAGAGACTGTACCTAAAGTGTGCCAGAAGTCTGGAGTCATCATTTACCTTAAATTAAATGGAGCTGTTACCCTGTCCAAGGGAGTGTACAGCCATTCCCCTGTCCTGGATCTCAGCTTTTCACTTGTTAGTACTTTAAATGTCCTTATGGAGCTTCAGAGACTATAACTTTCTGTCAGAAGGGGACTTTACTGATCTCCACTTTCTGTTTTATTTTGGTTTTGTGGTTTTTTTTGTTGTGGGTTTTTTTTTTTTAATAATTATTAGGTTTATGCTTTGAATTCTGTTTCAAAGCCATAATACTTGCTCCCCTTTTGTGCAGTTCCTTCAGTTCCTGACTTGGACAGTCAAAATTTGCAAAGAAAATGCTCTTGGTAAGTAAGCTTTGGGGAGCATGTTTAGATGTGGTGTACCAAGTCCAATATTAGACCCTGAGGTTCTCTGCTGTTGTCTGTCCTTTTTTTTTAGCTCTTTGTTGCAGATATATTTAGGTCCCATTCTGTGGCAGGTCGCAGACTGTGAAATCCATACTGAAT
Source organism: Heliangelus exortis (assembly GCF_036169615.1). NCBI lineage: Eukaryota > Metazoa > Chordata > Aves > Apodiformes > Trochilidae > Heliangelus > Heliangelus exortis. The sequence goes on from NC_092432.1 coordinate 8,058,470, forward strand.
CTCTGACTTTCTTTCACTGGATGTCTGATATTCTTAAATACCTAGGGAAGCTCTGTGATCTTTTCTTTCCCCTACAGAAGATATAACTTGCTGCAGAGGTTTGTTGTCTCTGCTCTTCAGTCTCCATGTTCTGTACAAGAGTCCTGTCAGTCTGCTACGTGAACTTGCACAAGACATCCATGCTTGCCTGGGAGACATAGATCAGGTATCATGCAGAAGCAGTCTCACTCTTCATCACTTGTTGCTATCAGGGCAGAAGTGAGTCCACCTCTGGTGCAAACTGTGTGACAGCAGCTAAGTTTTACTCACCAGAATTTGTTTTCTCTCCTTGACCAGGATGTAGAAGTGGAGAGTCAGTCCCATTTTGCCATAGTGAATACCAAGACTGCAGCCCCTACTGTCACTGTGAGTCAAAATACTCTGTATGGAATAATCTGTAGTGTACAGGGCTACTCTGCTGTAAGTAGCTGTAGATGCCCATTGTGCCAAACTCCTCCAAAAATTCTGTTTTGTTATTGGTGTTTCTGTCCTAGCTGCTGGTTCTGGGTCAGGCAGATAAGGTCCTTGAAGAGGTGGATTGGCTTATCAAGAAACTCACCAGTCTGGGATCAGACACATCAGGTATTTAAAGTGGTCCACTTCTTACTGTTACACCTTTGTCAAAACCAGATGAAAATAGAAAGCAAAATAATATTTGGGGTGCTTGAAGTACCATCAAGTCTCCCTTCAGCTGTTTTCACATGAACAATGGAAGACAGAGAATGTGGTCACAAAATCCCTTCAGTAATTATTTTCCCTGTGCCACTCTGGTGCTTTTTGCACCAGACACAAAGGTCTTTTGTGGCTCCCACAGGCATAACTGGATTCATTAGACACATGTTCACCAGGAATTCATCTCTTTCTTCTAGAAGACTCTTCTCAGACATCAAACCAAACCCAGGCTCTGGAGAAAGGTGTAATTCTGCAGCTGGGGACTCTGCTGACAGTTTATCATGAGCTGGTACAGACAGCACTCCCTGCAGGGAGCTGTGTGGACACACTGCTGAGAAGCCTCAGCAAGACATACACAATTCTCACCTCCCTCATCAAACATGTGAGTGCTGCTCTGCTGACAGGGGGCTGGATAGGATCTAAAAACTTTTTCCCCATCTTGCTACAGCGAGCTCACAGTGACCCCTGCAGCAGCTATGCTCAATACTGGGCTGCTGATTTCTTGCAGGAGTTCTTATTCTGTTGGCTTTCATGCTCTCAATTTCATGACCTTTCTGAGCAGTGATAGTTTGTAGCAGTGAAGATAAGGTAAAGCTGCTCTCCAGCTGAAGTTGGCTGCCTGTGGCTTGGAGTGGCTTTTCCCAGAATATCTTGTAGGTTCCTCTGTATGCCACAGTGTACAACAACACCAGCAGTGTTGTCACAGTGCTTAGCAGTCCTGCCCTGGCCACTCAGTCCCATCTGAGGCTTGAAGCATCAGAGGTGGGGCCATGAAAGCAGGCTAACAGAGATAGTTTGAGACAATGTGGTGGATACTCCAGCGCTGTCTCACGGCTCTGGAATGCAGGCATGGCATTTGCGACATAGCAAGTCTCTGGGGCAGATAGTTCTTACAGGTCCTGCCCTCCCCACTGGACCACTGGATGAGCTGCTTTGAGCCCTGCCTGGAAGTACAGGTTGCAGGGTGGGGAACAGAAGAAAATCTCTCCTGTTTTCCTTGCAGTATATTCAAGCATGTCGCAGCGCCTTGAATGCAATTCCAGGAAGGCTGGAAAAGCTGGTGAGTGTGAGCCCGCTGCTGGAGGGAAGGGACTGTTGCCTTGAGTTAGGAGAAACACCAATCTCTCTGCTTCTCTGCAGGTGAAGCTCTCGGGTTCCCATTTGACCCCACAGTGCTACTCATTCATTACTTATGTACAGGTAAGGCCTAAACTAAGTGGCAAAATCACAGGCTACGTATCTGAAGCTGAGAGGTGCATCACCTGCAGCACGTGGGCACCTTTAGGGATTATTAAGCTTCTTGACAAGATTTGATTTGCTTATTGTTCGAGCTTTAGTGTGTTGAGTAATAATATAAGCACTTCAGCACCACTGGGACCAAGCATGCTGACTTTTTGCAGGGAAGGAAGAGTGGGGAACTGGTGTTTAGTTGGCTTTTTTTTTTCCCTCTATTTGTGTGGATTTTTTTGGGTAAGATTAATACTGCTGTTAACCACAATGGCAAATAAAGGTCAACAACACTGCAGTCATCACAGTGTAAAGTGATGTGGCTGCCAAAACCTGCAGTGCTGAAGATGGGATTTAGCTGCTTGGAGAGGAATTAGGTGCTTGAGTGAGGACTGCAGGATCTGTACAACAGACGTGGCATACTGGGGAAGGTGGAGTGGGGTGCAGAGGTACTGCTGCTAGGGACTTCCCTCACAGACATATTTCTGAATCTACAAATCATCAAATCAGTTTTTCTTTCCTTCTTTTTTTGAAATTCCCACATTTCCATCCTTCTTTTATCACTATCTTTCTGTCTTGCTGCTAATGCAGTTAGCTGGCCAGAGCAAAGACTACTTGGCTGGCCTTTTGTCTCTGCTTAGCCTCTAATTCCACATCTTTTGGCATTCTCCTTCAGAACATCCACAGTGAGAGCTTAAGCTTTGCAGAAGAGAAGAAAAAGAAGAAGAAAGAGGATGAAGCTGCTGCAGTCTCCACAGTCATGGTAAGACTGACTCATTTCTATTAGAATGTGGGCTGTATTTGAACCTGGTTGGGATCATCCATCAAGGTTTCTGTTATCTGGTGGCTTCTTATAGATCACCAATAGGAATTATCATTTGGGTCTGTAAGTAAAAATTTAATTTACCTTAACTTCAGAGAAAAGTCTACAAAACCCACCAACAAGTAAGGTTGGAAAAAAAAAAAAAAAAGCAACCTTCACTAAATGCAGCCAAAAAGCTCACAGACATGAAACAAAGGTCAAGTCTGGACAGTCTGTCCTGTCTGGTGTTTTATCATGTGGGGTAAGCTATGAAATTGCAGAAATGGCCTGCACTGTTTAAGTGTTTCTTAATTCTATCAGTACATTTATAGATGAAGTAGTGGATCCCACTAAAGTAAGGCAGTTGAGAGTAACATGACCATTTGGTTGGGAGCAAGTGAGCAGGCTGGTAAGTTCTTGGTCTTTTATGTCCTTTTATTTGTGCTCCCACCCAGACAGCATTTCCTCTGTCTCGTCAGTTGTCCAGACATTCCTCTGATGTTAAGGGTTTAAAAGCCTCAAGCATGATCTTTCCAGTTGTTTCCTGAGTGTATGGAAATGGACTGAAATGCTGCATGTCCTTTTGCCACGCTCATCATAGAGAACAAACATCAGTGGTGGTAAATAAATAGGGTAAAAAAAAATGGTGAAACAGCAATATGCTTGTTGCCTGGGAGGTGTATATAGCTTGTGATGGCTTTGTAGAGCTGGAGCAAAGGAACTTTTGCTCTGATGGCTGTTGGGCACAATCAGGACTGTGGGCTGCCCACAGAATACACAACAGTTCTTCCCTGCAGAACTGCTGTGGGAATCAAGTCACAATCATAGCAAAGCTGGCAGGGCTTGCAGGAGGAGGACTGGTATGGAGCAAGGGTAGTAGAAACACTTCTAAACCAGGAGTGTTGTGGTCTTCTTGTCATGCCACAGTGTCATGTTCACTTCCAGGTCTGACCTCTCACTCTCCTCTCTGTGTTTCAGGCTAAGGTGCTTCGGGAGACCAAGCCAATCCCAAACCTGATTTTTTCAATAGAGCAATATGAGAAGTTCCTTATCCATCTCTCCAAGAAATCAAAGGTAATATAAAGCAGAGCTCTTCTGTGACCTGAACTCAGTGGAACAATGGAATCAATGGCATGGTAGAGAGCTTATTGCTTTTCCACCTTTGGAAGTCTTTGGGCTCAAATTAAGAAGGTAGAAGGACCTTGCACCTCTTTCAGCCTCTGCCCAAGCTCCTGGCCCAACACTGCTGAACTGCTGTCACTGACAGCAGCAGTTGGCAGTGGCAGCAGCACCTGTGACTTGACATCACGTGGTTTCTGGTTGAGCAGAAACTTACTTACACACCCAATTCCAGCTTTCCTCTCCACTCCCTGTGTGTTTCATAAGCAGGAGAGAAATATTACCCCCATGAGGTACTATATGAGAGTGAGAGTAACTGATAATCACTTGGCTTTTAAGAAAACATCAACAGGCCCCTGGATGGTATGGGAGCACATGCTTTTTCACCAACCTTTTGTTTCAGTCCTGCATTATTACTGTGATGGGCTCAGTCCCAGTGCTGTGCAAAGGACTAGGCAGTGTAGAAAACTAAGATGCTAATGAGTTTCACCTTGGCTGTTGCAGGTGAACTTAATGCAATACATGAAGCTAAGCACTTCCCGGGACTTCCGCATCAACGCGTCCATGCTCGACAGTGCCTTGCAGGAACATAATACAGAGGATGCTGAAAATGAGCCAGACGACAACCAGGTCAGAACTCATTTAGATGCTTTTACCGGTAGGTTCCCCCCTCTTTTCAACCAAACCTGTCTGTGACCAGGTGTTATGTGAAATTAGGGCAGTTTGTCTTTCCTGGGGTACTTCTCACTTTATGCTGACAGGAAGGAGCTAACAGCCCTTCTGCTCCAGCCCTCTGCCTTGAGCCACCTTTATTGCCAGCTATCTGAATCTCTGATCTTAGGGAAGTGAGACTGCTTCTTAGGGCCTTGTTGTTTGCCATGGCAAGCAGAGAGATCTATCCATTAGCTCTGAGGACCTACTGGATGGCCAGGATCAGACCTTTACAGCATGGTGGTTTTGTATGCAGGTTACTTTTTTATAGAAACAGCTGCAGGGAAAACTGCAAATATCACTCTCCTTAGAACCATCTCTACTAGATGGTGCCAGTGAAGGTAGCACAACTTGTGTTGGATAAAAAAAAAAAAAACCAAACAATTTGATGATTGTCCAGATTTTTATTGGTGCTTCTGCCCATATTTTCCTGAGTGTTTCAACAAGCCAAATCCCAGAACAAGCAGTCCAATGGTCTGTTCCAGTATGAACTGGGGGGATCCACAAGGAAAGTCTCAGTGGGTGAGAGGAGTCCCACATTAAGGACACTTTGTTTAGGGAGGAAAAAGAGAAGTCATAGAAATACTGTTCTGCACATCTAGTTTCTTGCTTTAAGTAAACATTCACAAAAAACTAATCACACAAAACCAATCACACTCTGTACTGCTACATTCTCTCTCTCCAGAGCAGCACAGCAGAGCAGACAGATGAGAACCAGGAACCTAAAAAGAAGAGACAGCGAAAAAAATAAACACAGGGTTGCCACTGCTCCCTCCTCCCACAGTGCCTGTTCTGTGGCAGACTCGCCTTGGAGGGCTGGGTATGGAGACAATGGTTTGGTTTTCCTCTTGCCAAATAGCTTTGACTTCTTCCTTTGTGTCCATGGGCATGCACGCAATGATTCCAGCCCCTGCCTCAAGTTTTACAGCTGGCTGCTGCCCTTGGAAGCACCTCTGCTATTGGGATGTGCTGCTATCAAGATCTTCTTCCCCAGGAACATCCCCCTTCTTGCAGCAAAAAGGAAACAGAGTGACCAGGATCAGTCCTGCCAAAAGATCTCTTTTTGAAAGGACAGCAAGGCTCCGGCATGCTCTCTGGACAACTGTCATTCTGGCACTTGAGCATCATCATTTCTTCTCCAGAGAACCTTTGGTTATTTCAATTAGCTGATATATATCCAGTGCCTCTCCTGGAAGACAATGGGATAATCAGTTCCTTACATTCTGCAGTACACCCAGAGACTGTGTAACATGAGTGTGATGGTCATGATTCACTTCAGCTCAGAGCGTGTCCCACAGAAAGCCCTAAATTTGTTCAAACTTCTGTTTTGTGTGGTGGTGTGAAAGCAGAAACCAGCACCAGTAGGAAGCTGGAAACATGAGCTGTTTCCCCCGAGCTGAAGCTTGCTGCTGCTGCAAGCTCCTAAGAACAGAGAGGTGACAGCTTCCTCTGGCAAGACTGGTTTTGTTGTTATGTTTTTACTGTGCTGCACTTGTTTAATTTGCCTTGTTCTTGGTGAGAAGTACCCTTTTTTTTTGCCCACAGAACACAAATCTTCCTTCTAAAAGCACCCTTTGCACATTAAACTCCAAATAAATGTTACCTATGGGTGGAGTGTCTGGTGTATTGAACAAACCCAAGGACAGGTTCTTGTCCTTCTCTGGCATAATGCTGCCACAGATGGAGGAGGAGGAGCTGTTAAAGCACCTACCAGCCAAGAGTTTAAATGTGATGTTGAGTGCAGTCAGAGGTGACTGTAGACCCTGGGATGGTGGGCGAAAAACACAGCAATGCCAAGTTGGTTCTCTGAAAAGAGCTGGGATGGGCTGAGGGGCAATAGAGGGGAGAAGAAAGTACTGAAGGCTGGAAAAATTTGCGTGTGGAGGGGATTATGAAGGGGGTTTATCTTGCAAAGACACCACTTACCTTGAGGGATCCCATATTTCTTCTCCATGCCAGTTGGATTTGATGGTGTCACACAGTTCATGGTCACCTCTTTCCTTAAGCACTGGTCAACATCCACTGCACTGAAGAAAGCCACTGACTGTGGCAGATCCTGGATGCCCAGTTTGTAGGCAAACATGCACCTGGAAGAATAAGAGCTCAGCTTCAGCAAACACTGGCCAGACATCACTAACAGGCACCCATGTCACGTGGTAGCTGCAAAACAAGGTGCTTGTTAAGCAGTGGGTAGCAGGAGGGTGAAGCATTGCTAACATGGGAGAAACAGAAACAGGGTATGTTGAGTCTCCTCAAAGAAAGGAAGGACCCAGCCCTTTGCTGCTGGCTAATCCACCCAGGCACAGCAGACACTGGATTTTCCCAGCAGGAAGCCCTATGCTCAGGAGCTGGCACAAATGTCAGGGCACTGCCCTGCTGCCCCAGCACAGAAAGGCTTTTGCTCCACCTGAGAAACCAGCTCAGCTCTGGCTGGCTCCTGTATAACCACATCCACCCCACAGTGCCAGGGGGGATTTGGCAGAGCTGGATGTGACAGCTGGATGGAAAGGAGCCCTTCAAGGGCAGGAACCCTCCAGGCTGAGCACAACCTTGCAGGGGGCTGGGAGGCATTGGGAATGTCCCACGCTGTGGAAGGGGCAGCATTGCACCACAGCCAACAAATCATGTATCTCATTGTCCCCTGGAGGGAGGGAGATGAGGGACACAGACAGGCTCCCAGCTGCTCAATCAAGCTCAAGGACTGCTGCAACATGATGACTGCATACCTGAAGGGAGCAGGAGGCAATGTGCTTGCATCCCAGCAGAATGGAATGATCAACCCTATCTCTTCAGAAGCCAAAAGCTGACAATATCCCCCTCTTGCAGCAAATTATCCCCAGAAATCAAAGCTGAGCTCCATTTATAGCCATGAGTGAAGGAATCCCAACTCCCCCAGCACTGCCTGTTTCCCTTGGACAGACAAAAACTGTTGGGCAGACAAAAACTTGGGCAGGGCAGCAGCTTGGTGTGGATAAAGCTGACCCCTCTGCTGTCACCCTAGTCCCCTGGAGGGGGCCCGAAGGGGCTGGCACTTGTTCCCAGGAGACACCACAGCCACCACATCTTACCGTGTGAGCAGGTTGGTGATCTGCAGGGCCAGGGCTGCCCGGTAGCGATCCTGCTCCTGGACCAAGTAGCGCACCTCGTCGTGGATGCTGATGCAGAAGCGGCCATTGATGTCAAACTCCTCAAAGAGCCACTTCATGGCAACCAGCATGAGGTGGAGGTAGTCAACAGCCGAGCTCTGGACCACCCAGTTCACTCTGCTGGTCAGAAACTGGTGGACAGAAAACACAGATGGATGCATCAGGGTCCAGAGGCCGATACCGATACAGGAGAGCTTGCAGGAGAAGCCTGACAAATTCAGGGTTGTTGGGTTTTCTTGATGGTGTGCAGGTAAAGAATAGGGGCAGTGGGTTTCTTCATGGCTCCCAGAGCCTACTGGTTCTCCACAACCTAAGAAGATCTAACCCTGGGGTTACCATTTTGCAAAAGACAAGCAAAGCCAAGAGCTCACAGCACACAGCCCTGTCCTTACCTCCCCCTTGGCCACTGCAGGTTCCAGGGCCCTACTGATGTGACAGCCCAGCACCGGGGTCTGTGGTGAGGGGGATAAGGCAATGCTCTCCAGCTTGTTGAACATCTCTGACTCGGTGCCTCCAGCCCACACTCTGTGCTGCACCACATTCCACTTCTTTGTTTTCCTGGGGGACCTAGTGGAGCAGAGGGGAGGTTTGCTGAAGTGTGGGACAAGGCTGCAAGTTGCATCTAAGAGCCTCAAATGGTTTGGGGCAGAGTTGCTGCCAGTTGTTCACTGGGACAGACTGGGAGCCTCCAGATCAAACAGACCCAGCCCTGGGAAGGCAGGGAGGAAGGATCAGGACCATCTGACTGCAGTTCCCTATGCCTCACAGCCTGTTGCCACCAGAGCCATGTAGGGTTGGAGCATCTCACCTTTTTGTGGCTTCTCTCTGGAGCTGATAGACATCCTGGGCTGACACCGAGCCATCCTCTGCCCTGTCCACAGCCAGCTCCAACTTCTTCACCAGCCACTCCCCCTCCTCCGAGAGATGAAACCTGGAGGGGACAGTGACCCAGACTTAGGTCCTATGGGACACTGCTCTGCTCACCCTCCACCTCCCCAGTTGGCACCCACCTCCGGACACCCTTGGTGACAGCATACATCTGCTGAGCCTTCTCCCGGGCCTGCTGCTGGGTCAGTCTGTGGTTGAACTGCATCAGCAGCCGCTCAGCAAAGGGCTGCCCGGCCCCGTAGATGCGCCCATAGTTGAAGATCTTGGCGTGCTCCCGGCTGATGCCCACCGTGGCGGCCGTCTTGCTGTGCAGGTCTGTGGCGTTGCTCTTCTTCCCCTGCAGGGTCATCCAGCCAAAAGCTGTGCAGCCTGCCCAGGAGGGGAGCAGAGTTTGGGCACCCAGCAGGATGGAGCTGGGGAGGTCATGCCGCCACCCAGCAGCCCCAGCTCACCGTGCATGCCAGCAAAGTGTGCCTCGCCCAGGATGGCAGCGATCCACAGCTCCTGGGAGTCCACATCTGCACCCACCAGGGAGTAGCCAGGTGGTACCTGGACCATGGCTTTCAGCTCGCTGCCCACCCGGTCAGCCTGTGGGATACAATGACCAGCTCAGCACAAGCCCTGCATCTCCCTCTCCTCCTCAGCCTTCCTCCCACAGCTGTGGTATGCCAGCACGGCCCTCCCCATGCCCTAAGCCCTGCCCTGATGGTCAAAAATGGCTTTAACACACACATTGGGCATCCATCACTTGGTTATTCACCCCAGTGCAGAGGAAGAGGAGCTTGGGGAGGGACAGGAACTGGTGCTTGAGAGTTTTCTTCTTTCACCACATTTTGAAGCTCAGGATCCTCCACTTCCCCTCTCCCAGCATCATAGCACATCAGCAGCTCTGCCACCTCAAACCCTAGCACCCAGCCCCACCTCCTATTTTCAACTGCTCCTACCAGTCCAAAACACACAAAGGGGGTGCCAAAACATCCCCCCCTAAGGACCCAAGTGAGGCTGTACCCGGGCATTGCTGGCTGTCAGCCACGTGGGTTCCACCGCCCGGCGGGTGATGGTGCCTGCGGTCACCACTTGCGGCAGGATAGCTCCGTAATCATCCTCCTCGTTATAGTCAGGGTGCCTGGGACAGAAGTGAAGGTGAGCATCATCCTGCAAGGGCTCTTCTAGAGTGGCACAATTGGGATGGTGATCTTGTCTGGGGCCATTCCTCCCCTACCTGGTCACCACACGGGGTAGCTCCCCCTTCTTCAGCCACACCACCATCTGGGAACTGGAGGGTGGGACACAAACACGCTGAGCACCTCCATCTGCACCAACACCCCCAGGACACACCACAGCCTCCACCCACAGGGATGTCTTGATCCAGATGAAGGTGGCTGCTCACCTGATCCGCTTGTGAGCGTTCCTCCAAAACGAGATCATTTTGTTGATCTCGAGGGCTCTGGTCCCGTGGGTGCGGCCCACAGCTGCCCGCAGGGTGCCATCCTCCATTCGGGGCAGGAAATCCTTGGCAAAAGGGCTTCCCACGTTGTTATCGTTCCCATCCTTTAGTGACAAAGGAGGTGCCAAGGTTCAGCACACCACTGCTTGACATCAGTAAAGCTCTGTGCATCCTCCTGCCCTGGCTAGAGATGTCTTTCCACCATCCTGTCCCACGGGACAAGATCACACAAGGTGGCAGGAGTCCTGCAGCACCAGGGTGACTGGCAAGGTGACAAGGTGACATGGCCACGCATCAGGATGAGGGGAGTTGGGATATGGGGCTGGCTGGGAAGCCCCTAAGAAGGGCTGTAGGAGGAGCCAACTTGCCTTGTGAGGCAACTTGAAGAACCAGCACCCGGGGATATTGACATCGTTGTAGGGACCATTCCCATGGTGGAACGAGGGCTGGCTGCATGCCTTCAACAAATCAAACTGATGTGGAATTCCTGTGACCATCTCCTCCTGTGAGTAGCAATGCAAGGTGATGTCAGCAGGAGGGGCAGATCAAGGAAACAGAGACAGATCCACCATCCCATCCCACAGGAAACCCTCTCCACCTGTGCCAGGTCCTGCTCTGCTCTACCTGTTTTCTCCTCCATGTCCACCTCAAGCTGATTCAGCTCTTCCACCTAAGGCAGAGAGGGACCAAGAGGGTCAAACACAACTTCTCCAGTGATTTAGCACTTACTAAACAAAATCTCTGACTTCCAGCCTGCAAAGCCATGCACAAAGTTGGTGTTCACATGCACATGGGAAGAAGCCCATCCCCATATCTCCCTCCCACCGAGGGACCCTCCATCCCTTCCTTCACCGTCTGCCACATTGTGCTGTCAACCATCACCAGCAGCTCCTCCTCCATGGCAGCCTCCAGCTCCAGGGGCTGCTCCTTGCCTTTCTCCAGGCAGTGCTGCCTGTACAGGTACTCGATCACCCTGGCAGGGAGAGAGCAGGGCTCAGGCACCCATGATGGGGACCAAGGCTCCAGGGCAGCACCTGGGCAGGGGTCTGTCAAGCTCCCAGATCCCAACACGGGGCAGCTCAGCACCCCACTTACATCCCCCTCACCTGTGGGGGCAGGAAGGACCTTCTGCCTCTGAGGGGACTGCTGGCAAATTGTCCTGCCTCCCCGGCACCAGGTAGCCCCAGCCATGCTTCTCTGAGTAATGGAGGGGGAAGCCATCCCAGGCCAGGCGCATCAGCTTCGGGGTCACCCTCATCTGCAGGCTGATGAGACTGGGTCCTGGCACCCACCCTGCATCCTCCAGGCGCGGGCAGAGCTTGCGGTACCAGCTGAGAAGCAGCAGAGATGGGTCAGAGAGTGCAGAGTAACCCCCTGGGACACCCAGGGTCCCCAACTCACCCTGGGTGGCCTGGCAGGTGCTGGAGTCTCTTGGGTTGCAACACGACCGTCTCCTTCAGACGCTCCAGGCAGACCCGGCTCGCAGGGGCTTTTAGCTCCTCATCCTCAATGGGGGGACCAGGGTCTGGTGGGGCAAGAAGGACAGGACTGGAAGGCAAAGACCCCTCTGTGCCACCCCACCAGGGATGGGGACCTCAAACCAGCCACCACCACCTGCCCCAGCCAGCACAGGGACACAGGTCAATGAAGCTTCATCCTGCTGGCACCAAATACCCACATCCCTCCCCTGGGCACCCACAGGCAGTACCCCTTGTCCCCAGGACCACCTGCACTCACCTTCCTGCCACTCCTCTGTGGACCCATCTACACCCACTGCTGCTGCAGGGGCTGTGCTGTTCCCATCCTGATCCTTCTTCTTCTTTTTCACTGGGATCTTCTTCTGCTTAAACTCCTGTGTGTCCCACTCGAGATCCCACAACCAGGGGTCATCCTTGTACCTGCCAACACACCACTGTCACACCACAGCTTTGGTCCTGTCTCCAGCATCAATGCACAGCCCCCCATGGACCACCCAACTGTCTGGTCTCTGTCCTGCAAGACCATGGGTACCTGTCCTCATGCAGCAGCTGGCAGGCATCATTGGCCAGGTTCATAAGGGACTTCTTCATCTCCTTCTGCAGCTCCTCATAGATGTTCTGAGCATCATCCACATACCTCTTCCAATTTCCATTGACTGGCAGGTAGGACACCCCCATCTCCAGCATCCCTGCAAACGTCACAGGATGGGGGCACCTAGAGCCCAAAGCAGTGAGGGATCAGGTATCTGTTGGAGGGGGTTAGCCCTGGAAGCACCAGACTACAACAGACACGAACTTGGCTCACTTAGTTTTCCCACCCTGTGCAATGCTGAATGCTCTTCTCCTAAACCCTGGATTCCTGTATCTTCTGCCTGCTTGCATAAACTGCTGCCCTAAAAACAGCCCTGTGCACTAACCCCAAAGCTGTGTCACTCTGATCTGCATCAGGATGTCTGTTCACCCCCTTCAGCCATGCTCTACTGTCATTTATTCCTTCCCATCTGCAGATGAGGGGCCCAAGGTTCCTCCTGAAACAGGGGCTCATGGCCCTCCAAAACCTCTCACTGCCACTCCAAAGACATGAGGAGCTGCACCCCATCCCCAGAGGGACCATGGTCCTCCCCACTGCCAACCAAAACCTCAGCCCCTCAGCCAGCACCAGCCACAGCCTGGTGGCTCTCACCTCTCCATGAAGAGCGGCAGCTGCTCCTGAAACACCTCATGGGTGGCCTGGACATCACGGGCACAGTAAGACATCAGGTCCTGGGGATAGGGGCAGATGAGATCAGACAAAGCAGCCACCCTTCTGCCAGCACAGGGCAAAGCCCCAGGGCTGCAGGAGGATGGGGGACATCACACCCCCCCAGAACATCACAGCACACCCAAAGCCCTCACAGGAAAGGGCAGCAAAATGGAAACTACCCCAGCTGCTGTTCCCACCCTGCTCCCCGCTCCGTCAGGATGCTGGGATGGCTGCCCATACCTGGAAGTGGCTCCTGATGTCAGCCATGGTCCCCTTTACAAAGAGCTCCCGCGCCTCCTTCTCCAGCGGCTGCCCCCCAACATACAGGGCATGCACATCAGCCAGGTTGTTGATGCTGCTGACATGCACCCAGTCCCACGAGGTGATCTGCAGACAACAGGGTGGTCAGGTAGCGCAGGAGGAGGACTGGCAGTAGCCAGGACCAGAAGAGGTGAAAGGTTCTGCTGCTCCATTCTAAACCAAGGGCACTTCACCTGGAAGGCACTTCAGGCAGCAGAGCTGCTCCAACAGCTCCTGCTCTGCTAGGGCAGGAGCAGATGGCCCCAGTACAGGAGCAAACAGTCCCAACTACAGGATCAAACAGTCTCCTGCCACCCACACCCCAGCCAGTGGCTCAGCTCCCTTACTCACAGCTGGTCCCTCCATTTTGCTTCTCGTTTTCTTCATGTGTTCCTTGACCTCCTGCAGCCCCTTCCTCTTGCCATGCTTGGCAGCCATCCACAGGCTGCGCTGGAAGCCTGTCAGCCCCGAGATGGCCATGTGCATGCTCATGGTGTCCAGGAAACGCACCTTGGAACCCTGGGACATGCCAGGGGAGGAGAAAAGAAATTATCTGGGACATGCTGGAGAAACCATGTGCTGCCAAACATCCTGCAGCTGCCAGCAAGGACTGCCCTGTGGTACAGAGCTGCAAGTCCTCTGCTCAGCATGGTTTTGTCAAGGCAAAGCTTTGCTTCCCAGCACCCCTCTTCTAGAGCCAAGGGCATCCTGAGCAGTCTGGCAGCTGCTCAAAGGCTCCTGCCATGTCCCCAGCTGCAACCTCACATTCTCTAGCAACCTAGAGAATGGGCTGCAAGAACATCTTCCCCTAGAGGAACCCAACCTCAACCTGTTCTGCAGAGCAGAGCAAGCACAATCCTGGGGTACCTGTTCAGAAGAGCATCTGCAAAAATAACCCTGAAAAGCCAGCAGCCCTGTAACAAACCGCAGCTGCCAGCAAAAAGCGATGGCACTGTGGGTTACCTGGATGAGGTACTGCTCCTTGATGAATGCCCGGTCAAATGCCACGTTGTGCCCCACCACCACTCTCTCCAGCCAGTCCTGTTTGCCAGCACAGCTGGCACCTGCTGGGCTCTCCAGGGGAATGAGGTCAGCCAGGGTGAGGTGACTGGACCAGGAGTAGCGCTGCTCCAGCAGCCGCTTGCTGCACCACGAGTACCTGCAGAGAGAGGGCATGTGGCACCACGCAGACATCAAAAACTAAGTAGGGGCTCCCAGAACCCAAAGCACCTTCCATGCCATGCTGTGGGGTGCTGAGCAGGATCCTACCTGACTGACCCTGGGGAGCACTGCACTTGCCAACCAGGACACACATCCCAAGCTTGTTTTCCCTGCAAGCCAGCCATGGTTTGCAGGAAGGGACTCCACTCGAAAGCATCCCCATCCCTCCCAAAACTCTCCCCCCCTCCACCACAACCCCAGGGTCACTGCTGGGACCACATCTCACCAGGCATGTGGTGACACAGCCACAGCCAGCGTGGGGCAATGGCCATCAGTCACGCACACCTCCACGTCCAACACCACCGCCCGCTCCTCAGGGAAGTCCACAGCTTCTGCTTGCCCATCAGGGCCATAGCGGGTCCAGCCCAGCTGCCAAGCCCACTGGGTGGGCATGGGGGGCAGCTCGCATTGCAGCAACTCGTTGGCTGCCTCCAGGTAGGGCAAGCTCTGCTTCTGTGCCAAGAGGCGAAAATGCTCATCGATGTTGTCCCCATACATGCGGGGCAGCTGCAGGTCCACATCGGGCAGTGTGGAGGTCTCCTTGCCCCACAGGTCATGGTGCTGCAGGTGCTTCACACTCCGCTGGATCTCCTCTGCCGAGTAGTGTACCTGGGCCCCCCGGAAAATCTGCTCATGGAGGGTCCTGGAGAGCATCTGGATGTTGAGGGGGTTCATGCGCTGCTGCCCCTTGTCAGGCTCGGAGCTGGGGGTCCCAGGCAGTGGGCAGCTGGCAGAGGAGCTGGAGGCATATCTGCGGGGCTTGGTGCTGCAGACCCTCACCGACCTCCTGCAGAGCCAGCGCCGCATCTCCTCCCTCCAGCGGGGCTTCTCCCCCCCCGGACGGCCAGAGCTGCGGGGCGAGAGGAACAGTGACGAGGAGTTCGGCACCGCCCGCCCGGCACGGAGCTGCCCCGGGCACCACCCTGTCGGGGGAGGATAGCTTGGGCTGCACCCCCTGCAAGTATGCAAACACCCTCCCCGCAGACACGCACCCCCCTATACAGCCGCACCACCTCCCCCACATAAATTCATGCACCCCACTATACACCCGTGCACCCCCCTATACATCTTTGCACCCCTCTATACGCCCGTGCACCCCCTTATACAGCCGTGCACACCCTCTCGTAGGCGTGCACAGCCCCCATAAGTACGCACGCACACACACGGCCGTCCACCCCGCTATACAACGGCGAAACACACCCCGCTCCCATACACACATTCCCTATACAGCCCCGCACTCCTATACAGCCCCTGTTACACCCTCGTACCCCCGTTACCACCCCGCACCCCCCGTTACCGCCCTTACCTCTCCCCTGCCCTCGCCTCCCTGCCCTGCGCCGGAGGGCGGATCTAAACCGCGGCGCCCGGGGGAGCTTCCGGCCGCGCTGACGTCCGGTCCCGTGTCCGCTCCCCCTCTGCCCCTCAGTGCACATGGTACAGTCCACTGCCGGTAGGTTCAGGATGCTGCGCGGAATCACGATTGCAGGGGCGGCCGCGTGGCCTAATGGATAAGGCGTCTGACTTCGGATCAGAAGATTGCAGGTTCGAGTCCTGCCGCGGTCGGCGGGAGCGCCTCCAGGGCGCTGTCCGTTTTATCCTGATTCTGCCGGGAGCCCAGTGCCACCCGTCCCCGCGGGTGCTGTGGAGGAGCTCACGCGGCGTAATGTTTTTAGTCTTTCCATTAGCCAGAGATAGGGGAAAAGGAGGAGCGCGGATTTGAGCGCGGAATCTGACACTGACAGCGCCTCGAACACGAGTGTCGTTGGGCCATCCCAGTAGACAGCCAGCGGGGGAAGTCACTGTGTTGTTCTGATACTGAGGCTGCACAGGCCTGGTCCCGCTGCCCAGCTACCCCTCTGGCTTCAGGGGATGTCATGACCCGAGGTGGCAGGGACAGCAGCCGTGGCCCTGCTGTCCATCCTCCGCTGTTCCCCATCCACTGCCTGCTTGCTCTCTGTCCTCTGCTGTCCAGCCAGCCAGCCAGCCCACTCGCTATTGCCCCCCCTTCTCCCATCTATCCCTTGCTCCCTGCAGCCAGACCTATGTTCATATCATGTACTTACAGACCTTATAGCAACGTTCAACAGAAGCCAGGCACCCACCCGCACCCCAAAACCTCCCACCTTAAAGCTCCCAGGCCTCAGAGTAGCTTTGAGCAGGCAGTGGGATCCGGGGTCCCCTCGTCTGGCCCAGCTGGAGCGGCGGATGTGTGCCAGGAGCTGGGTATGGGATGTGTGACATGGGTGGGGTCAGCCCGGTGTCTGAGGGAGCTGGAGAGCCCAGGGTGACCATAGCATGAAGGGACAGGGGTCAGGGAAGGGTTTATAGGGTGAAGGAAAGAGGCTACAGGGTGCAGGGGTAAGGAACTGCTGGCGTCCCAGCAGGTGGTTGCAGGCTCCCTGTGTCCCATAGGGGTTCTTTTAGCCTGGGAGGTGGCTCCTGACAGAGGCCAACCTGTCCTTGGCATTGCAGGGTGCCGTGCCCAGCCGGTGCCAGCCCGTGCCGTGCCGTACCGATCCGCCAGGAGGAGCTGCGGACCCGCCGGTACTGGCCGCACCTTCCGCTTTCCAGCGGGTACCGCTCCCGGACCATCCCGTTGTGAGCTCCCGATGGGGCACCGGGCGGCGGCTTCTGGGCACTGGGAACTCCTTCCCCGGCCTCTGTAGAGCTCCAAACCCGTGGTGCACTGTCCTCCCTTCCAACCCTGCACCCCCCCAGGCCGCACAGGTCTCTCCTCTCAGGGGAGCAGGATTGGAGGGGGGGGGGGGGGGGACGGAACAGCTATGCCTCTCCTGTCCAAACAGTCTGCACCAGCATGTGAGGGTGAAGAATACACTTCACACGCACTCCTCGAGCCGCTGTTTTCTGCGGATTTAAATGCATTTTAAACCTTCCCAAAAATACCTGCTGCCCCCACCACCATCCTGGGATTCGATCTGAGGGGAGCAGTGCTTCACCCCCTTTTACCCAGCAGCGGAGAGCACCCGGTGCCTTCGCCTGGAAGAATTTGTTCCCGAGGGGGATGTCCGTACTCAGCACTTCATCCCCCCCTAAAAAAAAAAAAAAAAAAAAAAAACACACAAAAAAAGGGGAGCTTGAGGTTTCCCCGCATTTCCGCGGGAACGGTGCGGAGCTAGGGGTCTTGCTCTGTGAACTGATCTGGAGCGAAGCAAGGAAAGGTTTCGGTACCCCCTGCTACGAGGTGGCTCTGGGAAAGGAGCTGGCTGCGGTGCACTTGTTCTCCCCTCGATGCATTATGTTAACGCGGATTTCTTCTTCCTTGGAAGCTTTGATCTACTTATTTTTATCGTGCTCAGAAAAAACAAAAACAAAAATCCATCCCACAAAAAAAAATCCCTCTCCTTCAAGCGGAAAATAAATAAATGAATAAATAAATATATCTCGAGGAATTTATTCTCTCCCCTGATTCCTGAAGTCCTCTCGGGCGGCATCGCCATGAAGAGGTGTGATCGCAACCATCCCTTCCCCTTTGCCCGCAGGCAGGACCGGGCCGGAGCTACCTGTACTTCACCCAGGTATAGTCAGGAAGGTTCGGAAAGGTGTGGTGCCGGTAGAAGAAAACTCCACCAAACCAACACGAAATAAAATCAAAACCCCGCCGTTTCAGCAGGGCTGGTTGCATAAGTCGGGATGGGGTGGGTAAGGTCTTTTTATTTTTCTCCCCTAGACTCTGTCTGCCGGGGAAAGCATCCTCATCCCTGTACGCCCCGTCGGGGTCAGGTCCGGGCGGTGGGAGATGTGACACACACACCCCGCCTCTACCGTCCTTGGAGACCCCGCTCTCCGCCGGGGACTCGATGCTGTCGTTACGGTGGGACTTTGTTTAACCTCTTTGCACCCGGAGCCAGGGGTCAAGGGCTTCCTTTTCCCCCGGGTCACGGCCGAGAGGCTGCCGGTCGCACAGGGAGGACCCCGCAAACTCCTATCACCCTCTCGCACCGAGAGGATGAGGATGGCGCCGGGTGGGTGTTTTGGAGGTGCAAGCGGTGGCTAAACATCAGCCCAGACCAGGAGGGAGGGATGCGGAGGAGCAACCCCTACCCTCCAGCATCTCCCAGCTCTGCATTCCCCTCCCAGATGGAGAAAGCCTATTTTAACGGGGTGCCGGTTTTAACGGGGTTTTAACCCCCCACCCCAGCAAGCAGAGGTGTCTCAGCTTTTCCCTTCAGAAGCCAAGAAACGCGAGAAACGGACAATTTTTATAGGTGACGTACGGGGTGGGCTTACAAGAGAATAGGTGCCCAGCACCTGTCTTTGAGCTTTTTTTTTTTTTTTTTTTTTTTTTTTTTTTTTCCCTCCTGAAATAACACTTTCCTGCAGTTTCTAGCTCGGACCCCCTTTTCCAAGCTGGAGGGGGTGGATGGAGATGGAAGGGGGGGAAGCCAGGAGGCGGAGAAGAAAAAGGAAAAGAAAAGCCCCCCGCATCCCTCTATATTCCTGCTCGGGAGACGATCCCCAAAGCTCCTAAAATGCGCGATGGAGCGGGCGAAAGGAGGCAGGCGGGAGCCGGCTCCGAGGTGGAGGGGTCGGGGGTGAGATGGAGGGTGCAGGAAGGACCCTTCTTTTTCGAGATAAAGGGAGAACCAGCGAGGGAGGGAGGCTGGCGACACGGTGGGAATCCGAGGTAAGTCACTTCCTGCCCGCAGTCGTGGTACCAGAGCCCAGGACTTGCGGTACCGGAGATGCAGGGAGGGGGTGGGAGTGGGGAATGATTTGGAGGTGTAAAAAGAGCCCGATCCTGGGGGTATCCAAGCCCAGAGCTGCTCCATGCCCACCTGGGCCGGGCTCCTGCGGGGCCGAAGCTGCTTTGGCGGCTTCAGTTCCTGTGAAGATGGGTCAGGGTTACTCCGGCTCGAGGGCTGCAGGCAGCCCCTGCCCGCTCCCTCGGGGCTGAGCCGGGGTCCTTTCGGGCGGAGCAGCGCATGGAGCCCGCTCCCAGCTCCCGGGGCTGCTCCCGTGTGTGTCTCAATTCGCTCAGGCTTGACTTGGCAATAAGCTCTCTCAATAGGGTGACAATAGAGCCCCGGTGGGAGCCGAACAAAGAATTAGAAAGTAGTTAAATTGCTGGACACGTCCATCGCCTGGGTGCTTGAATTAAAAAAAAAAAAAAAAAAAAAAAAAAAAAAAATCGGAGAAAAGAAAAAGCAGAGAGACTTTTCTTTGGGCTGGTGAGAAAATGCTCAGGGTAAAAGTTGGTTTGGCATCTTCATTTCAGCGACAATGGAGCAGAGCTAATTCAATAGGAATCGCGGGGATTTTTTAATGAAAAGACCGCCAGGGTTACACCGAAGTTAAGCTCTTGTGAATTAATTATTAGGGCAAATAAACTGGGAGGGGGGGGGGGAGAGCAAAGGAGGCAGGGGGAGAGAGAAGAGTGCTCGTGAGGGAGTGTTGCAGTTTTTTAATATTCTCCTTTTCGTGTTTAACGACAATGCCATTAGGTTTTCGACTCTAGGTGAGCTAAAGGATTTCTTACACTCCCCGGGAAGAGAAGACGCTTTTTTTTTTTTTTTTTTTTTTTTTAATGGTGTTACTTAATTTATTTTAAAATAAAATACTATGGAATTTGGCAACGAGCTCCGGTTTCTGCTGGCCGTGGCATTTGGGGTTATATTCCCTTTCGTGGCAACTCGCAGATGCAAAAAGGAAAATAACAGGGGAATTTAAAAACACGAATGTAAAGGAGAGGTGGCGTGTTCGGCTGTTGCAGGTTTCTCGGGCTCGATCGGTTTATTTTTTTCTACATAGAAAAACCTGTCTGGGAATCCCTGTGTGTTCATCGGGGTGGCCAGAGACTCCCCAGAGCCGCTCCGGGGCATCGGTGGAGTGAATCGGAGATAAAAAATAGGAACCAGGTTACACGCAGGAAGGAAGAGGAGAGGTCGGATGCGGAGTAAAGGTGTGCCAGGAGGGATTTGGGGCTGACAGGGGTTGGTGTGGGGTTCTGTGGGGCATTTTTTGCCTTACTGCAAAGGCTACAGGAGAAACAGTATGTGTGCAATTTTATAAAGAAGATAAGGGAGATGGGAATGGAGGGGGAGCGGAGGAGGGAAGTGCAGGTGGTACCTGCTGTGCCCGCTCCCCTGCTCCAGCTGCTTGCGGCTGTCGGGGTGAAGCCATCACCGGAGCTGGGCCTGGCCCTCGGCGTGGTGGTGGTGGTAGGGATGGCCGTCGAGGTGGGACTCCCAACCTCCGGGACCGGAGCTGCAGCCGGTGCCCAGGTTCTGAGGGACAGCCGGAGCGGGC
Source organism: Heliangelus exortis (assembly GCF_036169615.1). Lineage (NCBI taxonomy): Eukaryota > Metazoa > Chordata > Aves > Apodiformes > Trochilidae > Heliangelus > Heliangelus exortis. Next base: position 8,079,030 of record NC_092432.1, read on the forward strand.
TGGGCCGGGCTGGGCCCGGGGAACGCGGGGACGTTCAGCATTTGGACAGCGGGACCGGGAGGGGCTGGGCAGGGAGGGGCCGGGGGTGGTGAGAGATGCCCGGGGCAGCGGGGGACAGGGGATGGCTGCAGTCCTTTGCCTGGTCGCCTCGGGGTGAAGGGGGTCCTTGAGGCAATGGAGGTCATCTCCGAGGGGGCTTTGGCCGCGCCCTGCCCTGGATCTCCCCCCCCCCCTTCCTCCCCGGAGAATCACCCTCTGGGCCCGGGGCAGAGTGGAGTGCCCGGTGGGGCGGCCAGGTGAGCGGCGGCTGAAGCGAGGGGCAGTGGGTCTCATCGGGGGTGGGGGCACACACACAGCCCCTCTTCCCCATCAGCGGAGCCTCATCCTCGGGGGGTAATTAAAGGGGTGAGGCGGAGGGGCTGCGCTTTCTGCTCGGCAGAGCCTGCCAGCCACCAACCCCCGCCGCCACCGCCGCCTTCCTCCCGTCCTCCTCCTCGCCCCCTCCCTCCCCCCGCCTTCTCCCCTCCCCCTCTCCCTCCTCCTCCTCCTCTCCGCCATGGTTGGAGTGAATAGGAGGCTGCCGGGCTGACGTCAGTGCGGGCAGAGCCTGCCGGCGGCGGCAGCTCCTGGCCATCGACCAGAGCCGGCACCGGCAGCAGCCGGGAAGAAGCACGGAGCACAGGCAGAGCCGCCCCCACCGCCTCGCGCCCAGGGCTGGGGGCCGTGGGGACCGCTGCTGGGCCGGGGGCAGCCCTGCCCACCCCTCTGACCGCCCGCCCGCCCGGGGGAGGGGGAGGCAGCCCCCGCAGCCCGCTTCTCCCGGGGACCACCGTCCTGCCCTCGGCACGGCTACCAGAGTGAGTGTCGCGGCCGGGCATCGCCGCCCCGGCGGGGCGGCCCCGGGGAGGAGGGGGGGACTTTTCCCCTGGGGGTGGGGGTGCACATCGGCGGCCGGCGGGGGGAGGGCTGGAGGGAGGGGGAGATCGGGGAGACAGAGTTGCACGGTCCCCGTCGGGACGCTGGGCGTCTCCAGGTGCCGGCACCACGCGGGACCAGGACTGCCCTGCCCCGCTCCTCGGCTCCGGCCCACCCGTCGCGGGGAACGAGTGGGAGACACGGGGGACGCTTTTCTGCCGGGGACGCGTTTGCTCCGGCAGCCTCTCCCCGGCGGCCGGGACGATGCAGCTCGGCAGCGGGACCTGGGAGTGCTAAGCCCGGACGGGACGGCGGGGAGTAGGGGACAAGCGCTACGTGGGGTGGGGGCCGCTGAGTTGCCCCTAAACGTCCTCGCTTGCCGGTAGTACCGGACAAAACGCCGCTACGAGGCCGAGTCTGCCCGGGCAACCAAGCTTTAGGCCGCGGGAAAAATACGGGCTCCTGGAGAAGTGCTTCCTCCCGGTGCAGCGGGGGCTGCTGCGGGGCCTCGCTTCGCTGCGGTGGGCACCGGGGCACCCCGCTCGGATTTACTGCTGAGGAGCAGAAGCGGGGCCTTTGCTTCCCGTACCCCGATCAGCCACAGGCTTCTGATGCTGGAGGATTTTATTTTTCAGTTGCTGTATCTCTTTTTTTAAAAATGCTTTATTTTATTTCATAATTTTCCCTTTCCCTCCGTAATCTTTATTTTCTTTATTTCTTTCTCTCTTTTTGTTGTTTAATTCTTTTATTTTTTTGCTTTTTCCATTCCCCCCCCCCCCCTTCGTTTTTTCCTTCTGCTGCTTCCCACCTTTGGATCCTTATTTACTTGGGGTTTGGTTTTTGGTGTGTGTGTCTTTTTGTGGTAGGTGTTTGTTGGTTTTTTTGTTTATTTTGGGGGGTTTTTTTGTTTGGTTTGTTTGGGGTTTTTTTGTTTTTTGTTTTGCTTTTTGTGTGTGTGTGTGTATGTGTTTTTGTTGTTGTTGTTGTTTGTTTTTTCCTTTGTATCTCCCTGGAAGTAAAACGCATTTTAGGCCTCAGCCTTTAGGAGACCGGAATCATAACTGTGCAGATGGCCTGAGAGCCTGCACCTTGCCGGATCCCCTCGACGTGCCACTACCCCCGACCCCCGGCCCGCAGCATCTCTCCCCGCCGAGCGAGGAGGGTCCGGGACCGTAGCGTCCTGGGTCCCCGGCCCCCGACGGCCGGAAAGAAAGAAAAAAAAAAAAAAGAGCATTCGAGGGCTGGGACGCTGCTGCTTTGCCTTTTCAGCGCCGGGGCTTGCTGAGAGGTGTTTTTTAATTGCTAAACAAAGCAACGCGTTCCCTTCACTCCCGTCGGGCGCTGCCGCTTGTGCGCGAAGCCTCAGCTATGGGAGGAAAAGAAAAACAAACAAACAAAGAAAACAAACCAACCCCAAAAAACAATCACGAGAAGATGCAGCTCAAGGCGGGGAGGCACGGGGGGTTACTTCAGGTTGTCTAAAAATAACTTCTCCTAATTAAAGAAAAGTGACGTCAGACGTGCAGGACGTAGAAGAGGGGAAGGCAGCGGACTCATTACAGGGCGATCACGTTAAATAATTGAGGGGCGGCCCGGTGACAGAGCGGGAGCTGGGCAGCGGGGTTCTTTCCCCGAGCTGTCGGCGGGGCCGAGTCACCCGAGGCGGGAGTGGGCAGCGGGACCAGTCCTGGTCCGGGTCCCTGTCCCGGGCGGGAGGTGCAGCACCATGGCCAGGGCCCCGCCGGCTATGCCCGTCCCGTCGGGCCGCCCGCCGACGCCCGTTGTTTCCTCTCCTGGGTGGATGCAGGGGAAGGGCGGTCCCAAGGTGAGGCGGGACGGGGGCTGCCTCCGGGCGCTGCCCGCTGAGGCTTCTGGAGCCCTGGCAGCCCCCGCCGATCTCTCTCAGGATGCTCACTGGTGCTTTGCGCTATGCCAAAGGAGCCATTTTGTACGTATCCTACTAAAATTGTGCCAAAATACCCCCCAGCCTTAACCCCCCAAAAAACCTCAAAAGAACAACAAAAATTCAAAACAAATCCAACGCCTAAAAATGCCTCAAAACACCCCAAGCGAAAGGTGCGATTTCTTCCCAAGTGCTGGGTTTCTGCCTGCACGGAGCTGATCGAGGCTGGGGCTCCTAGCAGAGCAAGGCATACCGGAAAAGGAGCAGAGGGGAAAAATAAATATAATATATATTCCTGTCAAGAAAATCGCCTCCTCCTTTGCCCGGTGCAGAGAGGAGATCCCGTCCCCAGCCCCGAGCAGCCCTGCAAGGTGTGGTGTTTCCCCTGCAGCATCCTCTCCCCAGCGTCACGGCGGCCCGGGGGCTCGGCACAGCGGGCGGGAGACCTCGCACGGCGGCTGCCGGGCAGATCCGGCTGTGCCCGCCCGGGCCCCTTCGCAGCTGCCGCAGGGACGGCAGGGCAGGAGCGGGGCCGGATCGCCGCCCCAACGGCCCCGGGCGCGGGGGAGGCTGCCGCGGCGCCTCACGCTGCTCCCCTCCTCTTGGGCCCCGCGGTGAGTAACGGGGCCTCCCCCTCGTGTGGGGAAACTGAGGCCGGGCCGTGGCCGAGGCCAGCCCCCCGTGTCGCCTTGTCCCTCGGCACCGCCGTCGCCGCACCCCCCGGCTGCCCCTCGCTGGCGGCGGGGCGGGTGGCCGCCTTCTCCCGCCCCAGGAGGAGAGCACACAGGCAGCGATCACCCTCACAGTGACAGCCATAAATTAGGAGAAAATCCAGGGCTGAAATATTAAGGAGATCGAATTCGTGACTTTTTTTTTTTTTTTTCGTCTCGCCTTCTCTAGGGGGCAAACTAAAATAAACCCCGGCCAAGCGCCCTCCCGAGCGGGTCCGGGCCGTGGGGAAGGCATGGAGGGGCTAGGGACAGAGCAAAGATTTCTCTCCACCCTCCGCAGCACCGTCGGCGTGGCCGGGGCACCCCTGAGCCCGTTTCTCGTTAAGCAGGAGGAGGGAGGGAAGCGCCGGTTACCGGGCAAGGCGGCTGGGCTCGTCCGGGCACCAAGCGCAGCAGTCCTTCAGCTCTTAGCCTTATTGATCTCGTAGATTTTATTTATTTGATTTTTAATTTTTAGTTTTAGTTTTAGGTTTTTTAAGAAGATGGAGGGGAGGAGGGAGGCGAGGAGAGAAAGAAATAAAAAACCCGAGTGGCTCTCGCCGAGAGACGGAGCAGGCGGGACCGGCAGAGCTGCGCTCAGCCGCGGCTGCTCCCGCCGCGATCGCTTCGTTTCGCGGCTCCCTCGTTTTGCAGTAGGTCACATTTTACTCTCGCCTCGGATTTAAAAGAAGGCGGGGGATTACTTTTATTTTTTTAAATTTTTTTTAATGCGGTATAGGTCAGATAAGCACCCCAGATAATCATACTTGCCTCTTAGCATTTTATTATAATCATTATTATTATTGTTGTGGTTATTATTTGTCCGTGCCGGGTTCGCTGTTACACGCATATGGCGTTAGGAAGCTATGCGGGAAAGAGCATAACCTGGAAGGAAAATAATGAAAATAAGGGGGCAGAGAGGATGGGTGCGGGGTCGCGGGTGCGTTCCCAGCCCCCGGGTGAGTCTCGGGCCTCGTGTCTGGCTGCGGGGAAAGGGACTGATTCTCGGGGCTGTCGCCGGGAGCAGAGGCGTTTCGGGGGGAGGAAAAGGTGTGAGAGGAGTGCGCTGGATGTGTGGGAATGCTGGGGGAAGACCAGGGAAAGGCAGAAGGGGACGGGGGAAAGGGGAGGAAAATGGACGAAAAGGAAAAGGAGGGGGGAGAGGAAAGGTCGGAGAGAGAGGAAAGGCAAGAGGGGAAGAGGACCGAGAGAGGGAGGAGGGAAAGGGGAGAGAGAAAGGGGAAAGGGAATACGGGGAGGGAAAAGGGAGAGGGAAAAGGGAGAGAGAAGTGAAGACAAGAGAGGGGAAGGGGAGAGAGGAAAGTGAGAGACAGAAAACAGAGAGGGGAAGGAGAGAGAGGGGAAGGGACAGAGACAGAAGTGAGAGAGAGAAAAAGGAGAGAGGGAAAAGGGAGGGTGGGGAGTGCCAAGGACAGGGAAGTTAGTTGCAGGTGTCTCCCCGCTCGGGCGGTGCAGGGGTTGCTGCTGCCTCTCTCCCCTCCCTGCCGGCCCAGCCGAGCTGCCGCGGAGGCAAGGCGGGGCGGGCGGAGGGGGGCCGGTGGCGGGGCGCGGCAGGGGTCGGTATCGCCCGGTACTGGTCCGGTCCGGTACAGTCCAGAGCGGTCCGCCCTGTCCATCCCGGGGGCTCCCCGCCGCTCCTCTCACGCTCGGTCCGGGGCTGGAAAGCGCGGGAAACGGGGCGCTAATTTAAATGTGGGGTCGGGGATTGGCTGTGGTCGGCGTGACGTCACTTCCCAAAGGGGGCGATTACCATGCGAGGGGAGTAGAAGTTGGGCAGCGGGGCGGGAGCGCGAGTGCCGCTCGCCCGGGCCGGTACCGCGGCAGCTGCCACGGCTCAGCACGGCTCGGCTCAGCCCCCTCGGCTCGGTACAGCCCGGCCCGGCCCGGCTCGGCTCGGTACGGCGCGGTTCAGCTCTCAACACCCCGCACTGAGCGCCCGTGGCAGCCCCGCAGCCGGCGGTGCCGTGCGCCCGTGGCTCAGCCCCGGCTCGTCCTCTCTGCCTTGTATTTATCTTTTTCTCTTTTTTTTCCTCTCTTTTTTTTTTTTTTTTTTTTTTTTTTTTTTTTTTTTTTTTTTTCCCCTCTCCTCTCTCTTTTTTTCTTTTTTTTTCCTTTCTCCTTTCTTTTTTAATTTTTTTCTTTCTTTCTTTCTTTCTTTTCTTTTTTTTTTTTTTTTTTTTTTTTTTTCTTATACATATATATGTGTGTATGTGGTTCCCGGTGGCAGCTCCCGGCCGCCCTGCCCCGGCCGTGCCCGCATCCTGGAGCGGACGGACGGACGGATGGACGGATGGCCGGCATCCCCGAAGGAGGGATGTTTCTGTCTTTGGTTATCTAGCTGTATGAGTGTTGTGGAGCCATCATAAAGCTAGATAACCGAAAGTAGAAATGACTTCCAGACCTGCTCGCCCGGGGGAAGCGGCCGCACCAGGACCGGTGGTGCAGAGGCGACCCGACCCGCCGCCCTCGAGGCTCCAGGTAAGGATTGCGGCTCCGTGCCCTCCCTTTCGGGAGGTTCCCCGGGGCTCCGCGGCAGCATGCAGGATGGCCGGAGAGAGGGAGGCGAGCCCTGCGCGAATGCTTTCAGTGCCAAAGAAATCCGGGGTTTAAGTCTGCGTTAAACGCACCTCAACACATACTCCGAGGCTGCTGGGTGTCGCGGCTGTGGGAGGATGGAGGGAGCGAGAGCGCCCTCCCCAAATAAATTCCCCCCCCGTGTCTTAGCCTGCGAGTTAGACCACGAACCGGCTTTTCGATGTTTTCCCTTTTCTCCTCTTTCCCTTCTTACCTTCATTTTTTCGGCTTTGGATCGCGGCCTCTTGGAAGGTCAAGTTGGTGATAATGTGATCACTTTTCTTGTGCGGTGGCTGTTGCTTCTGTCCGTAGCTGGAAGGGAGGATAAGCTCCAGGAAGGGGGATGCCCAAGGAAGGGGTCCTGCTATGGGGTGCACCCCTCCAGCGTTCAGCTGCTGGCCTTGGAGCTTCTTTAGGAGCTGAGCTCTTGGTAAGGCGTGAAGCCTCCCTCACGTCCACTGCAAGCCCGAACAGTTGAAACATAATATGTATTACAACGTCTGGCAAAAAAATTAAAAAAAGAAAAAAAAGAAAAAAAAGAAAAAAAAAAAAAAAGAGAGAAGAAGAAGAAAGGGGGGAAAAAAAGCAATTGGCAAATCTGCATTCCGTTCCCATGGCGACACAAAGCGCCGCGCTCTCTGCCGAGCCTCCCCGGCACGTTTTCCCAGCTGGCGTGGGGCAAGCACCCCTGGCCAGGACCGGGCCCCCCCCAGACCTCCCCAGCACCCCGGGGCAGTGTGGGGGGCATCACCTACAGCCCCTTGCTTGGCAGTTCTCATCCCGCAGGGATGGTCCCCACCAACCCACGCGGGCCCTGACAGCTCCAGGGAGGCTGCCGAGAAAAAGCTTCCAGTGGCGGGGGTTGCCAGTGAGCTATTTGCCTGCTCCCTGCCCCCCGGGGGTGCTGCGGGAGATAGGGAGGGTGGGGATGGGTGCTGCCGCACTCCAGGAGCAAGAACACCCTGCTCTATCCTTTGCAGCTGGGCATCCCTCACCAAAGAGACAGGGTAACACTGCAGGAATGAGACCCCCGCACCCACCAGCGTTCAGGGAGGTGAGAGGTGGGACCCCCACACACCTCAGAGTCAGGTTTTCCACCTTCCCTTGCACGGGGTAATGGCGTCAGATGCCACGTAGGCCTGCAAAGCTAAATATGCCTGTGCACCCTTCCAGGGCCAGCAAAGCACCGCCATAACTACTGTAAGGAAAAAGGATCTCAGCCTGAATTTGGCTATACCGGGAGAAAGAAAAGTTCTGAGGAGCTGTTGTTATTATATATTCTAATGAGAAGTCATTGGAGAAATTAAAAAGGGCAGAGAAAGACGAAGATGCCAGCACTAATTCCGCGGGAAGCCTCCCAGGGAAAAGGCTGTGTGAGTGTGAACGCTGAAAAGCATGAAGGCCTGGAATTAGACTATCATTTAGAAAGCGTTACTAATCCGAAGTTACAGCAGTAATTCCATGATTTGCTGGGTCCCACACGCAGCGCCAGAATTAAAGATACGGATTTTCTAGAAATGTAACTCAACTGTGGCATCGAGTCTCGGCGAGATCCGAATGAATCATTCATTCCAAAGGCAGCAAAAGATGTGTCATTAAGATCCAACCTCCTTCTCTCCAGCCCATCTGGAATATGTATGCTTGATGCAATCCCAGAAATTATGGAAGAGATCGGAGGTGGGGAGGAGGGAATGTAGTCCTTTCCCCCCTTTATTATGTTGGTTATTTTTAAGAAATAATTTTTCAATTATTTCCACTATATTGTGAGTGGCACTCAATTCTTCTCCTATTTATATTATTTTTCCCCCTTCCGTACACTAGCATCGAGTCAGGTGCAAACAGTTTCAGTGGAGATGCTTTAAAACTAGACTGAACAAAGCAGGAGGGAGCTGAGCAAGGTGGTTGATGAATGCATTTATTCCGGAGTAATGATTTGATGGGGGATGGAGGAAAGAAACATTCAAATTCCTAATGAATATAATTCAGTAGGAATCATTCGACCAGCCTGTTAGTGAAAATCTCTTTGGTGGGAGTGTTTCTGCACTGGCAGAACCCAAGACGTATTTCTGTCCCTGGCTTTTGTAATTGCAAAAGGTGAAAATATAAAAAGGAGGACCTGAGGAAAAGAAATATATACACACATATAATAAATGTCTTTGCATGTGTGCATATAAATGCAGGTATACACATAATTTTATGAAATAAAATGCAAGTGTGGAAATCCTTGTCTACATGTGAACTCTTACAAAGGATCAGTGCAAGCTTTTTTTACCTTGCTATTGGATCAGCTGGTCAGAAAACACTCTTGACTCCTGATTTTTTTTTTTTCTTCCCAAAATTTCCTGTTCTGAGCTGGTTATTTTCAGGTAATTTTTTAGTCCATGAGCTTGGTTTGCTTATTCTGGAGCAGTTCCTCCCAAATGGGATTGAGACAGGGACTGAGCAATTTGGCCTTCACTTTCCAGGAGAGAGAAACAGCAGTTGAATTTTTACTGGCACTTAAATTCTTTCTTTTTGCCCCTGCTGTCGGTATGAACCCATGTGTGTATGGGGGAGGTGTAGAGGTGTCCCCTGCCATTAACCAGGGAGATGGCACTGAGTGGTGGGGGATGGCAGTAGAAGCAACCTCAGCTTCTGTGCATGTGTGTGCGGGGCGAGAAAGTGGATGAAGTCCCCCAGTAAACCCCTGCTTGTGAAATACCCGCAGCGTATAGAGCATCCCTGGTAGCCTGCCTTCAGGTCTCTGCTTTCTGTCTTTTTTTATTTTTTAAGTGCCGTGGTGGAAGGAGAGTCGCCAAGGGTCTGTTTTTGGACCAGGAATGGATTTTGGCTACACACAAGTCCCTTTATGGCTTTCCCCTTTGCTCTCCACATAGCCGCTGGCTTTGGCTGGATTTTTTTCCTGCGCAGCCCAAACCCAGAAGGGAAGGCATCATTTTGGCTGTGCAGGAAGAAGAGTCCAAGTCCTGGTGTTCATGGTCCTTGCTGCTGGGTTTCTCTTCTTGGTGGGACTCTGCTGGCAGAGCAATAGGATGCAACGTAAGCCAGACATGGGTGAGGTTCCTGGAGCTGGGCCGTGATGTCTTTGTTCTTCAGGCAGAGCTGGGAATGGGCAGAAGGAGCCAGAAAATGGAAGAATTGGCATCTGCTGTTGGGGGATAAATGGAAAATATAATTTGTGGGTATCTCCTTGGGGAAATGATGCCCCGGGGCATCTCATGTTCCAACTCCTTATTTCCCATCTTTTCCTAAAACTTGCCTACAGTGCAGTAGGTTTGGCTCAAGGCATGAGATGAAGGGGGTTTGTACCAGATATTCAGGGAAGCCAAACCCACCTGGGCTTGAGGTTAGGTGGAGAAGGAACTGTTTGGTCCATTTGAAGGAACCTGACTGTCCAAGCCCTCCCGCTTGGTAATGGATGAAATCCCATCAATGGGCATTTTTGTGGAGTCACCTGGCAATGGCGGGTTTGATGCCTGAAGCCAGTCTGGACCATGTCTTCTCTTTCTCTCAGCTCTCACTCTGTCCCTGCACCCTGGACGGTGCCTCCCTTTACCTGCTGCTCTGCCCTGGCTTTGTCCTTGTTGCTAGAGAAGGGGCAGAGGTCAGAGTTTTGGAGCGTCCATCCTGCCTGTGGCTGTGGGTCGGTGCTGCTCGTGCTCCAGGGAGGGATCGCGGCTTGGGGCTGGGACCACATTTTCTCACATCTTGCTGGAGGGAAAGTGCTAATTTGGCATCTGTGCAAGCGATTGGAATTTCTCCCAGCTGTGAATGCCAAGGTGCTGGCACCTGACACGTGGTGGTGCACGCATGCTGCTCATGGCATGGATACTCTGTGTCACCCCTGCCACCGGCACTGCTGCGTCGCTGTCCCTCAGTTACCCCGAACCTCTGGAAGGTCTTGGGGACCACAAGCATAAGATGGCTGCGGGGCTGGCCGCACTGGCTTCCCCACCACACGATTCCAGGAGTCACTCTTTCCAGGTTAGGAATTTTTGCGTTTTGTGCCCATGATGCCGGTTGCCTCAGGAAGGCATTTGCTAAGAGCCCAGCTGGAAAAGCATCACCTTGGGCTGCTCAGCCTCTCTCTGACCCTCTGAGCACACACGTTTGGGACTAGAGCTTTGGTGGTATGGTGCTGAGCCATCATGCTTCCCATGGCAGGGCTCCCAGCATCTGCAAAGAGTCAGGACAGGGTTCTGGCTTTCGTGTTTTTCAGGTGCTGTCTAATATTTACTCAGGGGCTCAGGTTTGGTTAGGAGCGTTTGCCTCGAAAGCCCAGGAGTGGGGGTAAAAAAAAGAAAATGGGGGGGAGCAAAAGAACACAATCTCCGGCAGTTAGCTGTCTCTTGGAAACTCAGCTTGCTGTTCCTATAGAGGCTTTCTCTTTTCCTTCACCCTGGTCTGGCCTTAAGTACCACTTTAAGTGGGCTTTGCTCATTCACATCCAGGCTCCTTAGAGCAATTGAGCCCGCGGGGGTTTGAAAAGAAGGGACAGTCCTTCAATGGCAGGACCTTGGGCCAGGCTAATTGGTTTTGGTTCAAGGGGATACTGGATTTGTGAAAAGCCCAAAGACATCTTTCCCACGCCAAATCCCGGCTCTTCAGAGGGGGAAGTGAGGGGTGCCGAGTGGGGAAGGGAGCTGAACGAAAGATGGTTTAGTTGAGGAACCTTTGTAACAGTCTGAGCACCCACCAGCCCCATCAGGGATGGGTGCAGCAGGGGGCTGTGCCCAGGGTTTCATGGCAGCTGGAAATGGGGTCCCTCCTCCTCGGGCAGGTGGCCGGCGGTGTCCAGCTCCCGGTGGCACGCTGGCAGCAGTGGCCTGGTTTCATTAAAACCAGGATTTTTCTGTGCATGCCAGATTCCCGTGGAGATGCCAGGAGCGAAGGACGGATGGGATCTGGGTCCAGAAACCAAATAATTTCTGTGGCTTGCGTGTGCAGCTGTGGGGGTAATTTGCTGAGGTCTCTTGTATCTCGTTTTGATTTAGGAATTTATTTTTAAACATTGACTCTCTCTGGCACCATTCCAGTGGTCCTGCAACCTTTTACTCTCCCCAGTCCATAAAAATCACTTAATTATTGGGCCAAAAATCAAGGCTTGGAAACAAAGCCAGATTATGGGACCATCATTTCTTGATATATTTCCTGAGACGACATATTTCTGGGCACCTTCAGAGCAGAGCACGCAGCTTGTTGGATATGAGATATCAAGGCATTATTTATTGAGGAAGTCTTCACACTCCCTCATCTGTTATAATTAACTCATGACATTTTTTCTTAGGTTCAAAATATGGTGAAAAAGTATAATTAGCACGAAACTGAGGCACTGCATTAAAATGTCTCCTATAGTTAATGTAGGATAGTCATGCTATTTATTATAGGAGGAGCTGGCTCTGACCTCTGTGTTGCCTAACACTTTTTATTGTAAAGATTCTTGAACTTTTTTTTTTTTCCTTTTTGAGCACCTCTGACACTCCCATTGTTTGTTGTGGGCCCTTGAAATTCAGCCAGGGGGAAGCTCTTTGGCTTGAGAAATGTCTTTTCTTTGTCCTTTAAATTCTTTTCATGTTTAGCTGAATTATGAATTGTTCGGAGTCATGATTTCCCTTCTGTTGCTTTAGGGGAGGGCAAGCAGAATTTAAAATTTATTATTTCCCTGGAATAATAATAATAACAGACCATGAGGAAGGTGAATCCCTGGACTGCCACCACTGTATTGCAAGAGCCCTAGACCAGCCAGGGAAGGTGGGAGGACAGTCAGAGCCAACTCCACCACCCGCTTCCACCTCTAGCTCATATTCTTCCAGCATGGCCCCATCTCCTGGGAGAAAATTCCTCTGGGTCCTGGTGCTGGGAGGAAAAAGCATAGGGGGTTGTGGGTGCATTGGCCTGGGCACTGCCAGCCCCCGCAGTCCCCCTTGCCCACTGGCCCTGGGGGAGCAGCCTTCTGCCGCTGCCAGACAACATTAGTCCTGTGTTTCATAGTGGCAGAAATCTGTGCCAAGGCTCAGGGCTTGAAATCGTTCTGCCAGAGCAGGATGAAGGCAGGAAGGGGTGTGGGGTGGAGGGAGGGGAATTTGTTACACTTGCCTACAATTGTTTTTCTTTTTTTTTTGCTTATATAAACAATCTATTATTTATTAGCTATAAATAATGCATTTTTCTGTATGTTTAGAATGCACGTGATTTCTGTACATTAAAAATGTACGGGCTTGAAGGCGCCAAAGCAAGCGGTGGCAAGTCGGGGGGTACCCAATTTGGGTTTGACCATGAGACATTAATTCAGCCCCTCCCTGCCAGTGTCCTTACGAGGCTATAATGACACGGTCACAGCCTATTTTTAGCTCACTCCCTCTTTCCCTGGCCAGGGTGGCTGCACAGTGAGGTGGAATTAAGGTTGCACGGACAGCCATAAATTGGACACTTCCTAACTTTGAAGTGTTTGACCACGAAATCTAAACGAAGGCTCTTCAGGGCAGTATTTCTGCATGTGGCATTAACTGCATCGGTTGGGGACAGTAAATATGGAGTAGAGAAGCTGTAGAGCAGAAAAGACCTACCTGAGTATTGAAAGTGCTCATTTGAATAGCTGGGGAGTCAACAGAGCCTACACTTGATCTGAACTAAACGGCCAAGGAGATGTCTCCAAGCTGAGAGGGGGAAGCCTTTGTTCCTTCAGCCCAAGCCCTGATGTTTTCTTTGCCTTTGGTTTTGCCACAGTCACTGATGAGGAGGTTTGGGCTCCTGCTCCTGAGGAACCTTGGGCTTGCATAGTGAATTTGTGTGCCTGTGACAGCAGGGGTGTCCCTGGGAATGTGCACATAGGCACACACTCCTGTCATTGCACCAGCAGACATGTGCTACCACCTTGTAGATGCAGACACCACTTGGTGTCCTTGCCTTGCCTTGCACACTCCCTCTTCCCCGTGTCGCTGATGGAAGCTGTTGCACGTGCTGGAGGGGAAGGCGAGGCCTTTGTGTGTTACACAGGAGATCTCATATCTTCTTTTAACTGCTGGGATGTATTACATAGGAGATCTAATATATTTTTTTAACTGCTGGAAGAATTACTTTGGAGGTGATTACATGCAATGCGGATTTATCTTTGCTTGAAATGGCTTGTTGTTCTTTTTTTTTTTTTTTCTTTTTTCTTTGTTTACTGAAGGGGTTCCTCCTTTCTGGATTGTGATAAGACATTTAGTTGTCTCTTGTTTCTAGCAGAGTGGACTCTGGTTGTGCAAACCTGGGGAAGTAAGCAGTCCTTCGTTTTACTTTCCTGGGTGTAATCCAGTCATGGCCCCATGCACACACTTTGTGCTTATACTGATGCATTTTCCCCTGGCCAGCAGTTTATTCTCTCTAGTTTATACTATATAACCTAGTGGTTTTGTCTTCTGGACTCCTCAAGTCCTCCCTGGGGCTATCCCCAAGCCAGCATAGGTGTCTGGGTGTCCTAGGTTTGGGTTTTCATTGTGTGGGTATGGGCTTGTGTTTCACAAGCATCTTTTTCATAACTTTCCCCCTTTCTCCTGCATCTCAGTTCAGCAAAGGGCCCCATCTATCTCGATGTGGGCAATATATGTCTGTTCTCACCCTGACTTCTGTTAATGAGATAGAGACAGGTAAGCATCACACATACCAACTTTCCTGCTCTCAGCAACATCAAGGAAATGGTGACAAGCTATTAATGGAAAGTGATGGTCTGGGTGCTAATTAGTGCTTCCTTTTCAACTTTTACCTACATATCTGCTGAGATGCCCATCCCAGCCTCCCCTCTCTCCTTGCATCCCTTTGTTTCCAGCGTGCTCCTTGTTCTCCATGCACATCCCATGTCGAAGAAGCACCCGTATTTTTTTGTACTACTAATCGCTTTCTGCATTTCCTATTCCCTTTTTGTGCCTGTTTCCCCCAGGTAATTGCCATCTACACCCTCATTCTCCTGTGGTTGCTCCCAGCAAAGAATAAGCTCAGTATTGTAGTGGGATCCAAAAGCTTGGAGATGGAGCACATGAAGTTGGTCAGGAGTTTCTCATCTTCATCATCACGGTTGCAATATTCACTTGTGGCACCAGTGCACGAGGTCAAATTACACTGGGGCTAGGAGGTCAGAGATCTGTCCCCTCTTCCCTCAGGTACTGCTGTAGGGAGTCTCCCAGCAGCTCACAGGTCCTGGTCATGGAGCAATTAGAATTTAAAGCAGATCTGCTGGTGATGCCCAGAGACCAAGTAGGATGGGCCTCCGTGGTCTGAGACTGTTGAAGATGACAGGTCTTGCCCCAGAGAGCTTGTGGTCTCAACTCTAAATGCTTTTGCTCTCCACCAGACCCCATTAATGACTGCTTTTTCAGATCCATCCCAATTTATGCTGCTGCAGCAACATGATGCCTCATCTCGGTTGGTGCCCAGTCCCTCCTGCTTCTCTTTCTCCTGGCCCCAGGGCTCTGCCCCCTCACAAAGGACAGTTATCGTCCCCTCCTCGCTTTTTTTGCACGGGCTGTGGGTTTCTTGCTGCCAGGTTTGTGTCCCAAGGAGCTGCCTAATCTGCCCCAGTTATTCCCAGTCACAGGCTCTGCACACACAGCAGCTTTATGGGGGATGCTTGCAGGGCAGTGGGAAGAGGCAGCCATGGTTTGCACATTAGCTAATTAATTTTCATGACTGAATGATGCTGCCTGGTCTCTTGTTTATACTCCTCGCCGCTCCCTTTCTCCCCCTCCTCACTGACACACACACACAAGACGACGCATCTCCTACCAACGTCAGCAACCTTCCACAGCCTTGAGAGGAGAGCAGTTATTCTGTTGGCTTGTCAGACGTGGGTTTCCCTGCTTCATGGTACACAGGGGCCCCCTGTTTCACATTTGCTGATTCTTATTAGACCCAGCGCGCCAGGGTCCTGTCTCTCCCTGCAAAGCAACGCGCTGCATCCCATCCATAAATCCAACCCTGGAACAAAGCCTCCTCTACCCTGCCCCATATTTCTACCCAGCCTGCCCGCTTTCTCCTCTCTCTCTTTCTTTCTCTCTCTCCCCCTCTTCCGTGCTGAAGGTTTCCTAGTGCCAGGGAGATATGATAATTCTTGTGAAGAGAGCATGAAATGCCTCTGCTCTTTGTGTCTGTTTAATTCAATGAGAATCCCAGCCCCAGATGTCATGAATGGTGGGCTTTGTGCTGGCCTTTCCTAAGCCCTAACCGCCAGTCCTGCTCTCTGTCTTTCTTGTTTCCCACCACTGGATACTGATTAACAAACTAAATTATTTTTCCTCCCTAATGATGTTTTCCCACTTTGCCCACCAGGCTGGAAGAAGCCATGGGGAGGAAAGAGTTTGTGCAAAGGATGAGATAGCCAGGGAGAAAATTAAAGAGACAGCGTTGCTCTCTGGGCTCTGGCAACACAGGTCCACTCAGCTTTATTTCCTTATTAGAGAATGGGGTTGTGTCTGGCTGTATTTTACAGAGCTGGGTGTATTTCATCCAAGGGGATGGGCTTGAAAGCATCTGCACAAGGTATGCTCTGAAGCATGCCAAGGTCTGTAACTCACTTGCAATTGTGTGTGTGAGTTTGCACAGTCCCAAATTTAAAGTCTCCTTTGCAGCCGTGAGTGACATTCAGTAATTACTTAACATCCGTCCATGCATATGGGAGCCTCTTTCTAATTGAGACAAATTCTCTTTTCCTTAATCAGACTTGACTGTGAGTTCGCAGAGTGGGATGCCTTGGGAAGGGCTGGGACGTCTCCACTTGAGCAAGGAGAGGTGAGTCCTTGGGAGTCTTGTTGAAGGATCGAGTCCAACTCGTGCACAGGAGACCAGCTTTTTCACCTGATCTCTCCCTCCTTCCCTTCTGTAGCCAGTTTTCCCAGCCAGAGTTGAAACGGGGCCAGTTAGCTGTTGCTAGAGAAGGCCAGCAGTGCTAATCCTGGGAGCCTGGATGAAGCTGAAGGCAGGTGGCCAGGGCAGGTCCATGCAAAGCCACCTGCTTCCTGGAGCCCAGTGGTGCCTCCTTGCTGTGCACCAAAGCAGCTGTGGCCAGTGAACAACCTCCTGGAGCAGGGACAGAGGATGGGTGTCAACCTTGCGAGTAGAAAAGTCAGTAGGGAAGGAGAGGGCCTTTCAACAACAACCTGGGGGTCTGAATCGTGCAGTTGGTAGTAATTAGGAGTGTGGTTGGTTTGGTGTTTTGGGTGGGTTTTTTGGTTGTTTTTTATTTAAAAAACCCAACTAAAATAGCTCCCACTCTGGCAGTGTGGGCTCCTCTCAGCTGGGACACTGGCAGAGGCATGGCAGGGAGCTGGGCATGCTTGAGGAGGCTCTAGGCTCAGCTGGTAGAGCTGCTGCTCCCCTCAGAGCCACGTCAATGCTGTGTTACCCAGCCCTTGTCCCCCTTTTCCTCAGCTTATACTTGACAGGGGAATAAACCAAACCCCAACCAAGCCCCTGCGAGCACATCCACTGCATCCAGCAAACTGCTGCATCGCATACGGCCTTTCCTTCCCACTGCAGTCACATCTGACCCTTATTACTTCTGCAAGGTAGAACAAGGCAGGAAAAATGGCTGTGCAGTGAGTTCCTTCATGTGCCAGGATTTATTAAGAACAATAGAGGAAATCAATCCATCTATGTAGAATACATCGCAGGCTGCAATGGGATAAAGCATTTATTCCGCTCTTGAAGGGTAGAGCTATAACTCATGGGAGGCAAAGCCCTTAGTGCTCTGGAGTCCCTTCCCTTCATGTGTGCAAAGAAATGCTTTAGCCCATGGCAACCTACCAGCTATTGAATTTGTATGGATAATCTGCCGTCCTTCCCCTCGGCCGGCCCCTTTTTGGAAGGGAGTCACTCATTAAAACACACCTCTGGAAAAATGAAGGGGCTGTCGGTTTGAAGGCATCTCTGCATCTCGGTTTTACTTGAAATAGAAAGAGAATAGAAATGTCTCAGTGATGTAAAAGCAACTCCACATGAATTTTGAATGGACAGATCATGCTTAAACCAACATAGGATTTGTTACAACCTTCTGCTGATGCCCAAGAACCAGGCAGTGCAATTAGAGTGGGGAGGGACTGGTTGGGGTGTGGTGACAAGACGAGATGCTGTGCAAGGAGATGTGTGTTCTGCAGCTGAACATCTCCAGTGCTGACTTGATACATGTGTGTATATATATAAGTACTACCCTGTGCCCAGCTCTCTACTTGCAGTAGAAGGCATGCAGTGCAAAACCTGGTGCAGTAGTTAGCAGGGGCAAAAGGTGACTGGGATTTTTATAATCTTCCTGGGTGTGAGAGAGTGTGAAGGAGGGTGGGGGGGGCATTAATAGTGAAATGGTATTTTCACTAAGCCTATTTTCACTGGGTCTAATCTATGTTGTGGGAAGAGGATCTCTTCAATAGGGCAGACCTGATGAGGCTGGTGAGCTATTTGGAGGGGGTCTGTAGAGCTGAGGAGTGTGGGCAGGGGGAAATGTAGCAATTGAGTGGACATGTCAGACAGACTTCCTCAGCAGAGATGACTTGGTGGGTAGTGTGCTGTTGGGCAGATGGGGTTAATTCTTACACCCAAATCAAAAGGCGACTGAGGGGGGAATGTTTTATTAATGAAAGCAGCCCTTTGTGAGTATTCCTCCTGAGGCACGTTCCCTCCACCGGCTGCCTTCCCCCTGGCTGCTGTCTGGCCCCACCTCTTGCTCAGTACCTGCTCAGCTGCCACTCACCCACTGATAGGATTCATCAAGAAACGTCTCCATATGTCTGAGTCCTGGACCTGGGCAAGTGGGATTGGAGGAGGGAGGGACAAGTTGTTGGTTATGTTGAAGAGAGAGGTGTGCCACAGGCAGGCAGGCTTAGGCTGTCACAAGTTGAATGTCAGCCCATTCATGCTGCAGTGGTGCTGTGGGGTGTCACCTCTTGCCAGTGCCAAGCAGTGAGGGAAAACATGATTTGCAGAGCACAAGGTAAAATCCAGGTCGAAGGCTGTTACCTCAGTGGGCTGAGGATGAAAGGGCCAGCTGGAGATCGAGTTGAGGAGGTTGGGAATGCCTTACCTGCCATCCAGCCCCCTTCCCATCCCGCTGCCTTGCTGTCTGCCAAGTAATGGGCTCAAGAGAGGAGGAGGGGTTTTCTGTGCACCACAAAGCAGCCTCTCCCAGTCTGTCTTCCTCTGCTGTCTTCCCATGCCCATATCCTCAGGGGGCCCTGGGCAGCTTGTTGTGCCATAGAGCGGGGCTGAGGGAGCAGCAAGGACTGTGAATGGAGATTATTTCTGTCACTTTATTAAAAATAAAACAAAAGCTGGTTTATGACAATTGATTTAGAAGAAGGAGGAAGCAGAGCTCAATTCCCAGAGCACCTTTTAGCAAGGCTCTGCCTGCGCGCGCATGTCGTACGCGTGTCAGAACAGAGCACCCACGGAAGGCCGGGTCGGGAAAGCTCGCATGGATGCGGGGAAAAGACCCCAGTGCATGGCTGCTTCCCTGAGGGAACCCCCGCAGGGCTAATGTTTGATCTGAAGCTTGGTTGTACTCCTCTGAAACCTTGGGATGTCAGGAGCTCGAAGGGAGCCCGGTATGGAAGAGAATTCTATTTGCATTTTCCTATGAATGCATCTATTTGTATAAATATGGTGTCTCTGTGCATGCGTGCACTCCCTTACGCATGCATTTGTTTGAAGAGCAACACGCTGTCCCTGTGGTCTTCTCTGCTCAACACCAGAACTGGTTAGTCTGAAATTCAGACTCTTCCTGGAGGAGCCTTTCCTCCACTCCCTGCTTCAAATACAGCAATGGCTATGGACACACAAGTCCCGAGATGTTTCACCGTGCAATAGCAGTTTCATTGTGGAGGATGAAGGCTCCCCCTTTCAAATTTGCACAGACATCAAAAGAGTCTGGAAGGTTCAAACAGATCACAATGTAATCAAAATGCCAAGCCACCGTCTGCTTCTGCCTTTGGGTTGACAAGCAGGATTAGCACCCAGGGGAAACAGGGTGTAATAGTGTTTCACGGGCACTGTGAACAGCCCAGAAGTGTGTGGAGTACAGAAAGGTTAGCCGAAGGGCAGGTACAGCTACAGTCGTAGAGTTGGGGGGGTGAATTTGAAAGCAAGAAGCTGTACATGTGCAACCTCCATGGATATTTACGTAGCAGAAGGCAGGACTCTTCTGTATATGGGTTATGTCACACTGGAAGCAGTTCAAGCTAAACTGGAGAAAGCCATTTTCAGGGTGGAGATGTGCACCAGCGTGCTGAGGATCAGTAGCAGTTAACCTACAGTGCTGTCATTACAATGGTGTGGTTTTCTGTGTAGACAACCCTGGAGTGGAGCAGCTAGCCTGCCATCCCTTATGTTTCACTGTCTAAGCGAGATGTCTAACACAGCCCTGTCTGCGTGTGGCTGCACTCACCCTGGTGCTCTGGTTACCTGCAGAGTACTGGAGCAGATGCCGAATTTCCAGTGTGCATTTAGGGCCCATCGCACCACATGAAATAGCTCCATCATGGCTTAAGACAAGTAAAATGCTTCCTGTGTACTGATAAAATGTCAGCAATTCCTGCGAGTGTCCTGAGGGCAGCCTAGGACCATGGGTGATGGTTCCTTGGTTGATATTTGGTATTATTTATTTGGAGAACTCAACAACACTGATGTTTCCATTGTAAAGCTCCATGGATTGGGAAACGCAGGTGTATCTTTGTCCACATTTGTGTCACTGAGACTTCATTTTCTAACTGATCTTGTTTTAAATGTGTGTTAAATTCAGATTTAGGAAGCTTGCGTCTTCTTTACCGGTGCCTCTGCAGTTTTGTTTTGGGATTTATATTGTTTCTTTCAGAAGAAAGGCAGAATTTGCCTGTAACTTTCTCTCTGGTGGCCAGGCAGGCCGCGTTTTTCCCCTCGGAGCTCCCATCCTGTGTCGCTGTACCACCTCTTCCAGGGCCAGACCCCAGTCAGGATGCTGTCCCAGTGCCTGGCAGCTGACAGGGCTCATCGGGGGCACATGCATAGAGGCAGCTCTGCCCCTGACAAGTGTGGGGCTGACCCCTCCTTCGCTCCTTCACTCGCCTCTGAGGGGGACGCCATGGCCAAGGCACAGCCACCTCTCTAGCCATCAACAGGCTCCAAGCCATGTGCAGCTGCCTCCTGAAGGAGAAGTGTATGATGATTTTTCCAGTCAGGAGAGCAGGGGTGAAAGCTGTGGAAGTGCGGCATGCCCGGTGCATTGGCTCCATGAGCAGGGTGTGGGCTAAGATGGCCGCTTGCCAGGCCTCGGTAACCCGCTCCTGCCCACCATGGTGCCTTCCTTACTCCCAGTGCTCCCTTTTGCCCATGGATCTGTGGGATGGCTGCCACAGCTCCGAGCCACTGGTGCCAGCCACTTCAGGCCAGGGAGCCCGCTGGTGTAGGGTAGGGCAGCTGCAGGCCCTGGCAGCCATTTTGCGGGAGGCAAGTGCCGCATGTAAGATGGCCGCATGGGCATGAGGTGGGGTGCAGCGCTGCCTCGTCCTCGCCACGCTGCCTCCTTCACGCCATCCCCTCCTTATCTTGCTAATTACCGATGAAGGCAGAACAATAACGGGAGCTGGCATGCCCCAGTTCTTTCTCTGCCACCTCCCTCCTCGGGCGGAAAATCTGCGCGCACACCTCCCCCCCCCCCCGCCCGCCAGCCCCTCTGTGATATTAATTGAATTAACATACTTCCTAATTTGCCCTGTGTTTTCCCCGCACCGGCTTCCCAGCCGCCTCGTCATGGCTTCTCCAACTTGTGGGGAAGGACCAAGCACGTCCATCCCCTCCGCTTCTTTGGTTATATGCGAAAAATCCTTAATGACATCTAACAAGGGTGGTGGGACAATAGCCCACACGGGGCTTGCCAGGAGACGTGCGATATTTACCCCGCCAGACCCATCCTCGCTGCTGCTTTGCTAGGGGATTACGACAGCCGCCGTCCCCACGTTCCTCCATTTATTTATTTTGCTGGTGGCGGGGGGGACGCGTTGGCACGCGGCTGCTTTGTGTGCCTTCCTTCACCTATGAAAAGGACACATTAAGGTGTTTCCATAAACCCTCGATGACAAAGAAAGAGCCTTTCTCTTTGGCTCGAAGGCAACAATGACAGAAGCCTTTAAAACCATGACTCTTTTTTTCCCCCCAATGCTTGCAGAAGGCTTCCCCTAAAAGGAACTTAAATACATATCATTAAATCTAAAGCACTGAGCTCCACTCCTGCTAACTATGCCATGCTTTTTGTTTCTGATAGTATTTGTCCATTGCAGAGAGCAAGCCAGGGATGTGGAGCCTCCCCCACCCTAGTCTCTTTGTTTAAGTGACAAAATGTTTCTATCTACTTGTTTAGAAAATAAACCTTTGTGGAGTTTTCAGCTTTTAGCTTATTTTTTCATTTATTCTGATGTGAAATTCCCTTCTTCCAAGATCTTGGGAATCCATGTTCCTCGTGATCAATTTTCCCTCCTTTATCTAAAAACACTGTTTTATTTTATAGTATTACTTTGGAAATGCAGCAGTAATATTTTGAATTTGAGTATTTGGAGCTTCAGGATATTGCAATATTTTTTTTTATAAGCGATGAATGAAAAGCAATGATTTAAGTGTGTAATGCACAATACATATGCCATGCATTGTAAATACATTTCAGGGGCATAAAATCCAACACAGAGAGCCAGTGTTCCACGAAAGCTGGGAATCCAAAAAAAATTGTAAAAATGAATTGTCTGTGGGGACGAATGTCTCAGATCCCAGCCAATATTTGCAGGGTTACAGTATACAACTGGGTTACTTATTGGCATAAACATCTCGTTTTAAAATGCTGAAGATAAACTGAAACAGAAGTGAAGGAGATATTTGGCTGATTACTGGATGCCGTGGATTCCCCGCATTTAATTTCATACTTGCATGCTATTTACTTACCCTGTGTTTATGGGTATGTGCTTTAGCTTCATATAAATCTCTCCTGTCTGTCTGTCTCGCTGCGTTCTTTTCTCTTCTGCCATCCCATCTGCTTCTCATGGTCCTTCTCCTGAAACCACATCACAGGATCTGATGGGGATAATGGGAATCTGCCTCTGGTCTCTATCATAAACATGCCAACGCGGGCTATTGTGTCGGGAGCCGGCGGTCACCAGATGGTGCTTGGTTGCCCAGGGTCTGTGTCGCTGGGTTTGGTCTCTTGATAAACCAACAGCTCCTTTAGCATTGTGTTTTCCCCAACAATCTGCCCACACTGGCAGAGGAAGGTGTAAGGACCTTGGATAATGTACCCCAAGGGATGAAATCCTTCTCGGTGCATTGGGCGCTTTGCAGCCAGGAAGGTATGAGGTGCCCTTGCAGAGCTGAGGTTTGTTAAGCCCTGTGCTCAGCCACGTTCACCCTGTCTGTGTTCCTGGGTAGGAAAATTAGCATGTTAGTTTATGTAGGATTGAATTCGGCCTTCATGTGAAAAGCAGCTCATGTCAACTTGAGCAGACATCTCCTTGCTGCCTTTGTATACTGGGCTTGGGAAGACAGGGCAGAGATATCTCTGTTTGTGAGGGCAGACAAAACCAAGCTATATCCTCTTGCCTGGGGTCCCAGACAGCTCTTGAGTGTCTACAAAATGCTGGCTTGTGCAGGTAGTGTTGAGAGATGGAAGCAGTTACAGACAGTGACTGAGGTATGGGGCTTTCCCTGTGAAAGGGGAAAGGGTCTCCGGCCAGGAGAGACCCAGGGACAAATCCTGCTCTTTATTTGGTGCCTGTATGTCCTCAGGAGGTCCTGTATATTGTGGTGCATATGAACTACAGAGGAGTGATTAATGCAGAAATAAAGATTGAAAATAAAACCACTGCAAACGATGGCTCTTCCTGAATGCAGACAGATGGAGAGAGCCTGGCATAATTACATTTAGCAAAGGGCCACCATGAATGAGACCAATTAAAGGAGAAGCAATGCTCATATGAGAGAGGGAGTGAGAGATAGACAATTACCCGGGTCTTCTCGGGCATTCACCTTCCATGGGGGGTGAGTCATGCCCAGTCCCCAAGTCACAGGTGAGCTTGTGCATGCACCTGCCTCCTGGCTTAGGGGGACTTTACTGATCTGCCAGGACAAAAAAAGAAGGAAATGGGAAACACTGGGTGCTGGCGGGGCCGGCACAGTGCTGGCTTGCAGCCAGCCCCAGCCTCGCTGTCTCCATTGTCTCATGGCTTTAATGCGTGCCTAGAAATCCAGTATTTAGGATTCAGGTTACCATTGTGAAGCAGAAAGGTCGTGCTCAGTGCTGCTCGGTGTGGATTCCTCCGGCAGCTCTTTTGCCTGCATGCCCCATGTGGGGACAGTGTTGGCAGAAGGCGTGGGGCTGGGACACTGTGAGGACCACTCCTTTGCTGCCCCTGGCATGGTGTGCACGTTGTAAGTGTTGCTGCTGGCTTGGTGGTTTAGGGAGGCAGCGGGAGGTATCCAGAAGGCCAGGTGAAGGAAAGGGTCTCAGGCCAGGCCTGAGAGGTGCCTTGCTGACAAGCTTGGCAGAAAATCTAGCAAGATGGGAGCAATGTGTCTCTTCCTTTGGCTCTCACTTGGACAAATTTGGTGAGAGCTTCACAAGTAGCTGCTGCTGCTGGTGACCAAGTCTAGGGTGGTGGGTGCTGTTCCTCCTGATTTAATTCATAGCCCCAGAAATGTCTGTTTTCCAGTTTTCCTCCCTTCTACTTTCCCGCTCTCAAGGGCAGGTGTCTTTTAGGCAGAAGCGCAGCTGGTGAGGCTGGACCAGAATGATTCACAGGGGTTTTAGTGCAAAGCTTGAGATTTGGGATGTCTGTTGCAAACACCCAGCAACTGTAATCAAGGGCTATTTGAAATTCTCAATTCTCACTTAAAAGTAATAAAATGATGCTAGCAAGAAATGTATTTAGGGACATCATCATTGCAGAAGAAAACTCCAGAAACAAATCAGAGACCTCATAGGGCTTAGGCATCACGGGTGTGGAAAAAATCCCTCCAAATACTTGTATTTTTGGAGTCAGGCTTAGCAGTTTTGGTGATCCAGACTCCTAGTATTCAGAGCTTTAGGCTGACAGTCCAGGATGCTGTATCATATTGAACAGGGGGTGAAAGAGAGCATGACAACTCAAAGTATCATGGATTACATTGGGTTGGATGGTAGCTCCTTGGGTCCCTTTTAAGCCACTAGACATACTGATGACCCTCAGGAGAGGTCCCATCCACTGGGATATGTCTCTGAGCAGAGCAAAACTTAAAAGAAAAAGTGTACAGTGTGTGTTTCAGCCTCTGAAAGGTAATAATGGTCAATGCTAGTCCCTGGCACCCTATTCTGTGAAAGACCAAGTGAAGGAGGGACATCTGTGTACTTGCTTGAAGAGGTGTTTGGGACAAGGCTGAATGGATGCAGGCTGGCAGTCTCTGGACATGTACAGGTCTGTCTCACTCTGGGGACAGCTTGCAAAACCACATTTAAATTCCCCAGTGCCAGGACTAGGGGAAAAAAAACCTTTTATAATTTATTTGGTCCTTGCTTTAAATAAGAGGTCATTTACTTCTACCAGTGCTGTGGGAGACTGCTTCAGAGCCAGCAGATGGGATGCTGTCTCTGTGGTGTCCTCATAGGACCATGCAGGATGTCCCCAGGCTGCTGCAGACATGTCCTGTGTCTCAGAGGAATGTGCTCCTTCAGTCCATTTGTGATAC
This sequence comes from Heliangelus exortis, assembly GCF_036169615.1. Taxonomy (NCBI): domain Eukaryota; kingdom Metazoa; phylum Chordata; class Aves; order Apodiformes; family Trochilidae; genus Heliangelus; species Heliangelus exortis. Next base: position 8,103,849 of record NC_092432.1, read on the forward strand.
ATTTCAGGCATTGCCCTGGCCAAGGCTTGTATGTGCTGCAGCCAATGTAAGTTTTAATGTATCTTATGCCGAAGTGTACTGGAGCTCTTCAAAATGAAGGGCAAACTGCATGCACAGGTCTGGACTTGTACAAGCATTTAAAGCATTTGTAGTCTTGCATCATTCCCAGGCTGGGCTTCCTGGTGGCTTGGCACTCTGCAGTAGGAATTCAGAGAGTTCATGAGTGGGTACTAGGCTGGGACCCATCAGACTAATTTTGCTTGCCATTGGGTGGATGGCTGACGTGACAGAGAAAGCTGAGAGCCTGGGGAGAAAACAAATGGTCTACATAGATAAATGCTGGTGGTGGAACCCCATTAGGGGACTGTTTCCTTGCAATGGTAAGATCTTTCCTGCAGCTCATTGCATTTTTGTAGGCTCTGATCGACTTCTGCCTCCTTCCATCCCCAAATGCCAGAGGTTATAGACAGGAATGCCTGCAATTTCTGCAAGAGCTTGAGAATATGGTAGGAAGTGGCTGGTCTCTGGTACCTAACCAGCAGCATGCAATGTAGCTGAAACAAAGACTCAGCCTTCTGCACTGTCTTCAGCCTTCCCTTCCTTCCTAGCCCCTGGAAGAAACCACCTTGAAGGTACCATGGGAAGTTTCCATAGATGTTTCTTTGTGTGAGGGGGTGTGGTGGGCAGTGTGCAGTGGGATGAGGATGGTGATGATGTGCCTTACTTCAGCCTTGGGTCATGCATGCTGGGGAATGCATGGCTGCAGGAACTGAGATACATTCCCTCTCCCTGGCCTAATCCTAGCTACAGCTGTCTCAAAGCCCTGCAAAGTTCTCCTTTTGGGAAGAGCTGCCTCTTTTAACACATTTGGGCATGGGGCATGCAGAGTCAGCTATAGATGCCTACTGCAAGCTCCATGCTGCAAAGGCAGAGCTGGGCTGCCAGGGTCATCCCAGGATTGCTGGCACCAGTGCTCAACAGGGCCAGCACACCTGGCTGTGGGGCTGGAGCTGCATGGGCTCTGCTGAGGAGGGATTCTCAGCATCCTGGGGAATTCTCACACCTGCATCCTCTGCTCAGACCCACTCAGTAAGTGTCACATTGGCAGGCAGAGGGACACTGAGGTGTTCAAACTGCATGCTGTGCTCCTGAGGGACTCGCTTTATGGCTATGCAGAATTAGTATGTGTTTTCTAGGCCACCTTTGAAAATTTGCTTTCCACAGCCTAAAAATTGAACTCTCTGTTTGGCTGCTTAGGTGACAGGCAGGGACTAGAGATGTTCTGTGACCTGAGAGCCCAATCAAGCTGTGAATGGCTCAGTGAGGGTGGGAATGGGTTTTGCAGTTTGTTTTGAACACAGTCAGGTTTGCTGTTGTTGTTCCCCCAGTTTGGGCACATTGATATCATCCTCCCTCAGCATCCCAGCTCCTCTCTGCTCTCTGAAGTTGCTAGGGTGGCAACACATCCTTTGGCAGGGCTGCCTGGTGTGGGAAGGACTGAGGTGGTGGCCATCAGGACTGGCACCTCTTTAGCATTGTCCCTTTGTGGCTGTGCTTGGAAAGGGTGGGTGGGCATGAGGCCACAGAGCCTGGGGAGAAGGGACATCTCTGATGACGACCACTCATTCTGCCACACAACCCTGAGGAGCTGGAGGCTGTGTGACAGCCCGATGGAAGCTCTCTGCAGGTCCTCATGCCTGAGGAGCTGGCAGTGACACATTTCTGACACAAACTGAGAGGAGAGGCTGGCATGAGATCCTGGTCATGTCATCTGGGATCAGGTACCAAACCCTGCCGTGGCTCCAAGCAGTGAAGGAAGCAGTTCCCCCGAGCTCTGGTGAACATGATCCAGGGCTAATGCCAGGGTGCCTGCTCCCCGTGTGTGCCTGTGGCAAGATGCTATCCTCAAGGTCTGCCAGCCCTGCACCATAACTGCTCTTGGGGCTCTGAGGGTCTCTAAGTGCTGCCACAGTGATGCTGTGGGGGATGCTGTGGGTGCATCTGGGTTAGGATGTGATGGGTTCACACTGGGCTTGCAGTCAGACAACGGGTGCTGGCTTTGCAGGGCACAGGCACAAACATCTCAGGGGGGGACTTTCTTTCCTGCAGAGCCTATTGCTCTCCCAGGAAGATTGAAAAATGCTGGTCCTAAAGGGAAGAACACTGTCTGCACTTTGACAGGAGACATCCCAGGAACCATAGGGAAAAAAAGACACCCACTGATTATTTTTTTTTATTATTTCTCTCTGTTTCTGTCTGCCTATCAGCCTGTCAGCCAGCTAGATGCTAATCCACAGCAGCAGCAGCGCAAATAAAGCTAGACTAGAGGGATGCTAATTTATGCCTGGATTTCATGCTTTGTTTTACTTCCCCACATTATTGGACAGAGTAAGCTTTGTGAGTGACGTAAAACATTGTGTGTGCTCTCCCCATGGCAGGTTCCTGCACATGCACTGGGAGAAGTTCATTTCTCCATAGCCCCTGCAGTCTTGCACATGCCCTTCTCTGCTTCCCCTGGGTCATTTTTGGGGGGGTCATTCCTGATAAAACCCATATCTGATGAGGACTTGCTTTGAGTTCTGTTGCACTGCCTTTGAAACCAAGGGATGTGTTTCCAGTCTCATCGTGCCTGCTATGATGGTGCCAGCATTTATGCCTCTAAACTGTAATTTTTTTTATGCTCTTGCTGGGTAACGAAACTACAGCCTCTGCAATTTGCATGAATAAATGTCATGTAAAATCATCTGTTTGTGGGTAGTGACCAGCCAAAAAGTTATGTTGTGAGGCAATCTGTTCTGAGTGATCTGCAGAGCTGTTTAATGAGATGTTGAGATTTATACCTCTCAGTGTCTGATGGGAAAATCATGTATAGATTTAAGGTCACAGCCCAGACATGACCTTACTGTGAGGAGTTTTATCACTTGTTGCTGGTGAAACCCAGAGTGTTAAACTGTGCTGGTGAGCTAAAGAGCCTTTGAAATGCACCCTCTTAGAATAAACTAAAATTTCATGGATAGTCAAAGAGGTGTTAGTAACAGGGGGTCTTGCATGATTTCTTGTAAGGGTCTTGCATGGGATCTATACTGGGATCTTTGGGATATTGGAAAGGAAGGGTCAGCCCCAAGGTACAGGGGAAAGGTGTATTGGAGGACTGTTGAGATCTTCAGCACCCATCAGAGGTAAAGGGAAAGAGATGCCCAAATACCTCTGACTCTTTGTGCTTATAAGGCTGGTACTGACTTTCCCCCACAGCCAAGGCTTTGTGGGCAAAGTGGCAGATCACCAGTGAGGGAAAGATTAGCCAAGATAGAGCTGGAGATGGCTTTGAAATGGCCACATTGGCTGGGAGCTACGAATCCCCCTGCTTTTTCACTGAACTTTTTCACAACTCCTGCTAAATTCTGTGGAACGAGACAGGGGAAGAGTCCCAGGGGTTGCTCTTGTACCAAAGTGTGCCCTCAGCTTCAGTAGGTTAAACGCTAAGTGAGGACTTAATTGTGTTCACTAAAAGCTGTCCGAATTTACAGCATGGAAATGAGAGCAGAATTGTGAATGTCCTTGTTTCTCTTTGCCATCAAATACCTTTTCTCCTCTGTGAAGCTGATCTCTGTAGGGTTTTATTTCACTCAGTGTCTGCATTGCCCTATTAAAACCACAGCTCTGTCACCGAATCCCTACATGTCACTGTATGTTGAGTGCTTATCTCTGTGTATTGGGGCAGAGAAATGTGGCAATAAAACTGCTCACAGCCACTTGGACAAAAAGCACAGATTTGCTTGCTTGGCAGTAGCTTCCCTTTTTTGAGCAGAAATGTTTGCACAAGTAGCTTCAGTTTTATAGCAGTGGTTGTGGGAAGGAAATGTTCTGCTGTCATGCATGTTCTTGGGTTTCTGGGTGATGTTTTGCCCTGCTCCCTTTATAGTGACATCCAGAAGTCTCTGAGCTTTCCTCTTAGGGCAAACAAAGGTCCAGGTGGTGCATCTGGCTGCAGGAGCAACGCCAGGGGAGTTGGGCTCCCTCTGACACATCAAGTCAGGGCTCTTTTGGATTTGCACCACAGCTTTTCTCTTTTCTGACTAAGCTGACGGACAGGAATAGTTTTGTACTGCTAAGGTGCATCTGTTTGTGTAGGAGGATGTGGGACTGTGGCATTTGTGTTCACAGCTTTTACTGGGCTCCTCAACCAGGCTTTCTGTGGAATAATATCTTCTCAGGTGGGGGGGACCTCCAGGCAGCATTGCATCTCACGTTGTGCAGGTTTTCACGTGCAAACACTGTAGGTGTACTGAGGTATCTGGCTTTGTGCAGGTCTCGGAGACAGCCTCTTTAAGGTCTCTTTGTTTTGTCTCCCTCTGGGTATCTGTGCAGATGCATTTGCATATATGGAAAACGTTGTCATCATCTCCCCCTCCCCAGCTCATGTTCCCTTTGCTCTGCTGACTTGTGGGCATTTCCAGCTGAACAGTGTCTGCCAGGGCCAGCCAAGTGTGGTGAGGCTGGGGGGTAATACCCTCCATCTGCCCCTTTGCTATTTCCTTCCCCAGGCATTGCTGAGGGGTGGTCAGGGCACTGGGGGGCAATTTTTCCTGCTGGTTTTTTTTTTTTTCTCCTGATGTTTTATAACTAGCAATAGGCAGGAAGACAGGTCCTGAAGGGAGTCCAATCTGTTCCCTTAGCCCCCAGCCCCAACACACTGCTGCTCTCTCCCTTTCTTCTCCCACTGTAGCGTGTCTGCCAGCATCACCAAAGAGAGCAGTCCAGACCATGCGGCGAGTCTGCTTGCTTGCTCTAATCCATGAGGCTAGATTTAAACACTTTTTGTCACTGCCTGGAAAACCTTGGAGTGCTTATACCAATAAATCCCTTGCTCCTCCATGAAGATGTCCTTCCCAGGACATTTTAAGTCACTAATCCTCACCAAGGCATCTCTGTCTCCGTCTTCTCTTCCCAAACCTGTACCTGCTCCCCTGCTGCTGAATACTTGAACGCCCTGAGGTTTCATCCCTCCAGTCTGCCATTCCTCCGTGCGACTCTGTGCAGCTCTGCTCCTGCTCTTGCTCCTGTCCTGCTGTCTTTCCACCCCACTGTCCCTCCATATACCTTGCACTGGGGACAAGCTGGGCCATTGGAGTGGCCAGGGGTGGAAGAAGGGGGTGGAGGAGAGACAGGGCAGCTGTGAGGCTTGTGTTAGTAAACACTTCCTTGGATTCACATTTTAATTCCTTACCCCCCTTCTACATCTTCTCCCCCATCCTTTCCCTTTTCTATATGCTCACACAATGAGACCATTGTCAAGGGGTGATTTGAATGAGGGGTCTCCGGGCATGTTCCCAGCATTGTCAAACAGAGTGGGAAAAAAACCACAACTCCAGCCTAGCCAGGAGGACCAGACCAGACTGAGACAGATGCCTAAATTAGTGACAAAGCCTTTTGAATGTCCCCCCTAGACAAGGGTTGCCTTGTGCATGCGTGCGTGTGTGTGTGCATGCTCGTGGGTGTGTATTTGTGGCTGGGTGGCAGCTTGCATGTCTCCCCATGTTAATTAGTTTTGCATGCATGTCTGATAAGGTGCCAATGAATATATTTGTACTCCTTCCATTGGGGAAAGCTGTCTGGGCGGCAGGGGAGATGTGGGGTGGTGGGGGTGTGCTCAGAGCTGCCTGGCAGCCGGGGGTAATTGAGCTGTGAGGAGCTGGGAGAAGAAGGGGTGAGGGTTGCTATGACTTCTGGTGCATTGGTGGAGCTGGGCTTCCCAGCGAGGGGATCTGCTGCTTTCGTTGCAAATGATGGAGAGGTTAAAAGAGAACTGAGGCTTTTTTTGGTTCACTGGGTCTTTCTCCTCATCTTTGCTGATTGTCTGGCTGAGGGTCTGTAAGCTCTTTCTTCTCCTCTGCCCTGAGTCTCTCTCTCAAGTCCCTTATAAGGTGTTTATTTCCAATGGATTTGTATCCATCTTTGTATATGCACATACACAAGCGATCACTCACACAAAGCCCCAGCAACAAAACCTCCGCCTGCTTCTCCAGAAAGGGAGTCAAATCCTCTAGCAGCTACAAAATACGGGAGAGAAGGGAAGCATGTGGGTGCCCGGGGTGGAGCAGTGGAAACAGGCAAATGGAAATGCAGAACAGGAGTTGGAGAGACAGAGATAACATGCGCTATAAAGGATTTATCAACATTTGTTCAGGATAGAGTTATTAATTACCAATGCAGAGAAAAGTCCTTCCACATCCCCAGCGTATGGACCAGCGCATAATGCCATTCTTAGGGCACTGTTATCATCCACCCATCCATCCATCCATCCATCCATCCATCCATCCATCTGCATGCTGTAGGCTCACACAAGAATTCATTTGTAGGTGTAGGGATGTAAACACCAGTGCACATCTAATTAATTTCCTGTCTAAATTAATTTTGCATCCTTCCCCTTAAATCAACAAGGCTTAGGAGCCCACAAGCATTTCTTGAGCAAATTGAGAAGAAGCTCTAAAATGGGCCAAGATGTCTTTTCTCCCCATGCTCCCTTCTGTTTCTGAGCAGCTGCTGGCTGCTGAAAGAATAGAAAATTACATGGCACAAGGCTTCTCTGACATGAAGGTCATTTCAGGAAGTTTTGTTTCACCACAGCTTGTCTGCTGTGAAGTTTGGTGGCACCCAGTTTCACAGTGACTCCCATTCACTTTGCATTCTCTTCCATAGTTGTGTCCTGGTGCTGTCAGCGAAGGAACAGAGAGCAGCTGCACTGGGCTTTGCTCTGCTGCTGGAAGGGGACCTGGGAGGTGACACAGAGAGATGGCGGAGTAGCCAGGGAGTGGCAAAGCCATCTGCCTGGAGGAGAGATGACATATCCCCAGCAGTGCAGGGTGGGCTGTGGGAGGAGCAGCTCTCCTTTGTGCTCAGAAGAGTCCAGGAAGGTGAGCAGGGCCAGGCTGCATCCCTCATTGACCTGCGTGGGGTATCAGTGAGAGAGCACTTGTGGCCAGCCCAAAGCATGCCCCCCAAATCCTTGCTGTTGCTCCAGCAGTGGGGACAGTGGGCAGCCTGTGAGTAATGTGCAGGGAAAAAAAGGGACTCCTGTGAAACGCAGGTCATCCAGTTGGAGAACAAAGGCAATTTCATGTGACTTCTCAGCAGTGCCTAATTGCGCAGGGTGAATAATGAGCAGGCAGGGAGGCAGCACTGCGGTCCCTCCTGGCAAGCTGCAGCCAGGGGCCATGTCCCACGTCTGGAAACCCCGAGTCAGTGCCAGCAGATTGTGGGCACACTCAAGAGCCCCAGTGCTCTGCATTTGTGTCCATTTCAGAGCTGTTTGGGCTCCTTCCTTGCCAGGTGGAAATTGTGTTAATCCCATCGTGGACTTAAGAGGGGGAAACTGCTGTTGGAAAAAGTCACATGGCAGTTGCTTGGACCTCTCCTTTGCTCAGAGGGTGTGTGTGTCCTCCACACCTGACCCAGACGTAACATGGGCTTTGATCAGAAAGAAGAACCAGGTGTCAGAATCCTACAAAGAGCTGGCAGGTCCCTTCTTGACCGCTACCTCATTCCTGAGAAGGAACCTTGCTGGGGTTACCTTCCAGATGATCTCCCACCCCTCCACCCTCCTCTCCCATTTGTGGATCCCTGCCTCTCCTTAATTCTGTTCCCAAGCTCTGGGCAGGGCCCTGGAAACCGCTTTGTCAGAGCTCCCTGCCAGGTTGATCTGCAAAATGGTTGTGGGTTCTTTTTTTTTCCTTTCCCTGTTGGGATGACTATTCCCACACAAGCAAAGCCTCTTAATGAATCCGTGGCAGCAAAGTAGGTAACACACTCGCCCTGCCAAGGTCACTTGGCACAGCTGGAGTCACGTAATTGGGCTGGGCTGCCAGGCGGGGACAGAGGGGGAAGAGTTAAACTGAGGACAGTGCAGGAACAACTAAACCCTGGCAGGAAGAGCAGCAGAGACTTCCCTGGCCTTCATCATCCTCCCCCTCCGTCCACACACTCTTCCTTCCTCTTCACCACATCCTATTCCTCTCCCACATCCTCCCTTTACTTAGTTTGTCTTCCTTCTTTCTCATCCTCCTCTTCTCCATCACTTTCCCACTCCTCCCCCTGGCTCCCCTCCTACCCCCTTTCTCCCTGGCACAGTCTCCTCTTGGATGCTCCCTCATGACTCCAGAGCTGATTTTAGAGTGGGACTGAGGGACGATGTATTTGGGCTGCGGTGGAGGTCACAGCTATATGGGGATTGTTTAAAAGAGATTTGCCCACATCCCAGCCCATGTGACCAGCCTCAGCTGCAGGTCTCTCTTTCTTAATCTGGAGATAAGCGTGATTATCCGAGGAAGGGCTGTTCGGAGCTTTGTAACTGTGACAGGGGAGCTTTCAAGTCGCACTTTGCTGGCAGAGCAGCGTTTAAAGCCGGGGAATCAGATTCCAAGCGTGGCTTTGCATCTCTTTTCTGCTGGGCCCATGGTGCAGGACTGGCAGTGGCGATGGGAGCTTTATTAGGACTTTGCTTATGATGCAGAAAAGGAGTTAGGGGAGGGAAACAGGAGGAAGAGAGAGGTGAAAAAAATCCCAATTTGCTGTTTCCCCATCGGTGATGGCACAGGAGAGATGCACAGGTTCAAGGAGACAGGCCGGCCTGAACCCTGATGTACAGCACTAAGGTCCAACAAGCCTGGAGTCCAGGTTGTTTTTTTTTAGCCTGGGGTCATGTCTCCTTGTTCTGCACTGCCTGGCTCGCTCCATCGAGGCCCTCACATAAGAGGTCTCTGGGGACCTGTCTGGAAATGAAATGCTCTTTTAGCAGCTCCCATGGCACAGCTTCTCCAAGTGGGGTGGCAGAGCCAGCTCTGCTGCCCGATAAGCACATCGTGCCCCAGCACTTGAGACAGCTTGTTCCCTGGCACTGTCTGGAAGAAGGTTTACTGTAGGTGCTCCTTCGTGGTTCAGCACTGCAGCCAGGGTGGGAATGCAGGGACACACAGCAGTTGTATAGTTTAATAATATTGTTTCTGTGTCTTGTATTGCTGGAGGCTGAAATATTTTGCATCTTGTAGAAGGGGCACAGCCCTTGAGGGTTTCTTTTGCCGGGACAGACTTCAAAATAGGATTTAGTGGAAATGTCCAGCTCTAGAGCAGGTGCAGCTTTGCTTCTATTTGTAGAATAGAAACTTAGAGCAGAGACTCATAATGGCACTTCTTTTGATGGTGATGGGTCAAGGAGAAAGAAACCTGGATGCAGGCCAGGGGCAGGAATCTGGGGCGAGGTTGAATCAGGACGCAGTGCCAACTCTTTGGACCGTCACTCGGGCAGGACTCACTGTTCTTGCCATATTCTCCTTGGAGACAGTTCAGATTCCAGCACAGCAGCTGAGGCCAGGCTGATCCAAAGGACACCCTGAATCCCATGTGCTCCCCACACATCACCCAGTTTTAGCAGGTGAGAATTCGCAGTGGGAACACCAAACAGCCCCTTCACCTGGGCTTGTTCATGGAGGGGCAGTTGCTTGGCTGTGTCAGGGTAATGAGGGATAGAAGAGATCTTCCATGAAGGCACATCACATTTTTGCATCATTCTGCTATGGTGTCTTGCCAGCCTTAAAGCAGCTCAGATCATGTACCTGTGCCCAAAGGTACACAGATTAAAATGTGTGGCTGCTGGGCAGGAGGCTCAGTTCACCACCACCATCAGTTGCAAAAAGGAAGCTGTTGCAAATGCATCGTTTTGAGCACAAGCTCTGAAACATCTCCCACGTTGCCTGCCTGTCCCTGGAGCCCCACACAGCTGCTCTGTGGGTGGAAACTCTGTTTTCCTTATGCCCCTGTGAACTTTATTTTTTGCTGGTTTTCTTTGTGTGCTGCTTAGATGAATCCTCTTCAGTGCCTACAGCTTATTTCAGGGCTTTAATGAGGATCTGGCCAACACATGTAGCTTACTCCAGGGCACAGCTCTTGAAGAAACTCGAAGGTGGACACAGCATCTTTTTCGCTCAGTGACTCTCAAACCAAACAGCCTAAATCCCATCCCACAGCCATGTTGCACAGATAACACCCATGCCCTGGGAGAGAACAAGAGCTCTCCTCAAGAACACAGAGCCTTGGATCCGGCAGCAGGAACGTGGGCAGGAACATGTAGGTGTTGGCATGTGCAGGAAGGGACACGTGTACACTGGGGCGAGCATGCCCATCTCTGTAGGCACTGTCCCACGCCTGCTTGTGTACCAGCCCATCACTGTGCACTCACTGCTCGTGATATTTCAGGCAGGTCCCATACCTGCCTGAAACATGGGCTTGGGGGTGTAGGGCAGCGAATTTACTAATGATAAATAGAGGGAAGCACTGTAGGAGGGACTAATGGAGAAATCTTTTTGAGATACCGCAAAGGAAGGTTTCCTAATGCAAGACAAGGGAGGAGGAGCTAAAAAAGGTAGTGAAGTGGTAGAGATGGGATGTGAGATCCAAGGCTGTGTTGGGGCCAAGAGGAATGGAAGGTGTGTTTCTGGGTGTTGGGTGATGTCAAGGAGAGTTAAGAAAAGAACTGGCTGCTCTGAATTAAAGCCGTTGAGAGGGGAGACATGGGGGAGATAGGAACAGGAGGGAGGGACCAAGCAGGGGAAGCAGAGCAATGAGCTCCACTTATGAGTTTTTTTGAGCACTGATTAGATGGCTCTTCATGATGGTGTGAAAGATGGGCTGGAGAAGGGGACTGGCACCCGGTGAGGATGTGTAGGGTGGTCCTGGGCCAGAGACGGGGAGCCAGCATGGAGTCCCACAAGGCAGAGACACAGGGTAGCTTTGGGACAGAGAAACTGTCATGGTGGCAGGGTGGGCAGTTTTCCAAAGATGCACTTAGCCCAGAAGCCAGGACATGGCCAAGCCTTCCACAAGAGTGAGAAGGAGCTTTGTAGTTGGGTTGGGAACAGCCGAATCATTTCTCCAAATGCCATGCTAGGTCAGATGTTAGAGTTTGAGTGTAAGCTGACCAGTAATATGTGCATGCGATTGGAGACTTGATTTTCCCTCCTGTGCCTGCACAGAATCCACAGCATCCCTATGCCACACCAAGGTTGCAGCCTGATCCACAGCACTGGGAGCTGCTGGGGACCCAGGAGACCCTCTGGAGACCAAAAGGAAGATAAGAGCTCTGGCAGCTGTTTTTGGATTCTTCTTAACTCACCCTAGCGTCCACCATGACCACATGGGTGGTTGAGACCCTGAGGCAATTTAGGACCTTGCTATTATTGCTGTTTTTCAGCAACTTCCTACAACCATTTCTTACAAGGCCCCTAGCACACTGATATGCGAGTCCAGTTTTTGCAATTGATTAAAAGCAAAAATCTTGACCAAAAAAAAACCATAACAGTTGCTTGCAACCTCATTGCTATAGTAACGGAGGTCCTGAGGACACCTCTGAAGTAGGTCACCAAGGGCCCCGTTTCACTGCATCTCCCAGTGTGCCACAGCTCTGGATGGAGGATGCCCCCACTATTGCCCATCTGGGCATCACCCTGGCACAGCACAGATCTGCTCAGGGAAGGTCAGGCTGGACAACTGCCCTCCAGTGACAGCACCCAAGGGTGCCAAGGGGACTGTCCTGCACCCAGTCACGGGAAACTTCTGTCCCTCCTGCTGCCCCTATGGCAGCTCGCTGGTGTCCCCCAAGTCATGGCTCTCTTCCCAGCCTCTCTTTTCCCCATCCCCCACCCCATTGCTGCCTCCCTTCCCCCTTCCCCCCAGCGCCTCTCCTCCTGCTTTGCATAATTTTCCATTTTCAGTGCCCCCTTTTCTTTTTCTCCTCTCCATATGTTGCGTCCCCCTCTCTGCCTGGCGCAGGAGCTGTCCTTAACAAGCTCGGCAAAACCCTCTCTCTCAGGGGCTGCACATGAAAGATGCTCTGTAAAAACAGAGCCTGGGATGTGCCCCCCCCCTCCTCCTTTTCCCCCCTTGATTTATGTGGGGCCAGGATGTGGGAACATTTCTGGGTTGCACTTTGGAGCAGCCGGGTGCTCATGCCTGTTTTCTCCAGCCATTCAGCGCAGACCCCTAAGGCCAGCTTGTCCCCCGCCTTTGATCTGCAATGCAGAAAGAGTGGCCAGGGCAAGTTTGTGTCTCTCTCTCTCCTGGTCTGAGCCCTCCTTTTGGCTGTCAGAGAGGGATGCCCCATCCCTGCTGCACTGGGGAGAGGCCATGCCCTTCCCACTCAGTGTCCGGTGGTCTTTACCAGCTGGTTATTTCAGTTCCCTCCTACATCCCTGGCACCATGAGGACCTTCAGCCTCCAAGGTGCGTTGTCTTGGAGAAGCAGCAGGTCATGGGATTTGTCATACACAGCAACTTGGCACATCTAATCCATCCCTCTCCTGCTCCCAAGCCAGGGATGGAGGGAAGGGTGCTGGGGCTGGCGATGCCTGCCCAGCATTTGATGGGTTAAGCCGGTCTCCAGCTAATTTCTCCCAGAGGCTCCCCTCCTCCTCACACTTCTGTATGCAGCAGGCAGGGCCTCAGTGAAGGTTCCTGCACTGAGCTGTTGCCAGGGGAGTAGTTAGGCGAGTCTGAGCTATGCAGGGAAAAGGCCCGGGCTGTCAAAGTGTCTGAGATGAACCATAGCCCGGTCCCCCTGCAGCTGGGCCCAAGCATGCATCAGCCCTTGTTTGGAGCCTGGGAATGGCAAAGCCCAGGGAGGTTCAAGGGCAAACTTGCTATTCATTAGTCAGGGGTCCTTGACGTTCCCACTCTCTGTCTCCCTTCTTCTTCTTCTTCTCTTTTCTGTCCCTCTTTTGACAGATTCCTGGGTGCTTTTGGGGAAAACTCACCTCCTCCTCCTCCTCCTCACCCCGGCAAAAGCCCTCCACATAAACTTCCCCAGCAGACAAGGCAGGAGGACAATAACGGCAGAGCCAGGATGCAAACGAGAGCCAGCAGAGCAGCCGCATCCCTTGGGTGTCCTTTCTCCCCAGTCCTCCCCGTGCTGCCACGGGAGCGGCAGCCGACACATTCATTTTTGCTCGGCTTGCCCATCACCGATGTTTTATTATCTTGATGCTTGCAGGAAATTGTGACTTGAGATAAGAAAAATGTCAGCCGCCTTCTCCTCTCTCCTGTAGCCCAAAGCACCGAGAAGTTCCTCTGTAGGAAATGTAAATGCTTGCCCAGGTGCACAGTGCCAGGAGGAGATGGAGGGAGCCTCGGGAGAGCCCGTGCGAGCATCTCCGCCAGGAGATAAAACTCACAGCGTAGGCGTAACACAGAGCCTCCCCCTGCCTCACCAAACAGAATATTTCATAGCTCTTAGAAGCCGAAGCCCCCTTGTAATTATCCAAAGCAAACAGCACGTGTTTAAAATGATTTTCCCACACACACACCCCCTCCCCGGGCCCCTGGAGCAGAATGGAGGTGTAATTGTGCTAAGGAGTTAGCAGGGGAGAGCACAGCTTTTGGTCACATTCAAGTTGGAGGGCTTGAGCCAGGGAGGCGGTATGAAAGGCTGGTATTTGCATAAGCAGCGTGCATCCCTATAAAAAAGAAAGATATCAGGGGCTTGCAAAATTCAATCAAGGCTGGGAAGGAAGAAGAAGGGAAAAAAAAAAAAAAAAAAAAAAAAAAAAAAAAGGGGAGGGAGGGAAGGGAGGGGCAAAAAAAAATTGACAGTGAAAAAGGTTTTTCTAAGTAACACCCTGGCGAGATTAAATTGTCCAGAAAGTTTCTCCATGTGAGCTGCTGAAGCACAGGCTGGGCTGAGGGCAGGGGAGGAGCAGGGTCCCTCCTTCCCACCCTCAATAGGGGATAGGAATCTGATTAGGCAGAGTGTCCTGCATCCATTTGCCATTATTTGAGGGTATTTTTTTTGCGAGGGTATTTTTTGCCCTTCCCAGCACCCAGAATACCTGTGGCAGGGCACTTTGTCAGCATATAAAACTCAGCACTAGCTTTGTAAAGGCACAGAGAGGCACAAGGGCAAGTGCTGGGGCAGAGGCTGAGCTGTAATTGCAACTATTTATGCATCTTTTTTTTAAAAAAGATGAGAGGGATAATGAAGCCACACACTACTTCATGCAGGCTGCTGAAGCACCACTGGGCTGGACTGGGTTCCTGATGCAGCCCTATTTTTGCAGGCACCTGCAATACTAAAGTGCAAACCTCCTGCCCTTGGAGAAAGTGCATGCAGGAAGTTTAGGCTTTTTTGTAGCTTATGTCCAGCTGCCTAGGATTGGTCCAGCCCCTTTTGTTCACAGTTACTAAGTGCTAGAAGGTGTAAACCCACCAGGAAGGCAGGACATCATTTCCAGGGTGGGTTGATGCCTCATACCAATGAGCATCCTCTCTATCTGCACTGTAGATAAGTTTCTCTGTAGGTCGCAGCAAGCTCAGCCTGGCCAGGGGGTTGGGCAGAGGCTGTCACTGCCCAGAGCAGTGGGTCTTTACCTTGGTAAGCACAAGGGTTCAGCCTCCTCCTGCTCCTCTCCTGGCCTTGGGAAAGCACCCACCACCATTCAGGTCTCATCTGCCCTGACCTCAACATCCCTGCCAGCCTTTAGGGGGACGTTGGAGGTGACGTAGGATAAAGTAGGTTTGGTATTTGCCTCGTTTAACTTTTAGTCTTGCTTCAAAGTTGTGAAAGGGAAGGGATTTTCATTGGATTTCCATCAAGTGCTTTATGAATATTGCAATAAAGGGGATACAGAAGATGTATTTTTAAGTGGGAGAAAAAATACCCATGAAAATTGCAGCCTGGACCCCAGAGTGTAGAGTATTTGCACAGTTCAAAGAGTTACGGTGGTTCATCCAGTCGCAGCCCGGGAACGTTGCGGTGCGACCTACAGCAGATCACATGCAGGCTGCTCCCAGGGCGGCTCATTAAAGAGCCACGCAGAAGATTTATCTCTTAAAATGGCTTGCAAATATTTTATAAAATTTGCAATATTTTATAAAATTACAATTTGGTGCAATAAAAAGAATAAATTAGCCAGCTGAAGGTTCCTTTTGCATGCTGCATCCAAGTGTATTCAAGAATTAGATTATTCTTTACTCCTTGCAGCATAACAGTTTATAGGCAAAGCAAAGGGAGGGTGGCAAAGGGATCGGATAGGGTTTGAAGGCTGTGCTAGGGGATCAGTACTCACCAAGGGGAAAGTGCAAAGGAAATAGAGAGGAAAAAGAAAAAAAACAAAAACAAAGAAAAAAAAACCTGAAACGAAAATCTGGAAAAAAGGAGGAGAACCTGCTGCAAGGTGCAAAATGTGTGGGACGAATCCTGTGAGGTGCGGGGAAAGGCAGGAAGGGGACTTTCACTGAGTGTCACAGCTTTGGCTCCAGCTCGGTGGCTCTGTATCACTTTCTCCAGCCAGGCAAGGGCGCCGAGGGCAGGGAAAGTTAACACGAAGATTAAAACATCAGAGGGCTGTGCCTTTAGTGGCTCTGACATGCAGAGTAATCCCATGCCCCACAGCCTAGGGAGGAAGGACAAGTGGTTATCCCTCCCCTGGCTGGCGGTGTGCGGGGCAGGCAGAGGTAGGGATTGAGGCGGGCTCGGTGGGAGCTTGGCATCTGGGGGACTGCAGTTTTCCTGGTCAGGAAAGGGGTGAAGTGATTCAGAGCTGTAGGAAACGTGTGGTGAGGAGGGAAAGAGGGTTGGAGCTTCACTTCATCAGTAAGCTGAGTTGGTCCATTCTCAGCTGAGCATGGCTGGTCCATTTCCCTGTCAGAGATGGTAACTGCTCCATTTTTTTCCTTTCCTTTCTAGATCGCAGTGAGGGAGAAAGGACTTTTCAAGTCGATGAGTGCCTTCTTGAAGTTGGCTACCACTTGCCTGGACTTGCCATCTGACTCCTCAAGGTTTCTCCAGGAGGATCCTGACCTGCTTCTCCAAACGGCTCCAGAGAGGAGGTGGTTTTGGCTCACGAACACTCCTGCACCGCTTCGAATCATGCTGGTCCAGCCATGGGGAGGGAGCCAGGGCAACACAGGGAGCAGGAAATCATCCCACATCTCTCCTGTACGTTGTCTTCAGTGCCCTAATTACCCCAGAGCAGTACCACAGTGCTTGTGCAGAGGGATCTGAGCAAGCCACCATCTCACCTGGCAAAATACCAGGTGTGTGAAGGTTGGAGGGAAATTTTAGCACTGGGCTTTGCACATGGAGCAGAGCTGGGCCCTTGCTCCTCCTCATTCCTGGGTGTGCAGAGCTGCAGTAGCACAGGCATCCTGATAGCCCTGTGCTTGGGGCCCAGAGGACCATGAGTCTGTCTGGGCCAGGCAGCCCTGCTGCTGTTTCATTGCATCCTCTGTGTTCCTGTAAGAGAAACGTACTGGCTGTAATTCTCTCCCATGAAAATCCTCTCACCCCATGCCGTTGAAAATAAACACTTTCCCTTTTGCAAAAAGTGAGCTGTGTGGTTTGGTGCAGTCTTGGGATGGAGAAGGCAACAGGCACGAAATAAACCCAGGCAAAGCAGCAGGGAAGCAGGACCAGCTGAGACCCAAGCGGCCGGGCTGCGTGGTGCCCTGCATCAGGCACATTTCCCTGAAAGCCTGAGCGAATCCCTTGCTGCTAAACGATCTTTATTTGGTCTGAACCCCGTCTGGGAAGTAACCGCTAAACCCAATGCAAACAGACCCCCGTGAAAGAATATAATGAATATGTCTCTCAAATGATTTGGAGCCCTTCTGCCTGCAGAGCAGGGTTCCCCATTGTGCCCGGCTCCCGGCGTGCTCGGGGCAGGCTGCGCGAGGTGGCCGCTTTCCCAGCTGAAACCCGAAAAAAGCAAACAATGGGTCAAGGCCGGCATTGTGTGAGCCCAGGCAGGCAGAAGGAGCGCAGCCCGGCATGGCCAAGTTCAAGGCTGGGCAGGGGGCCGGGTGTGCAGGGATGCTAATGGGGGCTGCAGAGGCATGGAGAGGGGGGGCAGGGGCTCTGCGTGCCGTTATCCTGTGTGGCTACGAGCACCCAAAAAAACACCTTACAGAGAGGCAACGAGGCTTGACTGCCCAGTGCAGTGAGGGGTGCTGAAGGCACTGGTGGTACTGGGAAAGATTTGGGTACGGGGGGGACTCATGCTACTTGCGGGGCTGGTGTTATTGTGGGGGATTAGTGTTACTTACAGGGCTCTGATGTTACTGGGGGTGGACAGTTGCTATTGGGGTGATACAGGGAGAACTGGTGTTGCTAATGGATATTACTGGCGGAACTGGGTGCTAATGGGAAGGGAAGCAAATGGAGGTGGTGGCAGAGTGTAGCGCCCCTCTTGTGCAATGTGCATCCTCCTGGTGGGAGGTGGGGGTGAGGTCTGGCTTTGGGAACTCAGCAGAGGATACAGCCCTTCTGGGTGTTACACACAGCTCTTCCCGGTGCTCCAGGCCCCGGGCGGGGACCCTCCTGACACCCCCTCATCTCCCCACCGCTCCCCCCGGCACAGAACATCTCCCCCCTCCCCGGATGAAGTGTGCGGAGACAGGCGGAGCGGCCCGTGGAAAAACACCATGGAGGGCCCGCACAAAGGGGGTTTTATTCAAATTTGTTTAGAGTTTAGCGGATTTGCATGAAAAATGTGTGAGAAAAGCCGGCTCCAATGACCTCATCCCCAGCTGCCATTAATGTTCAATTAAGTGCTGAATAGCAGCAAAGGGTGGACCGGCCGGGACGTGCAGAGAATCCAGGCTCGGGCGCAGACTGTGAGAACTGGGCGGCCCCCCCAGCCGTCTGGCCCTGGCCAGCCCCGACGGGGTCCCCCCGCAGCCGCCCCCTCCACATCGGGAGGTGCTCTGAGCCTGTCGGGACTCAGCCCGTCTGGGTTCCCCCGAATCACTCGCATCCTGAAGCAAGGTGCCCCCCCTGTAAAGGTGGGTGTTTAGGGGGGAGTAATGCCCCCTCTCTTCGCAACCGATGCTGTTGTCACATCCCCCTCCCTTCCCTGCAGCCCAGCTCGCCCGACCCAGAGCCGCTCTCCGCCTCGCAGACGGTGTCAAAGCCCAAGTTCAAGTCCACGCCGAGGGGCTCTGCCCCGGGATTCCCAGCTCCTTTCCACCCTCCGCCTTTTGTTCGCCTCTGACAATTGCTCTTTATTTCTTACACACCCCCAGCCTCCCCCCCCGCACGCACCCCACACACCCCCCGCCCGCACTTGGCACCGTTTAGCTGCCTGCCTGCAAACTTAACAACCCCGGTTCTTGGTATAAGCACTCAAATTACCCTTCTTTCTACGTATAAACACGGCCCAGGGTGTGCGGCTCTCCCCGGCCGCGGGCTCCCCCCGCCGCAGCCCGGCTCCCCTGCACCGGCCCCGGCCCCGGCCGGAGGAACTTTCTGCTGTGGGACACGGCGGGAGCAAACGAGCCGGATCCACCACCCCCCCTCTCCAGGTCTCCCCCGGGCCAGCGCTCAGGTAAGGGAACACACACACATCCCCCATTTGTTTGGGGTGCTGCCGCTGCTGCAGGGCGCAATTGCAAGGCAGGTTTGGAGGGTGATGGAGGGGGTCTCTCTGCACCTTCCCGCTAGACCAGCCCTGTCCTGACCACGCTGATGAGAAGCCCCGAGCCGACCTCTCCCCGGGGGTGCCGGACTCCCCCTGGACGGGTTGTGGGGGGGGACTTTGCCTGTCGGGGGCAGCCGGCAAGTCAGGGGAGGGGGCCTTCCCAAAACGGCCGGGCCTGCCTTTCTCCGCCCCCCTCGGGAGGGGAACACCCACCCGGGAGCGTCCCGGCACCCCCAGGGCTCCCGGGGACAGACACCGCTGGGTCCGCTGCTCTCCGGAACGGGGTGGGGACAAAAGGGTTCGGGGGCAAACCTCCCGCTTGCCGGGGGGCTCATGGGCAGCATGGCTGCTGGAGGCACGCCTTCCCTATCCATAGGTGCGGTACATGGGGTTAGGGAGGCCACAGGGTGCCCGAGGGGGGACCTGGCTGATGCTCCCAACAAATCCCCTCCCAGCAGCTGCTCCGGGCACTGCTGGGATAAACTGGTCGGCACAGGGCGGGTCCGGGGGGCTGCGTCTGTGCGGAGGCCTCGGGCACAGACTGGCAGATTTGAGGTTTCGGCTGATTTTCTTTTTTTTCCTAAAACAATTTCGGGTGAGGAAGGATGAATAAATCTCCTCCCCTCCCCGCGGTTAAAATAGAAATAAGGGGTGGGGGAGAGAAACCACCTTCACTGGGAAAGGGGGCAAGATTTTAGAGAAGGGAAAAAAAAAGGGAGGGCGGGTAAGAGGCTGAGAAGGGACGGGGAAGGGGTGGGATGGCGGGTGGGGAGGCGGGAGGGGCTCCCCCGAAACCCGTCCCCAAGCAGAGCGCAGCGGGGCCGGCGCCCTTCACCGGCGCCTCGGGGCGGGGCGGGCCCGCGGGTCTATGCTGCCCACCCGGGGACACCTCGGGGGGCGTCCGTGCCTCGGGTCCTGCGCTGTCACATTGCATCGCGTCATGCAGCATCCAGTAGTATAGCACGGCATCATAAATTATAGCGGAACATATACTATACGTGTTTTTTATATGTATGTATATAGCGTAGCCCATACAACGCTGTACAGCATCACAGCCGTCCGCCGTCCCGGGGGCTGCCCGCTGCCCCCTCACCCTTTGGGGCGATTATGTCGCCCTCTGCCCCCGCCGAAGGTGCGGTGGAGTCACCTCATTCCCGCTCAGACGAAGGGGACCCACCCACAACCCCCGAGATCCCAAAAACAGAGCCCAGAGCTGCAGCGGGCGGGTTTGGAATTAGCGGTGTGGGAGAATCTCGGAGCGGTGGAAGAGGCCGCATTGTTTTTATTTTTATATTTATTTCTATATTGTGTTGATTTTTATATTTACATATTCTTAGATTTAATTTTTAAAATGTTTTTTGTATTTTTATTTTCTTATTTTAAATTTTTGGGTGGCCATTTAAAAAAACCCTGTCGATGCCCACAATGTCCATCCCATCCGTGGGCCCACACGAGTGAGTGCACACACAACTGCTTCTCCCCACCAGTGCCCGTGGTCATCCCTCACCCTCTCAGCAGAGGAACCGAGGGCCGAGTCCCCCCGAGCTCCCACCCGCTGGGCTGGAGGACACAGAGGTCACTCGGGTCTCAGCACCCGAGTCGGCGTCGGCATCTTCAGAAGGAGGGAAGAGACTTTTCCCTCGGGTGGTGGGAAATCAGAAATTCTCCCCCGCGCGTGGAAAGGGCAAGGATTTGGCTCTGGGTGTGGAGATGAAGGGTGGAAAAAGAGGATGGATGTGAAAAAAGAATGGAGGCGGAGAAGGAGAGTTGAAGAGAGGGTGGAAGGGGAGAGGATGAATGGAGAGATGGAAGGGGAGAAGGAGGGATAGAGGGAAGGGTGGATGGAGCATAGAGAGGATGGATGAAGGGTAGAAAAAGAGGGATAGACGTGGGATAAACAGGGATAGTGGTGGGAGAAAGAAGGATGGAGAGGGAGACGGAGGAATGCAGTGTGGAAAAGGAGTGATGAGGGGGAGAAGGAAGGATTGAGGGTGGAAAAGAAGGGATGGTGGGGGAGAAGGAGGGAGGGAAAAGGGTGCCTCCCCCCCCCGGCTTAAGCACAAAATCTGACGGTGGGTTTGAGTGGAGTGTGCGCGGGTAGGTCGGGGGCTGTTGGGGGCAGAGGTGGGCGGCTCACAGAGCCCCCCCGGCAGCCATTTTGTGGCAGTGCTTGCCGTCGTGCCAACGCTGGGCGGTGGGGCCGGAGGCGCGCCCTGCCTTCCCCGGCCCGGCGGGGCGGTGAGGGACGCGGGGTGGGGGGCGGCCTCCATGCCACGGTGGGAAACGTATTACCTCGCCCGCCACGCTTGCCCATTGACAGAGATAAACATGCAAATGAGTCGCTTTGCATGTCATTAGCATACAGGCAGATTGAGGGGGGAGGGGCCGCCTGTGTGCGCACTGCAGCGTGCTCTAATGCAACACCCAAACAGCCATTGCTGGTGTCTCCTGCCAGCAGCACCTGCGCCTCCCCGGGCCCCCCGCCGCAGGCAGTGGGACCCCCATCACCCCCCCCTGCACCCCCTCGGGCCAGCGGAGCCTCTACCGGGCAGCTCCGCCAGGTAGCCGGCTCGTCCAGATGGACCCGGGGCTGCAGGGCACAGGAACAGTCAGGAATAAATAAAACCAGACCTCAGGCAGCGCTCTTTTGGGGCTATTTCTGTGTTTTCATCTATTTTTGTGTTCTTTCACCTTGTGCAAGGGAAGAGAGCGGGCGGGGGGGCCTTAGCGTTCAGTGCCGCGTCTTCCAGCCCTGCTTCTCCGCTGCATTTAATTCCGTGGAGTGGGGAAAGGGGCAGAGAAAGCTGCTGGATTCGGGGGTGTGAGGTGCAGGAACGGGGGTAACATGGCCCGGGGGGTCCCTGTAGCTCCGTGAGCTGGAGGGGCGGCGGGGGTGCGTTTGCAGACGCTGGGTGTGTGTCTGGTGCCCGTGTGTAGACAGGGGGGTGTCCACCACCTCTGCACGTGTTGACCCCTGCGTGTCCGCACACTCATGTCGTGTCCCCCACCCCGGGCGCCTGTCCCCACCCGGAGACCGCCACACCCGCGGGCACCTCACCTAGGGGGTGTGTGTGTCTGTGTGTTTCCCCCAAACGCGGTATGTCCGCACACACCGGCTGTGCCACCTCCTCGGGCATCCCTGGGGTACATCCCGCCGCGGGGTGAGCCCCTTACCTGCGACCGGGGGGTGTAGGGAAGGCCGCGGCCCCCCGATCGCAGCTAAGGCGAGGGGAGCTCCCTGATCCGGGTTCCCCATCGCCGTCGGCCGCGGTGCAGCGAAGGGGGGGGCACGGGTGTCCCTGCCATCACGTCCCCAGTTTTTCGTTGAAAGGGGAACAGCTCTCCTGTCCCTGCGCGAAGGGCGAGCGAAGCAGCCTGCAACGGGCCGCGGGGCGAGGAAAAAGAATCTGGGGGGCAACTCACCCTCCGCGGGTGGGGGGCACTTCCCGGGCACCTTCCCCACAAAAAAAAAAAAAAAAAAAAAAAAAAAAAAAAAAAAAAAAAAAAAAAAAAAAAAAAAAAAAAATCCTCCTATGGCCGCGGTGAGAAGGGAAGCTCCCAGAAAGCTCCGGTGCTGGGCTGGGTGCGAGCCCCGGCGTCCCCCACATTTAGAGGGGACCTGCTGAAGCCCCATCCCTATTTAAGGGACACTCAGCGTGGAAATCACCCCCTTATCTCTGCGTCTCCCCGAGCTGCGGAAAACCCTCTGTCCTGCACCTCCCAAAGCAGCGAGTCCTAGTTCTTACAAAGAAACCAGCTTTTAATCTTGAAAAAAATCCCGATTTTTATTCTTTTCCAAAAACCCTATTTTATTCTTTCACATAACCACGATTTTATTTTTTTTCTTAAAATTAAACCCGATTTTTATTCTGGCAAAGAAATCCGCTTTTCTCCTCGGCGGTTTGTTTCTGGTCGCCATGGACAAGGCGTCGGGGCCGGACCGGGCGTTATTTTGGGGAGAGGGAAACCCAAACTCCGGCGGGCTTTGCGAACTAAAATTTCGCCGGCTCATCTCCATGTCCCACAGCAGGGAAGATAAAAGCGCTGACGAATTTGTTTTTCAAGACAGTTTTTAAAAGCATGCACATATATTTTCCCCATATTTCCTTGGGACTGCAAAAATTCTAGGAGGAGTCTGGTCATTAATTCTTTCTACTGAAAATTCCTCCAAAATCTGGTTAATAGATTATTGTTACAAATAATGCCGCCTCTTATCTCAGCGACTTAACATACAATTGCAAATAAGAAACACCTTTGGTTTTTTTTGTCTTTATGTGTGTGAGGTTTGGGTTTTCTTTGTATTTTTTTAATCTTATTTTGGTTGGTTTTTTGTTTTGTTTCGTTTAGGTTTTTTCCTTTCGGTTGGGGTTTTTTGTTTGTTTGGTGGTGTTGATTGGTGAGGTTTTTTGTTGTTTGTTTTTGTGAGTGTGTGTGTGTTTTGTTGTCTTTTTTTTTTTTTTTTTTTTTTCCCCAATGTTCCCGGAATATATTTTTCTTAACCCTTCAGAACAGCCCGCTGGGAAATATCCCCTTAAAACAAGATGTTAGGTGAAGGTGCCGGGAGAAGAACGGTGGCACGGACAATGCCGAGCGGGAATGAACCTGTCCGGCGTGTGCTACTTACAGGAACCATCCTTTTATGTTCAGTCTCGAGTGAGAAAATTCGGAGTCAGAAAAAGAGATTTATTGAGACCCCGAGACCCGCGGTCACCGGGGTGGCCCCGGCCCGCGGCAGCCCCCGGATCTGCTCTCCATCACTCTCTGCCCGATTCTATCGGGCAGCCGGCGGGATGGGGGCGGCAGGGACAGTCCTGGATGCAGGGAAAGTTTGCAGCGCTCGGCACAATTACTGCAAGGGGCTATGCTGGGCGCAGGATCCGGCCCGGCTCTGCCTGGCTCCGGCTTTGGGACCAGCCACCGACGAGGAGGAAGAGAGGGCAGCGGCTGTTAACGAAAGCGGACTGTATTTCTGGCAGCAGGGCCAGTTCTTTGTCGCTGAGACCGGGCAGGGCGACCCCGGGGCTTTGCCACCCCGCTTCGCTGTCGGGGCACGGCGGGGAGTCCGCACCGTCCCCAGCACAGGGAGCAGCCCTGCATACCAGCAGGGGAGGCGGAGGCTGGCCGAGCCGCTCGGGCCCCTGAGGGATTGATCCCAGCACAGATGCTTAGGGAAAAGAGGGCGAGGGTCCAGCATCGGGCCTGCCTGGGCAGGATCCCCTCTCCCCAAACCTCTCGGGGTGCTGGGACGCGGCCGGGGGACACCCGGGGACCCGACGACGGCCCCGCCCCTGTCCAGGGTCCTGAAACGACCGCAGCGCTCAAGCGAGCTCAGACACGACGGGGCGGGCATCGGGCGTGGTACCTCGCGGGGGGCGGAAGGGACCCCTCGAAGGGCAGGAAGGACCCCGCGAAGGGAGCGAGGGAATCCTCCAGTGAGGGAGGGACCGCTCAGCTGCAAGGAGGGACTCCTCCAGGGGCAGGTGGGACAACTCGGGGAGCAGGAAGTGGGGTGTGGGGTGTGGGGTGTGGGGTGTGGGGCGGAAGCCGGTGTTGGGGTGCTGAGAGGGAGCTGGGCATCCCGCCGAGGAGTTGGAGTCGGGGATGGTGGAGAGACGGAGCAGCAGCTGTAGGGCAGGCGAGCAGCCCCGACGGCGCGTTTCCATGCGCTATTCTTCCCCGATTTACTGCTTGTCACCGGCAGCTCAATGGGGTTCCCCCCCTCTCTGGGACGTTTGCTGCCTCCCCCACCTCGATACCCCATCGGCCCCGAGGCCATGCAGAGCCGAACCCCCGACCCCCCTTCCCCTAGCTCCCCCATCAGACTGTGCTGCCCATCATCCCGCTCCCCTGCGAAGCTCTGGGGAAGTTCAAGAAGTTGGCTGGCCCGGCTCCCTGTGAGCAGAGCCAGCCCAAACACCAGCGCCTGCCCTGGAATATTTCACCGTCGGATAGAGGGAAGGGAGGAGGGGGAGACAGTTTAAAACTTCCCCCCCCTACAAGCCCCCCCAGCCCCTCGGGCTCTAATCTCCCATGCATCGTTACAACTGTCCGCAATGAGGCGGGGGAGGCCGGGCTGCAATTAGCTATAGAGCCGCTCGCCTTGCAAACAGAGGGGCTCGGATTATTGCAAATTCATTTCTATTTTCCAGGCCAGCGCTTGTATTCTCTGTTAGCATAAGAATAGAGCCAGGCCCTGTGAACTCCTCCGACCTACTGACCCCTCTCCCCAGAAATGAATAGCAGCACTTTCCGTGTCCCCCCCTCGCCAGCCTCTCCAGCAGACTTGAGCCACGGCCTAAATTCCTAATCAGGGTAATTTAATATATCTTAAGCCCCTGGCTGCTTTATTTTCACTTCTTTTTTTTAGTTTGTTTTAGGCATTCACTGGCTCTCACCCCATCATTAGAGATCCTTATTTGACGGATATAAGAAGCTGTTATGAGACTACAAGTCTCTTTTTATCTTCTAAATAAGCTGTGCTTCCCCGTAATTAGAATGGTGTTCCCAGCCTTTGAGGCCTTTCAGGGCTGCCTAACAAAAAACTTGCAGGAGATGAATAATCCCAAAGTACAAACTCCCTGGCCCAAGCAAAGAGCTGGGAGAGAAAGCTGCACTGGGCTGAGAGGTTTGGGTGGGGGGGCTCAGGGGTACTCACGAGTGGGCCACCACCACCCACCCCACACGTGTGCAGGGGCAACCTTGCCTGCAAACCCCTCCCCACTGCACCCCTGGGCGTTGGGGTTTTGGGGAGGGGGGGGAGATCAGAGTGGCCCTTCACTTCTTGCTTGGGGGGTGTGCTCTGTGCACTTCCACTCCCCTCCCACTTCTCCACACATCATTTTGGGGGCAGCATGGCCCAATCCTCTCCCAGGCACCCCTTCCCACCCTCCCCGCCCCAGAGGTGCCACCTCTTCCCCACACTGGGGGGATGCGGCCCTGGGGCTCCCTAGGAGGCAAGGTGTGTGTGGGGGTCCCGTATGGCCCCACGTGCTCTTTGAACCGTCGAGGGGATCCCGCCACCATCCTCACCCCTCATTGGTCAGCATAGGCTGATGATGTGAGCCCGAGCTTTAGGGATTTGCTGGTAGGGGTGTTGGGCTTGATGGCGTCACGGCTGCTCCATCGATGGGGCTCCCCTGGGCGGGGAGGATACCCCAGGGGTGGGCGAGGGGGGATGCACCCTCCCTGCCCCTCCTGCTGTGCATCCTCATAGGGAGGCAGCCCCTGATATTCCGGGACAATATCATGTGTATATACATGGATATACGTAGAGATGTAAGAGTGATGTGGAAGTGCGGGGAAAGTGGCTCTGGGATAATTAGCCTTCTTGATGTGGTTGGAGAGTTATCTAATCCAGAGGAGCCTAAAGGCATCATTATGGAGACAATATTTCAGGAAATCCAATTCATTGGAGCAAAAATATGACATTCATTTTGCTGGTTATGTTATTACAAATATCCTTCAAAGCCGACATTTCACGGCCCCCCCCGCCAAAAAAAAAAAAAAAAAAAAAAAAAAAAAAAAAAAAAAAAAAAAAAAAAAAGAGAGAGAAAGAAAGAAAAAAGTAAAATAAAATAAAATTACCAGACCAAAAGCCCCAAAGCTACGGACAGAGAGAAGGAGGAGAAGAACGGTGACTCTGTCGAGGAAGGGATCACCCCTTACGCCCAGGACCCGGGCTCAGTGAGCTGAGTGGAAGAGGGGGAGTCCTGGATGCTGGAGGGGGTCAGACAGAAATAGCGGCAATCGGCCGGGCACAACGCAGCGGAGAGGAGACTGCCCTCTGCTCAGCTTGAGCGGGGCTGCGCGCATTTTTCAGCTCTTCCGCGGAGAAAATGCCGTGCGGGTCGCAGTCGGTGGCGGGCAGGACCCCGGACCGGTGCGGTTGTCGTGCAGTGCCGTGTAAAACCTCGGCTGGCAGGGCTGCCCCTTCGCTTCCCAGGCACGACAAGTGCCACTGCCTGGTCCTACTGGTGTTACTGGTGTTCGGTGGGGAGCAACTGGCCAGGAGAGGCTCTGCCTGTTTTTTCCCTGCCCGGATCAGGCCTCTTTCCCACCTCTTTTATTTCGGGCTGCGCAGGGGAGTGGGGCCGGAGCTGGTAAGGAAAGTCTGTGCTTCGGTCTCCCGAACTATGCAGAGCAGCATCTCCCCAAACCTCCTTCAACGAAATCCGCTTCCAGGAGCACTCCCCCCTGGCCACCCCCAGCCCGGTAGCCCTCCTACCCCCTCGATTCACACCGGGGCAAGTACACGCGTGAGCCTCCCCGGCCTCTCCTGCGACTCCTGAGTATTTTTATTTTTTTTTTTTTTGACATGTCGGGACAAAAGAAATGTTTCCCGGCCCTGGACAACAAGTCCGCGGGGAAACCGCCCCTTCCCGTCCCGCCCCAGCCGGTCTCGGCTTCCCGGGCTCGGCGTGGCTCCGGCCGGGGCTGGGGCTCGCCCCGTTGGGGCAGCGGCGGGTGTGGGTCCCGAACCGCGCCCAGCCCAGCTCCTCCAGCTGCCGCCACGTCCCCACTCCAACTCACAGCCCGGTTGTTTTGTTTAATTAAACTCAATGTCAGTGTTAATTTTCCGCCTGGCCGGGCAGCCCTGCCTTTGCCAGAGCTGGCGTGTTGGTTACAGATGTCAGCCTGGCCCGTCGGGGCTGCCCTATCCCGTGGGGGAGAGACAGGCCGGCCACGCGTGGGTTGGGGCCGTGGACTGCAGGACCTGGGACTACAGGGGCCGAGCTCCCCCAGTAAAGCCCCACACTCCCATCCCTGACTCAGTCCCGTGCGGGGGAGCAGGGTGGGCAGGCACTTTTGTGATCTGTGTCACACAAAGAGCTGTCCCTGTGTGTCTCACGTGGGTTCCCCCTGACATATGGGGTAATAGGTGAGAGTCCTTCTGGTGTAGTTGGGACCGAGCTACTGGGAAACCTGGGAATGCGTTTTGGGAGAGAGGAGTGGGTCCTACACAGTGCTTTAGGAAAGGTCCTCCCTCAAGGAGCATCCGTGGTTCTGGGGGTCGGAGATGTTCTGGGGATGAGCAGAGGACCCGGGGCCACCCCCAAACCCGTGGCATTTCTGTAGACAGTTCATTCACCCTCTCCACAGAGGTACCTGCTCAGGACAGGGCACAGGATGATGGCAAGAACAAATATACTCTCCTGCCTGGCCTTATCCTGTGTCTGGCTGGCTCCTAGCCCTTCCATCAGCCAGGCACCTCTCTGCTCTTGAATTCCCAATCACTTTTTCAACACCTTTGGTCCCTGCAGCCCCTAAGGTGACTGCAAAAGCAGCTCCCTGTGCTGGGCATGCAGCTCGTATGCCTGCTGCCTCTTCTGATGAGACAAGCAGTGAGCAGTAAGCACCCACTCATCTTCTCCCTGCCATTCATGTTTTCACAGTCCATTCTAAGTTCCCTCTTTTTGCAGGCTGGAGTCCTATTTAATCTAATCCCTCCTCAGATGGCAGCTATTGCACATGTCCAAGCCACCTCCTCATCTTTCCCCATGGCTTCCCCAGCCCTGTGAGATCCCTCCTGGGGAGGCAGGGTGCATAGCACAGAATGAGCAGATCTCTGCCCTCTTCTCACCCATCCCTAACCATTCCTCTGGTCTTTCACAAGTCATTTTCAGCTTGCTGTGCACCTCTTGCCCCCTGCTAGTGACAGAACTGATTTTTCCAAACCTGGAGCCCTCTTCCCCACTGGATGTAGCTGTTTCATTGCCATGTAGGCAATGAACTTGTTTTCTCTGTGCTCGACACCAAATTCCTTCCTCCCTCATTTTAAGTCCAAGTTCATCAGCACAGTGAGACCCTTCCATACCCCTCTGTATGGTGCCAGGTTTTATTGTGTGGGAGCAGCAGTGGATACTGTCCCGTTGCTGCTTCCTCTCTCATCTCCAACACTTCCGAGGGTCTGCGCTCCCTCCCACCATGGGGGCTCTGGCACTGACCCCTCTGCACTGGGAACCCCCCGGGTTTGTTACGCCACTTTGTCTCCTAACTTTTCACTGGTTATTCATTCCCCAGCTGCTTTTCAAACTTCACTTCTCAGCAACAAGCTCAGCCTTATTTACCAAACAATCAGGTTTATTGCTGTTTCTCCCCATTCTTTGTTACCATTTCTATCTGTTTTCCCCATTATTGTGATTTTCCGGACCCCCCGTAGAGCCCTTTTGGGGAAGTTGGCTATCCTCCATTCCTATTTACAAAGACCGATTCACACAGGAGGCTAAACTCCAGCAACTGAAATAGCCATTTCATATTTAACTTCTTCAAAAAAGCCTTGCCTAAATCCTGTCTTTTTTTGGTACTTGTTTCTGTGCACTTAACCGAGCCATTCTGCAACCCCTCCTACCACTACCTGGGCATCCCACCCGCAGAAAGAAAGCTTCTTTTAGGGGGGCATTTCTGTAAGATCGTGTTAACAGTCTGCAGTGTAGGGGATCCATCCCATTTTCTTATTCTTCCATTTCAGTCTCCTGCAGATGCTGAGCCCCTGGACATCCACCTCCAGGGCTTTTTATTTGTTTGCTGTCAGCAAATCATTCCTGAAAAATCCCTTTGTCCTCCTTTGTTTTATATTGAAGTTGGGGAGTAAACCTTGGAGGGGAGCTGAGGGTGGGGAGGAGCATCTCTGACACAGGTGCCCAGTATAAACCAGCCACCATATGCTCACCCCATCCCAGTGGGGATTTTTTTTCTCCTGCCACCTGTCCCTAAACAGATCCTCGCCCTTCGGGTGCTGCCAGGATTCCAGCCCCTTTCCCAGGGCAGACATCACATCCCAGGAGGAAGAGACGGGCACTGATGGGCCAAGGGCAGGACAGCCTGGGGGCAGTCGCAGAGCTGGCTGACGCCAGTCCCTGAGGAGAGCCATCCCCTTGGCACATGTCCACCCCCCGCCTCGATGGAGGTGCAGGTGTGAAGGCGACAGAAGTGGAAAATGGGCCCTGCCTTATTGAAGCCGCTCGTAAACAAAGCCACTTGAGTGGAGAGGTTTCAGAGAGCCCAACAGCCGCAGGAAACTATAATTACGTTTAAATATTGTTAGCATCATTATCTTTTATCCGCCATCAGATTAAAACAATTATGGCATTTTCAGGAATTGTCCTGGCATTCTCTTGACCGGCGTTATCTGTCAGGCAGGAAATGTGATTTTCACTTGGAGAGGCGCCAGCCGCTGCACGGCCGGTCCCACCGCCCCTGGGAGAAGCCAGCAGGCAGAATGGGTGAATTCCCATTTTATGGAGAAATCCATGTTCCTCCCATTCTCTGTGGTCAGGCATCGCCTGCTCCTTTGTCCCTATCCCCATATTGCTCTGAGTAGAAACTCAAAATCCCCTTGGCTTGGGGTTTACCCATCCTGGTGGTGGCAGGGGGAGGTTGAGGGGGGGACCCTGGTTGGTGCCATCACCTCTGCCGGTGGCAGCGTGCCGGAGCGGGTGGGCTTGGCAAACACGGCTCCGTGCCTGAAAGCCGTGGTGAGCAATTTACCCGAGGAACTCATTTCAGGAGATATAGTCTAAGTTAATTAAAGATGGCTGGCTGGGGTCATCGCCTTGGCAACAATTAAGGGCAGGAAAGACGCCTCATTAGTAATAGTTTTTAACAAAACCCATAATTTTTCATATCAAGACAATTCCTAGCACACGAGGTGGGGGGAGAAGGATGCTTTCTTTCTGGCTTTTTGTCTTTCCCCACTCTGGCTGTGGGTTAGGTTGTGGAGCAAGACCAGGAGGTGGGAAAACGGGATTCAAAGGAAAAGTCCATTTTCAGATCTGAAGGCTGGCAAGGGTGCTTGGGCAGCAGCGCTGGAGCTGGCAGGGAAAGGAACATGCAAATAGCAAGGATTATTCCTGGAGGGTGGCAGATAGGATCTGGCTTCTCAGGAAGAAGGGAAGCAACCAAAAACTGGTCATCACCCCCGTGCAAGGGCTGCCCTTTGGAGTCACAGCCCAGACAGCATCGTGCCAGGCTGCCACCCCCAGCCACCAGCAATGGGGTTACTCCTCCAGCTGTGCCTTTGTTTTCTAATTTCCCCCTTTGTACTCTGGAAACCTTAATGGCGCTGCCTACTCATGCCAGGCTGGGCAGAGTAGCTTTATTTTCTACTTAATTAACTGTCATCCTGTGATTGATCAATTAATGATGGAGCCATCATGGTAATGCTCCGGGAGCTGGTGTGCCAGGGCCAAGACGAGTCATGCACTCCCCTTCCCACCCCTACCTGCTCCGGTGCCCCAGAATGCTCCCCCCAGCACCAGGGCCCAGCTGACTCCTCTCCTGACAGCAAAGGACAATGTGACTGATGGAAAATCCCTTGCTCTCAGGAAATTTGGCCATTTACATGGAAGCTGTGGGAGGGACTGGGGACTGGGAGTGATGCTCCTGCCCTGACATATCATGCAGGCAGCTGGAGGCTGGAGTGAGGGCCACTTTCTTGCTGGGCATCGCACTGGCTGCTGCATTAAGCTCTAGTCCAAGTATTCCTGCTCTTTCCCCCCTTTGCAGTGACATTTTGGCTTGAGAGTAAGGATGAGGCTGATGCTGCCCATCAGGGTAATGCTCTCACTGCTCACCCAAAGAGGTCAGGGCTCAGCAGAGCCAGCAGCTCTGATGGAGCAGCTCTGCTCACAGCCTCCTCCTCCAAAGTTGCACACATGGCTCAAACGGGAGGGATAAATATAAACTCCATTCAGATATCCATAGAAACAGAGCTGGAGATGGAAGACCCCATGCAGTTAAAACCTTCCTTCTCCTTCCCACACATTGCTATTCCCAGTATTATTCCAGAGTGCTTCATAAAACCAGTAGAGCTGGGCAGGGACCAACACAAATGACCAGTAAGCTGGGAAAATCCCAGAATCGGGGAAACACACTTTATGCTGAATAATTCATCCGTTGTCACTAAAAAAAAAAATAAATAAATTAGGATTGTATGTAAAAAGGGGTGAGGTTCCACTTGGTGTGACGGGGTGTGCAGACGTGTAGGGACTGAAAGGGATGCCGTGGAAGCAGTGTAAGTCCTGTCAATCAGTTGCTGTTTCCTTTCCACACGGTGAAAAGTGCTGAGGTACAGGTTTGATGTCCTGAAAAGCGCCTGAAAAGCGTCTTGTCACACACCAGCCCGTCTCCAGCATTCAACAGCTGGTGAATGCATGCCTCTTACACACCCCCAAATGGACACCTGCACCTACAACATCACCGCCTGTTTATCTAGAGATTGGTCCAAACAATAAGGTGTTATGCAGGCAACTCCACCGGCTGGTAAAAATGAAATCGAGTTGGTAGCAAAGGGAATCAGCCGCTTCTCGGGGCTGCACATGTGGCTCTTCCTCCCCAACAGCTCCAGATTGAGTTGTTTGTCTCATTACATCCTGCACACACACCCACGCCCACACAGATATACATATATATATATATATATATATAGATATATAACCCTGTGCATAGAGGCAGGAGAAAACCTTATAGAGTATTATAAACATAATTCTCATAATGCTATTTTTTGAATTAAAGCTTAAAACCATTCATTGGAGACAACACACACAACGTGTTCCAGCGCAAAAATAGGTTTGGAAGCAACTCTGGAAAATATCAATAATCACTGATGTTTCCTTACATCCCAGAGCTGATCTAACACAATAGCTGCTGCCAGTAGTGGACATTTATGGGGAGATGACATCTGAAGAGGCCCGTGCCTCAAGCCATGCATCCCCTTAGGGTGAGGTTTTTGCTCCTTCCTGGGCTGGGGGAAAGATTTATTTCCCCACACCTTCATTGCAAGGAAACTGCTGAATTAACCTCTGTGGTGGTTTTTGGGTGTGGGCTGGAGCCTTTTCTCTGCCTGCTCAGTGGCTGGAGGTGCAGGGTGGTGTTAGGTGTGATGTGCCTGGTAATGCCCAGGCAGCCCCCAGGTCCGTGCTGGCTGCTGAGGAGCCTGAAAATAAGCTGGGGTTTAAGCAGCATGGAGGTTTTTGCACTGTGCCAAGAAGGGGGGACAAAGTGGAGAGTAGGTGGCAAAGCAAATCTCCCCTTTAGTTGTACAGGAGGCAGTAGGGTGCTGGAAAAATTGTGACTGTATTTGCCAAAGTGACAGCTGAGCATTCTCAGCATCTTCCTGGCTCACGGCTTCTCTCCTCGCCGGCTGCATCCATACCCCAGCCAAGGCAGCAGGAGCTCAGCATGTCCCAGGAGGCTTTTGTAAGGCTGCTTGTGGGGTAGGGGAGGAGGAGGAGAGGCCACGGGGGAGGCGGGCTGGCCACTCACTTGCACAAAGAGGCCCGGGCTGGTGGTGCCCAGCGTGCCCTGACCCCGTGCAGGGCAGCTGGGAGGGCACAGCCACATTGTGGGCAGCTCATAAAGATGCTCCAAGATAGAGCTGGAGCTGTTTGAAACCAAATAATAAGCTGTAAGCTGCCCCAAACCTCACTGTTCATTAGGCAACCGCAAAAAAACTTTATTTTAGAGTTTCAATTTGGTTTTTTTTTTGGTTTTTTTTTTTAAACTTTTAAAATATGTAATTGGCTCTGGGAACCAGGACCCAAAGGGGTTGCAAAAGCAAGGGAAGCAATTCCCTTAATCAGTCCAAGATCCCTGATTTATTTATGTATTTATTTCGATTTCAAAGCAGTGCTGCTCGTCGTATTGGGGCCTTTAGAAGCACAATTATTCTCTCGACAGAAGACCTAACCTAGGTTGTGATTATTTGCCTTTCTGAAAGGCGGTGGTTCCCTTCCAGCCATCCTCCCTGCAAACCTGCTCCCACTCCCACATCTCTCCAAGCAATTTTAGCATCCAAGAAACATCCCCACACCAGCCTTCCCGTAGCCACAGCCCTCCTGAACACCCAGCCTTACCCCCGAGCTTCCCAGCTTCAAAGAACGGGGTGAGCATTCGATAAATAATGTTCCTTTATTCCTCTTCTTTGGCTGCTTTTCAAGTGGTGGCTGAGAACTGTGCTGGTGTCCTTACGGCTGGCAAAAGGCACCCGAGGTCACAGGTGGAAGGAGCTGAGCAGTCTCAGCCCCGAGTGGGTTTAGGACCCGGGAGGTTTGTGTGTATTTTGGCTATGAGGGATGTTTTATTCCTAGATCGTGCCTGAGGCTGGGGACAGAGGGGGACTGGGGAGGGGTTGGGAGGTGATGCTTTGCTGCCCTGTGGAGGCAGAGGGGGTTCCAGCAGCAGAGGGAATGAGCAGAAAGGCAGGGAAAGAGGGAGCTGTGCTTTGAAGAGAAACCTGACGGCTGCAGTGGGATACCTGGGGTCAGGGCAATGTCCCAGCCTGAGCCCAAACCCTTCCCACCCATCCAAAACCCCCATCCCCAGGGGGAGCAGGAAGGTCAGGGGCTGGGGTGAGCAGTGCTGGTACCTGCAAGGCAAGTAGGGCACGAATCCGAGGGGCTGGGATGGATCCTGTTGGTGTTTCTCCCACCAGCCCCCCCATATTTTGCCCCCACAAAGAGACAAAACCCCTTGCCTGCAAGTATCTCCATCCTTGGGGTCTCAGCTGCCCCATCCTCAGGAGGTCCCTGTGGGACCACAAAATGTCCTCAACCGCACCTTGGGGCTTCTCCATGGCAGCACGAGCTACCCGTGGGCTGGCGACAAATCCTCGGGTGTTGGGTCCCCCCCCATCCCTGTCCCCACAATGCCTATTTTGCGAAGGTTTAATTGGCTGCAATTATTAACTAGCACGGACATTGGAAACCTGCCAGTCGGGAAAATAATGAACAGTTTTAACACAAATTCAGCCCGTAAACAAATGCTCCTGCCAGAGCCATTCCTGCTGCCCGGTGCTGGGAGAGGGAGGACAGGAGATGAGCGACCTGGGGCAGCCCTACCCTCCCCATGGCACTGGGAGAGGGTCCGTGTCCTCAAGGCCACCCCATGTCCCCGTGGTAAAGGTCTTGCCCCAAAGCTCTCCAGTGGGGCCATAACACCACCCCTAAAGAGCTGCCAGTAACAGAACAGGGGCTAAACCTGTGTCAGTGTACGATGCAGATTTCTGTTTTAGGGTAGTTTTGGGGTAGGGGTGCATGTCAGGGTAGGCATGGCAGTGGGGCTGTTCATGGGGAGGTGGTTGAGCCCCATCAGAGCATCTTTGCCTCTGCTGTGCCCTGCATCCCTCCCTGGGTACCATGAGCCACACCTCTGCCTTGGCTTGAGTGGTTCTGGGCAGTGGGCACAAAGCCACTCTCCTTCAGCAGAGATCTTCAAGGGGGAAAATATCTCTCGCCCAGGCTCTTCCAAAAAAAAAAGGGTTTAAGGGCATCAGGCAATCACCCTCCTCTGCCCACTGCCAGCAGGAGGGGAAGATGCTGCAGCCACAGAGCACCCCTCAGGCACTGGCACTCCTGGCACTCCCCAGCACCCAGGGTGAAAAGACAGACCCCCAGTCCCAGCAATCTGTGGGACCCAGACTTGAAATCTTCCGCCCAGGGAAATAATTCTGCCAAGAAACTGATTTTGGTTTATTTTTAAAAGTGCTACATTTTTCTATGTTATTTTTTAATTTTCTCCATTTTTTTTCCCAATAGTAAAATGAGCTGATGGTTCTTTTAACTTTCAGTAATTTGTGGAAATTAAAAAAAAAAAAAAAAAGAAAATAATTTGCTATGTGACCCAGATTTTAATGGCACTCAGAAATGGATGTCTCCGGGCTTTGCTTTATTATTATATTTTTTATGAACTCACTCCTTGAATGGTGAAAAATCTTTCAAATCTGTATCATGAAAGCGTCCTGAATTGTTTTCCTGATTTTTGAAATACTCCTGACAAATTGATTGTTCTGTAGCTGGGTGGAGGTTAAAATCATCTTCATCTTGTACGTAGCTTGCAGAAGCAGATTTTGCCATTAGAAAAATAAGCAAATTTTTAGAAAACTGAGATATTTAATATATATATATATATATATTGTAAAAAGGTGGATAAGGATCTTTCCTCAGGGTCATGCATGTAAAAAGATATTTTTACATTTTGTCTGGGCTAAACAATTGCTGCCTGCCTTCAGGAGTGGTTTCTTCCCTTGAACTAAACACCAATGTAGTAAAGATACGGTATTTATAAGCCAAAAAATAAAGCAGGCACAATTTATTAAACAGCTACAATGTGACAATAAATAATTTTAATGTCAATCAAAATCGGATTATTGTCACTGAAATTTGGATTGAAAAGATAAAAGCATGAAAGGAAGAATTGAAATCCAACCCTGGAGACGATTCTAATATCTTTGTTCCTCACGATAAATATTTTGGGTGAGAGTTTAAAACCAGCTAAGTCTTAATTTAGGGGAAAAAACGTTGAGTGGGATAGGCTTTTAAGAAATATAATAAGAAAATGTATTCATACTTGGGATTGGTGAGGGAAGTTGGTGTTTTGTTTTTTTTTTTGTGAAAACAAGAGAGAAACCAATTTTATTTTGTTTTATTTTTTTCAAAAGCTGCTTGGCTTTCAATTTTCTTTCCAGCAACAAGCAGCAGCAGGAGAGGGATGCTTCTCCCCACCCAGCCACTATTCACCCTCTTTCCTCCTGTCTCAGAAAAACCAAAACTCAGCCCTGCCAGAACGCATTGGCTGAAGCCGCTTTGGGATGGGTATTTATCGGCGTAGGAAAACTTCAAACGCTCGGGGAGCCCCGGCTGCTGCGGGGCTGCTCCAGTCCTGGCACCAGCCATGGCCTCAGCTTCCTCCCCTGCTCTGCTGGGGCCCCCTCTAAAATCCCTCGCCGAAAATTTTCCCCTTCGCCCCCAGTGATTTTTTGCAGAGGAAAAAAAAAAAGGTGGTGGCATGTACATCTGGGGAGAAAACAGCCCTTCTTGGGGTGAAAGGATGGTAAAAAAAAAAAAAGTAATTCCCCTGGAAGGAAGTGGAGCACCTTGGAGAGTGGAGGCCAAGGACATAGC
Organism: Heliangelus exortis; assembly: GCF_036169615.1. Classification (NCBI taxonomy): domain Eukaryota; kingdom Metazoa; phylum Chordata; class Aves; order Apodiformes; family Trochilidae; genus Heliangelus; species Heliangelus exortis. The sequence goes on from NC_092432.1 coordinate 8,140,203, forward strand.
TCCAGGAAAAGCATCCTCATCACCTATTTTTTAACCCCAAAATGAGGATGCTGGGATGTGATGGGGTGCAGGCAGGGCTGCTGGCCTCTGCTTGACTCTGGGGATGAGATCCTCGGGCAGATCCTTCTCGACAGCATTGCCCAGCTTCCCGTCCTCTGTGTGCCCCTCGCCTCAGGGAGCAGCTCTGCCTTGGCACTGACTTCAAACGGTGCCTGATTTGGGGCCGTAACCAGAAATCTTTAACCATAGTGGCTGAGGCAGAAACCTTCTGCTTGTCTCTAGGGTAACATTTTTATTCTGCATCCCAATAATGTCCAATTCCTCCTTGAGAGAGAGATCCCTATAATTTTTACAAGGATACAGGGGCAGAGCATAAATAAATACACCTATATATATATTTACATTTATTGTGTGTATGTGCACATCAAATTAACACCAAATGTTGGCTTAATATCCACGGCACCAGAACATGCATGGATAGAGGTGTGGGCTGGAAGCGGGATGTCTAAGTTTGTCCCTGGAGCAGCTGATGGATGGACGAGGAGGAACCAGCAGGGGCCGGGTGGTTTTAATCAGCCTCTGTGTGTGTGTGTGTGTGTGACAATAGTTGGGTGAAGAAGGGGACCTGACACCCGCATCCTTGATTTGTTATAAATCACACTCACGAAAACAAGCGAAAATGCTCAGGAAAACAAGGGGGAAAAAAAAAAATTAAATCCAGGGGATCGAGGTGCTTTTAGTGCCAACTCAATCGCCAAGCTGGAACAAAGCTTTGCCAGCCCTGAAATAAATGATGCTGCACCTAACGGCTCCTATCCCTTCCCTGCTGCCTCCAAACAGGCAGCTTTAGGGTTTTAATGATGCCGATGTGATGGGAAGCAGTGTCTGGGCCTGATGCTGACTTTACCAGCAAAAGTATCCCTGCCGGGTGGGGCAGATATCCCGGGGGAATGACAGCAGGGAAAGGAGACTGATCCCCGTGTCCCCAGGTCCCTGCTCGGCCGTGGCTTTGCTGATGCCCCGCAGCCGCCAGGCTCCTCTCTCTGCTCAATTGCACAGCGCGCAAATGGAATCGCTCTCCTCGCTGTGTTTGTGGCCACGGGAGTGGAAGAATTACATTGGGCTGAAAATAGTATTTACTTTTACTGATTGAAAAATAGATGTTGGGGGAAAAAAAAAAAAAAAAAAAAAAAAAAAAAAAAGCAGGAATTGAAACTATAATTACAACAAACCGTATGTAAACTCCCAGGTAAACACTGATTATACTGTGTCATTTCAGCCAGGCTTTATTAGTGAGGGAAGAAGCAAATTTTCTTTCTCTCTCCGCCTGCGGTGGATGTGGCACACAGGATCCCACCGCCTGCCATTTGCAGAGCACTTTTCACCTTAAAAAAATCTCATGTGTATGGCCTGATCCTGCAAAGCTCTTGCTAGCTTGGCTTCCTAGACTGAGCTGTCACACTCATGGGGGTGCAAAATGGGGCTGCTGGGGTGCAGGCATGAGCTGCCCAGCCACACCTCGAAACTGGGAAGGGACTGGAAAGAGTGGGGGTATGAGAAATGTGGGGTGCAGGACAGTCTGCTCAGTCCTACAGTGCTGTCTCCCTGGGATGGGGTGAGATGAGATGGGGTGCTCCAGCTGCAGCATCCCCTTTCCTGCAGGCAGCTTTGGGAGGACAGGGCTGGCCAGATCCATCCTCAGGGAAAGGCTGGATCAAGCAAGCAGCTATGGTTGCCACCTGCAAGGCCATGACTGCAGCATCACCAGGCCTCTTGCTTGCCCCCCAGTATTAGAGCCAGATCCCCTGGATCAGAAAGCTGTGTGCCCAGAGCCTGGCACTCCAAACATGGGAGGAGGGGAGGGTTGGCACATTGTTTCTGGGTTACACAGCATCCCCCTTGCTCGCTGTCATGGCACATGGCCCTGCGGAGCTCCCAGAATCCCTTCTCCCAGGCAGGCCTGGTAGAGACAGGACAATGCCTTGCATTGGTGACATCTGTCCTCGCTGTCACCGGTGTCACTCTCCGGACACCCTGGAGGAAACTGCAGCGTCCCCTCTGGCACGTGGCACAGGGGTCACCATCCCCTTCAGATGAATATTTGGGGTGCTGTTTCAGCAGTTTCCTTGCGGGTCGGGCGGTGGGGTGAGATGGGAGCGGAGGGGACAAGGAAGCCACGACCACTGTGGGTAAGGCCAGGTACGGCTGATACAAGCGGCTGCAGGGCCCGGCCGGCCGTACGGCTTTGCCATACTGGCACCCTGTGGCAAAATGCATTACTACAGCTGGCAGGGCCTTCGGCGGGGGGCACCGGGCCAGGGGGGACCCTCGCCCTGGGGGCTCGCAGTCCCGCGGGAACATGCACCCCCCGCGCGGGCAGGGATGGGATGCTGAGGGCCGAGCAGCGGGTGGTCCCCATCGAGGTCACCTCCCCCCCAAAGCCCCACATGGTGAGTATCACCCATCCTGTTGGGGTTGTCTATGGGGTCAGCCGGGATGCCCAGCTAGCCCAGACATCCCCCTGGGCTGGTGCCACTGGCGAGCTCGCTGGCCACTGCGCTTAGAGCTCGTTTAGGGCTCTCAAGTGGCATCCGGAGGGGTGGGCAGCGGGGGGCTGCAGGGCGGCGTGGAGGGAGGATTGTGTGTGTGTGTGTGTGTTGGTTTTCTCCTCCTGGAGCAGACCCGGAGTGATGGAGCGAGCTCTTTGTCTGCCCGTGCGCCTGCCTGTCACGGCTCCCGGCGTTTCCCAGCCACCTTGCACAGCGCGCAGCCACTTTGGCAGGAGCTGTCTTGGAATTTTAATGCGGCTGATTAACGTAGGGCGATGCAATCGCAGAGCTGGCCGTACCCCTTCCCCAGCCTGGAGAAATAAATAACCAAACCCAACCAGGCACCACCACCCAAAGGGCATCATCCTGTCCTGAACTGAGCTGGGCAATAGGACTGAGCGGGAGGGACGAGGGGATCCCAAAGGGAGAGATCCTGGTGCTGGTCCTGTCTCATCCTAGCTGAGCAGCAGGGTGTAACACAGATTCCTCTGCAATGGTGGCCCAAGGGTGGCAGAGCTAGATTTGGGGCTGGCACAGGGATGTGGCACTGGGTGTTGGAGCAAGGAGTTGGGGAAGGGTCACCTCTCCCTCTGGGAACAAGAGTGAGTGATGGAAAACACCAGGGGAAGAAGTGAAGGAAAGTGGAGAAGCCGGTGAAAGCTGCCTGCCAAGCAGGGAGGAGGAGAAGGGTGAGCAGATAGCCCTGCCGCCCAGGAGAGGATGAGGGGGAGTTATTGACACAGAGGACACGTTGCTAAAAATTAAATCTTTCCCTTCCTTAGGCGGTGTTGACAGAAGAGGATGGGTAGGAGATATCAAAGGCAGGCACACATGTCCCAGGAGAGGGTGAGACACCGGTGGAGATGGAGCAAGGAATGAGCCTGGGATGGCTGTGGGGAAGAACCTCAACCCCTCTTTGGAAAGCTTGGAGAACCTGCAGGCTGAGGGCATCCCATGAAACACCCACTCCTCCAACCACCTGGGAGGATCCAGGAGATGTCAGGGCCTGGAGTGGGCCCTTTTTGTGCTGGGAAGGTACAAGGCTGTGCGAGGGGCTGGGAGACACCCTGCACTCTGAGAACAGAGAGGGATGCAAGAGGACACGTCCTCTCTGGTGGGGATGTGCCAGACCTTTGCTGCAGCCAAAAATGATGTGAAGAGAAGAGATATAAAACTCCTCCACAATGGGGTGGGGTCTCTTGCCTGCTGGGCTTTCTGTGGGGGTTCTCCCAACTCTGTTGGCCCTCCCTGTGTTACCAACAGCCAAGCCAAGGAGAGCTGAGCCAGCAGCACATGAGGAGGGACTGAAAGAGGCAGTGACCACAGCAGCAGGGACCTCAGCCTGGACATCCCTATGCTGTTCATGTGCTGGTGACTGGGAGCCCAGTGGCATGGTGCATCTTCTTACAACACGGACAAGCAAGGAAGGATGCTCTCAGGAACAGAGTAAAGGGGAAGAGGTTGAGAGGTGCCACTCAAGACCCCATGTGAAGGGGACAGCTGGGAAACCAAGTGAACACAGTTGCTCCAGCACCTAGAGTAAAGGCCCAGTTTGTACATAAGAAGCAAAGGTGGTGTGGTCTCAGAGGGGAGAGAAAACCCATTTCTGGAGCACCTCGTCCAGAGGGAGATGACTTCAGAGGGGTCACAGAGGTCTGTACTGGCCTAGGCTTTTTTCTGGAAGCAATTAGGGTGCTGTTTCTCACGTGATCACAACCAAGCTAGTTCTGCTTGGAGTGGTTGTGGTATTTATTAATGGTGGTGAAGGAAGGGACCAGCAGATTCATTCCTAAATCCCTGCAACCATAGGGAGGAGGACTGGGCCCTTTCTTGGGCACTGACCACGGACTATGACTGCTTCACCCTGTGGCTTCCCAGATGTCAACCATGACCCAAAAAATAAACGATGAAGAAAGATATAGTAAAGCCCAATGCAAGCGAGGCAGCATAAGCCCCTCCTCTGCCATAGGGCTGTTCTTGCTAAGGGGTTGATTGACCCCACTTTAGGGAGATATGTGAGGTGAACACCAAATGCAGAACAAATGCCACTTGATGGGAGTTGTTCATTTTGCCTTCAAACCAGGAACCCATTCCCACAGCTTCTGGATGCAGATTTCTGGTGCCACCATTGCAGTCTTTTGTCCCAGGCAAAAACTTCCCTTGGGAAGGTGGTTGGTCTCTCCCTTACCCACCCACATTCCCTGGTTTTCTTTGAGTTGTGTCCCCTCTCCAGCCCCTTTACACTATTAATATCCTTTGACTCTCCTCATACCTGCAGACAATCTGGTCCCCAACCACCTCCACCTCCTCCCCTCCTCAAAAGCTTCCCTCAGCTGTCTTTAAGTCATAGTTAAAATCTGCGGTATGTAGGAGGAGAAATTCAGTCTGACAGCAGTTTAAAACACTGCACTACTTGGCAGATTTAAATGCTATTTTAAATATAAGCTATGACACAACGGACAAAAATAGCATTGAAAATACCCTGTCATGTTCCATATTGCGAGGAATAGAGAAGCAGACCAGGCTAGAAAGGAGCAGAGAGAGGGGCCAGATGGAGAGGAGAGGTTATTTTGTTTGTTTTAAAGAAGCTGGATAAATGTATTTTGTATGTGATGGGGTAAATGCGTTCTATGGAGCATGAGCCAAAAATAAAATAAAATAAATAAACCTTCTCATGAAAAAATCTACATATTTCATTCCATGTGGGATCTGCCAAAGCCGGTTTGCTGGTAAATTATTGGTAAGAAGATGTATTTGTTACCAGGTTGCTTTGGTGATGTTCAACACAAGAAGCCACCAGCTACTGGAAATCACCTGTTCCCTTCTGAGTCTTTCCTTCCCCTTTATTTATCTACAATTTATTAGGAACTTGCTGTCATTGAGAAAAAGAAAAAAACCTTAAAAATAGGCAAAATTGATGTGACCCTGTAGCTGCCAGGCCAGGGGCAGGCACCATGGGAGTTGCTGGATCACAGTGCTGGGTAGGGGTGTCCCTGAAGGGTCAGTCTGTGGGACAGGGGAGAGATGGAGGGACGGGGGGATGGAGGGAGCTACCACCGGTTTGCTGAAGGTGTGTGGATGTGTGTCTGGAAGATCCCAGAGGCTTGTCTGACCCTGCAGCCTCGTTGCCCACTCAGTGTGGTGTGAAGCACACAGAGCATCTGGGCCCTGAGACTCAGGGGCTGCAAGGAGAGGATTCTTCATCACCCTTCCTGAACACAAACTGCTTCAGACTGCTCTCTCCTCCAAGCATTTTTTTCCCCACCCATCCACACACATCGAAGTACAGGGCAGGACAAACACCCACCCCCTCTTTGATTTTGTCTCAGAGGAGTGAGTTTTGGCTCCTTGCAATCCCCCCAGTATAACCAGCGGTAAATCTGGTGGGAGAGGATTAGTCCTGAGGACAGTCCAAGAGATTTGGGGAGAGGTGGGAGGGTAAGCAAGCCTCATACTGGATCACCTGGAAAGCCCTGGAGATAAGGGCTGGTGCTCCCCACCAGGCTGTCCCTGCTGGGGGACATGGATGCTGGAGTAGGGATTTGATCCCAAATAAGCATCAGATGGCACAAGCTACCAGTGTGGCTGAGCTGCTGGTGCCTTGCTGAACCTCCTGGCAGAACTTTGGGGGTTCCCTGAGCCTCCTCCACTCCCTGCTAGTTCCACTGCCAGCTGCAGAAACCAGGGGAAGAGACATGGAGTGAAATGTTTTTATTATTACCTTCAGAAAGGTCTTTTTTTTATTTTAAACTCAGTGTGTTATTATAATAGAAACACACAATTTAATGAGTTTAACAAAACAGTGCAATGAAGCCAGGTTATCATCAGAAACCAAAGACCTGAGTCTTTCAGCCTCTTACAAATCACCGTGGCCTGGGAAAACGTGCTCCAGGCAGATTTCCCCAACTGTCTGGTGACAAGGGCAAAAGATTTTTGTTAGGAGAGAGAACTGCCCTGGAGCTGTGCTCCCATCTCCACCCTCACCTGCTGGGTGCCTGGCCCCAGCCAGGAGCTCCCAGTTACTCCTGACCTTCCAGCTGTGCCCACTCCTGGAGTTCTTGTGGACACAGCTCTGTGTGCACTGCAGCAATGGGACCTTGAGCACTGCTTTGAGTCAGGAACAGCATCACTGCTCAGCAAAGCTTCAGACTCTAACACCAAGTGGGATGTTCTCGCACAACACCTCTTGGCCCTTGTGCACCTTGCCAAGGGCAGCATCTGCCATTCCCAACACCTCCCTGCCTGCAGAGAAACCCAGGGGGAGGGAAACAGGAGGATCCCCGGCGAGAGGTGAAGGAAAACCTCCTGTAGGGCCAAGGGAGACTGCTGTGATACAGCTGAAGTAGCACATCAGTGTCAGAGCTGGCACCTGGCTCTGTGATTTTCATGTCCCATTCAGAGAAGCAGAACCACTGCTTTGTCAAAGAAGCCTTTTTTTGTGATTGTTTTCAATTTTTTAGACTAAAATAAAAGCATTTCTGGATCTTTTTATCTGCCTCACTTCCTTACTGACACTTTCAGATGGCATTTGGGTACAGTGTGCCCCAAAGCTCAGCAGGGTCCCCAGGACTCCCTCGGGAACTGAGCCATGCAGGTATAACCAGCAGCAGAGAAACAAAGTGAGGATGAGATGTGTCCCCAGCACCTCTCAGCCTTTCCCCTGGCTCCAAAACATCACCCCTGTTGCAGCAGGAGCCTCAGGGTGCAGAGCTGCTGATGCTTGGGTAAATGGCAAGCACAGCCATGGGGGTATGCTTAGCTCCTGCCCACCTGTGGCAGGTATGGCAGGGCTGGAGCTGCTGGAAGGAGTGATGGCATTGCAATTCTGCCTCTTCTTACCGCCCTGCCCAGCTGCCAAGGCAGCTCAGCTCCCTCCCTTGCTCTTTGTTAACCACTGAATTCATCTGACAACTCAAAGAGAGAGAGAGAGAAGGGAGAGACCCCGCGGCCTGCCGTGGCCGGCGCGGTTCCCCGGCTCCCCCTCTGCCCTCATTTGCAATGCTTGAGTGGGGATTTCTCTATTTACTAAGCTAACAATGTGGGTTCCCAGGGCCTGGGCTGATGATGACATCCCGGCGCTGGTGGGTGGTGGGGTTGGGGGGGGGCAGTGAGGGCTGGGGGGGGATTGCATAATGCTGAGGCAGGCGTGGGAAACCACAGCATCTGCGAGAAAAGTCTCTGCCAGCAGCTTTGAGCATGGCTCAAAGGGCTCCCGGGGAAGCCATGGGGCAGAGAGAGCCCCAGGGACTCGGTGGCAAGGGGAGATGCTCAAACCCACCTACCACGACCCCAGCCCCGCTGCCACCTTCCTGCAGAGTCAGGGGTGCCCAACAGCCCCACTGCCACTACCTCCATCCCGGGAAGGGTTAACGTGGGCCGCCACGGGTCTGCTCATTACAGGGTTAAGGGGGAGTTGGCACTTGCAAATCCCTCAATTACCCGGGCCAGAAGGCTGCTCAGGAAGAGCTTTATTAACGGTTGCCGTCTTCATTAACCGCTTCTCCACAGCTGCCTAATTACGGCCGCCATTAGGCTCGCAGGGTCTCCCCACCACCACCATGACCCCCCCGGCCCTTTGATTAACCTTAATTACACCTCCATCCCCGGGAACTGGGCGCTCACCTGAGCGGGGCCGGGGGCTGCCTAATTGCGGGCATCCCCGGCGGCGTGGGGAGGGGCCCGGTGGGCAGCCTGCTGCCCGCGGCACGCCAGATGTTCTCCTCTGAAAAGCAAAGGGGCTGCCCTCGCACTGAGCTAAGCGGCGGCAATGAGATCGGTAGCAGCGCATTGAGGGAGGCGGTGAAAGGGTTTCCCACCTGAGCCGATGGGGGTCGGCCGGGAGGAGAGCGGGGCTTGCGGCGAGGGAAGGCGAGGGATGAAGGATGGGAGGTTCTGCGGGTGCTCCTGTTCGTCTCCCATCCCTGCTAGAAGGCCCAGCACCCTTCTGGATTGTGTCCCCCCCCCCGGCCTTGTTCATCTACAGTTGTGCTAGGGAAGTTCACTGGGGTGTCTGTCCCCAGAGGTGCATGCCCACACTCAGGCAAGGCCATGTGTGCCATGGAGGGTGGCTGAGATCCTCCTGTGCTCCATCTCTGCCATCTCCACCCAGTCTGGAGGTCCTGGGACAACCCCAGGCAGATCTACCACCCTGACCTCCTTCCACAAAGACGACGATGCTGCTTTTCATCTCTGTCTCTCTTTCTCTCACTATAGAGGCCAAAGCATGTCTCCTTGGGTGCAGAGAAAATGGAGATGCTTTCTCCCTCTCCTGCACTGCAAGATGCCCCCACCACCACCTTCTTTCCCCTCCCCATCACACACCTCCTTTTTGGGAGGGAAAAAAAAAAAAAAAAAAAAAAAGAAAAAAAAGAAAAAAAAAAAGAGAGATAATAAAGTTCTTATTTCCACCACATTTGCCATTTCCTGGTCTAAGTAAAGAGTGTCATAAGAGTGACAAGCTAAAAGCCACTGATTACTGTGGATTCATGGCATTTATTCTCCTCGTGAAAAGAGCAAACATCAGAAATAATGTGGTCCGGCCTGCCTCGGAGCCTAACCCTGCAATTAATCAGCATTCATGTGCAGAAGGTGCACGAGCATCTGATATGCAGAGAGGGAGTAATTAAAGGCAGATGCAATCTCTGCTTCCCGCAGGCCTGGGGAGGGCAACTGCTCCCTCCGCCCTTGGGGTGCAGCCCCCCAAAGTCTCCACTGTCCCCCCTTTCCTCTGGAGCAGTTGGTCACACTCTCCTTGTCCGCCTTGCTGGGTGCACCAGGGATGAGCTCCATCCTGTTGCTGGAGTGAGCAAGGTGATAGGGACCCTTGGCGGCTCGACAAAGCGAGCAGGAGGGTTTTGGGACGCGGTATTTAGGCGAGCTTCCGATGCCTTGAACCCTGTCATGTCTCAGTGACACCGCGAGGTCCCTGGAGAGGGGGATTGCTGCGGGCTGGGGCTTGCCCCGGACTATCGTTGGCCTCCTCCCGCCGGGGTCTGCCCCGCTGCTCCCGCTGATCCTGTCGAGACCTTTAATCCGTGGGGGATCAGCAAATTAATCCACTAAAGCATGAAGGGCCTGAGCTGTGTTTAATCGCTCCCTTTTGTGTCAGGGGACGGCTAAATGACCATACAAGAGAAAAACCCACAGAGGGGTCAGAGGGGAGGCGGTGGGCGATTAACCCCCGTCACCTCCCTCCAGGCTGCGGCGCGGGGCGAGCCGGGGCCGAGCCGGCAGCCGTCGGGACCGGGGCATCGTGGGCATCAGTGAGCCCACATCCCCCTGCGCCCCAATAGTCCACGTCCCCGACCAAGGGTGGCACTGAGGCCCAGGGTGCTCTCTCCCCCCCCAGCATGGCCGGAGCGGCCCCAGTCACAGGCGAGATGAACTGTGCGAGGTCTCAGCCCGGGTCCCCAGCCGACAAGCTGTTATCACGGCAATTACCCCCTGATACGCCCTTTGGGAGCTATTTCGGCCGAGGGGTCAGTGATGTTGACAGCGGCCGAATCCTCCCCTTGCCCCCGGGGAGGAGGAGCCGTGCCGGGGGAGGCTGAGCAGAAGCCGTCTGCCTGCTTCGGCACAGATTGTGCCAGCGCGTGGTTGAGCGCGGCGAACGCTCGCAGCCAGCACCCTTCAAAAATATCACTCGGGGAACAAATGACACCACCTCCCCCTCGCCATCCTCACACACCAACACCCTCGCCCTGGCAGGGGCGGCCACACCAGCCTGGGTGCCACGGACCCCCGCCACCCCTCCCCATTTTCTTCAAAAGGAGAGTAACCTGCAATATATATATATATATATATGTACATTTTTTTTTTCCCTTTCTGGAAACTAATGGACTCCTTAAATAGCAAAAATTGCACCCTGTAATTAAGATCTTGCTTTTTAAATGATTAATCATTCTAACCCCTTCCAGCGGCATCCCACTTACTGCTGCTCTCATATTGAAATGCAGATCTGAGAGGGAGGGAGCCGAGCAGGTCTGTGGAGAGGAGCAATTAAATCTTCCAGCTGTCGCTGGTCCACCCCATCCTCCGTATTTTTTTTTTTTTTTTTTTTTTTTTTTTTTTTTTGGGAAGCCCTGGGCGTTGTCTGCTGGGCTGGCTCCGTGCCCTGATCCACATCCCCCCTTTTGATCTTCTCATCTCCATCCTCCTCCCCACCTCCATTGCTTCTTTTTCTGTTGTCTCTCAGATTCTGGGCTCAGTGATACTTTCTCACCCTCAGGTTTGACCTTGCTCCCCTTGGAAGTGCTGCCAGCTCCCAAAAAGCCACCTGTCTCCCTCTTTCCAGGTGAAAGAGAAAAGGATGTGAACACAGGATAACATTGGCTGGGGCTGCAGGGAACCAGCAATCCTGGTCCACCCCATAACAACCAAGTGCCTCTTAGGGCACTGCCACTTTATGTCTCTGCCTACACCAGCGTTTGCAGACCTCTGAGGTCTCACCCAACCATCCCTCTTTTGGCTTTCCCCTGAACTGCATCCTGCTGTGAAAAAACAAATCCTGCAAGACTCTCATGAACATGTGCCATCTCCCTGCAAGGAGTTCCCTGCAGCCTCTGCATGTCACCTTCCTCATTCACACTTCCCTGGGACCAGCTATAGTTTTCTCAGGATACTTCACCAGGAAAACTGCTCAGCTCTGTAGGAGCCATAACAAAAAGAAGCTCCTTTGACCTACATCCCTTATGTAGATCCTCTCCAGGCTGGAGGATATCCTTCAGGTGTTTTCTGAAAGGGTGCAGTTGGATTTTCAGCCTATCGTGATGAAGCTATGGGTGAACAGAAGTCAGACACCAGAAAATATGTCTGGTTTTTAGTCCCCAGCAATGTCAGGCTGATATCTTGGGAAGAGCAGGCTCCTTCCTGGTCACCACCCAAAGGGGAAGGACCTATTTTGATTTTCTGCAACAAATTCCCCCTCAACATCAGCTGTTACAACTCTGATTTTCAGGCTTATTCCTATATTCTAGGATGAAATGTCTAGCTAGAACATGTCTGTAAAGACAGAATGTGTTTCTCCTCATCAAGTACTAAACCTTCAAGAGCATCCTGGGACACAAGGCAATACTGCTGACGAGGCTAAGAGGAGTTCCAGCACTCCACTCTTACCCCTTCACATGGATTTATCTGAGAAGGAAAAAGGTACCTAATTACCTTGTCCCTGCTTAAGAATACTTTGGTCTTCATGGTCACACTGACCTGAGACTTCACCTCAGCTGGAGTTCAGAGGCCTTTTTCTGTGACAAAGTGGAGATATCAACAAGCCACATAACAAGTACTAAGGGACCATGCAGAGCATGAGCTTCCCTCCCAAAGGAGGGATTCCTCGCAGTCTCCAGGCTGCTCTGACATCATCTCTTATATAGTCTGGATTCTCCAAAACACCCAGTGAACGTCCAGGATTTTAAAGCATTAAATTCACATTTTATTGGTGTTTTAGCCTTGGACTTGCAGGGAAAACCTAAGCCATCAGGTGTGGAAAGGGCTTTTTCCTGTCTCATATGGCCAGGAGGACCACAAGGGTTAATAGCAAGAAGCAGAGGCAGGTACAGAGTAATCCTGATGGGACCAGATTCCCAAAGCACTTGGAGGAAAGCCCACAAACCCCACCAAGCTCTCTGTTTCTGGATCCTTGCTCCTGTGCATGGCCCTTTTCTTCTTCCTTTTTGCTTCTGTCTTTCTATTCCCTGCCCCAAGTTGCAAGGCACAAGACCCCGTCCCATCCTTGAGCCCCCTCCATACCATCATTTGCATTTTCACCAGCCTTGATTAATGCCAGAGCCTGTTTATAGAGTTACAATCTCCAAATTAGGTTGCTGAAGGCATCCCAGGCCGGCCCTGGAAAAATCTTGGTGGCTGAAAGGAGCCATAACTAAGCCTCAAGCAGACGTCTTTATTCAGCTGTAATTGACATTTAACAGACGTCTGTAACTTCGTCTGGACTTATAAAAAAAAAAACCAAAAAAAGTTCTCCCGTCTCTTTATGTTCCCCCCTTTTATCCAGCAGTCAAAAGTGTAAGAGCCCACCACACCGGCCCCACTCGGTCAGTGTGCAGCAGGGGCCATGACAATAGTGGGGCTGAGACAAAGCCGCAGCCCACGCTGCACACACTGGCGCCTTGTATGTCTATTTACCTCCTAGAGTGGTTTATGCTAATTTATTGGCAAGCGGCGACCACTTCTGCATACTGATGTGCTGCCACTTCTTTCTGAGTGGGGGCCCTTGTCTGCAGGGAGGCCCGTGGGGGGATCCCCTTCCCTGACACTGGCACCCCAGAGAAGGATGTTGCAATGCTCGAGGAGCCCTCTGTGCCCCCCAAACCAACCGAGCTGCTGGGTTGATGTCACTGTGGCTTTTTATTTTGGTGCCCTTTAGGATACAGGGTGCTTGGTGCTGTCCCTTTGCTCAGGGATGTTCCAGGTCCTGGAACCAGACTGAAGCAAACCAAACCTGTAGCCATAGAATGGAAGCAAGGGCACAGAAAGAAATGCTATAGATAGCTGTGGAGGCAGACGGATTTTCCTATAAATACATCTCTGCTGTGTTCTGCTGACATGTGTGAGTATGGGAGGGTGCTCACAAGTCAGGAAGACACTAGAAATCAGGATAAAATTATTTTCTTCTTTCCTGAGTGCTTACATTGTGTACTATTCTTTTCTGCACAATGGTTTATTTCAGCACTGGGACATGAATTCTCAGATTAGGTTTTACTGACTAGTCCATGAAGGGAAATTTTCTTTTCTTCCTCAAGAAGACATGGTGCTGCCCAACCCCTGGTCATGGAATAGCTCCTGTGCTCTCCTGAAGATGGTAAGACTATCAGGAGGACAGTCAGATCTCTGTCTGCAGACCACATCCTTCCCAGAGGAGTATTTCATAGAGCATTTTCAATGTAGAGACTACCAAGAGTTAAAGAGTAAATTGGTTTTAGTGGTTCAGGATTCCCCTGGGAAAAGCAAAGCTGAACGGGGAGTTGCTGCTATCACAAAAAAATACCTTCCAGCACCTGACAAGCACAAGCCAAGGGGAAGCCAAGGCTTGGAGGCAAAGCCAGAAGGGAAAAAATAAAAAAAAAGAGGTAAAAGGAATAAAGTCAGAAGCAACTTGTTTTGATGCTGGGGACTTGCTGTTTGTAGCACAATGAGCTCTTGTAAACCTGGCCAATGCCATGATGATGTGAAGGTTGGGGACAGTCAAAAATGGGTCTTCATGTCCATGGTGAGAGTATCGGGTCATCATATTGTGAATGAGTAAGGCAGTTTATCCAAGAGGAACACAGGCCACTTGCAGCGGGTCAGGAAGCTTTAAGATTCATATGAAAGTCCTTCATCCTCCCCAGAAGAGGATGAAGAGTGTGCTCCAGTCCTCCAGTTCTTCCACTGCTCCCCTGCACAGGTGATTCCTAGCTACAGAGCAAGGCAGGAGATCTGCCTGTGCAGTGCAGGTCATGCCTCAAGGATAGCAGAGCCACCCAAAAAGAATGATAAATCTAACTTAAACTACCAGAGGAGTGGTAAGATCCCAAAGCCAGAAGCTGCCTAGGACAGACAACAACCAGAAAAAAATGGTGGCAGAGAACTGGATGGGTGGGACTGCAAGAGGTGGCTCAGAAGCCAGCAAAACTGGCCTGTATTTTTCTGGCTCAAGCCTAGAGAGACTTCAGGATGTCCTTGAGAAGCTGCTGTCTGGGAGGGATTTTTCTGGGGTGGGTGCCCACTACCAAGCATGGCAAGCAGCTCAAGCAGCCACTGCTGTCTGTGGTAAGCACAGGCTGATAGAGCACCCGCACCATACCACCACCTTCCCCCAGAACACCAAGTGTAGGTACCCCTGTTCCTGGGAAGAATGGAAAATGTGACTTAGAACCTTTGGGCATCAGGAATCCCATTCCAGTTCCCATGGCACAGGAGACAGCCACGGCATTGGCACTGGCACTGACCCTTCAGACACCAAGGGGTCTCCCCACACCAGAGGGCATGTCAGCTCCCCACAGAAGCCAGATTTTCAGCTGCTTTGTGCTGCTAAAGCTACAGAAAGGGGCTGTATCACAGTCACAGATCTGTCTTTTTGTGTTTCTAACCAGAAGGCTCAGGGTTTCTTCCATTTTCGTGCTGTTCAAGGTGGCAGTAACATTTGCACCCTCTCTGGCATCTTCCCTTGGAGCTTTTTGCTCCACCTGGACACAGAGCAGGGCCACGGGGAGGAAGCAGCTTGAGGTGTCATGCTGGAGTATTTCCCCTTTCCCATGGAAGGGGAAAGAGACTCTCCAAGGGTCTCTTCCACAGGTCTCCTGCATATCAGTGCAACAACCACTGGTGATCTGTATCTATCATGATATCAAGGGCTCGCAGGAGTCTGAACACATGAAAGTCTTCTCAGCCCAAAGTAGGGATGAGAGGGTTCCTCCAGGTTGCTACAGCAGCAGGGAGGAAGGATTTCCTGCAGAGGACTGAGCACAAAGAGCTTCCGTGCATCCGTAATACCCAGGGGTGCCTTCACTCGCGGCTGGTGGAGGAGGCTCAGCACCAGCACCAGAGGGTGACCGGAGGGGTACAGGCACCGAGGAGGGACTCCTTCCTCCCCCTCAACACCCTGTCCGCCATGGAGGGCGGGCAGGGCTCTAGGAATGTGCCAGCCCAGGGCTTGGCAACCCGCAGTCCTGCCTGCACTTCGCTGCCTAGCAGGAGGAGAGGAGGGAGATGTGAGCACCATGTGTTAGGCGAGGGCACCTCATGCTGGCAGCTCCAGAAATAGCCTGGAAAGCCTTTGTTTTAGTCATTTCCCTTCTTTCTCTCAGGCGGTTTCTGGCGGGGGTGGGGGGAGAGGGTTCGCCGGAGCAGCGTGAGGCTGCAGGGACCAAAAAGCTGTCCCAAGCCTGTAGATCATCCTGCTGTTTCCTCTGCCACATGTCCCCTTGCAAGCCCAAGCCCTGCATGTAGCCGGGCCAGGCTTTTCTTTAGCTGCCAGCGTCCTCCCAGACCATGTCCCCGAGGTCCTGCTGTGCCCTAGGACACAGAAGCTGCAGTGGAGGGGGTGGGGGGTATGTGGCTGCCGTTCTGCAGCGCAGTTGGGGACAGCCCCGTGTGTGGCATCAAACGCCAGACATTTCAAACCGAGCTCCTGACCCCAGCTCCCCAACCTCCCCCTGCAAAAGCTCCTACATCTTCCCTTTCCTTCCAGGGCCAAGCACCTCGGCAGGGGCATCCCGGGGCCTCGCCGGCGAGCTGTTATCTGCCAGTCAAAGGCGGGTGAGAAAAGAAACACCCTCCTCCCCCCCTCCCGTTAAAAAAGAAGATGTCTGGTGTGAATCTCCTGATCCTGGTAACCCGAGGGCTCCATCGGAGCCGGCCGCGTGCAAGTGGTGGCCCCAGGTCTCACTTAGCAACAGGGCACGGAGCAGCCTGCGGCTGGCGGGAGAAAAAAGGGTCTTTTCTTGTCGGTGAAAGATTCATCGTTGGGCTGAAAGTGGCCCCTCCCCTCTTTCAAATACTTGTCAGCGGGGAGAATACAGCTTAGATACTGGGCTGATCAGATCATGGCTAATCTGTTATTCCTCGCCGCAAAAAAACTGCCGGAAGACTTTCCAACAACTTCACTGGGAGCGTGTGTGGTGGGAAGGAGCCAAGGCAGGAGACACCAAGCAATTGGTAGCCCCATGCCAGCATCCCCAGGAATCTCCTGCTCCTGGGGTGCATGGAGCAGGCAGCACCACTACCCCACCCCATGCCAGTGTGGGCTGGCATCATCCTCTGTGCCACAGGCAAGGGTGGCAGAAGGGAAGGTGTTGGTGCCTTGGGAACAGAGGAGATGGGCTGGCCAAAGTGTCCCCTGCTGGGAAAACCAGGCCCTCCTAGCTGTATGGCTTTTTCTCCCAAACCAGATGGGTTTGAGATGTTTGTCACTGTGGAGGTACATTTGTCACCTGTGTTTGGGAGCCTCAGTTCTGCAAACAGTATCAGTGAAAAGGTGTACAGCCTGTATAAAGGTGCTTTCCTGGTTACTCTCTTCTTTTGGGCTGACATGTTTGCAAGGGAAAAAAATAGACCAGACAATTCATACTTAAGTGATCTGCAGGAATTTCATGTGGTGGCCCAGATTCTGCTCTTCTGTACACAGGAGTATGTCAAAGAGATGCTGTTAGCTGGGGAGGTAGGAGCACATTCACAAATACCTCCTGCAAGCCCTGTTGTGCCAGAGCCAGGGGCAGCAGGGGCAGCCAGCCCAGGGCATGATGGCAATGCACCCCCTTGACCAGGACCTCACTTCTCAGTATAAAACCAGAGCAGATGGAGCTGCTTTACCCACAGCCACTGCACGCAAAGGCCTGCACACATTATTTTGCCTCGCCCCAAATGCATGCTTGGGCATCTCCCATGCACCTTGCCCTGCTCCCTGGCTCTTCTGCTGCCATGGCCTTGCCCAGCTGCATACCACCGCAAGCCTGATTGTAGCCCTAAATCTACCTCTGCTGGGCTCAGTACTAAACACAGTTATGGTACAGGATCTGTCATAGAGATGGACCCTTGGTGGGACAGCTCTGCCTGTGACAGAAAGGAAAACTATGCCGAAGTGGTCCAAGATAATGGGAGCCTGTGGGAGGGGGACAGATTCCCAAGGAGCCTGCACCCTGGCAGACTCCTCTAAGTAAGGAATAATTAATCACCTTCTTGAGGATCTCAGCTCCAGCCCTTCCCTGCTCATGTTCCAGCCCAGGAGAGGAGGGAGGGAGGGAGGAGACGGCAGCGAAGAGGGTAGAGAATTAATTGGACATTGTGTTGGGAATCGCCTCCTGGTTGCTGTCAATCTTGGGAGTGAACAGCCTCTTGTCTCACTCAATAGGAACTTTATATGCTCCTTTAATCCTTCAGTCCGTATTGTCAGAGCTTCCCCCCTCCTCCTGTCTCTCCTTCCCAACGCAGGACTTTTGATGACCCCAGCTGTCTGAGGCAATACAAAGAAGCCCCTTAACTAACACCCTGTGATCTATACAGGCAATAAAGAGCTCCCCTTGACAAGGATTTGCGGGCAGAATATATGCAAATGCTGGGAGGTGCGTGGGTAGGGAGGTGTGCCGGGAAAGCCGCTGCGCAGCAGGGCACGGCCCCTGGCCCTGGGGATGCTTTGGCCCAAGCAGGGACACAGTGCAGGTGAAGGATGGCCAGAAAAAAAACAGGGCTGGCCAGGGTTGGCTGGGTACACCCTACCATGGGCTAAAGCAAACAGGAGTGACCTGTTCATCCTGGCTGCAAGGTCAAGGCCTCCATGGGCATGTAGATGTGGGGCTCCTGGCCCGTGCCCCCCTATGCTTTGCTCCTCAACGGCCACCTCTTGAAGTCAGGAGGCCATGCTCCTTCCCACATTAGCACATGAATGGGGTTAGGGGTGGGGGGAGGCGGGAAGGGGGGCAAGCCCCCACTGTCCACTCAAGCAAACAATTTGGCTAGCAAATTGACATAATTACAAGGGACAGAGAGAAAAGAAAGGCAAGCCCCCTCCCCTGCGCTCCAGAGGGCCTGACCCCTGCAGAGTTACTTAGACCCTTTGTGAGACTCAATGCTAGGTACTGATGAGGGGACGTATGCCCTTTTCAAGGGCCCTAAGCGACCGCCTGCCCTAATCTGATTACAATTTACAGCGGTCCTTCAGAAGGGGCTGGAGCGGGGCTCACGCTGGACACACCAGGTCTGACACTCAAGTGCTCACACCAGCACAAAGGTAGATGGACAGGTACAGCCAAAGGTAGATGGATGTGCATGGTAAAGGTAGATGGACACGCACAGTGATGGAGTGGCCAGCAGGCTGGTCCACTTGTGTGAGATTCTGCCAACATCGCCAGCAATGTGGACAACGTGGACAATGTGAACAACGTGGTTTTCAGTGTGCCGGCTGTGCGTGGCCAAGTAGGCTGAAGAGAGGTGGCTGGGGACACAGGGCTTGGTATGCATGGGCATGCTGTTGGAAGGAGGTATGTGGTGGTTGATGGCCCAGGTGTGCAACAATCCTGTTAGAGACCAAACATGGGGTGTGCACCATCACGTACCTGCCCCCACTCATACCAGCACACACATGGGCACAGACACCAGCACATAACCCTTCTCCTGGGCAGGCCCGCAGATGGGGACCCTCTGCTGAGGCACGGGGGTCCCCACCAGAAATGAGGGACAGCAGAGGAGAGCAAAGGTGATTTCCCCTAGAATTTCTGCAGCAGCTCGCAGGAGCAGGAGTGCAAGTGAAGCCCACCACCTGCCTATTAAAAGCGTGATTAAACAACGCTCTTCCCTGCTCCCCTGCCCCCTTACCACTCTAACATCATCCCCTTGGGAAAACCACCACCTTTACACAAAATTTTCGTGGGTTTTTTTCTTTTTTTTAAACTTATTTTCTGCTCCATGTCCCATAGATTGCAGGGGATTAGCAGCCAGGCTGGGCTTTCCAGCCTCCTCGAAGGCGGGTTGTTTCAGCCAGCCCCCCCATGGGAACCTGCCCCAGGACAACTTTGGTCAATGCCTCTGGTGCTTCCCAGCCAATTTGTACCACCTAATCCCCGCGGGTATCGACAGCCCCTTTCTCACACATCCTCCTGCCTGCCCAATCCTCTGCTCTCCATCCTCCCCCGTTGAGAAGCCCTCTGTCCACCGCTGGGGCCACGACCGCACTTCAAACGTGCCAGCCCGACCCCGGCATTGTTTGTTAGGGAATTAAAACTGCACGGCCAGCCCCAGCGAGTGATTTAGGTACTGAGACCAGACTGAACCTCACAAGAGCATGAGCAATAAAACGCTTCACTGCCCAGCAGCCTGGGCAATTTTTGGTGTCTTCCCACGAGGAGGAGGCAGAGCCTAGAGGGGCAGGGAGCAGGGTTGGGGCTTCTCCTCACAAGTGTGCATGGGGCAGGGCTATCTCCTGGTGCTCACAGACCTGCCTCACCAAAGATGAGGGCTGGTCACCTTGTTAAAGCAAGGAGGGTTGCTCATTCTTTGCAGTTAATGATCCCACAGCCCATTGGCAAGCTGCTGGGAGGAAAGAGCAGAGGCCACAGGAGCCATACAGGATCTCCATGGTGGGACACTGCCTCCGTGGGGGCTTGCACAGCTGGATGCTGGCTTGTCTGGGATGTGGTCAGAGGCCCAAATGGAGTGGGACAAAAGGGTACTGGTCTGGTGAGGCATAAGGAAGTGTGGTGCCCAAGAGGTCAGATTCTGCTTTCAGGTGGTTTTGAAGACGGGGCAAAATGTTTAGGACTCCATTTTTGAAATGGGATTTCCTACAATGCCTGTCAGTAAATGTCCTTGTAATGGTTTCTGGGGGGCTCTGTTTATGAATCTGTGAAAAGAAAATGAATGTAACATCCTTTCTTCAGTGCAAAGGAGGGAGGAGATCTCCTTCCTTCAGCAGATCCCAGTGCAGAAATCAGAAACTGTCCCCCAGTCTCCCATCCCTGCCCTGGGGAAAGGCTGCAGGGATGTATACCAAGGCTCTGCAGGGATTATTTTCTGCACACCGTTTCTAAGCTGTGTCAGGTATCTCCTTTGCCATCATAAAAGAATATACAACATACCACCAGCTTGCAAGAGGGCTAGAGACACTGGTAGTCCAAGTATGGTATTTCCTCTTAGCCCTTTCCCTACATCCCACACTGCTGCCGTGCCCGAGACTTTGCCTGTAGAGGATTTTAGGCCTTTTCTTATTTTGTTACTCTTCTTTTTTCAACCGCAAGGTTGTCTCAGGCTAAACAGAAGCAACACGGGTTCTCCTGTGCCCGGCTGTCCCTGTCCCTGTGCCATGGCGGGGGAACACTATGTTTCGGCGCCTCCTCCTCTGTCTCAATGTTTTTCAGCTCCAACAAGCAAAGTGTCCAATTAGAGCAGAGCCTCTTGCTTCCATCTTTGCCAACATTTAATTAACATGCTGCTGCTGGCAGCCTCTGACAAATTCCAGAAAGGTGTTGTAAGGGGTTTTTGTCTTTACCCAGCATGGAAAACGAGGGTGTCATATCCCAAGGGGATGTGAATAGCTACTTTGGACTCCACCCCTCAGGTGTGAGAATTACAGCTGGATGTGGTGAAGAGACCTGTCAGCCTTCCTACCTCCTCCCCTCCCTCCCTTTTCCTCTCTTTCATATCATGGCAGTTGTATCATATCGTATCGTATCTTATCGTATCGTATCATACTGTATATCGTGTCATATTGTATCGTATCATATTGTATGCTATCGTATCGTATCACATCATATTGTATATTGTGTTATATTGTATCATATCATATATCATATTGTATCATATATTGTATTGTATCGTATATTGTATTGTATCGTATCATATATCGTATCATATATCATATCATATTGTATCATATATCGTGTCACATATCATATTGTATATCATATCGCATATCGTATCATATCGTATATCGTATCGTATCATATCATATATCATATATCATATCATATTGTATTGTATCGTACACCGTGTCACATCATATCGTATATCATGTCATATATCATATTGTGTCGCATATCATATTCTATCATATAGTATTATATCGTATATATTATATATATCATATCATATCATATTGCATCATATTGTATAATATCGAACTGTATATAATATCGCATCATATCACATTGTATCATATATCATATAATTCCTGTAAAACGTAAAAATTTGGGACCTGATTTACATTACTGCCTCCTCAAACTCCAGCCTGATGGTCTGGTTAGGAGTCAGGGTCTATGTTGTGGATTTGGGCTCTTCCCATCAGGATAGCACCTGAAAGTGGAAGGAATGGCTGAAACCAAACAAAAGGGAAGGGTCTTTGCCAGCCTGTGCCACACCTGCAAACAAAGCTTCCAGGGAGCTGCTGGAGCCCTCGGGAGAGCAACTGAGAAGGTGACGGATGGTGAAGCCATGTCAGAGTGCAGCCAGACTCAAGAGCTGTCCCTTAGCCAGGCCTTGGGCAGCAGTGTGAGTGTGGGGACAGACATTGCACCCCTCATCCACCCCTGAAAATCATAGAATCATAGAATTGGCTGGGTTGGAAGGGACCTCTGAGATCAAGTTCAAGCCTTGATGCACTACCACTGCGGTTACAAGACCATTGCACTAAGTGCCACATCCAGTCTCTTTTTAAATATCTCCAGGGACGGAGAATCCACTACTTCCCTCGGCAACCTATTCCATTGTCTAAAAAAAAAAAGCACCAGCCCAGTCTGTGCTTCCCAGAGGGGCTCAGCCATGGCAGTTCTGGCTGCTGCCCCCAGCTGCTGTACCTCAGGGTGCCAGGTCCTAAGCCTGGGCTCTCCCCACATCGCCATGGCTCCTACATTCACTTCGTGCCCCGCTGCCTCTGCTCTACCCTCAGCAGCCAAGAACCACTCAGTGCTGCAGCTCCACTACTCACGCAAGGGAGCGCAGGCCTGGAAATAAAACCACGTTTTTTATTTTATTCACAACAGCTCGTTACAAAAGCCGGAGAGAAGGGCTGGGCCGAGTGCCCGGCGATCACGGGGAGAAAACCGTCCCTAACCTCACCGGAGCAGGGGCCGGGGTCCTGTGGTGGCGTGGGCGGGAAGATGGCGGGCGGGCAGGTCCTGAAGAGGCGGCGGCCCCCGCGGAGGTCAGTGGAGGGCAGCGGGCGGCTCAGGGCGAGGCGGGTTTGTCGGGGTTGTGCATGTGGTACGCGTCACCCTCCTCATCCTCCGGCACCTGCGGACGGCAGAGCCCCCTCAGGCCGCGGGCCCACAGCGCCATCTTGTGCCTCCCACCCCGCTCCCGCCGGCGGCCTCGGCCTCGCAGCCCGCCCGGTCCCCGCCTCACCTCCCAGTAAACGTTGTCCTCAAAGCAGTTTTCGGCGGCGGCATCGCCCCAGATAGGAAGCTTCAGGATGGCCCCTGGAAGTAGGCGGGCAGAGCGCTGGTCAGGCGGTCGGAATGCCGTGTGGGATGCAGGCAGGGTGTGGATGGCCAGAGCCCTCCGATCCCGGCAGCAAAGGGGGCAAACGCAGCCCTGGCACGGTGCTGGGTGCTGGTTCCCGTTTCCTCCAGACCCATGGAAGTTTGCTCCCCCCACACGGCAGCCTGTTTTCCCCTGCTCCTGTGGGCTTTGGGACCATCCCGCTGCAGTGCGTTCCAAGGGATGTGAGCAAGGCAGAGGCTGCAACCCTTGCAAAGCCGGTGGGAAGGACACATCCAGCCACGGGCAGGATATGCGGATGCCTCGATTTTATCATTCCCTCTCCATGCCCCCCTCCTGCTTACCCACAAGGGCCCCCCCGGCAAAAGCCATCAGCAGAGACACCACAATGCCGGCCGCCTGGAACCCTCCCTGGACACTGGCTGTCCGTGTCTGGTATGTGCCAGTGAAGTCAAAGGTCTTGATGAACCTGTCGAGGTCAGAAATGGCAAGGATTGCTTCTGGCAGGAGAATCTCTCCAGCTCTTCTCCCTGCTCCCTCGGGGACTCCTCCCGAGCCCTATCCCTCTTCTGCAATGGACCAGATGAGTGTTGCAATGATGCAAAACACAGCTCACTTCCCTCTCCTATGGCCCCTGGCAAATTTTTACCTAGGAAGAGTCTAAAACATAAACATTTCTTATGTGTTTCAGACCTTCAGCCTTACCTGAACCCCCCAAACAATGCAGGAATGGAGAAGCACTTCCCCACCCACCATGCTCCAAAATTATGCCAGGATGCAAGGCTATGGCTCACTTTTTGAAACCATCAGAAGTCAGCTGCAAGATAAGTCTTTTACACATTAATAAGACAAATACATTCTGTCCATCACATGGTTTTGAGGGGGTGACGGGCAATTCTGGATAATTAGTAAGGGCTGCTAATTGTTCCTCACTCCCAGCCTAGGGAGCCCCAGGTCAAATCTATTCTCATGGAAGAGTTTCAAGCTGTCTTACCCTTCCTTTCCATACACATCCTCTGTGGCTGCAGCTGCAGTGATGGCCCCCACAATGCCCCCAATAAGGCCAGGCATGGCATGGAGGTTGTGAATGCCACATGTATCCTGGATGTGCAACTTCGACTCCAAAAAAGGCTGAGGAAAGGGGAGGCAGAGAGAGATCAGGGACATGAACATAACCCTGGAAAGGATTAGTTCCTTCCATGGAGGACTGGGTTAAGCAAAGAAGGGTGATACTGTCCCATTAAAGAGCTAAAGGCTTTTAGACAAAGGTATGAGCCAAGCCCACGATAAAATAACAGCATATCCACCAAACACTCTCCTGCTGGGAGAACCTTCCTGAGCGTTTTGGGGCAATGAATGGGAGTCAGAAGGGAATCTCTGTAAGGGACAATGGAAAGCAAGAACCATTAAAAGGAGGTGAATCCATTCCTGGTCTCCTTAGGATGACCAGGGTGGGCAGACCCTGAGAGCAGCAGCACTCACCGTGAGGTAGACATACCCCACTGTGGACACGACGCCACAGATGAACCCAACAATGAGGGAGCCATATGGAGGCAGCATCATCTCTGCACTGGTGCCCACGGCCACGCCGCCTGCCAGCGTTGCATTCTGGATGTGGACCTGCAGAAGTTAAGGACTCTGTCTCGCCATCCCTGGGGAGATGGCAATTGCTCAGGGGTGGGACAAATGGCAAGGAGGAGAATCAGCTCTGAAAATGCTTGCAGAGGAAATAGCAGGGCCCGTTTTCCTGCTTGTCAGTGAAAAACAAGAAAAGAACAGGCAGCCTCTGTCTGTAGCGCAGGCGCACAGAGACTCCCACTCCCTGTACCACACACACTCTTTGCATCCACAAATCTGGGTGGGGAGTTGTGATGAGATGGAAATTGTCTCACCCATGTGTCATGCAAGCTCTGCTGTCACAGAGGCATGTCACCCACACATAACACATACAAGTCAGCCCCCCAGTTGCTCACGAGCTGCCGTGCAGACCCTGCTCAGCTTGCTGAAGAGTGCTGTCAAAACATGGCTCTGCAACAGGACCATCAGTAGCTCCATGGGCAGAGCAAGTCCTGTCTCTGCTGTGATTCAGTCCCTGCACCTCAGGCACTGCAGGACTTGCTCCCTATCTGCTTCCCAAAAAGCCTCTGGGTTTCTGCCTCAGTGCTGGTTGTACCACTGACACCTTGAAACCCAACATCTGTTCAGGAAAGGACAAGTGTCAGAGGCTTTCTGGACCCTAGATCAACCTCATTGTAAGTCCCTGGGCAGCACAGGTCTCTCTGCTCCCAGCTTACCATGTCAAGCTTGCCCTTCTTCTGCAGCATGCTGGAAAAGGCCATTGTGGTGAGGACACAAGCAGCCAGTGAGCAGTATGTGTTAATGGCAGCCCGGTGCTGGGCATCCCCATGGTCAGAAACTGCTGAGTTAAAACTGGGCCAGTACATCCATAGATACAGGGTACCTGGTGGGATGGGGAGTAGGGAAAGAAGAAGAGAGGGGAAAGAAAGAATAGAGGGATTATTAAAAAAAAACCAAAACAAAACCTGAAGAAGATATTTCCACACAGGGTGGAATTCAGTTCCCTAGACCTACTGCCCCAGAACTGTTGCCCCCCATGATACACGAAGCAACATGTTGCCCCCATGAGCAACACGAAGGCCTGGCAGAGAGAGGGATCCAAACTGTGTCCCTGTCTTCCCAGGCATCATCTTAGCCCAGCCACTGATGAAGGGACTGTATCTCTGAGAGTATCTCTGAGAGGTGGAAAACTAGGATACAGAGCTCCTCAGCCCCAGATCCTGGTTTCATATGGGTTTTCCCAGAGACACAGGAGTGACCATCCCTCTGCATCCCAGTGATCCACATCTAACAGTACCCCTGAGGCAGTAGTTGACTCACCAATCATAGCAAAGAGGTCAGAGTGGTACACAGAGCCCTGCTTGTCCTTACACCGCTCCAGGTTGGGTCTGTAGAGGATGCGTGTCACTGTGAGGCCAAAGTAGGCTCCAAAGGTGTGAATAGTCATGGAGCCACCAGCATCCTTAACCTGCAGCCACGGGAAAACAGAATGTTCATTTCTGCAATTGCCATTTGCCTTGGATCTGGTTTGCATCATGCCCAGCTTGTCTGCCCACCCATCCAACCAGCTTGCACTCAGTCATCAGAAAGGAGGGACAAAAATGCTCTGGTCTTGCTATCTATCCTGCTCACTTGGTCCTGTGCATGGCCATACTGCTCCTTTTAGCTTGCCCCTGGAAGGCACTGAAGCAGAGGGGAGTTTCCCAATGGCAAGCAGGTTGCAGAGGTAGCCAGGTTGCACTCGGCTCTTCTGGGAGCTCATTTGTTTCCCAGCCCTCCAAGCTCTCTCTTAGGCAGCAAAAACCCTGACTCTATCAGCAGGTATCTCATCCTCTTCATCATTTGATTTCCTTCTACAATGTCCATATTCCAGCAGAGAAAATAGATGAAAGTGAAATCTCAGGCACAAAGAGAGTGACTGTCCCTTTATGCTAAGACTCCCTGTCTGCCTCAGTAACCACTGTGAAGGGACCCAGTGCTCTTGAATTGCCAGGCTTCTGTGTAAAACTCTGGGAGATTTCTCTTCTCAGGGAAGTACCCCCCACTGATCCCCTCTTTTCTCATCTGTCTACTTTTCCTGCCTGAATTCTTGCATTTCAAATATCTATGAAAGCAGTGGCTTGGTGGAGCTATAGCAAAGGGAGACAATAGAGAAATGCAAAGGGGAAGGAGCAGAACCAAGTGGGTGCTGCCTAAAGCCTTACGTGGAGCAGGTTGAGGAGGATGTACTCATTCACTGAGAAGAGTGTGACTTGAAGCAAAGTCATGACAAGGAGCTGTATGGGGCTGCTTTTGCCCAGGATGGCCCCAAAGGCAATGCACACAGAGCCCACACAGAAATCAGCATTGATCAGGCTGAAATAGGGGAAAGATAATTGTGGTTTAATGAGGAAATACCCTTCCATAACTCACCCTCACCCACCCTCAGCTCTAGAGATCCCACCTGAAGATGAATGGGTCATTTAGGAGCCGGCCCTGGATTTCTCACTGACCTTCCTCCCACCTAGACAGGTCCAGGAAAGGTGCTTTCCCCAAAATTGTTTAAATAATGTGGATTATGTATGTTTTCAGCACTGGTGCTTGGCTTGGAACTAAGGGGTGATGTTTGTCTCACATTTTCCTTTGGGCAGTCCCACCATAATGCCAAATACCTTTGGGCTAAAAGGTGTAAAGCAAGTGAAAGTATGCAGACAGAAGGCAACATTTTGGAGATTTGTTGTACATAACAGAGGGACGGGTGCTGGTAGCTGCTTGGCTCTTTTACCAGCCCTTCCACTGCCCTGTCACGAGGTGGCATCCCAGAGCCCATCTGCTCCTTACTTCTCCACTCCAATGAGGATCTTCCCACTCTTGAAAGAGTGGAACCAGCCTTGCATCAGGAGAGCCCACTGGATGCCAAAGGCAGCAAGGAGGAAATTGAAACCCACAGCTCCGAATCCATAACGCTTGAGGAATGTCATAAGGAATCCAAAGCCCACAAAGATCATCACATGGACATCCTGGAAAGCTGTGCAGAGGGAAAGTACCATCAATTCTGTGGGAAAGGCAGGGCTGCAAGTGCAGTTCAGCATCAGGACTGAAAGTAACCACATCAATGGCAGCAGGGGTGGAAATCATAAGAAAATGTGTGATTTTCCCATGTCCCCACATTTGAAGTCTGAAAATGGCTCAGCTTTTGGAAACTGGCTATTGCTTAAAAAGCTCAGCCTTGAAAGTAAAAAACATTTATTAAGAGAAGACTAGAGACCAATGGAGTGTACAAAGGAGAACATTTTTCTATTCAGATTAGTTTTTCTCCTTTTGTAAAAAAACTTCAGAAAATCCATGAAGTGACATTTTGTTGAAAACATAAGAATGGTCATTCTGGGCAGGTCCATCCAATGTAAGGTCTTGGTGACAGCTCAGAGCAAGAAGAGTACCAGAACAAGGGAAGTTTACAAA
The DNA here is from genome assembly GCF_036169615.1 of Heliangelus exortis. NCBI lineage: Eukaryota > Metazoa > Chordata > Aves > Apodiformes > Trochilidae > Heliangelus > Heliangelus exortis. The sequence continues at coordinate 8,167,691 of NC_092432.1, forward strand.
TACATTTTTAAATGAAGATGAAATGAGTGGCAAAATATCCTTGAGACCAGGATCCCAACTTGTGAGATTGTGAGTGCTTAAACCAGAGAGACCCAGTTCTTCCCACAAATGCTCACACCTGTGAACTTGAGCCTATCAGATGCCCTTCCCTGGGGGAAAAACGAAACCTACTTGAGCCTCTTGAAAGGCTTCTTGGTGCAGCAAACCTGCTGTACTTTTTAATGCTGCACGTTTCTATCAGATAAACATCTCTTTGCAATTTAGTGAGCTGAAACACTGCATATTTACAAACTGAACCATGCACACTGGGGGCCACTCTGCCCATGAAAGGAGACCCCAGGCTGTGTGCCCCTGATGAGAGACTCCCACCAGCAAACCCACACTGTAAAAGTGCAGCATTGAAGGAGCTACACCAATGAGTTTTGCATTAAGCAGTGCCCAAACCATTATAGCCACTGTAACCAGCACCTCAGAGAAGGCTTAAGCTCAGGACAAAGGAACTTCAGTGACTGAGAATCTGTTCTACCCTGAACCAGTGCTGAAATCCAGCAGCAGTGGGGTTGTGTCTGCTGCTTGCACTTAAGGCTGAGTGAGAATGTAGGTGAGGTGTAGCTCTGCAGGAGCCCTGGCTTTTGTCTCTTGGTGCTTTACAAGATCTTGCAGCTTGTTTAAGGCCGTGCATTGGGGCAGGCTCCAACAATGTTGTGCCATGTTACAGGGACAGGTTAATTGGCTGGGTTTTAAAAATGCCCCCCATGTCTATGAAATCATGCATAAGAAAAGGAAGGAGACCAGATCTGCAGCTGTCACTGTAGAGCAGATGTCTCTTCAAAAGCACTTCTCTGCATGTCCTAAGAACCAGTCTTCCTGACTGGTTTTACTGTACCATCCCACAGCCTTTCCCTCTTCAGCTGTATTTATTCTCCCCACCCCTCTTCTCCAGTGTAAGCAGCACAGTACACAGATAGAATTATCTGATGCCACTTGTGTTATATATTCTCACTTTCATCTGAAAAAGTCAGTTGAAAACTGGATACAGTGTGACCTCCATAAACAGAGGATCCCCACTGTGTGGAGGACCATGAACCAACCCTGGAAGAAGAAGAGGTCTTCCTTCAAACTGCACCCAGTCTAAAGCCCTTTTCTAACCCTTGAATTTGTTTTCCCATGGGAAAAAAACCATTGGTATCACTCAGACACAGCGCTGGTGCTGCCATACCCTAAAGGTTTTGTGACCCTGATTTTTTGGGGGGACAATTGCTATCACTATTGAGAGGAAGTGTTTGGGCTTTGGAAATGCTACCTGTGCCAAACTATCTGATTTCTTTTCTGTAGGGAACAGATATGTCACCCATAGGAAACACCAGTGTGCAATACAAAATGAGAAGGAATTGTCTCAGCAATTGGACCTGGCAGTGGGCACCACTGACACAATCTTACATAGTCTCCCCTCTGCCTGCCTTCCCAATCATCTCTGGGCTTGGAGGACGTGTCAGTTCTATTACTCCTAGCCCATTGCCATTGCAGACTGCCCCTACGGACAGCAGTGGTCACAGACACAGTAATCTACTGGTTATTGGGCATTTAATCACCACACTGTCTTCTGGGTGGACACAGGGATCAATATGCCAGAGCTTGGTCACCTTCCCCTGTTTGTCCATTTTTGCAGAAAGGGAGTATTTCTGATTAGACAGTGGAGAAAAACCATCTGTGCTCTTGGGCACGTGAGCCCTTCCTCAAATCTGAAACCAAACTGTAATTCAAAGCTAAACTGAGCTAGCTAGTTGCTCTTAGGTTGGTTTAGTTGTGTAAATCCATGCAGCCATCTGAGGGGGAATGTTTGGCGCTGTGGAGCAGGGGTGGGTTACCAGGGCAGGAGAGATTTCATGTCATCTCATGACTCCTGATGTCATCTCAGCACATCAGTGATGGGGGCAGCCCTCAGGCAGTGCTGGCGCTTCATGCCAACCCTTATGGGCTTAGTCACAAGGGTAGACCTGAAGGGAGAGCCCAGCACAGCCACGGCCATACACTGACCCAGAGGCTGGCTGAGTCCCAGGTTTCTGTAAGCAAATCCTTTTCTGAACCAGCTAATCCTCAGCAGCTACAGGTTTCTATAGCTGCTTTGATTTAGCAAGTGTTTTGATGGAAATGTTCTAAATAGATGCATGACTCAGGCCTGTTGCTTCCTTGGAAACAATTGCCTACAGAAGCAGCCTGTTCTGAATGGTTCACAAAGATGACCAGCCCTGGAAATCAAAGCCAGCCAAAGGGACTGCCTGGCCAGAAGGGCTCTAAACACCTGAATAATCCCCCTGGCACTACAATGCAGAGACCTAAAAGCCCTGTGAAGCTGGCAGGTTAGGAGGACTCCGGCATCAAAATGCCAGTAGCTAAAGAGTAATTTACTAGTGAGGGGGAGGGTGTAGGAAGGGGAGGAAGATGTCACAGAATCTTGACAGCCGTTCCTCCGTATGCACAGAAAGGCTTGCTCTGATCCAGAGCTGAGGGAGGAGGCAGCAAGCCAAAACTTGCAGGGTGGTGGGAACACGTCAGCCCTATTCTAGGAAAAAAGACATCATGTACTGGTGTCACGGTACTCTGCTGACAGAGCCCCAAGAGCACTGGGGACGCCCTGAGGCTTTTCTCTTGGTGTACCCAGACCAGCCTCAAGGCAAGAGCCCAACTACCCAACATCTGGTGGAGATATGACCTCCAACAGCCTTTACCCTGGGATGGGCTGGGTGTGATGGCTTGGGATGCGACAGATGGGGACCAGCCAGCACCAGGAATACTCCCAAATACTCGGGAGGCTTCCCAAATACTCACATGGATATCGGAAGTAGAAATCATTCTCCATGTCACTGGTCAGGTTCATCTCTTGCTTCTCTTTCTCCCAGTGTGCATCAGCTTCAGGGCTGAAGCGCACGAAGACCCCAAAGAGGACGATCATGGCCACCTCCCAGAGGAGGCAGACGAGCGGCAGCCGCCAGCGCATGGATGTGTTCTTCACCATCCCCTGGTGCCTCGGCCGCTCCATCCACAGGGATCCCCAGGATCCTGGCAGACCATCCGGCCAAGGCCGGCCACATACACAGGTCAGAGAGGGTGAGGAAGAGCCCAGGCAGGTGCCCTCAGCAGGATCACGTTTCAGAGTTGGAGCTTCAAGCAGGATCACTTCTCTCAACCTCCTTCATCTCTGGGAGGAAGGACAGAGCTCAGCACCTTTTCTCCCAGCTGCTCTGAGCACCTCTGAGCTCTGCCTCCCCGGGGAAGAGTGGATGTGGAGGCCACTGAGAGATGGGAGTGGAGTCTGTGTGTCCTGCCCCCTGCTCTGCCCAGCCCCACACCCTTTTCCTTCCCCTTGCAAAAGTACTCTGGCTACCACCCCTGGGCATCCTCCCTCCCTGTGCTGGGTGCTGTCCTTGCCAACACCCCCAGCTCTGCAACCACCCTTCCCCAAATTTCACTGAGGGTAAAGGCAGGGTGATGCCCCTTGCTTTAGCTCTCAGCTGTCCTCCTGTCTCTCAGCAGCAGCCCGAGGAGGGCCCTTTGTCCTGAGGTGAGACCATCCTGCTCCTCACTTTGCAGCCTGCATCCTGACAGTCAGTGGGCACCATGTGAGCCATGGTGGAGGTGAGGAGGGACAGGCTTGCCATCTATGCAGGGCAACTCTGTTTCCTCCCACAAGCCTTACTCCCGGGTGTGGAGATGGAGGGACATAGCCCTGCTGCAGCAGGGGTCTGCCCAGGGCTGCCCATCCCTAAACAGAGCAGCTTGCTCCCTTTGACCAAGAACAAATGGGTTGAGGACCAGAAGATGTGTGGTGGGGTCTCCCCACATTGCTGCCAAAGCATCCTGCATCACTAGGATGGGCATAGGTCCTGCTGTTTGCTTTTGGAAAAGCAGTCTGAGTGGCAATCCCAGAAGGAAGAGGAAGGTGTATGCTTCAGACCAAAAGCCAGGATCATGCACTCAAGCACAGACACGTGACAGCCCTGCCAAGGATGCCAGATATCTATAAGGACATTCAAGTGACACATGTCCCATCATTTCCCACGGTGATTTACCCAGCAAGACAAGCTGGGGTGGGGCTGCATGAACTAGGGCAGTACTCTGAGATGGTGCTGGAGACCCCAGTGCTGCAGAGTGCCCTTCTCTGGTACAGGGCTTCCTTTAATTAAAAAACATAAACACAATGCTCCTTTTCCCCCTACAGTTTCAAACCATGTGCTCTTTCCCCAAAGAGCCAGGCAAGTCCTTCAAATGGATCCCAGCTGCTTCCTCTGCCTGTAGATCACCAAGGTGCCTGTCAGTCTTCAAGAGATGAAAAACTGCAGCCCAAGGAAGCTGCCCAAATTTGCTGATGGCATCTAATTGTGGCCTGCAGGCTGAGCAAGCAGCACTGATTTCTGTGTTGATTAGGCAATAATTTGAATTTATCATTTCTTCTTGTTTGCTTTCTTCTCCAAATGACAGATGGCAGAAAAATGCTGTGAATGGTCTTGAAGAAAGTGATGGCCACACAAAATCATTCTCCAACCTCATTTGGGCTCCATGCAGGCAGCAGAGCAGAGGCAGGCCCTCACCCTGCAGGAGCAGAGCTTCAGCCAGCTTTGGCTGGGCTGGGGCCACTCGGTGGGGACATCTGAAGCAAGTGGATGTTGCCCTTGTTCTAAGAACAGGCACCCCCTGGAGTGATGCTGCTCTGGGCCCACCCACTATGGTTTTGGGTCTCTTGTTACACACGGTTTTTGGAGGGCAGTCTCAGATGTCTGCACCAGGAAAGATCTCCAGGTAGAAAGAAGCTGAAATCCCTAAATGCCACCTGAACCCTAATTGCTAGGAGCACTGTTGATAGCTGTGTATTTTCCTGCCAGCTACATGGTGTGACCAGTCTTCAGCCCTACCCTAGAGCAGCTCTTAGCCTTGAGAGAGGAAACAGAGAGGCACAGAGGAGCATTTTATAATGCAAGGGAACTAAGGTAGCGTAGCCACCAGCAATTATGGTCTGTGATTACCCTTTAGCAGAAGAAACTAAACTGCTGAGCTTTTCTAATCTGTGGTCTCACTGAAATGGCAAAGTCCCCAGGAAAGCAGCTCGTGAAGCCCTTGCCAGCCCAGGGGACAGCAGCTCTGTCCCACCTGCTGTCTCCAGCCCCTCTCCTCTGTGTCTGGAGATTGAGGACAAAAGCTCATGGCTTCTCTGCTGCCCTGATAGTCTCACCTTGCTCCCCTGCCTTGCACTGCCCTTCCTTATCAACCTGCAGATCAGCACTTTCCCACTGCAGTCCCATCTCAGCTGGCATGCTCCACTGGCTGCCTGCACTGTGAGAGCTCATTAAAGGACCAGCTTCTCTCCAGGCTCCTTTGTGGGGCCAGGGTGACACTGGAAAGGTTGTTGGGGCTGTGCCAGCACAGGCCCCCAGAGTGTTTCCTATGTGTGTTAGGCCAAATCCTTTGTATCCAGCCTACCAGGTACCTAACTGCACGGTAGGACACATGGGGCAGGTTTTGCCATGACCCAGTCACAAATACCAACCTGCTTCAAAACCCAGTTGGAAACTCCAGGCCAGTGGGAGCCAGCCCAGTGTAGTCTGTAACCAATGGTTGCCTGCTCCTCCACTGAACTTGGTATGTTATGTCTAGAACCCATAAAAGCAGCAAGGTTTAAAAAAAATATCGTCAGGATGATGGTAGGGGGAGAAGTGCAGGTACATTTGTCCTTCTGCCCTAGAGATGTGGAACCAGGCTGGCATCAGTCAGGTCTCAGTTGTCTTGGGAAGGCTCTGGGTGAAGGTAGTACAGTACTGGTCCCAACTGGGTCTCTCCCAGTTTCTCACTTTTACGAGCACTAAAAGTACTTCAGAGATGTGAAAACAAAATATAAAGTACACAGAAATCCCTCCCTCTCGCCTGGAGGCCTTGGGGCAGCCTCACCCTAGAGGGGTCAGATCAAATCCTATTCCATTAGGACAGGAAGCCAAGGAATTTGCCTCCTCATGAGGCACCAGTGACCTCCCTTATCATGCTACACTCAGGCTAAAGCCACCTCTGAGGACTTTAACATCCCAGAAGCAGAGCCAACCCTCCCAACGTGCTCCTCTACTCTCCTGCAAACATCATTCAGGTCTGGGTTTTTTCAGCTCTATTTTTCAGTCCTTAGCATTAAATATCACTCAGAGAGAAATGTTGGTAAAAGGTTGAGATAAAGCACTACTTTTTTTAAGTTGAAAAACCCCAACTGTTTGGATTAAAGTGTCAACCACACATGAGCCCAATTTACAAATTATTTTTCTTGTGCCCTCTCCTTCCTCCCAAGAAACTGCTTTAATAAACAAGTAAATTATTGTCCACAGGGAAGCCAAGGGCTCTGTTTGAGACATAAGTCTGTGCCCTTGGGGAGCAGGCAGAGAGGGCAAATGTTTCTGTAGGAAAGCCCAAGAAGTAGAGGTGTGAGCAACTGTGGCTCTCACCCTGGGAAACATGAAGATCACCACGGGGCTCAGCCAGCATCTCTGGCTTTCCCAAGAGCTGGATGGGCTTCAAGGGCAAATCCACTGGATTGGGCAGAAAGGAAGCAGGAACTTGAGCAGCTGGCAGCAGTTCCAGCATGGGGAACTGCCCAGGCTTTTCTGGGAAACTCCCCCATGCCCTGAGTTTGTTTCTGGTCCCCGGTGGAGTGTGATAAGGCAGGCTTTGGTCACACTCTGCTAAGTGTCCTCGGTGGGCTGCTGGGACAGATGCCTGCGGCTGGGCAGTGGCAGTGGGAACGTGACTGGGATGGCTCTTCAGGGCTTGTAAAGGTGAATGATTTATTGACAAACAGTGTGAGATGCCAAGAGCAACCCCCACACATGTGGAGTGGCCCACAGCCCTTGTCCCCAAGACCACAGGCTGCCCAGGGAGACCTTGTCCTTCCCTTGCTCTTGGTGCCAGGTTTCTCCTGCTCACCCAGGTGGATCAGACCCTTGTTCCAGCTCGTTAAACCCACTTGTATTCACAGTCACCAGCAAACCCAAACGGGTGCTTTATTGTCCACTTTGTTGCTTTATAAATACAACTGGCTGCCGGTGATACTGGTTTAGGCTGGGGCGTTCAGGCTTCAGAGAGAAGGGTGGCATGGAGGTACGGGTGGCTCTGGTCTCGCCGGCTTCCTCTTCCCCATGTAATCCACACAGGGATCCATTCCCTGTTGGATCACACCCCGGCTGCCAGTGCCCACAGGGTGAGATGTGCTCCAAGACCTGCAGGAGACGATGCTCAGGGGCAAGGTGGTTGCTGGAAAGGGGATCAAAGGGTCAAACCAGGGTCTTTGTCCTGCATCTCCCTGGATGTCAGATGCTGGGCAGGTGCCCCAGACCCTTCCCATCCTTTGGGGTTGGCCTCGCTGTCCTCTGGGGAGGCTCAAGTCAGAGGATAAGCACGGGGCTGACATCACCCCAGGCACACAGGATCTCCAGGCAGGTGGCTGCCTCTGGCCTGGCCTTGTCCTTGTCCCTGTCCCCAGGCCTCAGCTCGCACCCTGTTGCCCACCACTGGGCACACATCACCCTCAATCAGGCAGCGCCAACCCGCCCGCCTGGCGTGGTCACGGCGGTGACATCATGTTGCGTCACCACCGTTACGCCCAACGAAGAGAGATGAAGGAAGTGACGTCACAGCTGCTGGCTGACTTTAAATTTTAAATTGGCGGCGGCGGCCAATCGGGCGCCGGCTTCGCCCTCCGACGTCGTCACAGTTACTGGCCAATGGGATGCCGCGCCCCTTCCGGCGCTCTCCGCCCTCGGCCAATCAGCACAGAGTCGCGCTCGTCTGTCGGTGCCGCCCCACCCTCCCACCTCCGGCGGCCGTGCCGCCTTGCCCAATGGGAAGCGAGGATCGGGGGGGCGGGGACTCGGCGGCAGCCAATGGGAGCGCTCAGGGCGAGGGCGCCAGCGCTTGTCTGGGGCTGTGGCAGCGGCGGGGCCCTGAGAGCGGGATCGGGACTGTGGGGCTGCCGGGCTCCGGGCATGGCGTGTTCCCACAGCGTCGTGTTCCTGCTGGACACCGCCAGCCCGGGGCGGCGGGCGCGGCTGCAGCGCGGGGCCCTGCGGCTCCTCAACCACCTGGGCTGCCGCTTCGGCCTCCCCCGCCTCCGCTGGGCCTTCAGGTTCTTCGACTCGCTCGGGGGCCGCGGCGGGGCCTGCCGGGGGGGTGGGTTCCGCCCGCCGGGACCCCGCGCTTGGGCTCGCTTCGAGGAGGAGCTGGCGGAGAGGTTCGGGGTTCGGGGCCCCGCCGCTGTCCTACCGGGCCCGGCGCCCCGGGCTGCCCTCACCCACAACGGCCTCAAGGAGACGCTCCTCGACTTCCAGTGGGACCGCCCGGAGATCGCCTCCCCGGCCAAGCCTCTCCGCAGGAGCCGGAGGACGGGGCCGGCCGCCAGCGAGCCCCTGGAGAGCCAGGCGCCCCCCGAGGGCTTTGTGAACGCCGTCTTCCTCTTCTCCCCGTGCCCTCACTCGCGGAGGGACCTGCGGCGATTCGTCTCGGGCGGTGATGCCCCTTCCTCCCCTCATCAGCCCCCCACGGCCCAGGAGCTGGCAGAGAAACTCCTGCCCAAGAGTGTCCAGGAGCTGCTTGCGGACCAGAAAATCACCCTCTTCTGGGTGGACACTGCCGAGGGGTCTCAGGTAACCAGGTTACACCGCGTGGCTCTCAGCTGGGTACCAGCGGGCGGTCTTCCAGGCTGCCCTCCAGTGTGAGAGGGGAGAGGAGTTGTATGGTGTAGGCTTTGAGTAGGAGGGAAAAGTCCTCAGTTGCTGTCACATAATCTTGTTCAGGAAGAGTGTGGAAACTGGAATAGAGACTGTCCCCTTGGAGATGAAATTAAGACAGCAGTTGAGTAGTTGTGCAGTGTTTTTTGGTGGGTTAGCTTGTGATTTGAGCTAGAACTGCAGATAAGCAGTCTGACTACTCAGGTGTCTGCGTGCATGCTTGGAAATACCTGACTACCCCGTGATTCAGTGAGAGTAGTATTTTCTTTATTGTGTTTCTGATACAGTTAATAACATAAAAGTACTGTGCTAAGATGTATGGGTTTCTTGCATCAGTTTTTCTAAAAGCATGCAATCACTTTTCAGGTGGAGGCTATCTCCCTGCCAGCATTAACTTGAGGCCTCTCTGTTACTTTATTTCAGCTGATGGAATCCCCAGATCATGTTGGGTACTGGACAATGTTTGAACTGCTCTGCCAGGTGGGAGGCACCATTTTGCCATCTGAAACCTTAGTGCAGTGTTTGAGTCACCACAGGGTAGATCTTGCCCGTGGCTTTCCTGGAGACTCAAGTTCACCAGTTCCTCAGGCTGTGCCTTGGACCATGCTCCTGCCACTGGATCCAGCTTTGAACTGCCTGCTCTCAAAGCCCTCTGTGTTTCAAGCAGTGTTCCCCCAGCAAGAAGGAAAGATATTTCTCACTCTGCCTGGTAAGAAAAAAAAATTAAAATTGTAATAGATGTGCATAGTAGTAACTCTAATCTCATGCAGGGGCCTTGGGTTGCACATGTGAAATTGAAGTAATTTCAGATATTCAAGAGCCTAAGCTTTTACAAAGTGCTATATGTGCTCTGGTTTCTCTGATACAAGAACTATTAGCTTGTATTTCTGATTTAGCCTCTCCAGTCTTCCATGCTTCCAGAAGATTAGACACCTGAAATCTCTTTGCTGCTTGCACCTTATATAGATGTCCACCTTTTCCTTCTACACGCTTTTTCTCAGCTTCAGTTTGGCTAAACTAAGAACACCAATAAAAATTCCCTTCTATTGAAGGCAGATTAGCTTTAATGCAACACGAAGTGTGCATCTTCTCTTGAGTGGTCCCTTTGTGCACGCAGCTCCTTCATGAGAGCTTGGGAAGAGTAGTTCTGCCATACACTTAGAGTAGATTGATTCCTAGTGTAATTCTGAATTAGTTTTTCTGGCACTGAAGTTGTTTCTTCATTTGGATGAAAACCTGTTTTACTGGTTTTAAGACTATTGGTTTATTGGGTTTTCTTCCTTGCACAGGAGGAAAGAAGCAGGAAAGCTGTGCTGTCATCCTGGAACCACTAGCCATGAGCCAAAGAAAACTGCATTGTCCAGTCAGTATCTTCCTGAAGGGTACCCTGAGAGGATGGAGCTTGAATTATGCCAGCCACTTCCTCACTGAGTGCTGGATACTGCAGAGCCCAGGGGCTGAGCAGACAGAATGCAATGGATCCCTGTTCCATCAGCTGTTAACGAGTCTAGTGACTGAAGAACTGCACATGGTACACCTTCCTTTGCCTTAAACTAATATCTGAAATGTCTGACAAAAAGAGGGGCAGTGTTTCACTGTGTGAAGGCAATAATAGGGGTATTTGCTGCACCTATTTGGAGCTAAATTCAGAGTGCTATTTAGAAGATCATGTATGTGTGTGTGTATAGAGTGTATTTCTGCATAATGTACATTCTTTTTACATGTCCATTCTACATTCTTTTTAATGTAGGTTGCTGAGGTGTCTCTGTCTAAAACTTGGTGCCCCTGCACTGCTGTTTTGTCACCACTTTCTGGGAGCACTGCAGTTCTGACTGTGCTTGGTACTGAGAAGATGGCTGAAGCTCAGCAGTGCAACCTTGGGGGAGCTGTAGTGGAGAACTCTTCCCGGGACCACGCGCTTTACCTCCCAGCTGTTGTGTACAGTGTGTTGGGTAAAACTGACACAGTGGTGGATGATTCTCTGGCCAGTATGGGTAAGTGTCAGGAAATGCAAAACTTGCTGTCTTTTATCTCTAGACCTGATTTGGGGTGGGAATATCTATATGGTGTTTTCCTCAGCAAGGGGGCTCATTTTTGCAATTTGTTGGTTTTGTCTTGCCTTCTGTGTCTTAGGCCTTGTGATGTGATGCAGAAATCTGCACTGATGTTCCTGTTTTATTGATAGAGCATTCATTAGTTTCTGTTAGCTTGTTGATAAAGTGCAGCTACTTGTGCTTGGTGTCATGTTTTGAGAATGAGGCTTCCTGCTGTGTCCTGCAGGCCATCCCTGGCCAGTGGATCCTGTGGGTGTGGCTGCAAGGAGGCTGGTTCAGCTTGCCTCTTGTGTTAGAATGAGTCTCCCCACCTGATGTATTGGCTATTAAACTGCCCCTTCAGGAGCAAAGGTTTGGAAACCTTCTCTTTAGAGAGAGGTTGGGACTTTTTGAGGCTTTGTTCCTTCTCATTCTTTGGTGTGTGTTCACAGCAGAAGAAGATCCTGTGCCAGAGTGGGTCCAACGGGAACTGGCCCACACAGGGGGCTGGCACCCCTCAGTGCTTGAAGCATGGTATCCTTCGTCAAATGACTGTGGAGCAAGCTCAGATCTAATGGAGTCATTCAGGTATTTTTTCTGAAATATTTCTTGAGTAATAATAAAGTATTTCTGCTTCCTGTTAGGGTAGTATGGCTGTAGTGTTACTCCTCTTAACACTTTTATATCTACTCAGTTTGCTGTATGCTTTTGCTTTGTTATTTCTTGGTGTATATACAAGAGGAACTGAGAAACATCCTGCTCGAGTAGTGGTTTGTGTGGATTAGGTTTTTGACAGTTTTGGGAGTGTGTCTTAAAAGACAGGTGTCTTAAAAATGACCCAAGATACTGAGGAAATGTCAGACTTCAATTATCTTCTGGTTTGATAAGATCCACTGTGAGGTACTGAAGAGAGCAGTCATGTTATCATGGTTGGTATTTAGTAGGAACCACTGAGTCTGCTTTCTTCAAAGAGCTTCCTGAGTGAAACATTAAAAAAAAAAAAAAAAAGCCAGATGCAGGGTAGCTTAGCCCAAAGCTGCTCATGTAGTTTTGTGGCACAAATTGGTGGCAGATGCATTGTACATCAGCCAAGGCTTCTTTCCAGTTTGATGTGATTTATTTTTCTAAGAGCATGGGTTGAGTTCTTGTATCTCTTACTGAAGACTTCTGGGGAGCAGGCATTGAAAGACTTAGTTTTTTATTTTTTTATAACTATTGAATGGTTTTATATAGGCTCCTGCAGGTTCCATGTGCTAATGGGAAGGATGACACAGACCAATCTCAAGTGGAACTCTCAGAGAGTCTGTCTGAACTGTACCAGAGAAAATTCAGTGAAGGATCTGCTGCAGTTGGACCAGGAAATAACAAGAAAAGACGTATGTATAGTTTGGGTTATATGTGCACATTATCTATTAAAGAAAAAAAGACTTCTCAGCATGCATTTCTAATACATGGAGTTTTCTAATACCCAGGAGTTCTGTACTCTCCTGGGTAGTGGCGTGCTTTAGATTTTTTTTTATTTAGAAACAGCATCATTTACATTTCAATATTAGCATTATTTTTTAGTACAACCCAAATAACTTTTTAATCTGAAGCTGTGCAGTGACTGACAAACTGTTTGGGAGCAGCATGCAGAGCTCTGCAGTTTGCCTAGCTGCTGAAACAGGGATTACTCCAGCTACAAGTAAATATTGTAACCTGTCAGCTTTGTTCTAGTCTGTAGAAATGAAACACTTGCTCCAAGTCTTGTAGAATCATTGCATTTTAATATCCTAACCAGAGCTGCATATCCCCTGATGTGATGTATCCCTTGTGGTGTTACAGGGGGGGTTCCCTGCACTCCGGTCAGGCAGAAGATGAAGACCATGTCCAGATCCTTGCAGATGCTCAATGTAGCAAGGCTGAATGTAAAAGCTCAGAAGTTTCAGCCTGATGATGTGCCACCAACAGTGAATGAGAAGGCTCCACAGAAGCTTTCTGCAAAAAGATTGGATGAAAAGGTGGAAGAAAAGGAAAAGGCACTGAAAATCTCACTAGGTATGTGTTCAGTTGTCAGTCCTGCTATTTGTGGGAGGTTATGTGGGATTTTTATGGAATAAAGATGGCAAGATAGAAATGGAATATTAGGTGCTGGGGAGCAGATCAGTGTTTGGATTTCTGTATCATCAGCTTTGTTATTTTTTTCCACCCTTCTCCAAGTTTCTGTAATATATGTATATAGATATAACAGACCATTTCCCTTGTAGACCTCAAAACTGAGGAGAAACTGCAGTCCCATTTAATGGCAAGCTACCAGCAGGCTGTTGCTGAAGGAGTTCTTTCATCTGCATGTGCCCAGCATATGATCATGGCCATCAAAAGATTTTTGAAAGTACAAGATGCTAAAGAAAGAGAGGTAGGTAAGAACATATGGGGGAGTTGTTACTGGTCCGGAAATAAGTGTTTTGCTACTTCAGGCTACTTTTCCTGAAGTTTTTATGCACAGTTACGTGTAGTCAAAACTACAGCCACTAACTCAGTGAAGCAAAACTACAGGTAGTTGTAAAGTGTGCAGGAAAATCCAGTTCAGTTTAGTTATCAGTTTCCACTTATTGCTAAAGATTGGGACAGGTATCTTTTTCCCTTGCGTTGATCTCACACTGAAATCAAATTTCACTTATTTGAAGACAGTATTTAAAAAACCACATGCTTGCAAACTGTGTTTTAGAAAACATGCATCTTCTGGTTATTCTTTATGTGATAAGTCTAGACCTATTACTTTTCCAGGAAAGATAAACAGTTCGGTGTATTTCTTTAAGTCTATAAATAGCAATAAAGATTATAACCAAAACAAAAATTGTTAAACTTGTAATAAAAAAAAAAAGAAAAAAAACTTTGAAAAACAAATTCAGGGTTACTGAAGAAGGCCTGAAGCTGCAAGTAACCTTCTCTGTCACGTCAGGCTATAAGTTGTTTTATGTCTCTTGTCATTGTGACTTTGCTATTGAAAGAAAGAGAATTCCTTTCCTGGAAGGAGAAGAAGAAAAAAAATTGCTGTTCCTAAAATAATGGGTCAAGAGAGAGGAGGGTGCGTAAAACCATGTCTTGCAGACAGGGAACCAACTTGAAGTTTTTGCTGTAATTATGTGTCTGCAGGTGGCCTGTATGGAACGAGTTAGAAACCATCTTCTGAAGACCAGCAAAATGCTCCGGCAGCAGCATGGCTCACAGAAGGAGACTAAAGTCAGAGAGTATGAGATGCTCTATCTACTTCAGTTTCTGTGATACTGTGGAGTTGGTTAGCAGTGTTTAATGGTGTCTTTTTTGCACAAGTAAAAAAGTATTAATGTAGAGTAAAAATTCCAAATATCATGTCTGGTCACACTTAAAAACTTAAGTGCAAATATACATATGCTGTGTGATAAGCATGGCAGTCTGCATCTGAAGTGAGCCATCTCCTCTGCCACCAAAATGAAATGCAAACCAATTTATGCTGTCATAAATTGTCACTTCCCCTCTCATGGCTTTTTTGAGCATACCTTTTGCAGTAAATATGGTGTTTCCCCCAGAAAAATAGGTGGTGAATGACTGTTTGTTTTCTTAGGTGCCAGCTTCAGGTGTTTTTGCGCCTTGAGTTATGTCTTCAGTGCCCTTCACTGCAAAGCAACACTAATGAAATGGAGCAGCTGTTAGAAGAGGCAAGTAAATGACAGACCAAACTAGATGGCACTGGAAATGCAGACCTGGAGCCTGTAGTTTTCCCCTAATTTTACTGTAACCATGTTACATTCCTTGCTAAAAAAAAAAAAAAAAGCAATATTGCAACTGTCAAACCTTTCAATCCACTTTCCCATCTGACTTTCTCCTCCAGGTGACAGATATGCTGCGCATTCTATGTCTGACTGAAGACCCAGGGTATCTTACAAAATTTCTAGAGGAACTATTAGAATTGTAAGTTCTTCAAGATTACTTAAATGTTACTGGGACTGGTTTTGTTGGGTATCTTCTTTGGGTAAATGGCAATCTGCAGCTTTCATTTACAGCATCTTTACATTCTGCCTGTTACACTTGATTAAAGAAAAAGAAGCTGATAAGTAAACTAACGAAAGCTCAGTTGGTTTTCATTTGTTTGTTTTTTAATTGGCACTTAAGAACAAAAACATTGCTTAAACCTTGGGATTGAAACTTTGACAGTTTTGTTGGGGGATAATATTTAATGTAGGTTCTCTCTGATGCTCTAGGTATATGAATTCTATACCTAAGACCCTTGGAGATATTTACTACCGTCTTGGTACACAAATACCCCCGAAGCTGGCATCTGTTCTGCCTTCAGATTTCTGCAGTGATGACTCTGTGACTCTGGATAGCAAATCTCCAGGTGGCCCCTTGTCTTTGCCATCTGCCTTAACTCCCAGTGCTGTTTGCCTGCTCACTGAGAGTGATCAGCTGGAGGAGCTCCGCACACGATCTGCCAAAAAGAGAAGGTAGGGTTTTAAAATAGGAGGTGAGGCAGCTTGTTGCTGCCTGGGCTGGGGCTGAGGAGTTAGCTAAATTACAGTTACATCTCAATCATCTTTGTTTCTGTTACTGGATAGCTGGCTGCATGCTGACACCTGCAAATAGCTCTTCGAGCCTGAGAGAAATGCTAAGGGTTCCCATTTTTCGTTTTAACTTATTATTGTTGACTACATGGGTGTGTAATTGTGATTCTCTGTGTATCTTATGCACAAGCAGAGTCCAAGAGAGGAAGATGTTCTACGCTGCAGTAGGTGACACTATTGTGTTAAAGTTAAAACTGGCCTTTACTGTAGACATGTATGTTGGGGAGGGTCAGTTTTCATACCAGCCTTAGGTATAAATGTTTATATTGCATATCATCTTTGAATGTTGTAACTTAAGTTAGGTACCAGTGGAAAGAATTTGCAATCTGAATTTAATTAAAGACTTTCTATCTCTCTAGGCAAGCCCTAGTCTGATTGTCACTAGGTTGATACCTACACTTCTTTTCTTATTTTAACTTGACCTTTGTGTACTTTTTAAAGGAGTAACGTGTTGGCCAGACACAGGAGCATGACAGAAGCACCACAGAACTTGCGTCAAATTGAGATTCCCAAGATAGCCAAGAATCCTGTCAGAAAGGTAAAACTCTTTCTCAACAGAATTCTGTGGGTGGATGTTGCTTCTGCAGGGGCTGTAGCAGTGTTTTGAAGTGTAACTTAAATGCAAAAACTCTTGCTCTGTATTCAGTTAGCAGGTATGCTCCATATCAGCTGTATGGTGAACAAAATCATTTTGAAGGAGAATATGAAAAAGAGTGGCTCCAAGCTTCATTAGTTAAACACAACATGAAACTGCCCACGAGGCTAATTTTTTGTTTGTTTGTTTCAGAACTCTCATTCTTACCTGGCCTCTGAGAAGTCCCAACTAATGCCTTTGTTGCAGAAAGAAGCAGTACAAGGTATATTGACTTCTAGCTTTTCTGTGGAAAGGTGAATCTTCAGCACATGTTCTCTCTGTACATTTTAGTGAGCTGTGATTAAATTTGTGCAGAAGCACGATGGAAATCTGAAGGAATCGTTTGCTGAACTCTGAAAAAAATCTGAGGAAAAAATAATCTCTGTATTCTGAATGTGTTCACATGCAAAAAAACTACATCACTTCTCCTGCAAAGGAAGTCTTTCAGTTCTTCCTTGAATCTTGCAGTTGTTTACATCTTTTCTGTCCTAAAAAAAACCCACAAAAAACAGTGAGGACAGGAGTTACCTTTTATATCTGAAAACAGGATGTCTCTGCAAAATATGTAATAAAATTCAATCCCACCTGCATTCTCTGATCACACATGTGCTTCAGTTGAGATTTTGTATCTCACCTTACGTTGCTTCATGTGGGACACCATCTGCTTTTTCTGCTATGGCATCTGCTTAATTATTTCTGGAATAATGCAAATTTGTAAGAGAAACCCAGAGTGGATTTAGAGGGGGGCATGTTCCAGGTGCAGAAAGTTTTTCAATGCTTTTTGGCCTCCAAAAGGTTGTTTTTCTGCACTGATGTGTGACATTCCCATCTCCAGTGGCCTGACAAAATTATTTTTCTCTACAATTTCCCCCCTTTCTTTTAATCCAATTACTTCTTGCTCTGTCTTGCCTCACAGAAGTTACAAAGGTAAGAAGGAACCTCTTCAATGAAGAAATATGTTCACCATCAAAAAGGTCCTTGAAGAAGATGCCCAGAAGCCAGTCAGTGTCTGCTGTGGAAGGCTTACGATACAAATGCACCGCTGAAGGCACTAAAGGTAGGACATGGCTTGCACATGTAGGAGGGGCTGCAGAAGAGCTTTTGCTAAAATTCCTCTTCTTGAGTCCTCAGTTCTGTGAACCTACTAAACAACTATGTTTCTGAAGGAGAAAATATTTTAGTTCAGTGCTCTAGTGTTTGGGTAATGGACAGGATGGTATTGAAACAAACCTATTTTATTGAAAACTCTACACCTCAAAGAAAGGTGTTAAAAATGCTGTGTTGAAGGATGGATGAAGAATAAATGTTATCTTGCTAGGTTAATTTTCTGACAGTGCTAATACTGAGGAAATGAGAAGGGAGTGTAGAGACTGGACTCTGAAATGTATGATGATGGCTTCTGAGTGCAGAGTGATTCCATATTGTCTGTCAAACAGAAACCAGAGCAAAGCTATTAATTTGTCCTAACTGCTTTATAGTTGTGCAGTTTTACAGCTCATACTTGGTTTTTAGATCATCACAAGTTATTGACCAGGAGAGTTGCAGAAACACCACTACATAAGCAGGTCTCCAGGAGACTACTGCACAAACAGATCAAAGGCCGGTGAGTAAACTTATTCCTGAATTGCTTAAGTAGGTACTGGATATTTAATTAATGGCTGAGAGCATGAGAACCAGGTGTTGTCTTTGTGGTTGAAGTGTCATCTTCACTTGCATCAGCAAGAGAACCTGTGGTGCCTAAAATCTGCTGTCTCAAAGGGGAGAAATGCTGCTTGTTTCATATTGTAAGTCAGGGTGCTTTAATTCCTGCAGCAAACTTATCTTTAAAGGCCTGTACTGTCATTTGTGGACTCCAGGCTGAAATTTAACATTTATTTCTATGTAAAACTGTTACCAGTACCCGCACTAGACAGTTACCCATACTCAATCAAAGCAGGAGGCAAAATGCTTATTTAATTGCTCACTTAAAGTAGCCCACAAAGCAGTATATTGTTGTAGAATAGAGTATTGCTTTTCAGTCTTTATTGTAAGTTCCAGTTTTGTAAATGTCAGTAATCTGCTAAGTCCAAAATGTTGCCTGTTTCGCAAGGTCTTCTGATCCAGGTTGTGACAATGGTGTTGTGGAAGAGTCTCCAGAGAAGGCTATGAATGGTAAGTACTTTTTTATAGCTTGTAAGATGAACATGCCTCAATCTAGTTACTTTTGTACTGAATGTCCCTATTGTTGAGGGAGAAAGAAGGCTTAATCTCCAATATCCTTACCTTTCAGAAGCAGGTTTGAGAAGAAGTCCACGCATCAAGCAGCTGTCTTTGAATAGGACCAACTCTGGTGTTTTCTATTCCAATACACAGCCCAGCTCACAAAATTCACAGCGAGCCCATCAGGGACAAGAAGCTGAGAGCTCTACACTGCAGGATGTAGAAGGTACTGAATGGAATTTCAGCAGGCTGATACTGCTGACTGAAAAGCTGGTATGGATAGCTCTTAAGTTTGATTTGATTTAGCTCTACAAGAGACTGTAAGAAGCAAAGGGCTATCACATGATGTCTTCTGTAGACACAAATTCATCCCCAGTAATTATTTTTTAATTGGGAATCTGAATTTGGAGGATGTTAAGGCAGCTATTTCTATGATGAATGCTAACTTAAGAAACCAGTCAGGCCCATCTATATAGAATACCACTGACTGTCAGTCTGTATTCCTTCAATGCAGTGAAATCCCTCTAAAATATGGGACAAATCCTGAAGCTACTTTCAGTCTACTCTGTGGCAGCATTAAAGTAGTGACTGATGGGATCTTTTGCTGGCTTTCTCAGTAGGATTATCAGCTAGAAATGGTGACATTTAATTCTTCATAGTATGCTTACTAGAATCCTTAGTCAAGAACCAGAACCTCAAGCTACAAGGTATAAATAGAATAAGAAGCTTAGCTATTTTCTTTTTCCTGCTAGAGGACGTTCTACAGATGAATATTAGTTTCATATTGGGAAATAACAGTAATTCTGGTGAAGCTTTATTTAGCTGGACAAGAACATACCAGGTCTATATGCTTTGTACACTATTTGTGCATAGAAGTGATTGAGATAATTGAGGCAGGTTGCTTGCTGTTAGTTGAATTGTACTGTTTCACTTTTTAGGCATTAAGCAGCATTCAAAGAACCCCACGGTCCAGACTCCCAAGAGGTTTTTCTTTGGTGCAGTCATTGACTCGTGTAGCTCTGCAGTAAAGCATTCACCTGGAAGGAGGAGAAAAAGAACAGATGCCTTCAACTCAGAGGAGCTGACTGCCTGCCAGGTAGAAACCCTTAACCTCTCCCTTTCTTCCCATCTCCTTTTTCTAGTCATGTTTAGAGAGACCTACATATCTTTAAATTTAGTGGTTATGTTAAGTCTATTCAAATGCTTTTTGTTTTTCACATCTTGAAGTATCAAACAGGGAGATAGTACTGCTGGAATAGGACAAGCATGACTGTATGTTTTTTTTCCCCTGCAGACTCCTAGAAAAACACCTCATAAATTTGTTCTGAAGTCACCAAATTCTGCTGGTAAGCTACCAAGGAGATCACCTCGTATTCTCTCCAGGACACCACAGAAGCTGGAGAAGACTCCTGGCAAAAGTCCAGCTGCTAAGCAGACTGCAGCTAAGTGTTTGAGAAAATACTTTTCTGATTCTGTACAAAGGGTCAAGTCACCATCTGTGTTAACTGAAAGCAAGCAGGTTCAGTTACTACAAGGAACTTCTAAGGATTGTTCTCCAGCAGAAAGATTTTCCCCTCCGTGCAAAAAGGCTGACTTACAAATACCAGAACAGGAAGGTTTTGCAGTGCCCAGTGCCTCATCACCTCTGACAGGCTCAAATCCAGCTGCTTCTCCTATTCCTGCTGTCCAGGAAAGATGTTTTACAGAACTGCAAACTCCAAGACGTTCCATGAGATACCTCTCAAAATTGGCATCTCCAGTTGGTACTGGGAGGCAGATCCTCACAAAGGAAATTCAGTTGCAGTCAGATCTGTTATCTCAAGCAACCAAGAGTACTCCCAGGAAACCTGATGATCCAGGTTCAAAATTATGTACCATCCCACTGAGTGCAGACATACGGCAGCTCACTGTGAGGTTAGAGCCTCTCTTCAGTTCTCCTCTCCATGAAAGTTCTATGAACACTGTGGCAATCTGCTCTCCTTCCCACACACAGGCTAGAGAGTCTGACTGGGAACTCAGTGCATCTAAACCATCTTTTGAAAAATCTCCAGGTATTGCTGGCACTTCACTGAGGTCCCCACTTTACACCTCCAAGCAGGTCAAATGCGAACCAAATTCTGAAGAAGAGAACCTCACACCTGCATGTACAACACCGTCTAAAAATAAGGAGGGTGTTGATAGTGGTGGTAACTCTTCTGTGCAAAGCCTCCAGCTTTGTCAGTCCCAAGTTACTGAAAATACCCCTGTGTCAGAGAAATTTAAACAGATTGATGTAGTGTCTCAGAAGTCTTTTCCAAGAGAGGACTTGGAAAACTTAGAAAAATATTTATCTCCGAAGTCTTCTGCTGGATGGCAGGTACATACACAGAATGTTGAGGGAGAGTGTGAACAGTTGGTTAAGAAAGGGAACTCCATTGCAAACTCCACCTCTGAGTCCTTCCTAAGCGGTTCTCAGAAAGTTACTGATGACTTAGAACCAAGAGCCCTGCTGAGAGAAGAATGTATGGGACTGAAGGCTCCAAGTCTTAAGAGGCACTCCAGATTTGCTCCCAGTACTTTGCCTCCTGTGCCAAAGTCACCTCCTGCTTATTCTTTACGTTGCACTGCAGAAAGGCAGCAGAGGGAGGCTGCAGCACGGATGGGAAATCCTGAACTTTTATCCAAGTTCTCTACTCCTAAAAGTCATTGCAAACCACCTGCTGGCAGCCCACCAACTTACGAAGTGGAACTTGAAATGCAAGCCTCAGGCCTGCCCAAACTTCGCATTAAGAAAGTTGGTTCTTGCTCATCATTGGAAGTTCATCCTGAAGCAAGTGCCAGCAAACCCAAGGGAGGAGAAAGCCCCTTTGGTGAGGTTGCTGTCACCTGGTGCAGCAAGCACCCAGGGAAGCCAGCAGCTGCCTGTGTGTCACCATCCTGCTTTCGCTCTTTCCTCAGTACACCTGGGAAAGGTGGAGGACAGACCTACATATGCCAGTCATACACCTCAGCAAGCTGTGCCTCTAGCACCACCTCCCTATCCCCCTTAGAAGCAGGAGTTCCCTGGACACCATCTCCAAAGCAGAAGGGGAAGACTACCCCTGATGCTATCAATGATTGGCCTCGGAAAAAGAGAGCAGCAGGCAGCACTGCTAAAGCCAGCTGTGGCCAGGGAGAGAAGAATGCTGAGGAGCAGAAGAGAATGTCAGCAGGCAGAGATGGAGAGGGGAACATCTTGGAACATTGCAGCAGCAAAGTAACCAATACTCTTGGGGAATTTGAACTGGAGGGGATTTACAGGCTCCAGGATCAGGCATCTCCTAGTGACTCTGAGCCCAGGGCTGATGAGGACTCTGCCATTGGAGCTTTTGGCCTGAAATCTCGGAAGCGAGTCTTTACCCATCTATCACCAGAAAGTGAGGAGGATTGTGATCCCAAGAGGTCTTGCACTGATAGGTCCAACTTTGATCCCACTGGCTTTTCTGCAGATGAGGACAACAGAAGCAAATCAAGGACAGACTCTCTGCCTCCTGAGAAAGCAGAAGCACGTGTGCTCATCCCTCCTGAGCAGCATAGTTGTGTAGGGGATGATGATGTCTTCCTTTTGTCAGGTAACTAAGTGGCATGAATGACACTCCATTTGAAATTGAGATGGTTAAAAATGTGGGGTAGACAAAAACAAGAAAAAAACTTTTCTGTCTGATTATCTGAGGGAGAATGAGGTTGAGGGAGAGTAGGCTGTAAATTACATGGAATTAATTATCTGAAGAGACAGATTAGATCTGAGGAGTTCATCAACGGAGTATTGATGAAGGGTGGAAAAGCAGAGAAATGTGTAAGAGCAGAAGGCTGGAGGAGTTAAAATGAAAGTTTGAGAACTTGGGTGTAACTGTGAGCCTTCCTCTACAACTACTACCTTGTAAACATTGAGAACTCAAAAGTGAATAAAGGTGGTGTAAGGTAACTAGAATGCACAGAGTGTAATGCAAACTATGACTTGAAGGAAGCAGTAGCTTTTCTATTGCAATATATGTTGAAATTAGACCTGGTGATTTATTTGGGTTCTTAGTGCTGCTAGTTGCTTCTGCACAGCATCGAGCACTGAAGGTAATTGTCATAAGTTTAAAGCTTGGCTGCTCAGTACAGACTGGAGTTACTCCTCTGGCTGCTGGCATTTACTGGTGCTGCAGTTCTCTCTGCCTGGGTCTATGGGCCTGTTGAAAGTGGGCATCAGAAATTACTGCCTTGCTAGCAGTAATGTTGTAGTGGTAGGTAATTCATTTAAGCTACCTCCTTGCTTTTGCTGTGGGTACAGATGATTCAGCTGACCCTGGTGAAACAAAGTGTCTCAGCTCTTTGAGCAAGGCCTTGAGAGTTTCACATACTTAATCCAGTATTGCTCCAGAAATTTCAGTCAACTGTGGAAAATGCTTTTCTATAGTCAGTGCATGCCTTGAAGCATTAAGCTTCAGTGTATGTTTCCTCTTGAAAGGAAAAGTTTGTGTAAAGAGGCAGTGTCTCACTCATTCAACAGGTATTGCTGAGGAAAACCAGGCAGACTTAAAGCAATGTTTGTCTGTATTCAGGACAAAAGAGCAGTGTTTAGCCTTAGTCCTGTGGGAGACTTTCTGTACCTACAGACCTTGTATTTACATGATTATAACAAGTTGTCCAAGTAGCTATGCTTAGTAGAAATGAAGTACTTTCCCACGAAACCATCTAAGGTAATTGAGTGGTCTAAGAGATAATTCAAGGCTGCCCCTTACCTTTCTTGATGCCAGAAAACCACTGTGCCAGCCTAGATGTTTCAGATACAGTATCACTTGTACTCGTGCATCTTTTGAGGCAGAAAAAAAATCTGTGTATGAGACTTAACCTGAAGGTACTCTTGAGTTGTTAGTTTGCTGCAGCATTTCACTGTGCTTCTCCAGGTTCAACTCCACCAGTGAAGAGCGTGCTGTCTGCTAGCAGCCTGCTAGCACTGACCCAGTCTCCATTGCTGTGCCAGGGACAGACACCACCATCTCGGAGGAAATGTGTCCCAGGTAACCACCTGAGCTGGACAGAAAGGCTGGGCTTGAGCAGATGAGAACAAAAGCATTACTGTGCTGGAGATTGGTCTTAGTGCAAGAAGCCTGGTCTGTGTCTGCCACTTCTGCATTCAGTGTCTCCATCTCACAAGCTTCCAAGAAACTGGGCATAAGCTGGGAAGTTTGGAAAGGAGAGGAGGTAGCAATGAAGAAAGCAGCTTAGTGTAGGGAGCACAGCTTGCTGGTCTTGTTGTTTCCATTTGGTGTTTGGCATCTTGGAGTCAGCAGTAAACTTTATCAAACTGTGGCTTTAATTTTTTTCGTTCTGTTTTGTAGAAGAGGAATCTGATGCCTTCCAAATTTCTGTCAATCAGGAGATGTCTCCTTTCTACGTTGTGGCTTCCAGGAAGCGTCCCCTTAGCAGGACTTACTCACGGAAAAGGCTGCTCAGCTGAAGTTTGGAGCCAGAACAGTGTGGGAAACTTGGTATTATCCCATCTGTACGATATACTTTTTAACAATGACCTTATATTTGGTGCTGGACTGGAGCTGTCTTATGTTGGTAGGAGACCAACCAAGCATATGACAGTGGAAGTTGTATGTCTAAAAGCCTGAAATTGTTTTTTAGCTTCAACTGCAGCCTCTCTTCAGCCATTCAAAGCCTAGCTCAGTCTTTCTGGCACTTCTTGGGCATGTGGCAGCTGAGTCCTGCAGTTCTGCCAGTTAAAGAGAGTTGTCACTTTCCTACAGCTTTCTTGCAGAATAAACTGGTGTGAATTTTCATTGTGTCATTTAATCAGAAATCTGTCTTTAGCCCAAGTGATGAGCAAGGGATTGGGGCTGCAGGAAGAAGGATGCTGGAAGTAAATGGGTACAAAATAAGTTGTGTTCTCCTGCTGTGTATCTTGTCCTGCTGCTAACTGCATCCTTCTGTCAGTTTCATCCAGTTTGCCACACCTTAGTGGGAAAATAACAGGCAGATTAGCTCTGGATTGAATAAATTACTTAGCAATACTTGACAAATGATAAAAGAGTACAGAGGAGGGGAAAGATAATTTAGCTGGGAAGAGAGAAGGAGAGGAATTTGATTTTTTCCCTCTTTGTAGATCCTGGCTTGGTGTGTCTGTTCCTGGCCACTGCTGGGTTAGCATGTGCTGATGGAGTAATGTCATTGTCCTTTTCTGCAGACTTGCAGTGAGTCAGAGAGGACTGGCTGGTGAAACTTCCTTGAGAGGTAAAGCATGGTAGTGTAAGTGGAGATGACAGTTCAAAGGCTACCAAAATGAGTCACTGCCTCAGTATTGACTTTGTTGCCTGTGAAGCATGTGCTTGCCTTCTAATTCCACAAAGACAGCAGGAGCTGTGGTTTGCTGCCCGAGATATCTCCTGCAAGGAGCTAAAATTGTGCATTATCTTGGAAGTGCTGCATTTGTCCTTTAGGGCAGCAATCTGTGCCTGGCAGGGGACTGGGAAAGTCACCCTGCTGTGTCTGGTGAATGCAGAGGAAGCAGTGAGCTCTGAAGATGGTGTGAGGTCATCCTGAAACCAGGCAGGACAATGCTGGTTTGTTACATGGCTTTAAGGCTCTGCGGGACTAGATGGTATTGAATGGAATTTGTTTCCTGGAAGCATTATTTGTTGCAGGAAAGCTGTTTGCCAAGAGAGGGGGAACAGTGTGCTTACCAGGGATTGGTTTGCTTGTTGGAAGTACAACTGCTTCAGGGATTGATATATAAGCATGGAGCACCCAAGTCTACTACCTTCAAGTAGGATGGATACATCTTTGCTGAGGATCTTTTTCAACAGCAGAAAATAAAGGCTCTGAACTTAAATGTGCAGCTCAGCCCATATCCAGAGCCCTTAGTAATGACCCCCTCAAAGCCCCATCCCTAAAGGCAAGATCAGGTATGTAAAAGATCATAAGATGGTTGTGGCTTTGAGCTCTAGGTATGTTACTCCTGAAATGGTAGTCGTGTAGTAGCTGTGCTCCTGATTTCAGGGTGAAGCAGTGGCTTTACTTTTTCAGGGTCAGGCAGCCAAGTGGCCATTTTTCCCCCTTTTCCCTTCTTAAAGCAGGTATTTGGGGTTTCGTTTCCAAATACAATCCTGCAATTTAGGACTGACGTGATCCACCTCAAGAAGAGGGACATCATTTTCACTCTGGCAGATTTCATCTCCCTTACATCCAGACTGGAAGTTTTCTCAAGTAAGAAAATACTGCTTAAAGCAGCTTATAGGCTGGAGCAGAAAATGGCACTGAACCAGGGTTGCTTTTATCTTGGATGCTTCAGACAATTCTGCTACTGTCTGGAGATACTTTTCCTGCAGCACCTCTATGTAGGAAGTCTACCAGCTTTGGCTGTGAGCACTTACAAAGCAGGTATTTCAGCATTAAGTTCTGTGACAGCAACAGAACTCCCATGCAGTGAGGTTTAAATAGAACTCCATTTCTATGTACTCAGAATAAGTAACAACTGAAGCCTGTGACGAATGACTTTCATAAAACTTGTTCTGCTTTATTAGAAAAGTTACAGTAGAAATGTAAAAAAACCCAAAGTTACTACAAAAAACAATGTACAAGGTTCTGCAGGACTGCAGAGCATCTTCCTCTGAGGCTGCTAGGGCTGAGCAAGCCCCACAGCAGAGGTTTCCAAACTGTAAACAAGTTTTTAGTGTTGGAGACCAGGGTGGGAGGCATCTCCCACTTCCCAGTGTTTAAGCTGCAGAGGGTGTGGGAGGGAAGGTGTCCAGTCAGCACTGTGTAAACTGGCAGCAACCTGGGGAATGTAGGCTGGTGATGAAAAGTCGTGTCTGGTTCTTCCTCAGGCCTCTGAAATGTAACAGCTTTGTAGCCCAGCTGGCTTTTAGGGCAGGAAGGCTCTTGAGCTGATGTCAGCAATATCCGCTCCTACCTGCCCTGCACCTAGAGTGGGTTTTTCCTCACGTCTATCATTGCTGGGTGGTAAGGCACTGGGGTGGTGCTCAGGCTGGCTCTGCGCAGCTCCCGGCGGGGCTTGGAGGGAGGAGCGAGGCAGCGGGGCGGGTGCAGCTCCTGGGGCTGCCCTGCTCTCAGCAAGTGCTCGGCATCCCGCGGCCGAAGGTCCCCGGGGCTGTCGCTGGGCAGGGATGAACGTCGCCACGTTGATGGCAAAGGGGCGTGCACCAGGTCCCTGCTCTCATCCCTGACACAGGGGCTTTCTTCAGCCAAAGGCACCAGCTGCTCCCCGAGGCTTGGCTCCTCACAGGTCCCGTGCGCAGGGATAGCTCTGTCCCCGGCCCCGTGAATACTCCTCTCCATCCCTGCGGGGAAAGATAGGGGTACAGTAAGATGAGTACCAGGAATTCTGTTTTTCTTGTCAGAATCTGCCTGTGGAGCACTTGCTCAAGACCAGCACTGCCCATGACTCTGCTCTAAACTCTCACTGACAGGGAAAAGAATTTAAACTCCCTCACTTTTAAGGAGAGGCTAAGCCTGAGTTTCTCTCACCTTTGGTCTGTCCAGGATGGAGGTTCATGTTACTCAGCCTCTGGTTCAGCTCCTGGTTTGCCCACATATAACGGCTCAGCTCCTTTTCCAGCACCTGAATCCTTGCCTCGTACTGTAGCTTGCTGCTGGCCAGCCCCTCATCCATGTGCTCTACAAGGAAAAACAAGGCCATGTCAAGCTGCAAGCCCTGCAAAAAGCAAAACCCATGCCACCACTGCCTGGTTCAGGAGCTGGGTGGTTACCACGGCTCTGCTGGAGCAGTAACTGCATGTTCTGCTCGTGCTCCTTCTGCTGCAGGGTGAGCTGACGATCCATCTCCAGGCGCTGGCGCTCCACAGCTGCCTCCAGCCAGTACACCAGCTGCTGCTGCTCCTCCAGCTGCATCTCCAGCTCTGAGAAGGCAATGTGCTGCCTATGCTGATCCTCCCGCAGCGTCACCACCTGGCCAGGGTCCAAGAGCAAAGAGCATCTCAGCTCCTTCAGAGCCTGGAAGCTTTTCTGCACCCACTGAGCGTGAACAAATTAGGTTTCTTGGTGTAGCATATGAAGAAGTAGTGGGATGTCACAGCTGCCTTGCTGCACTGACATTGTGGGGCCACCCCAGGGATCCATATATCCTACAATTAGTTAATATTCTCTCCCAGGTGTTAGGACAGGTGGGGACCATGGTGCTGTGGCTTTTTTGCCTGACATTTCAGGGCAAAAGTACAGTAGCAGGCAGGCAGAAAGCTTGACAGTGGAGGAAAACGAGAGTGTGGTCAGATGCTACATTCCACACTAGCACAGAGAACAGCTGTCTCCTACCTTGTCAAAGTACTTGCAGAGCAGAGCTCGGGTCTCAGAGGAGGAGAGGTAGCTGAGTTTGGCCATGAGGTTCATCTCACACTGGGACAGCAGGCTGGCTGAGGCCCGCAGGACTCGTTGCCTGCATGTGATGGACTCATTCTTGTACTCAATGGCTGCATCCAGAGCCTCGATAGCCTCATCCAGCTGGAACAAGATCCGTTCTTCCTGCCAGGGCAGAGCTGCAGTTACTAGTCAGCAATGGGTTTGCTTTGTCTCACCCAGCCCTGACCTCTCATCACCTTGGTAGTGGTGGCAAGAAGCTGAGATATGCACAGATGGGGGATGTTGAGGGAGCAGCTGCTAATGACCCCACACTCATAAAGGAAAGAAGATCTTTACTTCTTTCTTACTACTTCATGCTCTTGCAAGCAGAGCAGCCCAGCCCAAGAAGAGGTACCTCTGGGGACAGCAGGGTCCCCTGACGCAGCTTGTTGTCCAGCTCCAGCCTCTGTTTGAGCAGCTGGTCCTTCTCCTGGCGCAGGTTGTTGATCTCCTGGCGGATCCGCTGCTGGTCATGGGCGCTGCCGTGACGGAGTTGCCCGTTCTTCTCCGTCAGCTCCTTTTCCAGGTGCTCCAGGCGGCTGGACACACGTACTATGTCATCTGTCAGGGCCTGCCACAGAAGTTTAAGGGGGATCTGCTCTAAAAGACCCCCAGCCCCTTTCAACTCCCTCCATAGGTCAAGTAATTCCACACACGCTTCTCAACACCACCTCATGCTGACTTGCAGCCCTCTGCCAGACCCAGGATGGCACCCAGCCCTTCCAGCCTCCTACCTCTACTGGAAATCAAGGAAGGATCTGAGGTGTTGCACTCTTGTCCTACCTGGCTGGAACGCAGTCGTTTGCTCTCCAGGCCATTCTTCTCCTGCAGCAGGGCTTCCTTTTTGGCCACAATAGCTTCCCGCTTCCGCAGCTCATCTTCCAGCTCATCCAGGGCTCTGCGCTGCTCAAGAACTTTATCCATCTCCATGTCCAGCCACTTCTTCTGCTCCTCAATTTTCTGATGGAAGGAGAGGCAAAGGTCACGTACATGTGTGCAGACAGGAACAACAATGCCCAGCACTGCCAGCCTGAAGAGCAGTGGGACTGAGATCAGAGCGAGTGTCTTGAGTCCATTTCTGCTAACCCCTATGGGCCAGACCTGGCTGTTTTTATCATTCTAGCTGCTCTGAGAAGCAGAGCTGAACTAAATCCACAGCTGTCAAGGAATCCTTGGGAGCTGCAACCCCCCTACCTTTCTGCTGGCAGACAATACTTCACAGTGTCTTTATCAGTGCTAGGATTTAGAAGAGAATCCTGATCCTGGACAGGATCTAAGTCTTCTGCTACTAAGTGACATTATGGACTCCACCTCAAAGACTGGATGGGCTATGTCCCATCTCAAATGAAAACCCCAGCAGCCTGCCACAGCAGACTGGAACAGGAGGGAGGTGGCAGGCTTGCTCTGCCTGTACCTGCTGCTGCTCCAGGCTGATGACGGAGCCATTGCTGCCGCTCCGACGCTTCCTCTGGAAAGCTGCGATTTCCTCCGTTTTGATGCGCAGGATTTTCTGATGCTGCTCGTGCTTCAGTTCCAGTTCCTGTATGGGAAGGAGCAGCTGTGAGCCTTGAGGATGTCCACTCTAGAGCTAGGGACTCAGGGCAGCTTATGTTCCCTGTTAGCTCTTTGGATACTCTTAAACAACTGGTCTCTCATCAGCCTTCCAAGACAATCCCAGACCTCACGGGGTCTACCTTGCCCAGCAGCTCGCAGAGCCCACCCATTATCATCATCATCCCCACAAACATGTCAGTAACACAGCTGCTCCTGTCCATTCCTACCTTGACTTGGTGCTGCTGCTTATTCACCTCCATCTCCAGCCGCCGTTTCTGCTCGCTCTCCTCCCGCAGCCGGCGCTGCAGCTGGCCCTGCTGCCGCCTCATCACCTGGATGTTCCTCTCCAGCTCCTGCACTCGCTTCTCGCTCTGGGCTGAGAGTGACACCAGCCTCTCTGTTGCCTGTTTCTTCTTGCACAGAACCTGCCAGAGGGGAAAAGCTGCCCTTGGGCTCGGCATCTTCCCTATGCCCTTTTGCATAGATGTCCTCAACTCTTCCTCTGCCCCCCTCCCCGGGCACACAGAGCCCTTCCCCCTCACCTGTGCCTTGCTCTGTGCGGCTGCCACACGTGTGCGGTATTCCTGCAGCTTGCGCTTCTCCCCCGCGTCCCGTGGCTCTCTGCCCTCCAGCTCCTGGAGCTGCTTCTGGCTGTCATTCAGCTCTGCCCGCACCTGCTCTGCCTCCTGCTCCAGCTCATTGATCTTCTGGCAGTACTGCCTGTTCAGAGCCTGGGCGTCCTTGCCTGCAACACACCCCCCCCTCTGCTGTGACCTCCAGGCCCCCTTCCCTTGCAGACAGGATCCTGCCAAAGGACAGACCTTTCCTCCCAGGTATTTCTGACTACAGAGACTGACTGCTCTGGGGATGGGATTTGGGGAGAGCCCAGTAGAAAGGGAGTCACTCAGCTGGAGGGATGGAGAAACTGCCTACAGGGAAGGACTGAGCATGGAAAACACAGGAAGAGAAGGTGAGGATAGGACTAGAGACCAAGTATTCAAAGTAGGAAATTTCACAGGGAAAGGATGCGCATTCCCACCAGTGGTTCTGCACCTGTCTTAACAAGCTCAGTGATCAGCTCCTCCTTCATGCGGATGTTGATTGCCAGCTCTCGGATCTTCTGCTGTGCTTGCACCAGCCTCCACTCTGAGTCCTTCCCTGGAACGCGCTCCCAGGGACTGAGCAGTGGCTCCTGCCTCCTGCGGATCACTGCAACACAGGTTCCTGGGTTAGAATGCTCTTGTCTTAGCAGCTGGGTAAAGAACAATTCAATCTCGGATCTGTAGCCAAGAACTGGCACAGCATCACCCAATTACCTGCAGCTTCCACCAGAGCATGCAGCTATTGCCAGACCCCAGAAGTTGAAGTTTGTCCTTAACAAGGGCAGCTAGACTGTCATCTGCTCCATTTTCCTCCTCTGGGTTCACTGTGGTGAACTGCCTCCCTATCAACAGCACCCATGAAACACCACCGGCCCAATAACCTATGGTTGCCACTTGCCTGTTGACAGCTCCAGCTGCTCTTGAATTGAGGGGGCGTTGCTTCCACTCAGCTCCTCACTCAACTTAGAAATCTCATTCTTGCTCCAGCTTTGAATCCCATTTCTAGAAGGAGCAGCAAATTAATCAGTTGGGTCTGGGTGCTGCCAGAGCTGTTCCCAGTAAGGGCCCTCAAGATCCACAGGCTTCAGAAGGAGAGAGAAACAAGTAGCTGTGGTCAGGAAGATGGTTTGCAGCTCCTTAGCAAGGAGGGAGCTGTCTCAGCACAGTCACAGACCCCAGTGCCAGGGTTTGCTTCTACAGCCTACATGAGAGCCAAGATGCAGAGGTGGGACAGCCAGGACACTGCACAGTGCAGGGACAGCCTCAACTCACCGGCGCCGGGACAGGGACCTTTTCCGTTCCCACTCCTCCTCCTCTCCTGAGGACAGCTCTGCTGGCTTCTCTGAGTCCTGGCCAAGCTCTCTCCCCAGCACTGCATCTTTGATCTCTGCTTTGCTGGTTGGGCACTGTGCATGGCTTGGGTGTGAGCCTGCTGTGTCTTTCTCCTGGTTGCTATTGAGCTGCTGGGGCAGAGAATTGGAATGACAGGAAACACACAATGTGAAAGCTGGTCTTAGAAAAAGCAGCTGTCTCTCAGCTGTGCATTGCTGCTAGAGAAAAAGAAAAGCAACAAAATGGAGCTGAGTGTGATTTCAGGAGAACTGCTGTGTTGCTGGACCCAGCTGAGCAAATCTGGGACCTGCCCGTAACACTAAAGTAAAAGCCTCAGTTCTGAAGCTGGGCTGGTTTTGCTGGAGTTGTGAATCTCTTTGGATGTGAACACTGACTGCAGTCCTCTGGACTATATCTCTGACAAGGCTGACGTTCAGTGGTGGGAGAAAAAACAGTTCACTCAGCGAAGAACACCTGATGGAAAAAAAGCAGCAGCTCCTCAATGGCAGTCTGGCACCCTCACCTTCCTGCAAAAGTCTCCTCCACTCTGCTCAGTGGCAAGAAGCCCCAAGGGAACCCCGCTGAGGCCATGGGAGAGGGCAGCATCCAGTGGGGCTGTGTGAGGTCTCTGGTCAGCAGTCACCAGATGAAGGTTTTCGAGCAGTTCTGGCACATGCAAATTTGGCATTGCCATCTCCAAGCGCACATGCAGCTCTGAGATCTTATCCTGCTGCTCCTGCAGCTTGTTGCTCTAGGAAGCAAGGAGAAAAATACGGTTTTGTACATGTGGACCTCAGACCTACTGCAGGAAGCTGGGCTGTGCTCTCCTGGGGAGGAAGGAGATGAGTGGAGCAGGTCCTTACAAGGACAGTAGAGCCAAGAAGTACCTGAAGCTTATACTGTTCCATGGCATCCTCCAGGGCAGCCAGGAAATCACGGTTCTCCTCCTCTAGGCGCTCCACTTGTCTCTGCAGTTTGGCAACCTGCTCATCTTTGGTGGACTCGCCCTCCTTTTTGGTGTTTACCTGTCCCCCAAAATACAAGAGCATCCACCTTTGTCCTTCCCTTCCCTCGCTGGACTCTGCAAGGGCACAGCAGCTCTGCAGACCTAGATTCTTCCTGCAAAATAAATCTCTCATCTACAGCTGAATCCAGCTTCTTCCCTTGCCTGGCTGTAGGATGGACAAAACCATTCTGCCTCCCTATAGCCTCTCAGACAAGTTACTTCTCCTCCTTGGCCTCTCCTGACCCTTGCGCCATACTGTATTGAGGCAGCTGCATTCAGTGGCCACCTGATGAACCCAACCTCAAAAGCTGCACCACCCCAAATGTTACCTGGGCTTTTGCCAGCTTTGAGCCTTGTGCCTCAGGGCTCTGATCTTCTGTTGAGGTGCTCTCAATGCCGCTATCCAGCCCAGCTGAGGTCAGCTCACTCCTCTCGCTCTCCACAATGCAGAGCCACTCCTTCACCTGCAGGACCTGCTCCACCGTCAGGTTACTGTCCTCCTGCAGCTCCATCAGCAGCCTGTACGCCGCATCCGTGCAGGTCCTGTAGTGTGCACACTCGGCCAACAGCCGAGCCGTGGGGTCCGGCGCGCAGCGTTTGGCGGTGGCCGAGCGGTGGATGATCCGGGTCTCGGAGCGGTGCCGCTGTTCCAGCGCCTTCTGCAGGTTCTTTATCTGCAGGTGAAGCTCTTCGACGTTCTCTGTCTCCTTGCGGCAGTTCACCACGGCTTTGTTCTGGATGTTTTGAGCCCGGCTGGCATAATTCAGGGTATTGAGGCTCTCATCGAAGTCGGAGGAGGATGGGCTGATGCAGGCTATCATCACGGTCTGGGCATTCCCCCCCAGAGAGTCTTTCAGGATCCTAGGGAAGAGCACAGTGATTAAAACAGCTGAAACAGAAAATAATGAAGGAACCAGAAGATTTCCAACCTTCTTCAGAGGTTAAGCCCAAAGAAAACAATATTTTTGCTCCCAGGCTGGTGTCCAGCACAAGAGAAGTGAGCAGAACCATTAAGCAGAAGAGTAATGTGTGGAGCACCGAGGTCCTGTCCCAGCTGTACCTGGTGATTTTGGAGTCCCTGTAGGGGATGTGGCTGCCCTTCCTCCGAGGGTCTCCCAAGGCACTGATGACGTTTCCCAAGGCTAGGAGGCCACTGTTGATCTGGATACTCTCCTTCAGCCTCTCCCCTGTGTTTCCTGTCTTCACAATTCGCTCCGAGCCTGCCAGGTCCACAAAGTGAAACTTGGAAACCAGGACCTGGCCTGAGGCAGGGATGCAGGGGGGCTGGTGGTGCAGGGGGAGGCGGCCAGCCCCGCGCCGCTGTTCCATGGTCATGGTGAAGATGGTGTGCGAGCGGCTCGACTGCCTGTTGATGTGGGTAGCTCCTGTGTGCTTGGCAGTGTTACCCATCTCCAGCAGGCTCAGCACCTCGTCCAGCCCTTCCACTTCCACCTCCTTCACACCACAGAGCACTGCAATGGCAAACAGAGCTATGGCTCAGGGATGGGCTGCCTGAGGATGCAGCTTCTCTGCACATCCTGGTACTGTCACCCTGCCTGTACCATGCCACACATGGAGTGGCTTTCCATACTGAATAGGACTAAGCACAGCAATCTGCAGGAGAGGGATGGAAGGAAAAGACCTGGCTCTGCCTTCAGCAATAGATAACCCAACCCTGACCTCAGGCATGGTAAGAAAAGGGAGCCTGGGAACCCACACATACCAACGTTCCCCTTGTCATCCTCCCGGATCTGGATGTCTTTGCTGGCTGTATCCACCTGCAGCAAGTCCCGAAACTCCTCCTTGTACACCTCCAGGTAGGACACTCGGACCGTGTAGTCAATGAGGTTGTTCTCATCAATGAGCCTGAATGTCTCAGCCATGGCTCGTGGGATGATGCCCTGCTCATCTTCATTGATGGAAGCTGCCAGAGAAATGGACGTGGTCATGGGGAGCAGGGAATGCCCAGGGAGGCCATGCTGCCCACAGGGACAGAGCCACTGGCAGGAGCCTGCCTGCAGCACATGTGAGCTGGAAAGGGCCAGCTTTGCAACCCTCTCACAGCTCAGCCTGGATTAAACATCTCTCTGAGTGTTTTTAAGCCACAAGATTTTGGGGCAAGTCCTGTCCTGCTGCTGTGCTGGATGCCACAAATGTCCCTTGTTTCCAGTCCTTCCTCAAGAGGGAAAAGGCACATTAGCCTTTCAGCAGGTAGCAAACACCATTCATGCAGCTACAGCATGCTGTCCTTTGAAGCCTGCATGACTCCACGACCTTTCCCAGCTCTGAGAAGTCTTTTTTGTGTACTTGCAGTCTGGCCACAGCACTCTGCTATCTGAATTATTAGTGGTTTTGCTTTTGTCTCCAACAGCCATAAAAAAGGGCAACCCCCAAATCTGGTGCACTAAGAGCCTGAACTGGGAAAGTGAAAACAGAGGTAGATTGAAAGTATGAAAACAGCATTTGCAAACTATGTAATTAACTAAAGCTTACTGAAATGTTTACAGTACATCCTCAGTCAAATATCATAATACCATTAAAGCAGTGCATGCAGGAGGAAAAGGTTTCCAATTCCCTCATCTCCCTTGCACAGACAAACTAACAGGAGGAACCCCTGTAAAACTCCCTCTCCTTAGGGCTTATTTCAGGACAAAGCTGATAGGTTCAAGTCAGGTGAAGATAGTGGTGCCATAGGTAGATCACCACCACTACCTCCAGACCAGGCATGGTCCTCTTGCCTGTCCTGCACTGGTATTGGAAAAAATCCACATGCTGTGATCTCAAATAAGGTATTGTCCCTGGGGTGGGCGGAAGGAAAGGCTGGTGGGGTGGGCTGGGTTGGATGGGGATGAGTGGTGGTGGTGGGTTTGAGGGGCTGGCAGAGTCAGGAGGGGAGGGCAAGGTAGAAGGACTGGATGGCATGTGGGAAGTGATGTAGATGGTGATGTTGGTGGAGTTGGGTGGAGAAAGCAAAGTTTACGGGACTGGTGAGAGTGGCAACATCGGTGAGGTGGGATGGCTGGGAGGGATGGGGATGGCTGGGAGGGATGGGGATGGCTGGGAGGGATGGGGGATCGGCTCGGGAGGGCGGGAGGTGGCGAAGGGGCCCCGCGGGGTCGGCAGATACTCACCGACGCTGGCCTCCCCGATGGTGTAGGTCTTGCCGGAGCCGGTCTGCCCGTAGGCGAAGACGGTGGCGTTGAAGCCGCGGAAGAAGGCCCGCAGCAGCGGCTGGACGCAGGCCTGGTAGACAGCGGCCTGCCCCGCCGCCTCGGGCAGCACGGCGGCGAAGCGGAAGCGGCGGCGTCCCAGCACCACCTCTCCGTTGTCGGCGTCGCCCCGCAGGCAGGGTCGGTGGCCCCGCAGGGCCTCCCGGGGCAGCAGCGGCCGCACCCGCACGGCCACACGCACCGCCGCCCCCTCCGCCGCCATGGCCGGAGCCCAGCGCGCCGCGATGGCGTCAGGCGGCTCCGCCCGGCGCTGCGGGGGAGCGGGAGCGGTGAGCGGCGGGGCCGGGGAAGGGGAGCGGGACTGCGGAGGGTTCGTGTCCGGGCCTCAGCGACCCCCACGGCAGAGGGGCAAAGGTCCGGCAGGGAGCGGGCGGGGGCATGGGGAAGGGGGGAGTGGCTGCGGGGGCTCCCGAGGCGCTCCATGGCTCCTGAGATGCTCCATTGCTTGCAAGAGACTCCGTCAGCCGTGAGACACCGCTCAGTCGCTCGTGTACCCCCTCGGTCACAAGGTTTCCCCCACGCCCGAGGTGCTCCATCGCTCATCAGACAGTGCTCCGGCACTTGTGAGATGCTGCACCACTTGTGAAGCAATGCTGTGCTACTCAGGTGCTCCAGCACTTGTGAGATGCTCCCTCGTGGGAGACTTCATCTCTTGTAAGAGGCTTTGTTGCTTGTCAGACAATGCTTCATCACTCGTGGCACACTCCATTGATTGTCTGACAATGTTGCATCACTTGTGAAATGCTCCACGACTTGTGAGGCGCTCCACAAAAGACTCCATCTCTTGTGAGATGCTTCATCACTTGTAGCACAATGTTCCATCACTTGTCAGACAATTCTCCATCACTTATGAGACACTCCACGCCTGTGAGATGCTCCACCACTTGTGAAACAGCACTCCGTCCCTTGAAAGATGCTCCATTGCTCACAGGACACTCCAATGCTTACGAGATGCTCTACCACTACTTGCAGGCATTCCCACGATCACTGTGGGGAAGAGACAAAGGACGACATGGCCCTGCCAAGGGACAACGTGCCGGAGGTGCAGGCGTGGGCAGCTTCCTGGGGTGCCATTTGTGGAGCAGCTGGTGCAGACAGCTGGTGCTTCCAGGCCGCTTGCTGGGCTGGCTGCAGTCACTGACGTATGTTCGGGACGATCTGAGCAATAGCAAAGTTTTTCATCCATCTGCCTGCAGCTCCCACTGCACCGCCCCTACGGCTGCGGGGAGGGGTATGGCTCTTGCAGGTCCCCTGGGTGCTGTGGGAAGTGCTGGCTCTTTGGCTGCAAGGAGAGGAGTTGCAGACAGCGTTGGGACTGCTGGAGAGGCAGAGCCACGCTCGGCATGGGGCTCCGGCTCCCGCTGCGTCGCAGTGCCAGCTTCACCCCTGACCACCCAGCCCTCATGGAGGTGCCTGGCCCCACTGCCCTGAAGGTGGAAGCAAATGTCCTGGTGATGGGAGGTGACAACGTGGGGAAATCAGGTAGGAAATGACTGTGAGCTGGGAATTCCCCGTTTTGCCCTGGGAAAAAAAAAAAAAAATGCCAAAAACTGCAGCAGCATTTGGAGAACAAACTGCAGATAGGAACCTGGCAGAGAAAGCTGGTGAGATGGGGCTGAGCTTTCAGATGTGGTGGGGACTTGAGATGGGGAAGTTGAGCACAACCTTGCAGGTGACAGGCAAGTGACAGGGGAAGGTATTTTCTGCTGAGCTGTGGTTTGTGCTGTGCCTCTGCTCTGCTCACAGACCACTGAGGGCTGGAGGAAAACTGAAGGTCATTCCTGTTAGTGGGGGGGCTAGAGGGTGATGGTGCCTGGCTGCTCAAATTTAAACAGGAAAATCTTTCAGGTTTTGTGTTGTTCTGATGATTCACCTTCTCCCCTCTGCAGCTCTGACTGTGCGTTTCCTCACCCGGCGCTTTATTGGGGAGTATGGAGACATGGGTGAGTGCCAGGCCAGGGCCAGGACAGCTCCTGTTAGGGACTGGGGACAGGAGGCAAGCCTGCTTCTGCTTGTGGAATTTCACTGCTTCCCATCCTCTCCTGCTTGTCTCCAAAGCCTTTGCCTGCTCCCATGGGCTGGATGATTGTATTTGTTCATTGAGTCATCTTGGTCCAGAACTGCTTATTGAGGTGCAAAAGGTTCTGGATGGCAGCTGGTGGTACCAGCATGCCTGAACTGCACTCTGGAGTGGAGGCAGGCTGGGGTGGTCACAGTTCTGGAGACCACCATGCTCTGCATGGTTGTTGACCCCAGCCTTGGAGAGCAGTCTTCCAGGATGGACAATCTTGTCCCTAGGAGGAGAAGACAAGGACTGAGGGAACACTCTGTGAGGATGATAATTTTAATTCTCATTTTTTTGGCAGAATTCATCTACAGCCACAACCTGACCATGGATGGCCGAGAGATTCTCCTCCACATCTGGGATGTTCCTAATTCCCAGGTGAGAGGACCTCCTTTTGCACTAGCTGAGGGAGAGAAAAATCCTCTACTAAAAATTGGGGGAGGAACCATAAGAATAGGCAAAACTCTGACGTCAGATAGTTTGTTGGCAACTAAACCCTTCTTGCCTGCAGATCACAGGGCAGCAGCATTGGTGCATCTGGTGGCAGGGTAGCAACAGTCACCTTAGCCCATGGTCCTCTTGACTGGGGATGCTGGGGCTGAAGTGCTAATGTTATCAGGCTGGGCTGAGCACAGGACTGTGCTGTCAAGGTGGAAATGCCTCTCTGAGTTCCCCCACACTGTTGTCACCTACAGCCTGCAGTGCTTGGTAGCTTGGTGATGAGGTGAGGATAGTGACACTCAAGTCCAAATTGTGTCCCCTTGGTGAGGTCAGCCAGGTCTGCTCTGCATTCCTTCGTACTCGTCTTTATCTCTGCTGCTGCTCACTGGCTGCCCTGGACCCAACAGGGTCAGAATCATCACACCCTGTGCTAACAAGCAGGAGTGGAGGGAAGGAGCCAGGTAAAGAAACCTTCCCTTTCTCTTTCCTTAGGAGCAGACAGAGGAGAGCTCCTCAGAGGAGAAGCGAATCCAGTGGGCAGACAGCTTTGTCCTGGTCTACAGCATTTGTGACCGTGCCAGCTTCAACATCCTGCCCCTCAAAATCCAGTTCATCAAGGCAACCAAGGAAGGGCAGAGCCAGGAGAAGGTGCCCATTGTCATTGTGGGCAACAAACGTGACCTGCACCACCAACGGGTGGTGTCCAGCGAGGAGGGACGGCTCCTGGCCCTCTCTTTAGACTGTGGTTTCTACGAGGTCTCTGCAGCTGAGACTTATCATGGGGCCCTCATGGTCTTCCATGGGCTGGCTGAGCGCATCCCTGACACCAAACTGGCACTGAAAAAGGGTACAAGGATTCGTGGCATTGTCAAGACCATGTCAGCTGTGTTTGCCCGTAAGCGAACAGACTCCCTCTGAGGTACAGCCTGGGTGTTTCTCTCTGTGCTGCCCAGCTGGACTGATCCTCCTTCCTGGGTGCCTGTGGAGATGGTGTGAACTTCTCTAAGTACGGTGGGTTCCTCACTGCCTTCCTAACCTTAGAATCTGGGTCTCCTGCCATACACGGCTGGTGCAGCTGAGGCCTGTAGTGCCTTCCTCTGCTCCCCTCTGTAGAGCTCTTGTCTCTGTGGTGGGACAGGTAGTGGGGCAAATTCTCTGCTCTTTGCTGTACCAGATTTTTAGGGCACCTTCTGCTTTCTCCCTTCATCTTTCAATGCTGGAGACAACCAGGTGATCTTGCTGCTGCTGCAGGCTTCATCAGCCCTGGGCTGCCAGAGAGCAGGGAGAACATGCTGCTTCTGCATGGGCAGCCAGCTCAGTGTCACCCCCTCCTATCCTGGGTTTCTTGTTCCCATTTAATACTTACCAAGTTCCTGCCTTGGTCGCAGGAGCAGCTGCGACCTGGCAATGGGGGGGTTTCTCCACCAGGGAGCCACCATCAGCTCCTATGTGCCCATCACTGTCCAAGTGTCCAGAGCCTGTGGCACTGCCTGAACCCCAAGGACCTCAGTGAGGTTCCTGTCCCACCTGCCATGCTTTTGAACCATCCTGCATGTGGTCCTCTGTCCCACAGCCTTTCAGCAGTTGTAGCAGATTCCCTTGCGCAAGTGCCATACCGGCTGTGCCTGGGAAAAAGCAGTCTGGTGGCTCATTCCCAGGATGGGGTCTCCTACCAAGCCACTCTTTCTTTCCCTGGGGAGGAGGGGAGGTGGGGAAAGAAGATGCCAGGCTCCTTGCTGGACCCTTCTGCTGCTGGGTGTATTTTTTCCCTGCCTCTCCCCAAACCCTTCCCATGGTGTGCCTGGGAAAGCAACGTGTTGGAAGAGGGTTTGTGCGTGCAGGACAGACAATGATTGCTCTGCTCTGTTCTGGAAATGCAATAAATTGTCTTTGGCAGGAAGCCCCCAGCTCCTTGTGACTGTGAATAATTTGTACTTGGGGCATGGGAAGAGACACGTTCTGTGCTGGGCACGAGATCCCACTGGCCCCGTGACCACGACCTGAGGGTCAGTTTCCTGTACCCGTTCCCTCAGCCCTGGATTGGGTGTCTCACCCCACTCTTCTCCCTTGTTTTGGTTGCTCTCTCTCATAAAGCAGATGTGCAGATGGGGCAAACAGCAGGTCAGAAAGGTTTATTATTGCAGTGGATACAACAAGGTGCTGCGGGAAGCCAGGTGGTCCTGCAGGAGAGAAGGGCTCCAGGAGCTCCATTTGTTCTCACCAGTTTTCTTCCTGATCTCACCATCAATCCCACCATTGGTTAGACTTTGGTGCTCAGGGCTTTCTGACTCATGAGACCTTGGTTAGTGGGGACCTTCAGCCCCTCCATGGAGGAGCACTCTGTAGCCAGGGACGGGCCTTGTGAAGGGGGACTGAGCGAGGAAGGATGGGGAACTTGGCTTGCTGTGGTGATGTTTGATGGCTTTGCTGTCCTCCCTGCTCTGTCTCGGCATCTCAACACCCCATCTAAGTCAACACTGTCTTCTCAATAGGGACCAGAGTAGCCCAGTGCCAGGCCTTGCTGGTCCCTTTCTCTCTTTTCTGGTCTCACTGCTCTTCCCACATCTCCCTCACCTCTCTGGTCCCATCTACCTCTCCTTTTCTGCCACCATAAGGGCTTTTGGCTGCCTTTATCCCCCATCCTGACCCCGATGTACTCCAGGAGAAGACATCCTATGACATGTCTACTACTTTGAGCTCCTGTCCTGGTACAGGGGTATATGCAGGCAGGTGGTGGGGGTCAGGGCAAAGCGGTGCTGGGGAGGAATGATGGGGGGGGGGGGGTGGGATGCTCTCGCTCATCCCGCTGGCTCAGTCCTTCTTGAAGGCCGGGCTGTAAATGTTGCCATAGTAAGCCCGGCTGTACATGGCCTCTGGGCCGAAGCGGTAGGAGCCCTCACTCACGCGCCTGTTGTAGGGGGTGAAGGCGGATTTCCGGGGGACCGAGTACTCGGGCTCGAAGGCTGGGGCGCGGTAGAAGTTGTGCCGCAGGAAGAGGGGGTCCTCGAGCCCCAGGAAGGAGAGGGGGTGATGGCCGCGGTACATCCGCCAGTCATCCCGCAGCTGGGATTTCTCCTCAGTTGTGTGGGCCACGGGTTTGGTGTCCTCCTCCTTCTGCTCCGTCTCTGGGCTGGGTTTGCTGGACCCGGTTGCCTCCTCTCCCTTCACCGACTGCCTGCGGAGCTGAGAGATGGGGTGAGCACCTGGCCAGGCTGTACCCGCCTGCCAGCCCTGCTCTCCCTGTGCTGCACAGCCCCCTCCACTTGGGAGACCTCAGGACAGGCCAGTTTGTCCCCAGAGGGGTCCCCGGTGCAGGGGAGTGACTGGCTACAGCCTCTGAGCAGCTGCAGTGGAGAAATAGTCCTGGGGGAGTAGTGGGATGGAAGCAGAAACAGTCTCAGCCCGAGCTTTCACCTTCCCAGGAATTTGTGGTGACACCCTGGATTGACCATGACCCGTGTAGAAGTGCCACCACTGGGTCAATGTGGGGACGACTTGCTGCCACAGGTTGGGAGATGCTCAGGAAAGCAGAGGTGACAGAGGTGTACCAACAGCAATCCATCTCCCTGTTTTGGTACCTCCGGGCACTGCCCAGCACTATAGGCAGCTCATGAAAAGAGGGTGGGCAAAAGGGGGGGATTTGCTGGAGATGGATGAAACTTGCCTGGGGACAAACTCACCGGCACATAGCTGTACAGGGTGCCCAGCAGATGCTTGGGGGCACTGACAAGGGTCCCCCCAAGAGCATCAACTGTCTCCATGGCCTTGGAGAGCCTGCGGGGAGTGAAGAGGATCAACCCCTCTGCCACATCCCAGGCCACAGCGGGGACCTTCTTCACGCTGGAGATTCCGGAGGTGCAGGCATTTTGTAGGTTGTGTGCCACGCTGCCCACCAGCCCAGAGCTATCTCCTGCCTGCTGAGAGAGACCAGCTGAGCCACTGGCTCTGTCTCCAGGGCAGGACAGGGGTGGCCCTGAGCTCCCAACCCCTACTGAGCCTGAGCTCTTTCAGCTCGCTGCTTGCAAGAGCCACCACAGCCCTTTACAGCAGGGTCACTCCTTGTTTCCCCACCCCCAGACCCCCAGGGACCCCCCAGTTCGGGTCTGCGCTTCCACTGCCGGCAGAGGTGAAGGGCAATGACCCCGACCTGCTGCTTCCTGTCCCACGTCCCCATGGAGCTAATGCTGGGACCTTTCCCAGCCCCACCAGCTCACACCACCCCTGGCTGCTGGGATCATGGAGGGGGCGGGTAGGGGGGTGTTTATTGGGGATGTTCAGGGGCTTGCTGGGGGGACACCTCACAGCAGCAAAGGAGTCTTGAATATAGAAGCCAAGGTGACCCAGCTCAGCACAAAGGCTGCCTCCAGCTTTGGGGTTCTGGGAAGGGGACCCTTCCTCACCTCCCCCAAATCTGCTGAGATTCATCA
Organism: Heliangelus exortis; assembly: GCF_036169615.1. NCBI lineage: Eukaryota > Metazoa > Chordata > Aves > Apodiformes > Trochilidae > Heliangelus > Heliangelus exortis. Next base: position 8,209,931 of record NC_092432.1, read on the forward strand.
GGGATGGAGTCCTACTTCCCAAGGGTATGGGGGAACATTATGTGGGCAGGAGCACACTTTGAGGTGCCCCTGCATAACCGCCCCCCCTTTTCTCTTTACCTCCTTGGTGTGGTTGTCATCTTTCTTCCCTGCCTTCTCCTGCTTCTGCTCTGGTGCCTTGCTCTGCCGCCGGCTCAGCCACCCACCCACAGTGCTCTGCTCATCACCGTGGACCTGTGGTGCCTCGGCTGTGCTTGGCTTGGCCAGGCTGCCCTGGAAGGGGAGCAAAAAGCCACCACGCAGGGGGAGTTGGTAGGTCCCAGTGACCCCATCTGATTTAGCCTGAGGATTTCACAGGGTCCTGGGGTACACAGGGAGCAGAGGGGCTCGTTTGTGCATGTGGGAAAACCCACAGGCAGTTCGGAACTTCAGGATTTTGGCACGGGACAGGGAAGGGGTTCCCACTGCAGCGATGGGTGGTAGAGGAGAGGTGCCTCCTTCTCATCGCCCTCTCTAGGCCTCTAGAAGGGCTTTTTTTTGCTTTAGGGAGGATGTTATGGCAGGGCCGTAAATCAACAATATACATTGGGAGCTGGATAAAAATAACTCATCTAACATGGTACAAATTTGTGTGTGAATTTGCAGCAGGAACTGCGGGCCCTGGCTCGTCCTGATGACTGGGGGAACCACCCTGCCCACCACTCTGCTCTTGGACATGCTCCAAGGAACCTGAAATATCTCATCTGAAAGCAGGATCAGCCCAGAAAAGGGTATGGGGGAGCAGGATCACAATGGGTAGGTTTGGGCACTCACCACGATGGGGACCCAGGTGACCAATTCCTGCCCTTTGGCTTTGGCTCGCTGGAGGCCTTGGGTGGTTTGCTGGTAAGCGTGGTAGGAGATACTGCTCACCAAGGCACCAATCCGGCCCAGGGTGCTGGGATTGTCGGCAGCACTGGGAGCACTTGGCTGCTGCTGTGAGACCTTTTCTTCTGACCCACATGTCTCTTTGGGTTTCTGATCTAAAGGCAGAAGAGGCAGAAGAGCAGTTGGGGGGGGGGGGGGGGGGGGACGGGAGGTTACAACCAGGTGGGACAAACCTCCTAGGCAGTCCTACACCAAAATCCATGGATTTCCCCCTAATCCACCCCATAATCGAGGTGTTACCCCACATGTGGATGGCCCTCCCCATACACCTTTAAATGGGGTTTGGACATCAGGACTACCTGCAACTTCATCCTCCTCTGGCAGCATGTACTCCATCAGCTTCTCCAGCCCTCCCAGGGCTGTGTCGACTCCCGCAGCTGCCATCTGGCTCACTGAGCTCCTCCTTGCATACTTTGCTGTTGTTTCTACAGTGCTCTTGGTGACTTCCAAGCCTTCTGCTGCCAACTCCTTGATCTTATCCACGGAGTTGCCAAGGGTGCTTTTGGCATTTTGGAGTGGAGTGGAGATGGTGTCCTTCAGTTCAGATGCGAGCTGCAGGTGGAGTGATGGAGAACAGCCCTGCTGGTGTGCTCAGGGTGGCACAGGACAGCTGGAGGAACCGTGGGGGCCTCACCCATGGCCATAATACCAGAGAGCTTCAAAAGGGGCATAAGAGCTCTCTGCAACCCAGGCTGGAGGTAAGCTGGCAGGGATGGGACATAGGATGCTGTTGACCTATTTTTGGGTCTCAAAAATTGAGACCCTATTTTCACTTCAGCCATTCCCTGGGCTGCAGGAGCCTACGGAGGAGTTCTTGCATAGAGGAACTGCCTTGTTTTATGCCCAGCAGCCCATCACCATCCAGAAACAAGGCTAGGGGAGGAGAGGTGTTGTGGGCTCTGCAGAGGGGTTCCAGACTGCCCCATCTGTGACTTACCTTGTCAACAGGATACTGGAGGGCAGGGATCTTCTCCTCTAGGTGGTCCAAGCCCCGGCAGGCCAGGTCATTAGCCACAGTGACTGTCTTGGGCAAAAGCAGGGGGGTGGGTTGGTCAGAAAAGCTCTGGAGCTGTGCTAGGGGTGCTGCCAGCACTGTCCCACCAGGGAGGCTCAGGTGGCTCTCCTTGGCCATGTGTCCCCCCTCCTGTAGATGGACTCACACTGAGGTTCCAGCTTGCGCACCACGGGCTCCACGCTCTTCAAGGCCAAGGCACCAGCACCCTGCACGCCCCGCTCATAGACCTCACACACCGAGGCCACAAGAGGGTGGGCTTCCTTGGTGCTGACATAGGTCCTCTGGAGGCTTTCACAGGTCGAGCTCACCACTGGCAGCTGCAGGACCCTCTGCAGCACGTTCTCCTGTGCATCACAGATGGACATGGGTTAACCCTTCCTCGAGGAATGGGCCTTTGTCCACACAACAGTAGGATTTGATGTGTTGCACAGGGGACCTCAGCTCACACTGACAGAGGAGGACATTTCTCAACCCCCTGGGTGAAGGTCTCACAGATACATCGCCTACAGCACAGTTATGGACAACCAGGCTGGTGGCTTCCACCTAACGAGCAGGAACACCACAGGCAGTTGGAGGGGTGATGGTACTCACTTCCATCATCTCTCAAGCCTGACTGTCCAGGCACTCCCTCTAACTTCACCCCCCTGGTTCTGCTGCTTCTTCCATCTGACTCAGCCCTTGCATCTGCCTTTGAACCAGCAAAGTCCCTTTTGCCTCTGTGGCACCTCTCTCTTGTCACCACTGAGACAAGTATGGGATATGGACCACAAGAAAGAGAAAGGTAGAGGAGCAGGTCTGACTTCATGGCGCAAAGGGCTTTGCTAGGAGCCATTAAAGAATGCACCAGAGCTCTCTGGGGTGGCAAAGTACCATGACCCTACACTTTGCTAGCACAGGTGACAGGATGACAGTATAAACACCTGTGTGTGCTGCCAGTGCCAGAACATGGCTGGAGGGAGATCCCTCAAAGCTGGGTGAGCAGGATAAACCTGCAGCTCCCACCCTCCTGCTCTCAGCTAGCGCCCACCTGCCAAGGTGAGACAACTGAGAGGTTGCAGCCCCAAGGGAGGTCCAGGGCAAACGTTGGCTCCTCACAGCAGCCATGAAGCAAGTGCACGGGACGGAGCTGAAATAAAAGGTGAGCTTTGCCCTGATCACTGCTGGGCAAGAGGTGAAGTTTGTTCCACTTGCGACCATGATTGGACTATGAATCTTCATCTTTGATAAAAATGGAATTGTTTTGTGCTATGTTATGCTAGTTTCAGCCTGGGGTGCGGGCAGCTCCTCACAAATCCTGCAGTTCAGCATCCCAGGGGCTCCAGCTGTTTGGAGCAGTGCTGCATCCACAGCTGCTGGAGGTTTGGGGTCTGCAGAGGGGACACAGGTAAAGGACAGGCACTGCTGCCAGAGATCGCTGAGGGCTCACGTCAAGTCAAGGTAGCCTTCTTGATTCTGAACTATTTAATTTCAAGCAAGTAAAAGGTTATCTTCTTTCCCTTTGGTGACACTCTGTATTACTGCAGGTGAAGGTCCATATGCAGATATGCAGGAGGACACAGGGGACAGAGTGAGATGTCACTCATCTGTCAGAGCCGGTAAGCGGTACGCTTGGCACCCCTCTGCCCTCCCCTCTGTCCCTCTTCCCATACCCACCTTAGCATTTCCATTTGGCAGAGCCTGATTCTTCTTCGCTGTCATCACGATGTATCCACCTGCAAAGCCAAGTTGGGAGCCACAGACCCTGCTGCAAAGGCAGAGCTGGGCCAGGGCCCCTGCACCGCCGAGTGTGGCAGGGACAGGAGCTGGGCTGAGACACACACCTCCCGTGGGTGCAATGGATGTGGCATTGCCTAATGCTTGACTTTTTACCAGTTCAGCTGTAAAAGCAATGACTCCACACAGCCCTCCCCTGCTACTGTGTCTCGACAGCCAGAGATGCAAAGGATTAGCTGGGAGGCTTCTAGTTTGGAGGAGCTACAGTGCAAGGCAGGGTACAGGGCACTGGCAGAGCTGTGGAAGAAACTCGGAGTGATCAGGACAGCAACAGATGTGCATGAGGGCCAGGGTGAGAGATGCAGGCTGAGAAAGGGGAAGAAGGCAAGGCATGAGCAGAAGAGGAGCTGTGGGTAGGGATGCAGGGCACACATCAGCCCTGCAGCTCTGCTGCTCACCATGCCAGTGCCTGATCCTGCACAGCCACAGCTTGATGCAGGGGGCAAAAGCACCCCAAAACACCCAGATCCACTGCTCCCAGCTCCGTAACACCCAAAAGCACACCTCCAGCTCCCACCCTTAGCACAGACACTCTTTTCTCAGCAACAGATGAAATTCAGGAGACTTAGGGAGTGTGAATGATCCCTGCTGTCCTGTGAGTAGTGCCTGGTGAGGTGCTACTCACCGAGGGGCAGCTGTCCCCAGCAGAGCAGGAGCAGAGGGTGGTGGTTGCTCGTCCCTTCAGCTGCGTCCTATGAGAGTGATGCTCGGTGCCCCAACCACTATCACCACAAGGCCCCACCTCCCAGTTGCGTGGGTTTGGGAGCTGGCTGGTTGTGGTGGAAACTGTCCAAAGAGCTCCCTGAAGCCACTGTAATTTGGAACAGATGATGCCAGAAAATCCCCTTTGTTGTCCTCCCTGCAAGGACCAGAAGCTGAGATGCACAGGAGTTCAATGCCACTCCACCAAGAGGAGATAAAGTCACCCTGGGACCTCGCCACCTCAAAAGCAACAGATCATGAGCAGCCAGGGAGCAGGTGAGAAGTCAGGCAGGGCTTGATATGGACAACAAGGGGATGATGAGTGCAGAAGAGATGAAAACCTTTTTGTATTTCTGGAGCCCCTGTTATCCCCCATGGTGAACCAGGATCCTGTCCTGTTGGGAGGCAGACAAAGAGTATAGTTTTCTCCCTAGGAAAATTTATTAAGGACAAGGAGCAGATGGCAGGAATGGGGGACATATCCTGCACACAACAATCTATTTTGGCCACGTTTGCAATTTCTAAAAAAATCCAGTGAGTATTTTGGGGAATAGGCTTTTAGCTGAGGGTTAGGGCAGACATTGCATGAAGAAAGCTCTAGGCATTTGCAGTAGTCAGAAAGAGAGGAAAAAATGAGGTTGGAAGTGATCTCTGGAAGCTACCTTATCCAACCTTAAGCCACCTTATCTGATCCTTACTCAAAGCAGGGATTGGGCTGCTGAAGGTCTCATCCAGTTAAGTCCAGTAAGATTCCCACCTCTCTGGGGCCCAGCTCAAACAGGATAACTTCTGTTGCAATTTCTGCCTGCCACCTCATATCCTTGCCCTGTGCACCTCTGAACAGAGTTTGTGCTCGAGTCTGTTATGGCACATGCTCCACATACTCCTAAACATCTTCCCCTCCTAATGTTCCTTTCTGTGACTCTCTTCAGGTCATTAAGATCCTCTGCTGCCGGGGGCCAAAAAATGCCACAGTTCCCTGGATCTAGAGTCACAAGTACTGCATGGAGAGCCATGGGGGGGCACCCTGCCTGTTCCCATCAGAATTAACAAATCCATTGTGGTATTGATTGAAGAGAATGAAGACAACACCTGTGTGAAGCAGTGATGAGTGTTGGTTATTAACTACAGAGATCAAGGATGAGCCACACTGGAGATATGAGGAGCCCATGGTAGAAAGAGGACAAATGCTGAGTACAAAGCAATAACCCCAGCCCAGGGCTCTGCAAAGCTCACAGCCCTGCCTGGTTAGATGGGTGCAGAGGACATGAAGGTCCTGGGCTGCCTCCAGCACCAGGCTGAGTCAGTCCCTGCCCTCCAGACAGGAGGACAAAGGGCAGCTGCCTGCTCCAATGTTTGCTCTCTTGGCACCGAGACATTTTCCAGCCCCTTTGGCCTTGCTAAAAGAGCAGCGAACATGCCAGCCTTCCCCCTGCCTTGGCTGGAGCTGGGATAAACAGACAACAACACAGCCTCTGCCCTGCTAACGCCTTTGCTCATCCCCTCCCCTTCCTCCAGGGCAAAGGCTCTGCCAGCTCCGGGCTCTGCAGTGCAAAGGTACCGCGGGGCTGCTGCTCCTGCCTGCACCATCACTTTCTGTGTTTCTGCAGGCAACATTTAGAGCCTGCCACATCAGCCCCTGCAGCAAGCAGCTTTACACCCTTGTCTCCACAGTTCCATAGCCACTGATACACCAGGGTGAGGGGGTGGTGAGCCAGATCCCCCAAGACCGGCACGGCATCTTTATACTTAGGTCTGGGAAGGGGCTGGAGATGTAGCTAATTTATTTCCATGGTCTGTAACAGGATCAGCTAAACCTAAACCACTGTTGGTGGATGTCTGTCCATTTTCTTTTAAGGGCTGCCTTCCTGGGCAATCCACTCAGTCTTTTATTTACAGTTCAAAAAAAGACACCAGTGTGGCTTAATTCTCCTTTGCTGCAATATAAAGGTATTACCTCCTGGACAGATTTAGAGAGCAATAGCCTTTCTCTTGGCAGTCAACCATTTAGACACTCTAAGACTTCTCACACCGTCCCCCAGTCACTTTTCCTCTACAAAACTGGTTCATTTGGTCCCTCCCTGGAGATGTTGGTGTTTAGACCTTTGATTATTCTTGCCGCTCACCTGGGAATCCCAAATGGCTCACACCTTTCTTGGAATATCATTTCAAGCACGGTATCAGCATTAGGAAGGCTTTGTCTGTAAGCCGAGTAGATGACTGCGTATCTCAGAAGACCACTCTTTACTGTTTCCATTATGAAATGTGTACAAGAGCAGTAATTTGGGAAACTCTTGCTAAATCACTGCTGAATGCAATGCTTTATACATTGTTCAGGAACTGACATGTTAGAGCTTCCAAGTTCACAAGGCTCTTACTTCAGGGGACAAGAGATAACAGCAAGTTTGGTTTAATGGCTATCCTGGCTCCATCCCTCCCCACCTCAGCTGGAGATGTATATGCAGCTTTACTTGGTACTTGCATAGTTATTTCTTCATGTTTTCCCGAGTGAAATGTAAGGAAGTCTGAAGCACCTGGCTGCTATTGTGAAAGGAAAGCTCTATAACCCAAGTTTAGCTGTAGACAATATCTCTTTAATAACATAATCTTTCAAAAATTCAGAGATGGGAGGGAGGATTCCTCCTTCAGCATCTCTTTTCCTCACTTTTAAGTTACACACACAGACACGGTGTCACACTCCTCGGTTTATTGCTGGTGCTCAAACAGCTGCCCTTGTTCCAACTGCTGTGTTAGATACAAAAAAGAAAAAAAGGCACTGAAAGGATTTTTTCCATCTGATTATGATTCTATGGCTTCAGTCACATCAGGTTAAGATACATTAAACTGCAGTCTCCAGCTGGGGAGCAGAAGGCCAGTGTTAGTGGTCAACATTAAGTAAAGAGAGTTACTCCTGTAAGCTCCAACCCGTGTCATACAGAACAGGAAAGGTAAGGTTAAGCCAGGCTGGAAATTCACTGCCCCATCTCCCAGGTTCTCTACTTGCTAATCCATGCCACTCTACAGGAGAATCATCAAAGCCTGGCTCATGGCTTTGAGGTGTTTGCCTGGCACAAGGGAAACAAAATCTTCTCCCTTGGCCAGGCACAGGAAGGTGTGGCTGGCTAGAGGTCACAGCACTGTGTCAATCCATTTCCCTTTACCTGTTACACATGAGAGAAAAAGAAATCAGTTTTCAAATGAGTGAAAGCAGTATTTTGTATCTGAGAGCTCCTCTGAGAGGGACTGAAGACATTGTTTTGGTGTTCTGTTTTGTTTGTTTTTTTTCCCAAGAAGATGAAATTCTGTAGAGAAAAGCTGGCCAAATCTTCCTTGACAGATCATCAAGATTGCTCTTCTTTAAAGAGACTGCTACACACACAGAGATGATAAACCTGACCAAAGGAGGGATGGGCCCCACAATGCCTGGAGCTCAAAGGCAAATGGAGTAAAGAAACAAAATAATTCCATTGTTAAAAAAGTGAGGAAGCCCTTGAAGACAACATATCCCATAGGTAATGCTGCATGATAATTAACTCCCAGTATGCTCTACTTTTAATGGTCTCGTTTCCATATTAAAAAGAAGAGCAGCTGCAGGCCACATTTGGTCTTCAAGCACACTACATTATCCTGTACAGTAGTCTCATTTTTCAAACACTTCATTGGCACGCTAACACTTCAGATTCAAACTGGAAGTAATTCCAACCACAACAACTTAAGTAAACTGGGAAACTGCCTTACCTTGCCTACTCAACTCCCCAGCCTTTTAATAAAGGAGACAAGCACCTTTTAATTTCTGTTTTCAGACAGCATAAGAAATAATGAGAGCACCTTGGTCCAGGTTAATCTCTGTTCACCTCTCCTGACAGATTAAACAAGGAGTCCAGAAAGTAGCAGAACACACAGGCCTAACTCTTAGGAAGAAAAATGGTATTTTTAACTCCTATATAATGTGCAAATTTTTCCCAGATGGTGTCAAAACTGGTACTCTGCCAAGTCAGGAGCAACAGAGACTGCAAGCCCTGTTAGACAGCTGGAGACAGCATTTCTCTAGACCACACTGCCAGACAATCACTACCAGTAAGGTAAGTGATGGGCAATGACAAAGCTGCAGGGCAAACATAAGGCATTTTCAAATGGTAGAACCCATTCAACCAGTGAGGGAACACACAAGAAATTTTATGGTCCTGAGAGGGGAAGATTGGGAGAATCAGATAGAAAATCTAAACCATGAATGCCCAAATCAGGTAGTAGGCTTTTTATCTCACAGGGGATTCTCACAATACCACAATAAACTCCATTCCCTTCCCTCTGGGAGCTTACACAACTAGAAACACACCCTAGTTGTTGTTTTTGCAACAACTTGCAGTTTTTCTGACTCAGAGAACTCTAAGCCAGGCTTCTGTCCTTAACTGCAGGTTCCAAAGCTCCTTATTATACTGGTATTTTTCACATAAAGTGAAAAGAGCAAAACAAGCTCCTCATCACAATATGATTAATAGAAAATTGTTGCACTTGGAATCACAGAGGTTTAGGACTTAAGGTGAGTGTGTAATGGGAAATTCAGTGCTTGTGAGCAGCTCCAGGCTCAGAGCTTTGGAAACCCAACTCCCTGCAAATCACAGCATCATCAGCACTCAGACAACCTTCTCCCCCATGCTGTCCTTCACCAAAGCCTTCAGCCATGGACTGCTGGAGCAGTCAGACTCAGTGGCCAGTGGTCCTTGGATAACATTATTGAACGGAAAGAAGAAAGTGCTGATTCCCTGGGACACAATTTGGCATTCATGAGACTACAGATCCAGTGTCACCAGTGCATATTACAGAAGTCATGGGAAGGACAGATCATGCCACTCTTCAGCTACCATCACACTGCATTCAAACCACTGCCTAGAGGTAACAGGATCCATCAACCCAAACCCATCAGAACACTCATTCTTGACTTCAGGCCATTTCAAACATGGCTCCTAACTTGCCTGAGCCCACTATAAAAAATCAGTAGGAACCTTTGATTGGTGAATTCCAGCTTTCCAGTGTAAACACAACTAGTTATGAGTCATATACCTATTAGAGTTGCCTATGCAGCTATTTCACAACCCTGTATTAAAACATAGGAACATCAATATTTCCTTATCTAGCAGCCATGTTCCAAACACTGTTCCTGTTTGTGAAATATCACCCTGCCTTCTCCCATCTCCACTCCATCAGGGAGTGTGTCATGGCACCAGACAAAGATACAGGGAAGGAAAAAGGGTAGAATTCACTCATTCAGAGGACAAAATTAATCTTCAGGTTACTGTGAGACATGTTCATTCTGAAAGTGCTGTATGGAGGATAAAAACCTATCAGTATCAAAGCTGTTGGCTCACTGAATACTATGGAGCTCTTTTTGTCACTGTTTCAGCTTCAGATGTGGGCTTGCTAATGTGAGAATCCCCACCAGTGAGGAGAGTACACCACAGAACCCAATCACTCCTGGGTTGGTCTTGTAGATTCCTAACGTATCCAAAGGGCCTGAGAGATCACAGAGATTCTTCATCAAGTCCAGCAGCAAAGGAGGATGTTTTTTCAGGATCTGAAACAGCAGATGGAAGACACCGTGCAAACTATCACATTTCACACCGTTTAGTTCCTGACTGTATGTGTCCCACAATAAATTCTCCTTTGTCTTTTCCTCCTGCACAGCTTCTTCCAGCCTCCAGGAGATCTCGTACCAGTCCCTGGCTAGATTCAGCAGCAGTGAAACGTAGTAACACTTGGTAGCCCAATTTCTCCACTTCATCTTATCAACATCAGGTTGGAGCCCAACACTCTTCAGCCACAGGACAGCATCACAGATGAAGTAGAGGGCACGGGTCAGGTTGGAGGCTGTGAGGCAGAAGCGAGGAACCACATCTGGCAGCTGCGTAGTTCTCCTGGCTGCTACCAAGGCATGTACCATGTTGCCCAGTCTGAACACTGCAAGAAACCCCACAGTGGTTAGCATGGCCTGGCCTCTACCCCAGCCAGAGACACAGCCCTCTGCAGCACAGCTCAGCACCGTCTTAAAAAATCAGTGGCCCTTGGGCATTTGCAAACTCAAGCGTTTTCTTCTCACAGCACGAGAAGCCTGGGTTAGCAAGAGGAGTGTTCTGCCCTGCAGCAGCCCAGGACCTACGCACAAACTGTGTCAATAGCCAGGACTTGCAGCCTTCTCTTGCAGCTCTGTGCTCAGCACCTGGGTGCCCTCCGGGCCAATATCACCAACAGCTCTGAATGACACAACCAGAGCCTCCAGTTTCACCTGTATGCTGCTCTGGATTTCCCCTACCTCTGTGGACAGGAGATGTTACAGCACCAACCCCATTGCAACCATGAGCTACATCTTTCCTAAACTTCTGTGAATGCTGGAAATTCGTGTGCTGAACACACCAAGTCCCTCCTTAGCCATGGATTTGGCAGAGGTACTCACAGATCCCTGCAAAGAGGAGCTGCGTATTCCATTTCAGGTTATAATACAGGGCAAGCCTAATTTCATTCACTGCTCAGCTTAGGCTTCAGTCTGTAAAGGTTAACACAGTATTAAGCAAAGTGCTTTTCATAACCTGCTGCACTGTCATAGTGCCAGATGTTGGCAGCACCCAATCTTAATGGAAGTGCAAGTGTCCTGAATTTAGACTTGATGTTTATTAGAGATTTGTTTAGCAGAAGCAAAAGCATTATGGCTATGCTGCTAAACCTGCTGCCCTCTCTGCTAGAAATTATTGTACTCTGGAGCTAACTGGAATAGTAAAACACACGGCAACACATTACATTAGAATATTTGCCTCATACATTGAAGTTGTGCCAGGATTGAGCAACTGGAAAGTAGGTGCAAGATCAACCCTAAAGCAAGCAATACAAGCACAGCAACAGCTTAAATGTAATGGATGCAACTCTAAAACAGAAAAAAGTAATGCAAATGGTTAGCTGGTTAAATGGTTAATCCTGGCCCAAACCAGGACACTGTATGAAAAACACAGAAGGGTAATGTGACTTTAGTAGAGTGTAAAAGGTAATGAAAATTACTATGTGAAATAGGATTTAAAAAGCCATATCAAAGGCTGATCCTTCTGAGGTGATTTTATGGGGATCTTTAACTTAGGCCATCTCAACCTATTAACTGGAATGATTAATAAGGGCCCAGGGAACCAGCCGTGCACTGTAACTCTGTGGCCTGTCCTTGAACAGGGATGACAACTGGATCCCTGCAGCACCAGCTGACTTGTAACTTCTTTCCCTTGTTCTCCCAATGATAATTCAGATTCCCTTATCAGAGAGGAGGCTGAGGAAGCAACAAATGTCTGTTCAGCTCCATCCAGACCAGCAAGCCGAGGCAGGGATGAGGTTTATTGACAATTTTGTGACTATATTAAAAGAGGGTTTGTGGCTCAAGGTAAGCTGGCAACGCAAGGCCAAGAGCTGTTTTTGCTGCAAGCAGCAAGGGAAGGACTTATCCCTCTAGACACCAGGTACTTACTTTTCCGGCCAGAGCTCATGCTAGATTCCAACTGCTTGAGCTTCGTTACCAGCTTCTTTTTACCAGCCTTACGCTCTATGAGATAGCTAAGCAACATGCATGTGTACTGAGTGGCTCTGGAATGGAAAAAACGAGGAAAACGGCACAGAGGTGAACCAGGGACAATTCACAGGGATGGATGGGAGCAGCAGGGCAGCGTTCCAGGTCACGCAGTTCTGCCCAGGGGAAGGGGCCGGAGCGGGTGAGGGGCTGAGGCCATCCGGGCGGTGAGCGGCAGGCAGGGCCCTCCCGGGGGCACCGGGCAGCTCTGACCCCTGAGGAGGAGGCCTCGCGGGGCCGGCTGAGGCCCATCACCCGCGGGCCGGGGGTTGACACCGCGGGGGTCCCTTAGGTACCGGTACCGAGGGGCCGCTGCCCGGCGGTCTCAGCCCCGGCACGGCGCGGGGAGGCCGCCTGGCCCCGCACTCACCGGAAAATCTGGTCGCGGCCCTGGCTGCGGTTGGTGAAGTCCACGAAGCCCTCCATGGTGGCGGCGGGGGGCCGGTAGCTGCGGGAGGTGTGCGGGGGACGAGGCCGCTCCGCCCCGCTTCTCCCGGGCCCCGCCCCACCGGGGGAACCCTCCGCTCCGGAGCGCGTTGCCGGCCGGGCCCCGCGTTCCCTCACCGTTGCCACGGCGACCGTCAACGGCCCGGGGCCGGTGTCCCCGCAAAAGGCTCCCCCGGAGCTCTCCCTCCCTCCCGCTTGCACCGGGGAGGCGGGAGGAGAGCGGGCCCAACCCGGCCGCTCGGAACCCGGCTCCTGCTCCGAGGTTGGGTCGCTGCGTGGGGTGAGAGCGGTGGGGTTGGGCCCGCCGTGAGCCCGGATTCGGCCTGAGCTACCCCGGCCCCGGGGGGATGCTCGGAACGCACCCGGTGGCTTGGGAAGGAAGCTTATAACTTGCCAGTGAAATCACCCCGCTTTCCAAATTAATTGCTGGGATTTCATTCAGGCCGAATGAGTCTTTTAATGAAGAACAAGCTAAATTTTTTTTTTTTTTGGTCATAATTCTTATACAAAGTAGTGCCAGAGATTTTACACCCTGTTTGTAGGCAATCTGCGGGTGTCTGGGCTGACAGGCCCAGGGCAGGACAAATCCCCTGAGTAACAGAGGTGATGCAGCAAATAGAACTGAGCTATACAGAAGAAGATTGCTCTGGCTGCTCTCCTGAGAGAAATCTCCCTCCCCTCTTAGAGATCGTTCATCATCTCCCCCCCCTCCCATTACCTCATGAAAGCAGAAACCACACGATTCTTGGCTCTTCTGCATCTGCCGTGATTCCTGTGGTGTGCTTTGCACCTGGATGGGCATGGCTGCATGTATCTGGAAGCATCTCCTGGAGATTCCTCTGCCATCTGAAAATAATTGGTTGAAGGATGAAGAGGAAGATTTCTTCCTGCAGGATCCCAATCGGAACTGTAATGGTTTGCCTCAGCCCTTCAGGATGATCAACAAACTGACGGTGCTGGTTTTTGAGAATGCTGTGGAAATCATTGAAGCGAGGGAGATGCTCAGAGAGCCACAAAATCTTAAGGTCCAGCCCACAGAATGCTTTCCTATAGCTGAATTCCAGGTACAGAGCCCCTTGCAGCAGAAGTAGCATTAATCACCCTAGCACTTTTTCTAGAGAATATCCGTTCAGTTGGATTTACATCCTTCTGTTCATCTCTTTCCTCAGAATCCACCACCATTTCGCTGATTCACTTCAAAAGGCTGCACTGCCTAAGCTTGTCTGACAGGTTCTGCTTCCCACCCAGCTATCACACCTCTCTGAAAAGAGAGAAGCAGATATTAAACAGCACTAAACTCACCTTCTGCTTCTCAGGGTGGCTCCACCCTTGTTTGCCCAGAGGAAAGTAATTAGTCAGTAGCACATAAATGGGCAAACACAGCTCTGTGATATGGTGAATCCTCTAATGGGAGCACTGAGAGCCTTCCCCATGGAGGTATCCAGGAGCATATGCTGCAGTTGCCTGGAGGAGCTCAGCATCCCATTGCAGCTCTGTGTTTGCAGTGGGAGGGCTGAGTTCTTGCCCTTTTGTTAATCTGAGGGGAAAGGTGGGAAAAAAAACCCAAAATTTTCTCAGTCCTAACACAGAACAATCTCTGTGACAGAGATGAGAGTCTCTCCCATGCTCTTCCCATTAAAGCTCATACAACAATTTTTTTTCCCATGCAGAATAACTCAGCCTTTTTTGTTGTTCAAAGCCCAGGAGTCTATCACTAGTACCATTCATCCTCCATTGGGGAAATTGTTGGGTACATTCCTCTTTTCCCTTTCTTGGCAGGTACCTGGGAGAGCCAATTGCCTTGCAGTGTCTGGAAAATACATCTTTGTCAGTCTGTCTGAGGGTCTGGCTGCCTTCAAGGTGTCTGACTGTGAGGAGTCCAGTGCTTCAGATGCAGTCAAGATGGAGATTTGTGCCATCCATGCCTCAGACCTGGGAAAGGATCTTCCTACGTCCTGCTTGCTGTGGATGGAATAGGTGAGTGTGATGTGGATTTCCTTGACCTAGGAGGGGATGGCTGTGCTCTGGAGCTGAGCAATTGGCAACTGCACTATGGAGGAGTAAATCAGGAGGAAAACCAGAATGGCTGATAGATTTCCTAGAAAGCCCTGCAAAGAGAGTGTGAGATAAAAGGTTATAGGGTGACAGAGTGGCCCTAGGGCCTTGTGATAAGTAGAGGGTGTGGGTTTGGTGTCCTCTCTGGAGCAGCAGAGGCAGATGCAGAGCTGAGACTGAAGTGCAGTAAATTTTAGGAACACCTTGGACCAGACAGAAAGAACCATAGCTAAGTATGAAAGAGCTTTCTGCCCGTGCTTTGTTTCAGCACCTGTAACTACACGGCTGTGGTATATACCTCAGTTTGTTGATTCCTCTGAATCCTGTTAGTTCTGGTGTTGGTACTTTTTAAACTGACTTCCTCATCTCTATCTACAACTGCGTGTTTGCTGGTGCTGGCATAAGAATGCTAAAAGTTTAGTGCTGGAAGTAGTGGGATACTCTTTCTTGAGGCTACGGGAAAAACTGTAGCCCTGTTCATTCTCCTGCACATACTGCAGCAGCATCTCCCAAGAGGACCAGCTCACTTTTCTTCTCCTCCTCCAGCTACTTCTGTATTTCTGTTCCAGGGCTCATCTGTCTCTTTCACAATTAAAGCTTCCTACTTGTTAAAATCCTAAACAAAGTGGGAATTGTAGCCTTAATTCCAACGACACCGGGCACAGTAAGTGCTGTAAGTGAGCAACCATGAGGAGCAGCAATTGTCCTCTGGAATTTCTGTCAGGGGCAGCAGCACTCCAAGAGTCTTACCCAATATTTACTCCTGTTCTTCCAACAATCTTTCTGGCCTTCACCCTGCTGAGAACTGTGTAAGGCCATGAAGCTCTCTGAATTGTCAGTCTTACCTTGAAGTCAGCCTGTTCTTCTTTGGCAGGGGGATCTCAGCAAATGCTTGTGTGGAGGTGGTGATTGCACAGGACTTCTGCTGCAAGGCAAATGCAGAAACATTGATTGCCATGCTCTAGCTGAGGGAGCAGCAGTAATAATATTTAAGTGCTACAAATGCTTTGGGTTTCCTCCCAGTCCCTCTTCCAGCTTAGAGAGCTGCTCCTGCCACTCCCTGTCCCTTCCAAAAGGCCTGGTGTGGATCCAGAATAATCCTAAAAATGAGCTCTCTGGAACTGGTCAGTGCAGTTCCAAGCTCCAAAAAGGTTCAGTGAAAGCAGTTTCTCTCTCCTCTCCAGAAGTGCCAAACTCAGTTCTTCCTCTAGTTTGCCAGTGTTCCCTACAGACATAAGCCAGACAGCACAGAGATGGTCTCTAAATCTGCAAGGAACTTGCTTCAGCATTCCTCTGTTTCATGGCAGATGCCTTTGTCAACCCATTTGCTACCAGTAGGTTTTCTGCTCTCATATTTGGTGGAATCTGCCTGAATGTGTGCTGAGAATGAGATATGTAGATTTCAGAGATCCTGCGTGAGACCATGTCTCACTTTACTTCTGAGGCTACAGGTCAAATTCTTTGGCTGAGTTGCTCCATGTAATTTTTTTGGTGGATATGGGGTCTTGAGGACTTCAGCTGGAGGATATGTCAGTCTCAGTCAAGCCTGTCAAGCCCTAATGGGAAAAGAGGTGGGCTGCATGGAGTTCACAGGGGTTTTATTTAAAAAAAAAATAATCTAAATCTTCCTTTAAAGATATAACAGAGACTGCTTGCTTGAAAGACCTTTTCTCCTCTTTTCCAATTGCTCAACATGGTTTCCCAATGCAGGCAGCACAAAAGCTTGGCTGGAGATCTACTGATTGCCCAAGGATTCCTGGCTGAAGGAGATGGAAAAGAACCTAGGAGCTGCAGCAGGGCTGTCTTACAGGGAGAGGAGGTCAAGCTGGACATCTGTTGTACAAAACAGTTCCATTTCCCACTTTGCTATTTTTTTCTTATACCCTTTTGCCTACAGGTCTTTCCCCAAGCCTAGTTCCTGCAGACAGTGACATCAAGGTACAGGCTGAACAAGTCTGTTGGCCCAGGGGGATGGAGTATGTGTCTCTGCAGCTTTACAGCCACCCATCCCACATTTCATAAGGCCTTTGTGTTATTGGGACATGCTTATTCTCCCAAAACAGGCTTTCCAATTAAGTTCCCTTTCTCCCAGGGCTACCATTCCTGTTGCCCCTCCTTGAAACTGACAGCTCCTTTCCCAGCAGAGTTGCCCCATTTGAGGAGGCCCTAAGTAAGAGTATTCCCACAGGACTTCTCCCTTATGGTATTGGGGAAAGGTGAAGGAGCAGAGTGGGAATTGGACTCGATACCTCACTGGGGAGTCTGGTCCTAGCAGGGCATCTGAGATGGGTTCATATTTTAGGCTGTACAAGATGTGCCTGGTGAGGTCATGGCCGGGGTCTCTGCCTGGTTGCACTGACCACTGTCACCTCTGGAATTACAAGGAGATGGCTCTGAGCATTCTGAGACTTTCCTGAGCTGTTATAAGGAATTTGAAATGCTGAGGCAGTGAGAGGCTTAACCCTCTCCTGCATTGTTTTTACCTTGCTAAATTTCACCTCTAGACACATAGGCACCTTCAGCCCAGCACCTCCAGCCAGCCTGCTGTGATCCCTGCCACAAAACCCTTCCCTCTTCCTTCAGCAAAGAATTTCCTGGCCCTTTCAGAGGGAGCTGCTTCTCACCTTGTCTTCCAGGCAAACATCCCCCTAAATTAGCCAAGCCAAAAGCAAACACCCAGACATTCCCTCTTTGAAGATTCCATATAAACTACCCAAGTGTCAAAATGTGTGGGTGGTGAGGGTACTCCAGAGCTGTCCCCCTGTTAGGATTTTCTACTCCCAGCCAAGCACATGGGTGACCTTCTCCAGTCCTGAGCTCTATGAAGTAAAATCTGGTTCCTATATTCAGCAGCACTCTGAAACCTTTAGTCCTGCTTTTTTTTTTATTATTTTTATTTTTTCTTTATTTTTTCCCTTTTCTTTTTTCTCTTTTTTTTTTTTTTTTTTCTTCTCCTTTTTATTCCCCTGAGCCTTGCTGTGCCCCACCCAGGCCTGTGCTGCAACAGGAGTAATTCCGAAGGATCAGTAAAATCAGAAGTGGAGGCTATTTACGGCACAAAGACAGGAGGCGTCTGGGCAGGACATCCTTAGTAATGCTGTTGAGAAAGTAGCATCTCCCTGCAATCTTCTGTCTTTTGTGCCACAGGCATTGTGCAAACTTGTCAGGGGATGTGAGCCTTACTAAAGTGTCTGCTTTTTCCTTTTCATCCTATAGTCAGGCAGAACGGGGACTGCTGCTTGCTCCTCCCCTTCATCCCTAGGTTCATTTGATGTTTAAACAGATTCGTGTTGGATGTTTCTCAGTTTGGGAAGGTCCACGGGACCCTCAGGCCAAGGTCTGTCAGAGCTCAGCTGATGCATTGAGCTGATGCTGTCACTAGATGGCAATGTGTCACCTCCGATTGGGTGTCCTTTGCGTCACTTCTTTTGGGAACCTGCAGCCAGTTGCGTGTCAATGATATTCTGCTCGTTCTTTTAACTCTGCCTTATTTCTCCAGTTTGTAATGGAAAGTGTAGGTATGACCTTACATCACGTATTACCCGACAGCCTTCCCTAATTTCTTGTCTCCAGGGTGAATCCTGTGGTGGTGTCTGGCTAGTCGAGGGCAGCAAAATTTCATCTTGTGCTACCCACCAGTAGTGCCGTCTCTCCTTCTCATAAAGCTGGAGAGAAGCCTCTTGCCTTCCTTATCCTATAAAAAACAGGGGAGACCTCACCTCCAGAGATTCCTTACTCCCTGGGTACAGAGAGTTCAAGCTGGATCAGAAAGAGTCCTGTGGAGGGAGGAAAGGGGAGAAGCATTCCACTTGTTCCACAGTCTCAGATGCCTGGCTTTGCTCTGGAGAAACACAGGTTATTTGAATTAAAACTTTCCATTTGCTACCTTTGTGGAAGGCTTCGAGGGCCAGAGTAATGCCTTTTGTGCTGTCATTTTCCATCTGCCACAGATTACAGCTTCACAGCTCATCTGATTGTTACAGGTATTGATACTGGGTTGTGGGAGCACTTGCCATCTGTGCCATTCAGTGCCAAGCCAAGGGGGTTAGCTCAAACCACCTTCAATGCTTATCCAAACTGAGCCTCCTGGTTCAGCACTGAAATGAACAAGGAATGATCCTTAATCCTTTCTTCTGTCCTTGCTGTGGCAGCAGTAACAACTAAATTATTTTGGTTTTGTGATGGATTTGTGAACGGACCTTCTGCCAAAACTGGGCAAGGGAAGGAATTCCTATTCCTGCATTGCTTCCCCTGCTGCAGAGAGCCAGCACAACTGATATGTGGCCCCTTGAACAGCACTGGGTCTAATTCTTGTTATTTGTGCAAATGTAAAGGGCTTGGGGATCTGAGCCCTTGGTCCTACTCCATCTGCTTTCTGTCCAGAAAAGGAGCAGGACTTTTGCAGCATCAGAAAAAGAGGCAGAACAGGATTTGCCAAACAGTTAGATGTACTGTGCATCCTCCTGTTTGTGTGTATTCATCTCAAGATGTGCTTGCTTGTTTGCAGTTTGCATTTGCTCTAAAAGCATAATCATGTGCTTGGCCAAGATAACCAGGAGCTGGCAGGCTCCACAGAGAAAGGAAAACAACAAGCAGCTGCAGGAGGCTGATGAAGAGCCTTTGTTTTTACCCATGACTTCAGCAGGGGACCATTTGTTTCCTGCTCCTTCGAAGGGATACAAGAAATTAATATGATCAGTGTGTTGACACGTGTTGGTGAGGGAGCTGTGTGCTGAGCTCCACAGCACATTCTGGAGAGGACCAGAGGCACCTGATTGCTTGTTCCAAAGACAGTGCCCTTGCCAGCAGTTCTTCCATTCCTGGTCACTCTATGAGCCCTAGGCAGCTGTAAGTCTGAACCAATTTGAGCTGTTCTGCTTCTGGAAACTATAGAAGGGCCTGGAGAGATAGCATAAATATCACCATCAAAAGATGAAGCAGTAAGAGTTCTGGCTGGGCCAACTCCTACCTCAGTGCCAAGTTCAGTGAACTCAGAGGTTCTACCTGGCTATAATAGGAGCAATTTGGCTCTGTATTTTTAAAAAAATTAAAATAAAATTTAAAAATCAGTTCAGTGGCTTGAGAAGGCTTGTGAGGGGGAGGAAGAGGAGC
This sequence comes from Heliangelus exortis, assembly GCF_036169615.1. Lineage (NCBI taxonomy): Eukaryota > Metazoa > Chordata > Aves > Apodiformes > Trochilidae > Heliangelus > Heliangelus exortis. The sequence goes on from NC_092432.1 coordinate 8,229,535, forward strand.
TCAGATCCACAGAGAGGCGCTCGAGCAGCATTGTTCCAGCAGAGCCAGGTTGCTGCCCGGCCATGCAGAGATGTTTTCTGTGGGAGAGGAGCCTGTTCTTTAATCTCACTAAATTATTTGCTGTTCTTTGCAAGAAAACAGATGTCATCTTACTTCTTTGCAGACTTGTTTGTGCTGTGGAAGCAGCAGAAATCAGAGGCTGATCTGATAAGTTTGCCCCACTCCTGAGGGCCAGCAAAGGTTTGGGCTGTTTGGGTAAGCCACATCTGTGCTATTGGAAGGAGTGTGACCCTCAGAAGAGCTGAGTGTTTCCCCACATGTAACCCGAAGCCATCATAAGCAGGAACTGCAAAAACCTCTGTGTTCTATCTGGGGCAAATAATGTCACTGTAAGGCACTGTGGGAGATGCAGCATTGCTGAGGGCAGGGCAGTCCCTGTGTGCTTGCTGTTTGCTCTGGAAGGGGGGGGGCAGCACAAGATCAAGTTTCCTCCCCTGCTCTGCAAATTTGTTTCTAGAGAGAGGTGAGCCAGGTACCACATCGCATTCCTAATTGCTCAAATGACTCTCATTGTCCAAACTCGTGTCGCCTCATTACCTCTAATGCCTGTTTCCTGTACAAGGGTACATTTTTTTCTCTTTCTTTTTTTTTTTTTTTTTTTTTTTTTTTTTTTTAATTTTTTTTTTTGAGTCCAGGCTATAGCTGTCGAGTTGTGCTGCTCAGCCAAGCTACCCAGATTAACTCTTTAAACTCCCCTATTTTACTGTGCCAGACTACCCAGTGTTGTTTAATTTGGGTTTTCTGCAAGCTGCTTCCAGTTTATTTCTGGTTCTGTTGCAGTTTGTTGTTGTCCAGTGTTTCTGGTACTGCTCTGAGTTGGAGATGGTACAATATTTATGTGTGGTCTCACATGGGTTCTGTTGGCTTTCATACATGATTTTACAGGAGCAGGAGCATTGGCTGGGTAGAAACAAGCCATATTTTTTGAGGCCAAAATACAAGAGGAGATTGGCTCAGCCCACTCTCCCAGGGTGCTAGGAGATGAGATTTGATGATGGCAAGGGTGATGCTGTGATTTGGCTGTCACCCCATGGATTTGCAGAAACTTTAAGCTGCAGCAGACACAGGGCTCATGCTATGAAGAACTTTACACCCTGTGTAAGCCAAGTGTTGGGGCCGTGGGTGTAGTGGAGCAGATTGGTTGTGTGATAGAGGAGGATTTGTCATCACAAGAGCCAGGTCTGGGGCCATGTGTTGGCTCAGCCCCAGGAAAGTCCATGCTTGAGGAGGAGGGGAAGGCAAATGACTGATTAGGCAGGAGGGAAAAATACAGTGTCTGAAAAGCAAACTGGCCTGGGCTGTCAAGTGTGAAACACTTCTACTGCCTTGAGCTTGTCAGGCTGAACAGCTCCTTATGTTAGAAACTTGGTGTCAATCCATGTTGAGTAACCAGGAGTTCTTCTGTATGGGAAGGGCTGGATTGTTGGAGGGAGAGGGAAGAGGTGTGCCTTGTGAAGGGCTGTGTGCAGGAGACAGGGATCTGTAGAGGGGAAAAAAACAAGTCCTGCACTGAGCAAGGAGGAGGAAACGCTAATTAGGCAAGGAAGACTAACCTGCCAGGCTGCAATCCTGACTTAACAACCAATTATAGGATAATATGGCACAATAATGCAAAGTAAACACTAAGTAGAGGATGTTTCTGAATTAATGCCTCTTTGAAACACAGTGATCATTTAAAAACATCCGGTATCCTAATTTTAAGCTGCCCATTATAGATGCCAGCACTGCTTGTGGTGAATTCTCTCAGTTGTTAAACTACCTGTGTTTGAATTTGCACCCTGTTTCTATGTTCCAGCTTCCAGTCAGTGGACCTTGCTGGTCTCTGGGAGATGGAAGACCCCACCAGGAAAAGGTTTTGTTCATGTAGAGGAACTTCCAAGCCTTATATGTGTGCAAAGCTGACGCAGGGAGTCTAAGTTGCTCTCAGTGTCAATGATGGAGCAAAGTAGGGGATTCAGGTTAGGTACATGGGGAAATCTGTACTGGCTGGGGGTGGGGTAACATTAGTGTAGGTTTTTCTGGGGAGTCATGCAGCATCCATCAGTGGAAGCCTTCTCAAAAACCTTGCCCTGGCCAGGGAGATTCACCAGTGTAGGTGGAGGTTTTGAGTTCTTTCTAGCCCAGATTTCCTGTGCTTCTCAATTTGCACGGTTTGCGTTCCTGAAGCTCTCCATAAGGGCTGTGACATTACTTCTAGTGTGGCAGAGGAAAAGGAGAAAAGCATTTCAGCCAACTCCTGGAGCAATGCAGAGAGGCAACAGGAGAGGGGAGAGAAACTGGGAAAAAGATTTGAATGGCTCAAAAGGGAATTGAATGCTCAATTCCATCACTGAGAGCTTTTGCCCTTTATGAATCTCCTCCATGACAGACTCGTGGCAGAGACTGTAGCAGTGACAGCAGATGACACAGGACTGAACACATCTCCCAGGCTGTACTTCCCTCCCATTGTAGTAGTTCTTACCCTCACAGTGCTAATTTGCAGTGAGTAGGCAGTGGATGTCATGGTTCTGTCATCTTTATTTTTTTCTCCTCGTGCTGTCTCTGTGGAAGTTCATGTTTTAGCAATTAATTTTCTTAAAAAGATTTCTGCTAAAAACATTACTAGAAGGTCCCTTGCCACTGGTAAATGTTTGTAAAGGCTGAATTGTGTTGATCATTGCAGACAAGCCCCCTTCCTGCAGATTAAATTGGAACTGGTGGTGCTGCATGGAGTAACAAGGGGTAAAGCAGGTATGAGTGATAAAAGGAGGAAGCCAAGTTATTTTGCTTTGCTATGATCACTTTAATCAGTGGTTTTCAGGAACAAGTTGTATTTTTCTTTGGTGCACATCAACAGTGTTGTAAATAATCATCCCTCGGGGATCAGAGAGGCTGAGGTTATTTACTCCTTGGTACGAGAACGAACAGATAAAGACAGAGACTCATATATTTCCTTTACAAAATCAGACTGAATCAATAGCCTTCCTCTGCATATTCTCCACCTCTTGAGGGAAAACCTGAAATCCAGATCTGGATTTTATACTTGCATCATGTTCTAATCACACTGATCCTAATATTCCAGACTGAGGGGAAGAAATCATGGAGCCTTACTGCCATTTAGGCTTCTGCTTGTGCTCTTCCATTTAAGTCAGTCTTAACAACAGTCTGAACACTTTCTGAACACATTAGGGCAGCCTCATCATAACATAATTGTTTTGTTGGAAGTCATGCATCTTCTTGCCTCATCCCAGAGCTTCCCAAGGAGAAACACTAATACAGTTTGCAGTTTGATTATCATTGTGGTGATAGTTGTTTTCTCATTTAATTTTGACTTTGTTTTCATTTTCTAGGAACAGAGCAACTGCTAGAGCCCCTCTCTCTCTTTCAAAGATGCCATTTTGCAGCTAGGTAGTATTTAGCAAGGCACTGGGGCAACAGAACAGACACATAAAAGGCACATAACGAAATACAATGAATGGTTGGTGAAAAGATCTACCAATTAAGGCTTTCAGCTGTTGCAGCACAAAAAAGGCATATTCCCTCCCCCAAAGGTAGATCAAGTACTGCTATGAATTCCTAAAGCCTCTTTAGAGAATTTAAATGTGTCTTGCAGGTCTAAGTCCATGGACTCACTCTGCATTCCAGCAATAATGTTTTCCCAAAGATGAACTGTTCCTGAACAGAATGGCCATGGAAGTGTATTTCATATATGAGGGATTTCAAGTTAGCAGGAGCTTATAGTTCTATAAGTAAGGTATGCATCATCTGTTGGAAACTTAAGCACTTCCCCAAGAAGTCTGAAAACAAATCCTGTTAAGACATTTTCAAGCTAAAAGTACAAATGCAGTGTTTTTTCATTCGTCTTTATTATCTAATTAGAGGCACAAGGTAAAGGAGGAATAATAACTCTAGAGAAGCAGGCTTTATAGTTTTCAATTTTTCTCAAAGGAGAAATATTGCCATTTTTTATTTCTTCAGTTAAAAAAACAAACAAACACAATCCTTTTAACTGAAATGGTCTTTTCAGAAAAAGCTTGTTTCAGCAAGCTCCATGCACATGCTCAATATTTTGGCAAAGAATAGAGGTATGGTTTTAAAAAAAATAAATAGTGGGGTTGGATGCCTTTACCTTATAATACTGTACTAGCATTCCTTCAAATTAACTGTTTCTCATTGTCCCCAAAAGTCCTCCTTCAAATCAAATCAGTCTTCCATGGTTTTTCAACTGGACATGAGGTGTTTGCCTAGAAAATGCACTGCACGTTTGTCTGTTGCTTATTTGAGGAAAAAACTGATCTTTTCATCATCCCATGAAATTGCACGGGGCAAATGCTGCAAGGGCTGTTTGACTTGGATGCTTTCGGTGTCCACCTGAGACTGTGAAATGAACTTCCCTGGGTAAAATTCACCCCTTGTGTGGCTTCCTTGGTAGTGTTGATTTCAGGGGATTTAAACCAAGGCAGAAACATTTCCTGTTTATATAAACAGGAGGGTGCTTTGCCCCACAGCAGATTGGTGAGTGAGCAGAAGGTGAGTTTTACTGGAGGGCACTATATGTCCTCTAGGCATTGCATCAAGGGTATGTTGGCACATCCTTTAGCCATTTGGTTTCACTGCTTCAGAGCAAGGGTCTGCTGATCCACAGCATCTCCAGGGAAGATGGAAATAGGCTGGCTCCATGCACTTCCAATTTAAGGGTTTTTGCTGGAGCAGCATGGCTACCCGAGCTCTGAAATGCAGCAGAGCCAAGCTTGTATTTATCAGCCTACTCAGACATTAAGTTCTGGGTAAACCATGAGCTGAGCCCTGTGTTTGCTTCAACCTCTCAGGCAGAGCTGAGGGCCAGGAATCAGAAAAGCTGAACAGGGCTGGAATTGTGGACACATCTACAATTGCTTTGCCTGCAGTCTTCCCTGCTAAAGCTCTGCTGGTGACAAATGGCTCATGTGAATGAGATTGTCCAGCAGAGCTGGTGCAGGCAGTGCCCAAGCAGGGGCAGAAACCTGAGAATTGTCTCCCAGTGTCAGCAGATTGCTGAGAGAGGAAGGGGATTTTGAGCTAAATCTGCTGGAGACTCAAGAGCCTTCTGGGAAGGGTGCTGAAGAGGGCAGGAAGCTGCGGGATATTCTCTTTTTCAGCAGCAAATGCCTTTTATGCAATCATTTTAGATTCCCTCTTGGTTTCAGTGCCCTCCCCATGACAGTGAGGCTGATTATTTGTGCTAATGTCCTCATCTCTGGTGAACAATATTGCTGCTATATTTAATATGAGAGAGGGTTAGTACAGTATTATCTAGAATGAGCCATAACCATTGTAGGTTGCTCTCTGTCTCAAAGCTAGTTTTAATTAAAACTGCCAATAACTTTTGAGGTCTTTGACTTCTGGAGTTGAAACAAAGGAACAAGATGCGCATGTGGTTTTGTTTGATTGTGCAACTAATTACCAGAAGAGTGGAATCAGGTTTGCTGGCAGCTGAGCCTTACACTTTCTGTGCTATGAGAGTCCATCAGAGCCCAGCTAAGCTGGCCTTCCCCATATGTGTGTATATTTGGGAGCAGGTTATCATTTCCACAGACCCATCTATGAAAGTAGATGTTATCCACCCTCACTCCACTCAACTTTATTTTATTATGGGCCAAAACTGTAGGAATTCATCTTGCCTGGAATGCTATTTGATCAAATGCCCTGGTAACCAGAGATGAAGAACTGGGTCCTCAGCAATTGCTAGGTCTGTAGTAAATTCAGAGTTTTCCTGCTCCCTCCTGAGCTTCAGCAAACCTGGACATCACATCTGCTGTTCTGTCTGTATGTTACAGAACATAAGGTCATGCTTCCCTTTACCTGCAGAAAGTAGAAAAAAGCCTCACAAGCAGGATACTGAAAGCCTGAAATGAGCATGCAATTAGAGATCAGAGGAGCCTCTAGCAAGGAAGTGCTAATTAGTCCAATCAGAGTTTCCTGTGTCCCTCTATCCCTGTGCACATCACAATGCAAGCTTCTGAGAATCACAGTAAACTTGGAAAACCCATTTATATCCAACACACAGTGGCTGGTATAAACTATGTAATCTGTCTTCTTTACTTAGACCTTTGCCTGTGACCTACAGACAATCAATACATGAAGGCAGCAGAGGTGAGCTCGGGGCTGTAGCTGACACTGAAGGCAGTTTGTAGCCAGATACACTTATTTGAAGCAGTTCCCTCTTTTACTATGTCCCTTCTCCAACCTCTCACCCTGTGAGAGCATGGAAATGTTTGAGAAGTTAGAGGTAACACATGGGGCAGATTTCTTGCAGGCAGAGGAGAAAGGGACGGGGATTTCATGCATGTTAATACGGCTTTGTGAGGAGGGGACCAGTTAAACCCCAGAACAAAGGGACACGTTGAAGAATCAAAAGACCTTTTCCTCCTATTTTCTCTGCCTCTGCTTGGTAGGTAGTAAGGTTTATTCCCTGGCAACAGTTTTCTCACTTCCAGAAAAGATGGGTTTCCATTGCTCAATAGCACCTCCCATGTGCCAGTACACTTAGTACTGTAACCACTACCTTCAGGAGAAAAATCATCCCAGATTTACTGTTATAGGAGATTTACACTCAGACTTACAGTCCATCCCTTTCTTCAGGACACAGAGACATTCCTACACCATTACATGGTTTGAATAATCTGGAATCCCACTAAGTCATCCATCCCATTGCTGCTATGATATGATTAAGAGGCCTTTGTAAGCAGCCACATGTACTTTGGCTTTATTGTGGTATCTAATCAGTTAATATTGTATCAGAATTAGCACCATATTATGAGGAAAAAGACAGCATATTTGTTTGGGAAAATAAATGCAGGTAGCAATGTGTGAATGATATTCCTTCTTAACTGTGCCATGAAACTGTTTTTTCTCAGCCTGAAACTTCAGTTTCACTTTCCCTAATAGCCAGTTCTTTCATTTTGTTCTCCTTGTTAGGCCTTAAAAGTTATTTACAAGGTACTTCTAAAAGCAGGTGATTTAGGCTGTTCTAGTGCTTGGTTTGTTTTTGTCTCATCAAATTGCCTGCTGACCTGCAAGCAGTGGCCAAATCAGACTGAAATTAAAAAGGTGGTGGAATATGCCCCAGTCTCTTCTCAATCAATACCATCCTAAATTACTGCAAACCTGGAGCCACGGTGCATGTAATACATCATTTTGTAACCCCATGTATTGCTTTTAGCCAGTCTTTTCTGATTTCTTTTTAATGGCCTTTCAGCTAAGATCAAGTGTAACATTGGCTTTGCATCAGCTGTGTACCCAGACTGGGGACCATCTCACAGTGGCTCTGGGATGAGCTCAGCCAAATTACTGTAATTCCCTGATGTTGGCCATTTGGAAGTTGCCCTGGAATGCTTTCCCTTTGTAAATAGTTCCCAGAGAGGCAGTTCTGGTCTGCCATGGACTGTGAAGCCCTGCCCAGGGTTCTTACTTATCTATCCTTGTTTTAAGAACAGAAGGAAAAGAAGTGGAGAGAGGATGTTGAAATTCCTTCCTACAGTTTCTTTTGGTCAGGTGGAGCAGTTTCAGTCCCCAGTGAGACCCCTCAAAGCCATGGTCCTGCAGACGTCTCAATGTGGTTTCCAGAGACCCCAGCTGGGGGGACGGTGCCCTAGGCAGTGAGTCCCTTGTTCCTGGATCATCCCTTTGTTTCCACAGGGCCATGTAAGACTCGAAGAGCAGGTGTTGAGCCTTCCCTCCTCCTGAGATGGCCCCGTGGCTAGTGCTAAGATGGAAGATCCTCACCATCTGCCAGCACTGCTGCCCTGGCCAAACCACTCTCTTCCCAGCTGGCATGTGCCCACAAAATCCAGTGCAAGAAAGGCCCCAGCCTCCCTCTAGACCAGCTGCTTCTGGAGATACCATGGACACTGAGATAACAGCTTGATCCCCTCCATTGGTCCTTGCTAGGGGCTGTGTCCACAGAGTTATTTTCAAACAACTTTTAAGAGAGACAAGTTAAGCCAAACCCAACCAGAAGCAGGAGCAATGCTGCATCCCTTCTAACAGGATTCTTGCTTTCTGATGCCTTTTGTCATCCTCAGCCCTTTTCTGTGGTTGTTTGCACAATGCTCCTGGTTTCAGGAGATGTCTTCTCATTTCCCATGAGGTGTGCAGCAGAGAGACATCTGCTCTAGGTGCAGCCCCTTCACCTGCACCTTGCCAACACAAAAAAACAACTCTTCTATAAAATACAGTATATTTTTCCCTGGGCTTAATTTCAAGGGAGGTGTTGAGGGAATAAGAAGTAGATTTATGCAAGTCCCTCTCTCCCAAACCTTCCTTGACGTGAGTAGAAGGGAAAAGAAGTCAGCTGGAGTTTGGCCGTTCTGCTTGCTGTGCATGAGTGGAGAATGAAAACTTTTATTCTAATTTTAGTGACATTTATCTCAGTTTTAGCTGGAGGGTGGGTGCAAGAGAACAAACAGATATTTTACCCTGAGTTTTCTTTCCTGGTTATGCACCTAGATCCAGTCATAGAGCTGGATGGAGTTTCTCATCCATCTTCCCTCACTGTGACACTCATATTCTCCCCAGACACCCTCCCCATTACACCTCCCTGCAGCACCCATCTGCTGGTGTGACCTGCCAGGGACTGGCAGATTCCTTTCCTCAGCAAATACAATATGAGGAAATAGGAAAGATTTTCTAGAGCTTCACTGACAAGAAATATTTTTACAAGACAGTAATGAGAACTTTAGGAAGAAAAGGGTAAACTTTTAGCAAGAAAAGGAGATTTGTCTGTGGGTGCTTGCTGAACCACCGGCTATGCTTGGTAATGATAGCAGCTCCTCTTCTTTTGGCTTTTCTGTTCCACTTTTCCCTGTTGATTGTCCTACTAGCTACCAGGAAATCTTTGAAGAACTGTGGAAGTAAGTAGCTGTAATTAAATACAGCCTTGGTCTTTGTCAGTGCAATGTGCAAGTGAAGCAATTCCCCGGGCTGGGAGGGACATAATGAACTGAATTACCCATAAGACACCTAAAATTTGTTGACTTGATCTGTGCAACTTGAAACACCCTGAAATGAGAAGGTAGGCTGTGCTACAAAGAACTCAAAACACTTTCAGGTGTTCAGAGATCAGGTTTACCTACTGAAAGTATCAAGTAGCCCTTTCTTCCACCAAAACACAACCTTTAAAAAACATCATAACAGGAAAACTATACCTGCTGTTGGAGGGCAGAAATGCAAATGTCCTATTTCAAGTTGGTATTTTAAAATGAAAATTTCCCTTTTAGCTTGTTTCCAGTTTTCCCTGGGGGTATGCCAGCTTTTCCCCACTGGAACTGCTGCCTTGCTTTCAAATGATTTTTTAGTTCTGAAGAAAATTAATTTTTCTCTCAGGACAATTACAGGGTCAATCTCAAAGCAAACAAAACACTTCTGACACTCTGGGAGAAAATGCCATGTTTCCCCCTGTCTGCTAATGTCCCCTTTATTGCTGAAGCCACTTGTACCCTTTTGCATGAAAGAAAGATGTGAAGGTCAGTGTGTGTGCTGGGGGGAGACACGTGAAGCAGTGGCAAAGCAACCCGTGAGTAACTGGCCTTTATTTTTCTAGAATCTTAAAATGAGATGCTATTCTAGGGCAACCCAAAATAACTCAGGGTGGGCTTTCCCAGCTCCAGCTGTGAAGGGAAATAGCAGCATAATGGCTTTGAGGCTGCTGTACTGCTGCTGCCTTTCATCAGAAGTTGACAGAAGTTTCAAGGTGAAACAGAGTGACCATTCCTTGTGGCCTTTTCGTCTTGATGGGCTTCAAGTGGATTAATAGTTGCCCAGAAGTCAGGACATTTTACATGCAATGCTGTCCTGCGTGTGCCTCTGTGATGTTGCTGGCAGCTTTGGAGGAGGGTACCACTTATCACTGTTACTCTCAACAGGGCATCTTAAAGCTCCTCAGATCTTCCATAACAGAACAAAATGCACATCCTTTTCATTTATCTGTGAGTAACAGGAGCAGTGTGTTACAGGTAGGTAAGCCCCAATGCCTTTTTACGTATCTTTATTTGAGACTGCGGTATTTAAAACTTTCTGTTCATAAATAAAGAAAAACCCTCTTAATGAATAGAGCTGGTAATAATGACTCTGCCATACAGAGAAAAATTTGACATGAGAAATTACTTTTGCAGAAAATAATAATGAATTTGTGTGCAGATCACAGTGCTGATCACAGTACTGCATCTGGTTTCAATTTGCAGGTTCAACCTTTTGCCAAAAAATGAATTTTAATAGGCATTTGATCAAATCAATACTGGAACATGAAGCTAAATGGTTAAAATAATTGAGGTGTTTGGAAGGGTTTTTTAAAGATTTTCAGATAGAAGGATGATGTTTGTGGAGCTCAGAGCTCAGTTCCATGGCTATGTTATCACTAAAGTACCATGTATGACCATCACTTTGGCAAAACTACTTTGTCACCTTATGGAGCCCTCCCAACAGGATGACTGCTTCTCCCAGCCCCACAGAAAGACGCTTCAGTGCTTACTCCTGCTCTTGTGCAGAGATGAGGAGGATGCCGTACTTTCTGGATTGCCATGGAAGGGGGAACCTGGGTGCACATCAACATCAGTGTAAGCTGGAGCTGTCCAGAGCTGGCCACATGCAGGGACTTCAGGGCTCTGCAGATAACTCCTGCCTGATCTCTTGCATATGCAGAGCAGACCCATGGGTTGCTGAACATCATTTCTGCAATGGTCCACAAGAAGGTTCCCTTTGTTGTAAAGCATGGCTGTTACTCTGGCTTTCATTTATATTACACAGGTAAGAGCAGGGGATGCCTGATCACACCCCAGCAGCAAGTGCTGACAGGTATGTAGTGTTGGAAACTGCTAAGAACCTGTTCTCACTTCTGAAACTGATGCAAATTTAACTGTGGATATTAAAAAATGATGGTGAGAAGCCAAGGGCAAGACAGCTCACCTTGGTTTGAGATCCCATTCTGACCAGTCATGGCTGCTACCATCCCCCAGGGTCAGAGCAGCCAGCCTGGTGATGCCAAGCTCTCTTCCTTCTACCCGGCCCACCCTGGCTTTAACGAGACCCTTCTGCACATGACAATTTTGACAGTGATTTATGGGGCTGAGCAGACTCCAGGCTGTTCTTCCATCCCTGGTCTGGCTCTGTGGCTGAAGCAGCAGCACTGGTTTGTTGGTGGTGGCACAGGCAGATCTGTGTGCCACCACACTGGTGATCAAGTGCAGAGTATGAGATGTAGATGGTTTTACTACATCTGTACACACATATTATTTTTTATATTTTTTTTTTTTAGGCAGGATATTTGTTGTTTGCTCCTAATGTCTTTATACCTCTATTGTATAGAAAAGTTTGTTTCTTTGTCCAGAAGGAAAATACCCAAAGTATTTCCATTTGGACAGTCGATGAGCCCTTTCCCCTAGCCTCTCCTCTCTTTCCCCTGTAGCAACACAAATGATTTGTCATTAAAGCTACACATGTATCTGAGGTAAGAGCTTTCAGGTGGAGCAGATCAGCTAACTTGGTGCCTTGAATCCAGACCACCTGAAAATCACTATTGGTCTATGAGCTTATAAAAGGCCCTTTCCCAGGTCAGAGGGGTGGTATGGGGTGAGGGGTTCAAGTTGCAGGTTTGCAGGATAGGGATTCTTTGCAGAAGGGAAGGACTGCTGAAGGAAGAGGAGCTGCTTGGGAGCCTGGATGGGTGGTGACTCATTGGGTTTTGTCTGTGCTTGAAACAGTTTCTTCTCTGTGGGGCTTCATCTCTTATTGTAGGGAGCTGTGGAGCAGGAGAGGGCTTGTGCTGGGCAAACCAAGCAAGAACAAAAAGCTATTTAAATATATTCAAGTGCTCGGGTTTTTTTCAGGGAGCACACTTTGGGAGTGGGGGGCTGCTCCAGTGCAAGCTCCTTCAGTTCTATCAGCTCTCAGTAGAGACCCAGTTCCAGCTTGTGCCAGAGAAGCCAAATGTTGTCCTGAGTTTGTAACAGGCGCCCAGGAGAGATGTGCAGGTATGATGTGCAGTACTGACTCTGTTGGTAGGTGGCAATGTGCTCTGTATCCTGGTGCAATTTCTCTTCTGGTGCACATTGATGATGGGAAGTGAAGCCTAAGCTGCAGAGCTGGTCTATGCCCTCAACTTGAGGGTGAGCTGGAGTCATAGAAGAGGAAGGGCTGTGGGCTCTGGTTGTTCCATTGTTCCCAATGCTCAGGGACTCTTGCTCTTGGCTAAAAGTGTGTGATGAAGCCCCGGGGTACCCTTGGGACAGGTCAGAGGAGCTGTCTTGCAGTGCTTTTGGTCAATGTGGTGGGAGTGGCCTGGGCAGGACCATGGTGCTGCTGGAGATCACTGTCTGTGTGGTGTCTGATGCTGATGTGGATGAGGGCAGCATGGAGAAGCCCTTTGTCTCCTGGGAGGGTCTGAGACTGCTATGGGGGGTGCTCCCTGCCAGGAGGCATCTCACTTCCAGCAGACCAGCATCATTCAGAGCTTTGCTGCATCATCTGAAACTAAATTTATGAGCCTCTTTGCAAAGAACTGTCCCTATTTTTAGCTCAAATCAGCTCCTAGGTCTGCTTTGCTGTGCAGCTGCACTGGGGGGGATGGAGCAGCTCAGGGCAGGGGAGGGGGCATCAGGAGTGTCCCTGTGGCTGTGACCAATTCACAGAGGGGCTCTGAACTCTCCTTGGGTTTGAAGGGGGGGGAAAAGGGTAAGAAATTATGGCTCTAGTTTCTGGTGAAGCTCTGCCAAGTCCCCAGGGACTGTCTGCTGTGCCCATGGTCACAAGTGTCTCTGCTCACCCCAGTCTGGGTAAGGCTGTGTCCCACCTGGGAAGCTACTGTTTTAGGTACAGGCTGACCCCATGGTGGTGTAAATCCAGATCAGAGCCTCTGACCTGGCTAGACATGAAGCAAGCTGAGGCTGAGCAGGGTCTGTTTCCAAATGAGATGCCTCTCCTCTTTCTTCTGCTGTTGGTCTTAGAGTTGGACTTGTCAGCATATTTGTCTCTATTTTAGCAAACACTTCATGTTTTTAAGACTTTATTGAAAAAGGCAGGTAGAGCTGAAGGACTGATGAGAGACATGTTTTGCACACTTTTTAAAAAGAAGCTGTAAAATCTGCAGAATTGAAAAGATTTTCAGCTATATTTGCTTTCAAAGTGGAACAGCTGGCAGCTCAAGTATTTTTGTGGTGCTTCTGTAAATAAGGTTCACAGGTATGCCTGATGCAGCAATCTATCATCGTGCCAAGTGGCTGCTCCAGCCTGTGATTCCAATTTGATCCTGATGCAGAATAACTTCTTCAGTATATAAGGGAAATAATCATAGCTGGTTTCCCTCCCTTCTCTTGGAAGCTAAAGGAGCTAAATCCTTCTATCAAACCATGTTCTTGCTGAATTAATGCATGCTGCAGACCCTTTGGTAGAGTCACAGCTCCCAGGTGTGACAAAGCTGAGCACAGCAGTGGATGGCAGATGGGTCTGGCATTGACAGAAAGGCATAGGGGGAAAAAATTTACTCTTTTCTTTTTGAGTAACTGGACATGCTCAGCAGTGCATCTGTCATAATGCTGCTGAGATAATCTGTCTTCTACAGCCTGAAATCTGATAGGATTTGAGACTGACAGTGTGGAAAATGGAAACTGTCTTGGCACTGAGCAGGATGGTAGGGAAACCTCTTTCAGGGCATGGGATTGACAGTGCTGTAAAACCAATTACTGTGGACCCCAGGCCTGGCTTGTGGAGACAGAGCTGCTGGTTGCAATGGTTCTGCCTGTGCTCAGGTGAGCAGTTGCCATATGTTGAGGGTTGCAGCTTTCAGGGCTTTTGCAAAATCAAAGTGTTGTGTGGAAGTCACTTTTATAAAATGGGGGGAGAAAGGGGGACCTGCAGCCATACATTATGTACTCAAACTGCTCTCCAGTTTGAGACACACAACCAGTGCTTAAGCGATGGTTGGAGAAACAGTGCCTTCTGGAAACATCATTTCACTCCTATATCTTCTGGAAAGTTCATTGCTGCCTTGACAAAATTCAGTTTTTATTAAAAATGATTAATGCCTGTGAATTTAATCAAGGCATATTCACACAGCAGCAGCTTTACTATAATAGTTTGATTTTAAACAGCTTGTGTCCTGATGCGTGAGGTGCGTTATGTTATTTGACAGCAGTGACATTTATATTTGTAATTACTGAATGGTGACAATCCATTGGAAAACCTGCCCTCCTTGAGGGAAGGAAATGGATGGAAATGCACAGCACTGAAAAGCACAAAGTGTCTCAATACATCAGCACATCCAGAGATTAAAAAAGCCAGGGATGACATTCTCCTATCAACAAAAGCACATGCATTATACTCTCAAATAAATTGCTGAGTTTTAATTATTTCTTTTGTATTCATGAAATGGTCTCTTCTTGCCTATTTCCTGACACAGTTACCTCTATTTCATAGCACAGGAGCATCTTGAGAGCAGATGCTGTTGTGTGCAGGAGATGTGGACCTCTTGGGGGTTTGGTTACAGAATGCTGAAAAATTAGGGCAGTCAAGCTGGAACAGAAACCCCAGATCTGATATAAATCTTGATAAATTGGTCAGGGAAAAATACCTTTGGAGCTGCTGGCTTTGAAGTGCTGAGATGTAGGGCAAACTTCACAGCTAGTACAAGTTATTTTGAAAGTGGCTTTAGACCATCAACATCTTGCAGCTATGATCCCTCTTCTTCAAGAGGACTTGGTCTTTATCAAAGTGCTTGAGAAACTGGGGTAGCAGGGAAATGAAATGTCCTCAGGACTGTTGGTAATTAATGGTACTTATCTCCTAGTTAAGGAGGAGTTGTTGGCTGAGGTTGCTACCTGGACTGTGCAGATGGAGTAAGACCATGGAGATCCAAATGAAGTTCATAGCTTAGATGGCTTAGGTCACATGCTGGGATGCCTGGTGACACTGAACTGTTCTTGTCCCTCACCAATCTCCTTTTCTCATCTGCATGTCCTATTAGAGCATTTTGCCCTCCAGTTTGGATCTCTCTCCTGGATGCAGAGCAACCTATAGGAGAAAAATAGACCTTGTTGGACCTGCATAACACATTTCCTGCAGAACTGCTCCTCTGGGAGGTCTGATACTTCCTTTCCAGCTACCACTCCAACAGTCTGTGAGTTGGTGCCCAGCTGAGGGTTGAGCATCTGCCTTTGGTTGGTGCAAGCAGCAAGGAGAGGACCTGAGAACCAGAGAGACCCAGCAGCGTGATGTGGGAGAGGCTTTTCCATATTAGCTGGGTTATTAAGGGAGGACACCAAGTTCTGGAGCAATGACTCAACATTGCAAGTGGTCTGCAGACTAGATGGAAATCAGCTGTGAAAAGTCAGGGCATGGACAGTCCTGCTTGGTGGCTATGGCAAGAGTGCACATCAGACCATAGATGGCAAAGATCTGGGATGCCAGAGGCTGGAGCACAGTCAGCACAGCACTGGGAGGGGTGGCAATGAGCACCTCCAACCAGGACTTTGGGAAGACCTAGACTAGAAGGGTCCCATACTGGAGGAAGGAAGTTGCCTTCAGGTTCTCCCAGGCTGCTCTTCAGCAGCTTGTGCTCTCTGGGTGCTCTTCAGGAGCCGTTACATGTGAACTAAGAGCTGAGAAGGAGGGTGACCTGGCTGGAGAGGACAGGCTGTGCAAGAAGGGTGCAGCAAATATTCCCATTATATTTCTAAAAGCTTGCACTGCCAGGGAGCCACCCTGCATGGCTCTAGCAGAGCTGCTGGAGACAGGAGTGCGTGCTGAAGCTTGGGTGGGGGCACCCCACAACTTGCTTCATGGAAGTCACTGAGTGTTGTGCTCAGGAGCTGCCTGCCCTGTTTCACCTGCATCACCTCACTGCCTGCCCTGTGCTGGAGCTGTGCTCCTGCTGATGGTGTAGGTGTTGGTGCTGACTGATACCTTCCCCCCTTTATGTCCAGTTCTGTTTTAGAAAGTCTGTAAATGCACCAGGTTGGTGCCTGGTGGGGCTGGGTTTGTCTGGCCCTGGTGGTGTACACCCAGCTTTGTGAAGTGGATATTGGCAGATTCTTGGATTTTTGCAAAGCTTCAGTTGCTAAACAAGTCTTGCTGTAAATAACAATCTTGCGACTTCCTCAAATTCATGCTGCACCTGTTTTTTTTTTCCCCCTGATAATCATAATAGTTATTTTTCTTTGCTTGCGTATTGGATTTATCCTTTGCAGGCACTAATTTATACTGATTGCAGCTCATCAGTCTTGCATCTTGTCAGCCCCAGGGTTTCTTATGCTCTCTGGTTTTCTGAAGGAAATGTGTATCGACAGGTCTCTCTGAATTCCACCATACAGGAGGTACACACAATGCCAAATCCTTGCAGAATATTGAGTTCCAGACAACGCCCAGTGGTTTTATACTCCAGTGCTTCATTATATTAATCCAACAATGGCAAAAGTAGCACAAAGACTTGTAATAGTCCTCTTAGTCAAAATAAAAATACTATAAAAATTAAGTGAACTGTCATTTTGCCACGGGTTCTCCAGGAGATAGCAAACTGCCTTTTTGATAAGAGTGAAGTCCTCTTTACCAAGTGATTTTTCTAGGGTTTTTTTAATCAAACTTTGCTTTCAGGAATCATCTTCTTTTATGTAAAAAGAGGTTCATAATTCAACATGAAGAAATGAAAATATATAGGCAAGATTAATCCTGAAAACATCACTGCTTTAGCTGTCTAATCATTCATCCTGTGACATAGACATATTTGGCTACAAATTTTTCCTTTGAAAATACCTAAAAAATACCTGTATTGAGCTCAAAATATTAAAGGAGACAGAAAAAGTTTTGGATAGCAACAGAGTGGGAATAGAAGCTGATGGCATTTAAATCAAAGGTAAAATGCCATATGTCTGACACAGGAACAGAAGTAATTAAACCTGAATGTTTTGAAGGTGGTCCCTGACGATATGCACCTACTTAGTGCAGTTCCAGAAGCTGTTGTCTGGAATGTCCCTGTTGAGGCAGGAGGACAGTGCAGAGGTGTTGCCTTTCCCAGTCAGTAGGAGATGTCCTGAAGGTCCTTCTCATCCTGGGGTAGGTTCAAGCTTTTAGGGTAAGAATTGCCTGATGAGCATCTTTGCAGCAAATTACTGATCTCCCTGGGGCATCTTTTGGTCTCTGGTGGTTCTTCTGTCCCAGGGGTGGTAAATCCCTGTGCTTCTGTCCTCTTTGGGGCTGGGGCCACCACAAAGCTCAGACTACATCCTGGTCCCTGCCTCCAGTGATCATCCATGATGCTGCTGGGTGCCCTGGTGGATCACATGCTGCTGATTTTAGATTCAATTAAATCTCCTGTGTCCTGAGGCTGAGAGAGATTTTGCCTACTTGTCTATAGTATTTCCAGACCTGAAACAGACTGCTGTTGTGGCAACTTTGGGTCTTTGTGGTTTCTCATCTTCCAGCTAAAATAATTTAATCTGGCAGGAGACTGGTGAGGCACCGAGCTGCTTACGAATGCATAGCTTGCTATCAATAAGGGAAATTAAGTAATTCCTCAAAACCATACAACATGTCAGTTTTTTCAGTTTATTCAGCCCTTTACTTTCTTGTTGGTGCTCTTAGAGTTGTAATTTTCTTAAAATTAATTGTGGAAATGTTACCCTGCCTGGTTTGGGGCTACTGATGCTTCAGGTGTGAGTGGGGTGAATAGCTGGCAGGGATCAGTGCTGCTCCAAGTGCAAAGTCCTGTGAATCCTGCTGGGAGATAGGCAGCAGAAAGGTTTCAATGAGAAACTTGATGTGTGAAATCAAAATCCACTTAGATCTTGGGCAGGTGGGCCCCTATGGATCTTCCAGAACTTGAGTTCCCATGTTGGGACAATCAAAGTGAAACAGGGCTTCAAAGGAGCTACAGGGACATGAGGCTAACAGGGATCAGCTACACATTGAGCTCTGGGTAAGTGTGCAATAAATCTCTAGTCCAGAAGATACACAAAATACCTGTCACAAACCTACAGGTCTGGGGATGAAAGTACAGCAGGTCTTGCAGGTTATTCAAGCTTCATCACAGCTACTCTGTCTGCTGGGGTTGCACGTGCTGCTGGCAACTGCTTTGGTATTCAGCCCAGCCCTTTTACAGGCAATCTGGGGCTGGGGGAGCTGGGTAAATCCTGTGCATGCTCACTTCCCTGTCTTAAATACCTTTCAGTGCCTGACTTGTTGCTTGTGGTCTACAGGAGGTTCTCTAAATGCAGGTTACCAAATGGTAAAATTAATGTAGAAGTCCTGACTTTCTCAAAGCTTGACTGCTGCTGCCACTGCAAATGCAGGAGATTGATAACTTGGATCAGGGTGTAAAGAACCAAGTCAGAGCTGTGTCAAGGCAATGTCATTGGGGTCCAGCCAGGTTCAAGTGTGGTCTGAGGGCTCCAATTCCCCTTTGCCTTACCCACTCCCATCTGCTGTGGTGCATGGGAAAGTTAAGGTATTTCTGTTTTCAGGGTCTTGGAAAAGTTTTACCGTTTGAGAGTAATGGCAGCTGAAACACTTTATAGGCAAAAATTTTCTCTTTCCTTTCTTGTGCTGCCTGCTCTCCTCTGTCCTGCGAGGCTACCTTCTGCTCCCCACAAATCTGGATGATAGGGCTGTGGTTAGCTGTGATTTTCTGTATTCCAAGCAATTTAAAATGAAAGTGGAGATCCTCAAAAATAATGCAGTTCATGCTGCTGGCATCCCTCTGGGGGCAGGTGATGGTGACAGAGCTGCTGGGTTATGGCCATGGGCTGGTTGGAGGTGGCCAGGGCAGTGGTGCTGCTGCTCTGTGGGTGCAGACCCTGGGTCTGAACCTGGGGCATGCTGAGGAAGGCAATTGAGATGGTGAGGGGAGAGCTGAAAAGGGAGGAGAAGTTGTCATTGCAGCTGGGAGGAAAGCCATGCAAAGAGGAGTGAGGGGATGGGGCAGGGTGTTTGGAAAAAGCTCTTCCTGCTGTCCTGTTGGAGAGCAGCAATTGCACCAGCCCTGAGCTACTGCTGTGTGATGGGAACACTGTGCTGAACTGGGGAACCCAGCTGACATTCTCCCATCTGAGTGGTGTGTGGTTTTGTGTCCCTTTTCAATAGCAAAGCAGTTGTATGGAGTGTGAAAGCAAATGAGCTCCCCGGTGCTGTGCTTCTCCGATTTATCACCGGAAAAGAGCATCCTGGTGCCAGTCCCACAGGGAAGTGGCTGAAAGCAGTCTCTGTATTTACAGCTTGTGGCACTCTGCAGTCAGCCTGACCTCTACTCCACAGCAAAACCCCCTCATGACACAGGATAGTACTGGAGTGGAGATAAATTAAAGGCCCGAGGGTTTTATTACACTAAGTATGAATGATAAAATTGCACTGGCATCCCTGCAGCTGTGTAATTTAACATAAGATTAAACTAGTTTTACCCTACCCCTAAATTTTTAATTTTCCAATATATTAAGCTTGCTTCCCCATCCCCCTTTTCCTCTTCTGAAAAATTTGTGATTTATAGAATTATTCAGTGATGAGGGGACTGAAAAATATCAGTTTTACAGATGCTGCGGGGGCTTTTGGTGTCCACACAAATTGTTGTGTGGGACCAGGGAAGAAGGGAAGCAGCTGGAGGTTTAAACTGAGTGTCTTGGCTCCAGGAAGAATCCCAGTCCTGTTCAGGGAAACTGGCAGCTGGCACTGCCACTGAGATGGGCTCAGGAAGCTTCCCAGGGGTCATCAATGAAAAGGGAAAATGATGCTCATGTTGACACTGTTGTCAAAGCAAGAGCAAATGAAGGCCAGACCAGGCTGCTACTGGCTGTGCCACTGTGTCACCCTCTCTACAAGACAAGATACCCTTTAATGGGGGATGCCTCTTTTTCCCTTCCACCTATGGGGTAGCTTTTGCAGTCTTGCCCTCATTCAACACTTGCACACTTAGAGTTTGTGCAGGAAAATAAATGCAAAAAATCTTGTGGCAAAACTGCTTTTTGTCTTGTGCATTACTGGTGGAGGCAGGGATTACTCCAGCTCTCAGGGCTCTCAATGTAAAAATAGGCACGGTCTGATGCTAGTAATCTCCCTGATCTATTAAAAGACTGTAATTGTACCCCTAGCCATTCATTTGCAAAATAAAATGAGCTATTTTTAATCTTCTTTTGTGAGCTTAACTAAACATCTGCAGTTCTTTGTACCTATTCCAGTCTGAATTAGATCTTTTCTGAATTGGGTTGCCTGGGCTTGTCCTGTTTTCCAGATCCCCTACTGCTGCCTGAGCAATGACTCTAATCTCCAGCTTCTCCTGAATAGACCTTGTGTAATAATTGCAGAAACTCATTAGCTTCTCTTGTGGCTCAGTGGTATCAGCAGCTTGTTCTAGCCACACATACCACAAAAGTTGTCTTCTTCCCAGGGATGATCTGTTACACTCAAATAGAAACTATTTTTTTTCCTATGGGTTATATTTTTCCTGTCCCTGTTTTGATCCTTTCCATGAAATAAAGGCAGTGTTGTTCCAGGCTATCTGCAGGCATGTGAAAGAATTGCAGCCATCAGCACTGTGTGCCTAAAGCATCTCCTGCAGCTGAGAGGGTGAAGGATATTGGGCCAGACCTGTCAATATTGTCCAGCAGTTCTGATAGGAAGTGGAAGGTGCTGTGTTCAGGTCAGTGCCTGGCTGCTCTGCATGGGAAGCGATTGAAGGATTACTCTGTAGGTGCTGGGAACATGCCTTCGTGGTGATGCTTTTCCTCTCCCTGTCAGAGAGGTCTCTATAGACCCCTCAGGTGTCTGGAGGGAAGGTCAGTGTGGGCTTCTCAGGCTTTTAACTTTCTGCTTTGGGAAGTGGTTGGTTACCTGGCATGGGAATTTGAATGTGTGAAGGTGGATCTGTGTTTTACTGTTGTTAACTATCCTTGACTGCTTGGAGTCTGCACTGTTGTCTTTTTGAAAAGAAAAATCAGAAGGGATTTCTGTCCCTTGTCATGACCTTAGGGAGCTGCTTGTGTTGGGACAGTCCAGTCTGCCCCTCTGCAGTTCAAGCTGTCGCAATATAAAGTGATTGAAATAACTATGACAGCTCTCCTGCAAAATCAAATGAGAAGCAAATAATGTTGCACAGTTGTTGTTGGGCAGCAGTAGTATTGAGTGATGTGCAATGGGTCAGGTTGTGTCAAGCACTCCAAAATTGGCCACTGTTGATAATTTTATTTTTTTCCTTGTACTGGATGAAGTAACAGATGGGGCATCGTCTCTAATCATTAGGTCCAAAGCCTTTATTTGTCTTCAGTTGACTAGATAGCACCAGCGTGTTGAGAAGACACTTAGAGAAACCACTTCAATATTATAACTCTCAGATTAAAAAGTAGAGTTCTTAGTTTTCCAGTTGGCTATGTGGAATTCATTAAAGCCACCATTCTGTGAAAATTGGCTCGCTCTGGAGAGCTTCCAGTCACTCACACTGTGCCTTAACAAGGGGCTCAGTAAAGCAGCAGATGAGCACTGAAGACATGGATGGCTGCTATGGAAGGTGGTTTTAAAATTACTTATTAATGGGAATTGTTCATGCCTTTGCAATTGATACAGCTGCTTTAGAGCATCCAGGGCTCTCCAGAAAGGAGACATTGGTATCATCAGCAGGAAATACTAATTGGTTCAGCCAGGATGGGTGTGTTTAAAATCTCCAAGTTGATTTTTTATTAAGGGTCTTAAGAGAAAATTAACTGCTTCTATTTTTTTAGCCACGCAAAAATGCAGTGGGTGCTGCACAGAGTGCCTGATCCTTACCAGTGATGTGGGAACCCACAGATGCCAGAGTCTGTTTGCACCTTCCTAGGAGTCAGTCCATGGAAGATGGAGCTACTCGGGGCACAGTACAAGGCACAGCTATTTTCATGGGCTCTCATTTACAAATAAACCCCCCTTCCACTGACTTCACTGCATCATCTCATTTCTTAACAAATCAGTTGCCTTACCAGCAATGTGAATGTGGGTCCCTCATGATTTTTTTTGTGGATGTCTCACTATAAATCTGATTTATATTGCTCTTGACTAAGCTGATGTCTGTATAAAGGGGACCATTGCATAATGAAGGTACTGTGGAAGGAGAGTGGGTGGCTTCATGGATGGGGATGCTGCATCCACTTTCCAGCTGCTACTCCTGATGCTAGCACTGTGCAGGGCTGTGGTATTTGTAGAGCAATCCTTCCAATATTTGTTAAAGCTATCTACAGTATTGGGTAGGGCTTCCTTTTCTGTTGAAATAGAGTTACTGAATGTATGCACAGATATGTTTTCAATAGGATTATTTTGTAAAGCAGAAAATAAACTGGAGTGGTGCCCAGCTTGTAAAACATACTGGATTTTTCTGAATTTCTACTGAATATAGGAATTAAGGCTATTCTAAGTTTTTTTTTTTTCAAGGCCAAGCCTGATTTCAGTGATGTTTTTTTCCACTGATTTCAAGGAACACTGCATCCTAATTTGTAACTGCAGACTTTCTACTACATGAATTAGAAGAAAACTAAAAAATCTAAAAGGGCTATTTGTGGCTGGTGTAGATGGAGGTGAGCTTTCTTCCTATTTAGGACTTAAGGGAAATGGGAGTTCAATGAAGAGGAAAACACAAAGCTTAAAAAGCTTTACTGTTGAGGACAAATTTTTTTTCTCCCCACATTTGTTACCATTTTTGCTGAAAAAGCCAGCTGAATGAAAACTGTTGTCGGTGAGGATTTGGGGTGGATCCATTAGAGTAGATGAGGAAATTCAAGCTGTGGTCTGCTTTCCAATTTGCTTTTGGTGTCTTGAAAATGAAGCCAAGCGAAAAACTTAAGATAAAACATTTCTCTTGATCTAGCTATTTGAGATCAAAGATAAGGAGTGCAAGTGAACATATGAGAGTGGAAACCTAATACTGAGGAAAAACAGTGTCTTGATATCAGCTGGCATGGTCTTGCCTCTGTCCTTCCACAGGTGTGTGTGAAAAAATAATGTGAGATGAGCTCTGGCTGGGTCCTGGGTTTTCATCCTTCCCCACCTTGAGCAAAATGTTCTCAAGGATAAGCTGGGAGCAGAGAAGTTTTTCCTATACTGCAAGTGTTACAATAATGAAAACTTCAAATCATTGCATAACTCCAGGACAGTCGGACTTTTTTCATTAAGAGCAAGTACATTTCTAGCTCTTGTGGAGAGAAACCTTGAGCTAAGTATAGCCTAAAGCATTTAAACAGACGGCAGATGAAAATAATGCAATAGATGGAGCTTTTTTAATAATGACTCTTAGGGCTTAATTCATAATTTTAAAGCTCTTGGGGTTGGAAATCTTGAGGACTCCTGGGGTCTGAGGCACATCAATAACCTTAACAGCCTCTTTATGGGTTGATGAGCTTGACTGAGAAATGAAGGAAGAAGCTGTGCTCAGTGATGATGCCAGATATGTCCCAGCTTCTGAGCAGTGCCCTGTCTGCACCTGCCTGGGATGCTTTTACCCAGCAAACATGGACCTGAACAGTTCAGATGGGTCTCCTGACTTGGCACAGGTAGTCTTCAATTCTCAGTTGAGTTGGAGACTCTTTCCAGGATAGATGTGTCCTAAGGGAGGGCAGGTAACAAAGGTGGTGTCCAGACCCTTCACAGTGCCCCTGACTTGTACCGTGGTCCTTGACTAGATGGAAACACGTGGTCCTGGTTTAGGTTCTTGAACATTCCTGTCAGAGCTATCACCTGGGGGTGAAGATGCCTTTTGTGTATCAAAGGGCTCAGCTGGTAATGCACACAAGTCACATCTCTGGACCTAGATGATTAATGGTAGGGATTGTAGCTGCAAATCCATGAACTGTGTTTTTAAAGTAGTAAGGCAATATATCCTGGCTGTCAGGAGAGTGGTAATTCAGGCAGGGCTGCTATCGCTGGCCTGGAAAGCTGTTCCTTTCCAGCAAACAACTGTATGAGATTCCTGCTCCCTCTTCATCTGGACGGAGGGGAAAAAACCCAGCCCACCCTGTTTAGCAGGCAAGTCAGCTCTGCTGCAGTCTGATAAATACTCCAGGCTTGATAGTCTTGCTCTCTCTGCAGAAATGCCAGTAGCCATTTGCCAGCTGTTTGCTCTGACTTGCAGTCATGGTGTCTGTCAACACACTATTTTTCAGAGGTGGCAATGTGAGATCTAGCAGCAATCAAGTAACCTGCAGCATAGATCTGTTGGGCAAAATGAAGGAGGCAAAAGCCAGAGCTGGAAATTGCCTTGTGCATCCAGACTTAACTGCGAGAGATGTTAAAAAAAAAGACTTTCAAGTCGAAATAGTACCTGGAAACAGTTTATATGAGAACATCTATTTGGACTAATGTTGAATTTATTTAACTTAATATAGGAGGGAAACAGAGCTGTTAAGTAGGTTTTTATGTGCCTTCTGCATAGCAGCAAGATGACTGTCTATTCCTCTGGCTAAACTAAATTTCAAATCAGTTTCCCAGGTGAGATTTTGTTGAAGGCTTTGCTGTATGCTGCGTAAAGTAATTATGTGGCTGGAAGGCTCTGGCTTGTGCTGCCTTGGCTGGGCTGATGCTCTGACCAGCTGGAGGAGATGAAGGGAACCTGGGGGCTTCAAAGTGGTGGTAACACTTTTACATGTGGTCCATTTGCAAGGTGACACAGGGTCTTCTGTCTCCTCAACGTCAGCTCTGCTGCACCCCAGCTGAAAGGGTGCATATTTTGTGCAGCTCCTACCTGTCCCACTTGATACCTCTCAGCAGTCCTGGTTTGAGAGAGAAGGGGGGTGTGAAGCAGAGGGATTGCTTTACTGGGCCTTTGGGAGGTAACATATGTATTCTGCCCTGACAACGCTTCTGGGGAAAGAGACCTGTCCAGGAAAAAAGCTTGAACTGTGCTGAGTATATGGAATGGTTTTGTGCATTCTGTAAATATTCTGCAGCAAATAGCACCAGCTATAAAACAAAAACATATATGATTTCATTATCAGTGAACCACTCATGCTGTCACTTGGATTCTCTTCAATCAGAAATTTTGCCAAACCAGTGATTTTATTTTATTGTTGCAGCTGACAAAGTTTCTTGGAAATAGAATCACACTCCAGAATTAATAAATAAATGCTGATCTGAAAGCTCCTTTTCAAGGGGATGATTTGCTGGGCAGGAATTCAAGTTCCCTTGTTTGTCTGAGGCAGCTTGTTCTTTCCTAAAGCCCTGTGTGCATCCCTGTGCTGCTCTGAGGCAGCACCAGTGCCACCCAGGGTGGCTCCTGCTGGGGCCTGGGTCACAGCTGCTGCCAGAAGCTGGGTGGCAATACCTGGCCCTGTGTCCAGCTCTGCAAAGTATCTGGTGGCCTTGCAGCTGGACACAGCTTGCTGTTGGCTCAGCATCTCCTGCAGGAAGGAAGCTCCCATTCTTGTTCTCTTTGCCAATACCTTTGATGCAATCTAGGAAAGTGGCTTTTTCTCCACCTTCTTGCAAAGTTTCCTCTCTTTACGCTGTGGTGGTTGGAACTTAAAAGTCTTTGTGTAGGGACTTACATGTCAAGGTGGGATCACAAACTGAATGCATGCTTGCAAAGCATATTGCTGCAGCTTATATAGGCTATGTTTTGGGTTGGGCTTTTTTCCAGTTATATAGTGTGAAGAAAGTGTGAAAAGCCCAGTGTGTTTCTGGAGCTCAGTGCTTCTCACTGCCTTTTTTTCCCTGCATCTTTAGGTTGCTTATGCTGTCCCTATTAACACAGCAGGTAGAGGTTGGCCAGCACATAGTCAATGGATGCTGTCAGCTTTGAGCTGAAAAAGCTATTTCCTGTCAGTGTGGAGCACATGGCAGGAGGCAGAGCATCTCCTGTTTTTTCAAGAGCAAGGGATTTCCCTAAAAAGGTCCCTTTTGCTCTTAAGTGAATGGGTATTTTTTATCAAAAAATAGGTAAAATGTGTGAATATCTGAAAGCCATTGTCCCAGAGGAACAAAGGATGAGTTTTGGATTTCTACCTTCTTCCTGAGTTCCCAGCTATGTAAATTGCCTTTAAGCCTTCATATTTTCTTCACTTTCTTCCCAGTTATTAATCTCAGAGTTGCTTGGAAAGCCTGGGACAGTGAGGAAACTTGACCCAGAAGAGCAAAGTAAACATCAGGGCTGTTTTAAATGAGTGAAGTTTCCAAAGTTGAAAGCAGGGGTATATCTAAAGAAATTAATCCATGGCTGTTGATGTCACAGCTAAGTGATGCCAGTGATTGTGGATGGTATTGGTAGGAGATATGGGGAAGACCTAAGGTAGGGTGCAGCACTGTGCAAAGTTGCCATAGTGCAAAGTCTCCATAGCTGCTGCATGGAGAGAGGCATCTCCCAGCTCTTGCAAAGCTAAGGCAGAGATTTGTGACTTCAAGTCCCAGTTGTAAGTGCCTTGGCTGGCCTGGTCTTCTCTGTTCTCCCTGTTTTGTCCTCTCCAGGGGAGTTTGTAGGAAAGCTTTCTTGCTTCGTTCCCATTTCCAGCTGTGCCTAAGCTGCTCTGTTGGGATCCTGGTATGCAAAATAAACTGGTGTAGACCCTGAGGAGCTAATTTGCTATTCTAGTGCTGACACTTGAGATCATTGGCTGTCTCGTGCTAGACCCTTAATGAACTTGAGTTCAATTACTTCTGTCTTTAAGCCAGATAGGTGTTTCTTCCTGTAATTACATGGTCTGCATCTCTAGCATGCTTCCTATCCTTACTGCTTCTCTTGGCTTGCTTTGAGCCTTTTGCTGTTCATGTTCCTGGGGACCGTAGATCAGACCAGCTGTCCCCAGCCAGTGGTCCTAATTAGAGGTATGTCTTGGAGTGGCCTTTTAACCCTTCCTCACCTGATGCTCTTGCAGTAGATATTCATCCCAGCCAGCATGGACAAGGACCCCCTTGTCCCTCAGCTGCCAATTACTGCCAATTGGGTCACTGCAGAGTTCAGCTTGTGTCAGCAAGGTACAGCATGAGCAGGTCAGTCAGCATAGCTGTTCCCTCCACACCCATCCCATGTGTTCCCATCTCACAGGCTGATGACAAACACCTCAACTAATCCACAGATATAAGCCCCTATCCTTGAGACCCATTAACTGCAGCATGAAGAGACATTCCAGTGGGGGAGTTGGAAAGCTGCTCAGCAATGTGGCTGGGATTTAATGGTGTCTCATCTCCTGAGCTACAAGAGGTTGTTCAACAGCTGTGGGTAATTTCTTTGGCTTAAGGATTCATTGTAACTCATTTGCGTGAGTACCAGTTGGAGAGCTCTTGAGGTTACAGATGTACCTTGATAATTCTAATACTCTAAAGTGCAGAGCAAGCATCTTTGATTTCTTGTTTTCCGTGATGTCTCCTGTTCCCCTCTTGCTTTCCTTGCCAGGTAGCAAGGATTGTCTGAAGTTAGACTGCTAGGTTCAGAGCCTGTCAGAAGTCTGTCTTCATCCACCTCAATGGGCTGCCTTGCTTTGCCCCTCTCATTTGTACCTTTGAGGATAAGTGAGCTCAAGCTGAGAGAACTACATTGGTCATGTCACTGCTCCAAGCACTGGATTTTGAGTTTCCCTTATCTGACTCCTCCCCTTGACGCTGGATTTTTGGGAAGGAAGCACACCTTGTGTTATGGACTTGGTGTGCATGTAGGCCAGCACGTGTGTGCAGGGATTTGGGCTGTGTCCTTGCTCTCCATCTTCCCTGTGCCAGCAGGAGCAACACTAAAGCCTGCAATCACACTCTTCTCTTGCAGAGCCACCATTGGCAGAAGTGCTTAATGACCTTAAAATATTTGCTATCATCTGTATATTAGTAACCCCCTAGCATGAAGAGCAAGTGAATCCAGGCTGCAAGTCTCATTTCATGGGGAAGTACAGAAAAAAAAGCCCAAGCTGATCAGACGTGGCTGTTTAATTTTTGTCTGAATGAGTCAGAAGTTTCCTTGAGAGCAAATGCAAGATTGGTTTTTGGTTATCCCCATTTTCCCTATTTTCTGTTGTACTATTTCTAAACCCATAGCCTACAGCAGTAGGTTAAGAAAACAACTGTACTTGGTGAGGAGCAGCAGAGCCTCTGGAAAACCCCCTGCATGGAGACAGGGCTGCTGCCTGTCTTTTGAAGAGTAATCTACACCCAGTGTTTTGGGAGTGTTCTTGGCACTGCCTGTTTGTGTTAATTTGGCATCACTGCTGGAACCCTAAAATGCCTTGAAGACACAACCCAGCCTCGCAGCTTTCCCTCTTTGTTTTCTTTCCCTGACTGAAACAGCAGAAACCTGCAAGTATGATGTTCAACCTGTTGTATTCCTGCGTCATTCTTGTATTCCTATCCTGTAGTCACAAAGGATTAAGTTAAATATTTTTTCATGGAAATAGAATGAACATGCAGAAAATGAAAAGCCTTGAAATACCCTTGTCTTAGATTTCAAAGAGGCTTCTCTTCTGATAGGACAGAGCTGGACAAACTCCTGGAGTGTGGTGTAGCCCCATTCAAAGCCTCTGAAGTCATTAGGGCTGGGGTGGGTTGTCAGAGCATCAGTGAAGTATGACCATGGTCTGCCTCACTTGCCTGAAGCATTTGCTTGAGCACTGAAATCAATATTTGTTCAAGGAAGATTTCTGTTCTCTTGCACAGCTTCTCTGTCAGCACTGCCAAGACCTTGTACCACTCTCCAAGACTTGTGGAAAGATTTCTAAATGCACCTCTCAAATGTATAAAACCCTTTCTGGAAAATCATTTTCCAGTTTAAAGAGCTCTCAAGCACTTTAAGGACAAACAAATTTTACTCTGAAGTATTAGAGGGGTTTAAATCCTCCTCCCACTCATTCCTTGGTCTGGATTTTCTGCAAAGCAGTTATCAGCCTTTGCTGATTTTTATCAGCAGTATTAAATGCTTGTAGTCTTAAATAGATCTTGCATTCACCTGGCTGGTGATTACTCTTCAGATTTTAACTGTCTGACAGTCTTGAACTCTGGTCTTAAAGTACCATCAGAACATGTCTGTGCTCCCTTGCTTGCAGGTTTGCACCTGGGATGATTTCTGGTGGCTCTGTAGCATTGTTAGCTGAGCTATTTTGGGGTGCCACAGAAACCATCCCTCAGGGTGTTGTCACAGGCTTTCTCCAAGATGCAGCACAGCTCTCCAGTACTTGGAGTGAGCAGATGTGGTCAATACAGCCAAGTGACCTGCCCCTATGTGTGCTGGCTCCTGCTCTCCAGACTGATCCTGTCACAACTGTTTTCCCAGGCTTCTCAGCAGCATGAGACTTAATTCACTGTATATTAGGAAGAATAAGTAATTATCCCTTGTCAATTAAGCCTTCAATCACTGCATATAAACAGCTGGTGATGCAGAGCAGTCTTTAAAATTAGAGAACCTTTTTGGAGAGCTTGTTAATTTCCATATATTTACCAAATTTTATTCCAATAGAAATATATCGTCTTTAAAAAAAAAATAAATCAGTGACTTAATCCTCTTCATCTTCAGGGCAAAATGATGTATTTTATTTTTAGGAGTGACTAATTGGCAAACATGTGGAAAGGGGGGGACAGATTTTAAAGCTGCTCTGGAAAGAATGCTGTTGCTTGAAATGCTCAGGGGATCATTGCTGTTGTGCATTGCCAGATGTTTTGAACTTGGATGGACAAGTCACTTACCCAGTGGCTTTGTCACAAGCCCAGTGCACACTGTAGGCAGACCCTGTGAAGCAGCAGCATCCTTGGTGTGCGTGGGGTGATGCTCCTCAGTGAGCACTGCTGATAAACCATTGTAAGGCAAGGTGTAGCATGTATGGCAGTTAATTTTGGCTTTAATTTTATTTAATAGTTCATAAGACTTAATCTCAATATTTAACTAGCTTAAATAGAATGAACATCTTGTGCACTTTTTATGTTAATTGGCAGTATTTTGCTGCTGACTGCTTCTGTGCTTCGAATCCTCCTAAATCTTTCCCTTGACCTTAATTGGTGCTCTGCAGACTTTCTGCTGTGACACAAGTGAAATAGGTTATTCTGGTTTTTTTTACCACCTTTGAATATAAAATACTCACCAAACTGTGGGGAAACAATAGCCGTGTCACTGGTGATGCCTCCTTGGGTGGCTGCATGAGGTGCATGGTCAGCCGGGCACCAGATGTCTGCAAAATCTTTGGGAACAGTTTTTGCCCTTTGCTTTGGCTGGCAATGCACAATTTTACTTGCAGCCAGTATTTACAAACATAAATGCTTTGAACCACCTGAGGCCGAGTATGGGCTGCAATTCAAAGTGGAGGGAGGAAAACTGCAGATCTCTTCCATGACTAATATGCTTCATCTACCAAAAGAAGCTGAATTGAATTTGCTTTGCTAAATTGCTTCTGGTTTAGGCCAAAATGGAGTTTACCAAGGAGTGCAACAAATGACACCATTTTAGGGGGTGTGCAATGGACGGCTTGGGACATGATTGGCTTTTGGGATGAGGCAAGAGCAAATGAACAGCTCTTGGAGTCTATTTTGTGGAGAAAATGCCTTCAGCCCTTGCCCCCGGCATTGCAGTAAT
This sequence comes from Heliangelus exortis, assembly GCF_036169615.1. Classification (NCBI taxonomy): domain Eukaryota; kingdom Metazoa; phylum Chordata; class Aves; order Apodiformes; family Trochilidae; genus Heliangelus; species Heliangelus exortis. Next base: position 8,260,070 of record NC_092432.1, read on the forward strand.
TCTACACCAGCACAGCTGAGCAAGGATCATTTTTCTCCTCTTGAGGGATCATGGGTGAAACAGCAGCAAAACCCCTGTGCACTGTCTTCTGTCTGATAAAATTTTAGTCAGAACTTTCTTCTGTCTACAGCATCTCTGCCTACTGCTCATAAAACAAACTGAGTACAGTAATTCATCCAGCATGTGTTCCCCTTCGTAGACCCCATCATATTAGAGGGTCTAATAGGTACTGGGAGCACTTCTCTAACTCATCAGCTAATGGACTGAATTTTCCCCTCACCTTTCTCCAGGGTATCTGTATATGTATGGGTATGAAGTCTGTGCTCATCATTAAACCAGAGGTGGTAGGTGTTCTTGCTTCTCATGGTTCTGAGAACTTATGGGCTCTGTAGATTCCTTTGCACCAGACAGAGGTTAGAGGCCTGTATCTAGACTTCATTTTATCACTGAAGTTGATATATGGTGATAGGTGCTGATGGCAAAATGAATGATTGACTGAGGTTAATTTGTATGAGGACTGTGATGTGAGTAGAGAGTAGAGAAGGAAGATCCATCTTATGAAATACATAAATGTGTTCTATTTATAGGTGTATCAGATCAGCTGCTGCAGACCAGCTTATTAGGAGGAACAGGAATTTGAAGCTATGTCAAAGTGAAAATTATTCTTATTTCTGTCACTGCTGCTCCTTGCCTTGGCTGGGTCAGCCTGTGTCAAGTGTGGGACCTGATGGGTTGGGATGTGGAGGGACTGAGCCTTAACGATTCCCTTGGATGGCAAAATGCCATCTTTCTGTTGCTCTCAATACTGGGAATCAGAGGGTTTCACCTGTTCTGCCCATGTCATTCTGCATGGTGGATGGCTCTCCAGCAGCCTTGGTCTGGCTTTCCACTCTCACCAGAGGGAGATCATGTGTCCCAAGGCATCAATCAATTTTGCTGCAAAAATGAGTGCTCCTCATCCATCAAATCCTGTGTAGTGCAAGGGCAAGTAATACCCAAAAACCTGTCTGCAGATCCAATAATGCTATTGCCGAACAACAAAGTTTGCTTTTTCCTTGCTGTGCCCTTCAGATAGGGAAACTAAAACTCTCAGAACCCCTGCTGCAGTGACAGAATGCCCCATGGCAGCAGGGAGGTTTTGGTGCCACCTCTTTCTCCTCTCTGCTTTTGCCTCCAAGAGTTTCCAGCATGTGAGCAGAAATGCTTAAGGCCATGGACAGCAAAATGGTTCATTACTTGTCCCTACTCTATGGGTGAGCCCCCCAGGAGTGACCAGGGCTGTGAGCTCAAGAGCTGAGCAGGGTGGTCCTGGTGCTCAGAGCATCTCTGCAGTGAAGTTCACAGCGAGCTCAGCTCTCTGTGAGGGAACAGGATGGCTCCTCGTTGAGAGAAGCATGGACCATGGCAGCCAAAGCTGTTTGTTCATGGAAACAAATTATTTTTTGGCTACAAAATTGTGTATTTTATTAGTCTCTCCCTTTTTCTGCCTCTTTTATGAACTGATGTTACCCCTGCTCTGCTTGGACTCCAGGGGAAGCAGAAGACCACTACCATCTGTAAAAACTCCAGGAGCAAGAACAGGATGAGCTGCAGTTTAACAATTGTTGACTATGTTCTTTATTGAATTTTGTTATAGCTGTGCAATTAGGCTTGGCATACTATGGTACAGCTAATATGTTTATTAAGAAATCTAGTGAACCAAAACAACCATATCCATACCTGACCTGAAAAACTTATTTTCCACCATAGTTAATTAAAGAAGAGGATTCCTCCTGACTTAAATATCTTCTTGCCTTGTACCTTAAAAGCCAGTTAATTTTAAGCTAATTGGATTGTCAACAGTTCTCATCAGCGAACAATTCCAACTGCAGGGGTTTCCCAAAGACATGGGATGTAGCAGACACCATGCAGGTTAAGCAGGACTCAGCCTGGTACAGGGCCTCAGGACAGGGTATTTTGGAGGTAAAGACCAGGCTGATCCTCTGAAGCCAGGAGCTGAGATGTCCAAAGAAATTGTTGGAATTTTGCAGTTCCTACAATACCATTCAACATATTTTTGACAGCAAAGTCTCTTCCAGATGCATGTTACTGCAGGATGGTTATACTGTGGGAACTGTTGTGTCAAGGTAAAGCTGGTTTTTTTATGGTGTTTAGCAAACTCTGCAAACTCTTTAAGTGTTCATATGTCTAGAGGAGGTTTTCAATACCTGAGGAAGGCTTCCAGGCAAGTATGCTCCTTCCTATTTTGCTTTTTTTTGCCTAACAATTTTGAAATTCCAACAAAATATAGTGCTTCCTCAAAACCTTATGTCTCCTTTATACTCAAAGACTGGAGGATGTTGATTTCTTTAAATCCTCTGAAGGGCTGGTATGTCCAAAAAGGTGATGAGTAGTGGCAGGGTTGGACACCAACTTCCCAGGGTTGGCCCAGCTTCCCCAGTGCCACTCAGCAAGTAGACAGGCATGGGGTAAGAGAGGGCTGTGAGCTAAGGGGGCTTACTGAGTACTGTTACAGTACCCTTACTGAGGATTTTTTTTTAAATGCTGCTTTTATGGTGGTGCTGTGTGTCTGGGCCCTGGCTGAGCCCTGGGAGGTCCTGGACCTCTCTCCCTGTGTCTTGACAGCACGAGCCCTGCACCCACTTGCATGGGGCCACGATGCCTATGGGCAGCAAATCTCTCATTACAAGCTGTGTATGAAGAAAACCAGAGTTTTACTTGCTGGGTGTGTTGTAGTGATCCCATAAGCTTTTCTGAAGCTGGTGGCTGTGTGCTCTCTGCAGGACTGGGAGGCTCCAGCTGGACCCGCCTGGAGAGGGCACCTGGGATAGTGGGGAGCAGCTGAGAAATCTGCGCTTGGGTCAGGAACAAAGCCTGCCTTTCGTCTCTTCAAAAGAAAGGTTTTGCCAAAATCTATCAGTTTTTCAGTGGAAATATCTCCAGTTATTCCTTTATAGGGATGAGCAGAAATAAAATGCTGATTACCAAGGTTGGGCCTTTCCCCATAATCATTGTTTCAATGAAACATCAGCTTTTAGGTCAAGGTGCTCATATTCTCCCCAAAAGCTAATAGAAGTAAGAGACTAATAACAAAGAGGGATAGTAAGAGATTGGTTTATAATCTGGTATTGGTTTTTTTGCATCCTTTTGAAATCTTATGCTTTCTGCAAATAAAACTTGTGTTCTATAAAATTTTGACCATCTTCATCTACAGATGATTTTTCTCAGAGCTGCTGAGGCAACAACTTAAATGCTTGAGAGCAAACTTTGTTTTCTAAGGACCATTGGAGATATACTGCTTCTTATCTCTGTAATTTTATCCAGCATAATGCAGTATGTTTAAAAGCTGTCATTTTGTCTGCTGCTTGTTAAGTAAGGGTGATATTTTTAATAGCAAGAAAACTGTCTACTTATGTTTGAATATCATGCAAGATAAAAAACTTTATTTGATTACCTTCTGAATGGTACCTCAGTATGATCTGATGATATACATGTAGTAATGCAAACAGGCTGGATTTTTCTCTGATATAATCACCCCAGGAGGTGAAGAACCAAAATGTTCTTCAGCAGTAAGTTAATATTCTTCCTCCTCATAAAAGATCAAACTCTTGGGGTGTTCATATATTTTAAGCTTGTTAACATTCAACTTGTGGATGGTCTTGTAAAGTTTTCTATTGCCCTTTGTGAGGGGTAGCTGTTTGTTCATTATTTCTGCAATGAAAAGTGAGCTCTGTCTCATTGACATTGATTTCCATTTCACAGTGTCTGAACCTCTGGTTTCAGGGAGGGCAGAGCTGTGAGCTGGTGACTGGCTGAGCCTCTTGAAAACAGTTTAACCACAAATCACATCAGGACTGGATCTTCCTCTGTCTCCTGTTGGAAAGCCAGTTTCTCATTTTAAGTGCTGTTTCTCCTTGAAGGTGCTTTCCAAGCTGCTTGAGCACCTTCCCACCCTGCTCCCTGTTTTACCCAATGTACCTGGAGATACCTCCAAGGCACACCAAAGAAAGGGCAATTAAATTATTTTAAACATTCTTGAGTGAAGCTGTGGAAAGGCTGGTTTGGCTGTACTGCTCCCATCTTGTCAGTAAAGTTCCCATCTGGTCCATGCAGCAGTGGATGGAGCTATTAAAGCAGAGATGTGTTTCAGGAGGGTAGGAGACCCAGCCAAGGCTGCTTGGTGTGGGACTTGTCTCTCCTGTAATCTCTGATTGCTTGGATGCTGCTGGCTGTTCCTGCAGATAGCTGCTGAACCTGAGCTTGGAATGCTTTTGATTTGAGCATGCTGGGACGGAGATAGAATGTGCCTGCCTGGTGTTCCCACAATTGGAAACCTTCCTAGCACTACCACATTATGGCCTTTAGATGGGAAAATTATGCATTGGCTTTCTCAGGAATTTTCATATTGTTTTTCTTCTACACCACTTGAGTCACTTCACTTTAATAACCTTACTTGGGGTGGGTTTAGGGGGAAGTTTGTGAAATGGAATGAAGCTTTGAGTTTTATAGCAGTTTAGTCCCACTTGGTGTGCACAACCTTTCCTGATTTTTGCTTTTTTAATAGCCATACAGCCACTTTCATGCTGCTGGAATATGTCACTTTGCTAACATAGGGGACTCTCTGACCTCATCACTCTCTACAACTCCCTGAAAGGAGGCTGGAGCCAGGGGGGCTCGGTCTCTTCTCCCAAGCAGCTACCAGTAAGACAAGAGGGCATGGACTTAAGATCTGCCAGGGGAGGTTTAGGTTGGATATTGGGAAAAAAATTCTTCACAGAGAGGGTGATCAGGCATTGGAATAGGCTGCCCAGGGGGGTGGTGGATTCTCCATCCCTGGAAGTTTTTAAGAGACTGATGTGGCACTCAGTGCCATGGTCTGGGAACCACAGTGGTAGTGGATCAAGGGTTGGACTTGATGATCTCTGAGGTCCTTTCCAACCTGGCTGACTCTGTGAAGGAACAAGGCTGTTCCGCAGCTGTGGAGAGAACTACAGGCTTGGGGAGCATCAGGAATGGGATGTTTATGATGTAAAATTTTCACAGAACTTTTCTAAAACTAAGGACCCTTACACCATTGTCCTTGTCTACTTCAAAGGACAGTAGATTTGTTACATTCCCTGAAAAAAATCTCATTCTGCATGTAGGTTTATTAACTACCTGACATGTGAGAATTGAATTTCATCAACCATAGAAAACTAGCAGTGGCTTTAATTTTTAAAGGTTAGTCTAAGATAAAAGATGGGAGGGTGAGAACATAACACATAGGAAATGGGTTTTTTGGCAATCAGTCTGTGCCAGGTTAGGTGCAGCTATGAGCTGGTGCATGCTGGGCTGGGACTTGGTTTTTATATATACAGTATTATTGACCTTAGTGGTGGTCTTATAGTTATGGCTGGAAAGGACATCATGCATGTCTGAGTGATGGATGGCATTCAAACTTTCCAAAATGAGTGATGAAATGGTGCACCTATCCACAAAGGACACCTTGCTGCTCTGTTCTGAAACATCACGTAAAGGAAATTCTAGTGGAAATCCCTGACCTGGTATATTTTAGGATTTAATTCCTCTTTCTAAAGGACACCTCTGGTTTGGTGGCTTGTGTCTGTCCTGAGATGGGCTAATGTCTTCCTTTTCCAATTTGAGTTCTCAAGTCAGACCAAGACAAACTTTAGTGCCAAATGCAACTGAGTTCAGAATTTTAAAAATGCTGTTCTACTGCACAGGAACCACAGAGTGACCTCCAGGGCTGGGTAATAAAGCCCAGCCTTGTTGGGGCTGCCTCTCATACCCAGGTTGCCATCAGAGTTTGAAGTTCTCTTGCTTGCACTGGCACCAAAGGTGCTGGACAAGGCTGTCACCAAGCTCAGTCCTGGAGAGCTGAGCCTCCTCTGGGACTGATGTCCCTTCTGTGCATATCCTGGTCACCTTCTTGATGAGTTCCATGCCTGCTACTAGTTCTTATAACATCCTTTCTTTTTCTAGTTCCTACTAGCAATGTCCCACGCAGTGTTACTACCAAGTTCCTTATAGATGTCCAGATTAGACCTACCACACTTTCCCTATTGAAAAACCTTTTTTTTAGAAACAAAGATACTGGATTTAGTCTGGCATGAACTTCCCTTTGTAAACCCACCCTACATTCTATGCCACTTTCTATTAACCATCAGATCTAATTATTATTCCCTTCATAACATGATCAGGAAGTCCTGCATGCTATTGCAGTCAGATTTCCCGGCTTCTCTTAAACACAGTTTTACACTTGCTGTTCCACACACTGCCATTTATGCCTTGATTGATTTTTTTTAATTACCATTATCCTCAGGAAATACCCAGTCCCCCAAAATTGAGAGCGTTAAGCTCTGGGTTTTATTTCCACTTCAGATGGGGGTGATTTTAATTTCTATTAACTCTTTTGTTTTGGTTTTTTTTTTTATTGGTCATCCTATTTGTGTCCCAGAGCTCAAAATCCACCTTTTAAATACAAATCGAAATATTAAATTCTGGGACCCTACCAAGTTATTTTTTTATTCCATTCCTATTGTGCAAGAGCCCTCCCATGGCTGTTGCCCTGAAGAGACTGCAGTCTGAAATGGGGGCCCACAGGCTGGGCAGAGATGAGCAGAGGAGATGCAAGGCATGCAGTGGCTCTGCCCGGGTACGATCTTCCAGTCTTTAATGATGTTCTTTGAGCCTTCTGCTGCCCCAAGGAGCCCTGCTCCTTTTCCTGCCATCTGCTTTATATGGCCAACAGCATCCCAACACTTGTTCGGGCAGCAGTGTTTCTACTACCATAAGGCTGGCTTCAGATCCTGCCAAAGTCCTCTGGATCCTGAAGGCTCTTTCTCAGCATCTTTGTACCATCACATGTATTCCTTGCTTGTTTTTCACTGGCCACATTCAATTCCCTCCGTCATCTGAACTTGCATTAGCTCCATCACCACCTCAGACATGCTGCTTGCCACGTCCCTGGGGTTTTTTCTTCACTTCCCCTCCTTGTGACCAGGGACCTAAGTGGGGTTTACCAAGACTCCAAGAATCCCCCTGCCCCTTGAAAAGCAATCTTTGAGATGCAGGAAATTCCAAGACCTGCTGGGGTGCTGGAATCACTTTACATCTTGCATTTATTTTCTCCCCTGCATGTTAATTTTCACAGGCCTGTGCAGGGCAGTTCAAACACCTGCAAGCAGCACTCTCCTCCATTGATTAGACCAAACAGATAAGTGACACGGTGTAGTAATATATTCTTTCTTCTGATGAAAAGCTGTGAACAGCTTCCTTATGCCCTGTACCATACACCCAGTGTGCTTTCAAACTCCCTTCTACAAACCATCACTTGAATGATGGTTGTGATGCCAGAGGGGAGTGACAAGTTCAGAAGAGTAAGTGGATGGAATTGTCCTTGAGGAAGGCTGGGAAATGGGATAAGCTCAGGGAGACGGACCTGTGTCTGAGCTGGGGAGGAGGGAGGGATGACTGCAGTTGGGGAGAAGGAGGGGAAGGCAGAGTTCTCCTGCCAGGACTTTCTGTAGGTTGCTGTCATAAGGAAGAAGTTCACAAAAACCCAGCACCCCCCCTGAGTATCTAGTGTGGGATGTTTTCTGGTTAACCAGGGCTTCCCAGTCCCCACACTTGGCTGGAACACAAGTTTCTGTTATAAAGAGTCCCTGGCACTGTGCCTCGAGCTGAGCAAGTAATGCCTTGGGGCTTCACCAGGGAGAAGAGGAAGCAAAAAGCCATTCTTCCCCATCTGATATTCAGTGCAGCTTGTTCCATGTTTCTTAATACACTCTGAGAGATGCTGTTCCCTCCCTGCTGCTATTTGCTGTATAGTTATTTATTTCTATTTATGATATCTGAATGTTTCCTGCCCTGGGCACAAGTACAAGACATTTTAGAAAGTGAGGAGGATAACTTAAACTGTCTAAGCATTTCTGAGCAGGGAATGGTTTGGGTCAGGCCGTGCAGGGGGAGTGGGATGGATCTGGAGGCAGGAGCTGAGCCCTGGGGCTATAGCCTACCTCTCACAATTCTTTTTCTGAGCCACAGCTCTTTCCTCCCCAGCTGTGAGTCCTTGCAGATGAGGCTGGGTACCCAGGGGCTGGGAGGCACTGGGCATCACTTTGGAACAGAATCATGCAATTACTGCCCAAGGTGCTGCAATAACTCCTCAGAGGCATTGACTCCAGCTAAGAGAGATGCCAGAATCTCCTGCAAGGTGCATCTGAACCACAGTGGGACTCAGCCTGAGGAGACAATTTAGCTTATTTATTAAATGAATTTATTTTTAAAGAAGCTCATTGAAACTCTTCAGTGAAAGCTTGCTCTGGACTTACTCCAGGTGAGACCTTTACCTCATGAAGGGAAGCTCTGCTTTTGCTGCATCTTTCTCTTTGGATGGTTTTAGATGACACTAAGCTGGGGGGGAGTGTGGATCAGCTGGAAGGCAGGAGGGCTCTGCAGAGGGACCTGGACAGACTGGAGCGTTGGACTGATTCCAATGGGATGAGGTTCAACACGGCCAAGTGCCGGGTCCTGCACTTTGGCCACAACAACCCCGTGCAGCGCTACAGGCTGGGGACAGAGTGGCTGAGAGCAGCCAGACAGAGGGACCTGGGAGTCTGGATTGACAGGAAGCTGAACATGAGCCAACAGTGTGCCCAGGTGGCCAAGAAGGCCAATGGCATCCTGGCCTGTATCAGGAACAGCATCGCCAGCAGGTCCAAGGAAGTGATTCTGCCCCTGTACTCAGCGCTGGTGAGGCCACACCTTGAGTACTGTGTCCAGTTCTGGGCCCCTCAGTTCAGGAAGGATATCGAGGTCCTGGAACAGGTCCAAAGGAGGGCAACCGGGCTGGTGAAGGGACTCGAGCACAGATCCTATGAGGAGAGGCTGAGGGAGCTGGGGGTGTTCAGCCTGAAGAAGAGGCGGCTCAGGGGAGACCTCATCACTCTCTACAACTCCCTGAAAGGAGGTTGTAGCCAAGTGGGGGGTGGTCTCTTTTCCCAGACGACTTTCAACAAGACAAGAGGGCATGGTCTTAAGTTGTGCCAGGGGAAGTTTAGATTAGATATTAGAAAGAAATTCTTTACAGAGAGGGTGATCAGGCATTGGAATGGGCTGCCCAGTGAAGTAGTGGACTCTCCGTCCCTGGAGATATTTAAAAAGAGACTGGATGTGGCACTCAGTGCCATGGTCTAGCAACCGCAGCGGTGGGTCAAGGATTGGACTTGATGATCTCTGAGGTCCCTTCCAACCCAGCCAATTCTATGATTCTCAGGCCCACTCTAGATGCAGAAGTGTGTTTACTAGAAAAACCTATGTTTCTCAACAGCAGTTAAAAAAGTGGTCTTGGCTAATGTAGTTTGCTGCTTGCTGGGGGAAAGAGGGGAGTGTTGTTTTGTTATTTCAAGAAGACAAAAATTTGCATTGTTATAAGGCTGAAACCTGCTCTGAAAGAAATGTTTGAAATTTTTTTTTTCTTTTCATATGGGAAAGCATGAGAATGCAGCCTGAAAGAGGTCAGAGTCTCATTGTATTTGTAGGCTTTTTCTGCGAGCAAAAGCAAGTCCTTTCAGTTCCCTATCTGCATGTATCCGAGCCTAATTTACATTGTAAATTAGCTGTACAGTGCCCCCAGTCTATAGTTTTATTGGTATTTGCGAATAATTGTGGAGTTTGTTGATGTTACTGCATGTGTTAAAATATTTTAGGTTAAGGGTGAGTGAGTTTTGCACCAGTTAATCAGAAGAGGGAAGAAAACAGCAACAAGTGGGAAGTCCTGCTGGCAGCCTCCTGGGGATGGATCTGTTCTCAGACACTGCAGTACTTGTGGGGCACTGGGAGGGCAGAAAAGCCAAAATAAGCAGGACTGGAGACCTTCCTGTGTTCCAATGAGCAACAGTGAAACACAGGATTTCAAAAGATGAGCTTGAAACCCTTTGCAGCTATTTAGTTCCTTGTTAACAACAGTTTCTGCTCATGGAGGGTTTTCCTGTTACAGCTGGGAGGTTATGATTAAAGGACACTTTTTGATTTAAAAAAGATGGCCCTAGTCTTGGTCAGAATTTATTCATTTATTTATTTATTGTACAGCAAGAGAGTCTGTTTGCTGTATCAGCTGAACTGAGGCTGCTGGGGAAGTTGTACTTGTAGAGGGGGGGGTGGTATAAAAATTGTCTCAATAAGGTTGTTTGGGCAGAATAACATTGAAACAAGTCCCCAGGTAAAATATTACTTAAAAACATGCAAACAAAAACTGCAGAGGGTTGCAAACTGACTGTTCCCCTGTGATGTTAGCATTAGGCTGGAATAATTGTGGGATGTGATGCCCTCCGAGCACTGCCCTCTGGACCTCTGGACCTGCCTGGAAACACTGCGATGCTTTTTCTACTGGAAGTGCCGGGGTAATTCATCAGTGTAATTTTTTTTTTTGTTTGTTCCTTAAACATCGCTAACCCTGCAAATTAAAAAGGGACCCATGAGTAATTAGGCTTTTCTTTTTCCTTTGTTAAATGAATAAGTGATGGTGACAGCTGAAAAATGCATGTTTTTTCTATCTGAGTCCACAGACCTTGAAGGTCCCTGAGTGCAGAAGAAAATGTTCTGAGATACAAATTTTCTTGGATTCCCCACAGAATATTTTTCTCTGGCTTTTCAATTGTCTCTATCTACACAGGTTATAAATCTAGTTCAGTAGAAGCAAGACAATTTTAAATGGAATTTTTTGTTAAAACTAATTAATAATCTTCCTCCCTCATCACCACAAACGGACAGGAGATTAACTCCAAAAAAACAGGCAAACTTGGAATTTGAACAAGGAGTTTTGGAAGACTTAATAACTTGCATTCACCTTCTGCTTTATCTGTTACTATGTTTTCTGGGTGTTACAGGAAATTACTGGCAACTTGTGTTTCCTTGGTCATTTGCAAATGGTCTGTACAACAGACTTTACAATAGCAAGCATTCAAAGAATGGAAAGTAATTGATTAAGACCACCACCTCCAAGAGTGATCCTCATTCCCTTAGTTGTGTCATCTTCATCTGCAGTTTGCAGACAAATCTTGTCTTCGTGCATCACAGTTCTGTCAAAAATCACACTCTTATGGAATGCTGGGAGGCACTTGACAAATTTGGATCAGACACCTTTATTTGACCTCTGGTGTTTTGAGGTCTAAGTTTCAAGAGGGATCACTGTTTCTGTGAATAATTCCTGCCCCCAAGAGATGTGCACAGACCACTCTGCCTCGTTAGGCTCTCAGCATGGGCAACAAGGAGCTCTTGTGTTTCACTGCACCTCCTCGACTGTTCCTGCTGTTTGGTCCCAAACCCACATCTGTTACTGGTCTTTCGTTCTCTTGAGTTGAAATTTGGTGTTGAGCTGTCTTCAAAGCAGGCTGAGCTTGCAGATGGGTGGGTGGGCTTCTGGCTCTCTTCACACCTCTGTGCTTTCATTCCCATTTACTCTTTGAGACGAGTTTGCTGACTGAGCCCTGAATAATCTGAACTGATCTACATTTGCTTGTTTTAATTCTCAGCTGGCACCATGCTGTCCCTTCCCCTGCTTTTAGACATCTGCAGAAGATGCTGTTCCTCTAGATCCAGGCACCTGTGGGTTATGGGTTGTAGCTGGATGGGAAATGCTGACAGATCAGTGTCCTTTGGTTTTGTTAATAGTGACTTTTTTTTTTACTCTTGTGCAAGGGAAAATCAGGCTCCTCTCCTTGTTCTGTGGTGCCAGGATGCCTGGCTGATGGGAGACTCTGCTCCTGGGCTGACACAGTGGTGTAGGCAGCCTAGTTTTCTAAAAGATGGCAAAAAAGGGTCAGTCTGTATTAGCTTCTACAGGGGGTAGGATAAATAATTGTAAAAACATCCCTCTTGGCACTGAGAGCAGCTGGTGGCTGGGGAGTAGGAAATCTTCAAAACTTTTCCCAGAAGGAATAGGGCTTTGTATCTGGCCCTGTGGTTGGGAAGGCTGAGGGTGTTTCTTGCAGAATAAGATATGATAGAAACCTTGGTAGTAGGTTTGGTCTGCAAGCTGCTAAACTGTCTGTTTGTTCTTGCTACAGGAAAACACCAGGAATCCTCTTTACATCTGCTGAGCTTCAGATGAGGGGATGTTGTTTGAGTTCACTCCTGACTCCTTCCCTCTCTGCTCACCCTGTCCCAGTGCTGGGGACAGAAGAGGATTTGGCTGTGCCAGTCAGGGTGTGTGACCCAAACAGGAGCCCAAGAAGGGAAAGGTAACTCCAGCCCTTGAGAAGCACTTGGGCTCTTGTGGAGAGTGGGAATGCCTTGGGATCACAGCTAAGTTTCTTCAGTCAGCGTTTCTGCTCACCTTTGATTTTGTTTTTTAGTTGTTCAGCACATTCATTTAGTATGTTCAGTCCTTTTATGCTGTCCTGGTTTCAGTTGTGAAAAGTTTTTAAGGGATTTTGGCAAGAAATCCATGAGTTCATTGGCTTCCCATGTTTAATATTTTGATGTAGCTTTTCTACTTCCATTTTCTTTTTTTTTCTTTTGGCACCTAAAGTTTCATTTGCTGAAGAAGGAACCTTTGAAACCAAAGACTATTTATTGTCTTTAATGGCATGAATAAATGAAGGTGAGCTCTGTGATTAATGTACCTTTATGCAGAGAAGGGGGAAAAATGCTTTGTATTTGTTTTCTAGAGCATATGTGGGGAGTTGGAGACAGTGTCCAATATTTTGGAAGATGGCAACAGAAAAAAAAGAATGAGGATGCTCTGAATGCAGAAGAAAGTTATTACAATAAATAAATAATTGTTTGATGACCCTGGGGCTTGTGCAGAGCAGAGGCTTTTCGCTCCCTCATTTGACAGAGCTGTCTGTCATCTTCCAGATAGCAAATGTAGTTACAAGCCAGGAGGGTTGGGATGTAAACCATTGGGATGGCTTGGTCCCAATATGCTGGTGGATGGACTCTTGATGACAACTATGTCCATAGTCATTACAATACAGAAATTAAGGCATGGAAGTAGTTTTCCCACCCTGTTGGTACCTCTGTCCCCTGGAAGCACTGGGAGGATGCTCTGGAGTCACCAGGAATGTTTCCTCCCTTGGGAATTTGCCCCAAGTACTTAAGCTTGCCCTCCCAGGGGCTGAGCTCTGTGAACAAGCAAAAACAAAACCCAAAGTGATGCTTTGACACTAATAGAAACCAATAATGTGGTGCCAAAACAGAGTAGATACAAACCCTGTAAAAACAAAGACTGGAGCCAAGATCAATGTCTCTGACATTCAGCTGCTTTTAGCATAGAAATCACTAAGATATTCACTTAGTAGGATAAAACAAGTTTGGTTAGATCAGAGAATAGGTGATTTCCACTTTTTTCAGGCTGCTTTACCTTTAGGTTCAGTCACTATTTGTCTGTGTATTTCAAGCTGCTTGGGTGGGTGGGGACTGGACCTACTCATGCCCAACCCCTCTCTTTGGAGGGGGAGGTGTAAGTTTTACTTCCTGCTTTGCTCCTCTTCAAGAAGAGGACATGTACACATGCAAGACAAGTACAAATGCCTCCTGCTTTACAGGAGCATCTCTATACAGTAGAGATGAGCTAAATCTGAATTAAGTATGTGAGGATCAAAACCCAGTGCAATTCACTCAGCTCTGTCTGCAGACCATAATCTTGAAACTGGATAGATTTTCCTCTCCTCCCCCTCTCTCTCTGTGAAATCTAAGCCATTATGATGCTTTGAGAAACTTTTAAATAAAGCATAGTGTGGAATATACTTTATATCATACCACCTGCTTGTTCTCCTGAGGGGTGGTGTAGCTTTTGTACTCATTTCCTTGGCATTGTCTGTGATGGATGTAACTGCCTCCATCTTGGGGAGCTCTTTGAATCTAGGAAGCCTTGACATCTAACACAGTTTGAATAATCAACAGAAGCAGATAATGAAATGCTGGTGTGGAGAGGAAAATTCCCACAGCTTCATATCCCAGAGCAGAGCTTGGTGAGAATGTACCAATAGTTTTGTAACCTGCTAAATTAATAATGAAGTCAACTGAGCCACATAAAATATCTTCTAATGTGCCTAGAAAATAATTTTTAAAAGATGGTGGATTTTGTCTCTGAAAGTCTGTGACTTGAGGCTGTTGTTTTCTGTAAGATTTAAAGGTTTTGGGTTCAGTAGGTGATGTGGAGTTGGATTAAGCTTTGGGCTGGTTTGCCTAGGAAGACTAAAGTTTTCCTGAGTGTATGATTTTTTTTGTTGTTGTGTTGTGGCTTTTTTTTTTTTTTTCTTTTTAAAGGCTGCTTTGCCCAACACTGGGTAGCACAGGTCAGACTAAATCTTTGATAAAATTTCTGTAGCCTCAGCATCTGCATCCATGAGCATTCAGGAAGGCATAAGGTAATATGCAACAAGAGTCTCTTCTCAGCTTTAATAAAATCCCTTTATTTTGCCCAGCAGCACTTGAGATGACTTCAAGTTGAAGTTTCTCTTGTTATCCAGATTTTTTTTCCCCCCTCAGGAAAAAGAGCTTACAAAAGAGCTTGTAAAATAGTTCCAATCCCTTTGGTGTAGACAGCATTAAAAAGCAACGGTGGGATAAGTATTTACCATTTTCTGGAGAGAAAAATGACACGGAGAAAATAGTCCCAAGCAAGGGCAGCCTTTCAGCCTCTCTTTTTCTGAGCTCAGAGAAGGCAAAGGCATCTGGCAGGCAAGGTGTGGCAAGATAAGGGACTTTGCTTTTAAATTTTGTTGCAGTCTGCAATGAAGTTAGATGGAGGGCTCCTGAGACATATCATAGAATCATAGAATTGGCTGGGTTGGAAGGGACCTCAGAGATCATCAAGTCCAACCCTTGACCCACCGCTGCGGTTGCTAGACCATGGCACTGAGTGCCACATCCAGTCTCTTTTTAAATATCTTCAGGGACGGAGAGTCCACTACTTCACTGGGCAGCCCATTCCAATGCCTGATCACCCTCTCTGTAAAGAATTTCTTTCTAATATCTAACCTAAACTTCCCCTGGCACAACTTAAGACCATGCCCTCTTGTCTTGTTGAAAGTCGTCTGGGAAAAGAGACCACCCCCCACTTGGCTACAACCTCCTTTCAGGGAGTTGTAGAGAGTGATGAGGTCTCCCCTGAGCCGCCTCTTCTTCAGGCTGAACACCCCCAGCTCCCTCAGCCTCTCCTCATAGGGTCTGTGCTCGAGTCCTTTCACCAGCCTGGTTGCCCTCCTTTGGACCTGCTCTAGGACCTCGATATCCTTCCTTTAACTGAGGGGCCCAGAACTGGACACAGTACTCGAGGTGTGGCCTCACCATGCACTTAAAGTCTTTGCTTATCACACTGGAAAACAGCAGCTGATCTAGCAATGAACATGTCAAATTCAGAAGAGGAGCCTGAAGTGCACACTGGTATTCCAACAAGCGGAGCAATAGCACCATAGTTCTCATTACTCTTCCTTCAAGTCACACATGAGAACTCTCCTGCAGACCCAAATGAGCTCATACCATCCCCTAAGTGCCAACAGGGGATGTGGTCCTCTCCTCTGGACATCAGCTGCCTATTTGTGTGCTGCTTCTTGCTGTTCAGGTTATATTGGGGGCTGACACCATAACTGTTGCCATTACATTTGTTTTTATTTATGCCAGCTAGAATAATTCTCTTATTCTTCTTAGCAGAGACTATCACTGTTCCTTATAAATCTTAGCACAAGAATAACTCATGAGTAACATTTTTTGCTAGTCTGTGAATCCATAATTGGCTTTACTCTCTGATGGCTTATTTAGATGAGGATCTTTCTCAATATATTTCTACACACACACACCAACCCCATATACTTCCCTAGAACATCTAATGAATTTTAAATTGAAACCTTCCAGATTTTCTCTTTATGAGGGCTGATTTTGTTCCAGGAGTTTGTTCAATGTGCAAATAGAAACTCATTGATTTTAATACTTACTGCTGGATCTTAAAACACATTTTTTTCTACATAAAGAAATCCTTCAGGAAAAAAAAAAAATGAGGATTTGCTCAAAAGCTTTTCTGACTCTGGGAACTTTCTCTTTGGAACATAATGAAGCTGGGCACCTCTTACAGTCACAGGAGGATTGCAGATGCAGGCACTGAAGGACATGGGGCACAGGGAGTCCCAGGATCTAAGAGTTCCCCATTTCCAAGCACCAACCGAGAGACCCCAAGTGGGGCACAGTTCAGTGATGGCTCCAACTTGTGCAGTGGTCACTAGGACTGACTTGGGCAAAATGGCAGCAAAGCAAAGGAAGCCTCACATACCCAACCCTTTGCTTTTATTCTGATGAACCGTAAATCTTCCTAATGTGCCACTGCTTTAGGGGAAGAAATAATCATACAGGTCCTTTTCCTGGTCTGAATCCTTGGAAGAGAAAACAAATTTTCATGAGTGAAATTACTGTAGCTTCTTCCTCTTCCTCTAGCATGATATAAAGGTTCTATTAAAAGAGAGATTATCAGTTTCTTAAAGAAAAAAGTACACTTTAAAAATTAATACATATTAAAAATTTCAAAAAAATAAACCCCCCTGAACCAGGCTTGATGTTATATAGTTCTGTTCCTTCAGAGAGGATTTCTGGAAGGAAGAGCTTACTCTGGTTTTTTTTGTAAAAATAAATTTAAAAAAATATTTTTTATAAAGCATAGTTATTTTAAGAGTCAGAAATGCCAGCTCTATCTGGAACATCTGGTTCTTTTTTTTTGTCCCCCATCCTTTCTCTCTTAAACAGTGACTCCAGAAAAGGCCGAACAGGAGCTGAGAGCCTGCCCAAAACTTGGTTATTGCGCCTTTTCTCAATGTCATTAAGCTTTTCTTTATTTCAGTCTCATCAGTTTTCAGCTCACTTGAGCAGCAGAAGCCCAGCTCTCTTCCCTAGACTCAGTCAGCAGCATCCCTGGTCCCATCAGGTCCCTTCACACTCTCCTCATTTGACTGTTCTCATGCCAGCAGGACACATCACCAGGCACATGGGCACACAGCATCCCAAAATCATCATTTTCTCCAGAGGGACCCTGTTGAGTACAAGAAGGTCACTGGGAGCACGTGTCAGCAACTACAAAATACTCATTTCTCCAGCAAACCATGCAGTCCTGAGCAGGTAATTACTGGGTGATGTTTAATAATGGTTATGAGTCTTGTACTCTATTTCCAAAAACACAAGAATGGGTGATTAGTACTGGACTTTGGGCTCCTAACCTCCCAAGCTCTTCTGGAAGGGATGTTCACAGTGTGCAGCCCTGTTACACAGGCTTTTGAAAAGCATCCCCACCTTTCAGGAGCACATACCAGGTCACAGCCCAGGAGACAGTGAATGTTAATGCACCTTCTGTAGGACCAGTATTTGACACCTTATGGGTGGCCCAGCACCAAGTCTTCAGCTGCTCAAAGTAATCCAGATCCACTGGATCTGATGGATCCACTCTAGACCTAAGGCAGAAGAGACCCAGGTGCTTGGGAGCAAGTGGGAAAAGGTGAACAAGGGGAACTGGTGCAGGGCTGCAAAAGGCAGCATAGGGCATGGGAGAACTTAAAACTGGTCTCACTCCACAGCAGGGACAAGCTGTTCATGGTGGTGGAAGGGTTAATCAAAGCACAAATGACAGCTCCCATGGCCTTGTCTCACAAATGCTTTCATGGGTAGGAAAAAAAGAGAACAGCTGCTCAAGAGAGAAAAAAAGAAATTGTATGGAATTTGTGTTACAAAATTCCCCTGTGGTTGCAGTAAGTCACTAGAGAAAGTTTGTTCTTAAGTGTGGCTGAAATGCCCCCAAAGAGAAACATGTTCTGTTGGAAAAAGATGTTTTTGTACAGAGCATTAAAAAGATTAGTGGCCAATAGAAGAGCTCAGCAACTGAAAAACAGCTGCAGACTGTATTAGCGGTTATCACACAGGTCAGCAGTCAGTGCCTTGTTAATGCTGCCATGCATTAATTTAAATATATTAAAAACTCAAATGGGTAAGGAAGCCTATAAAAGCAGAATGAAATCCAGTTATTCACCTGTCCCCAGCCAATTTGAGATGAGGTTTCGTCTCCTCCTGTCTTGCATCTACAGCCAGTTGTCCAAATGACAATTTGCATCAGGATGACTTTGCATCAGGATTTCAAACATCTGGAAAACCCAGAAAGATGTTCAGATCAAGTTAGATTTGGCTCCAAGACCGCAAACAGCGAACAAATCCTGTTATATGTTGCAGACTCACAGCAGGAAAGAGACAAAGCAAGGGAAGTGCTGGGACCTTAGGGAAACAACAGGCACAAAACTTGGCCACGCCTCGCCCTGCCACGCCTCGCCCTGCCACGCCTCGCCCTGCCACGCCTCGCCCTGCCACGCCTCGCCCCACCTTACCTTGCCCTTACCACGCCTCGCCTTGCCTTACCTCACCTCACCCTTACCCTTACTTTGCCGCACCTTATCTTACCTTACGTTACTGCACCTTACCCCGCCCCACCTTGCCAGACCTAACCGCACCTTATCTTACCTTACCACACCTCGCCTCACCTCGCCTCACCTTGCCTTACCTTACCTTACCTTACCTTGCCTTGCCTTGCCTTGCCTTGCCTCGCCTCGCCTCACCTCGCCTCGCCTCGCCCTCACCCTCGCCTCGCCACGCCTCACCACGCCTCGCCTCACCTTACTCTATCCTTACCTTGCCACACCTCACCTCACCACACCTTACCCTGCCACACCTTACCAGACCTTACCACAACTTATCTTACCTTACCACACCTTACCTCACTACATTTGTTGTGTCATCAGAGCAGCTCTGCTGCGATAATGTAAAAATACTCAAGATGATGATGTATTTGCCCTGAGGAAAAAAACCCCAAACAACTACTTGGGGAATATGATGCATTACATTGCCTGGCAGAAAAAGACCATCCAAACAGTGAGTGTGAGTGTGCTGAAAGCTTCACTGTGACAGAATGAGTTCCCAGGCTGCAGAGCCTCTCTGCAGGGAGAGGTCATGGCTGTGGCCCCAGCATGGCACTGGAGAAAACCATTTCTGGCCTTGGTGCTCATCTCCTCTCTGACCTTGACAGCAATGATTTTTAGGCCTCTTGCAACGCTAGATCAGGATAATTCAGCTGAGGAGGGATGATGGTAATACTGATGAATTCTGTCATGTATTTCTGTGCCTCAGTTTCCTGTATACTGTTAGGATCATGGTACATTAGCTATGATTATGCCCCTGCTATTCTGTCTCAGAATAATGCTGATCTAAAAGTATGGATAATGATTTTTTTTTGCATGATATAAAAGCCTTCCCTACTCCTGGCATAGCTGAGTCCAGTATTACAGTCTCTGATCCCCATCCCATAATTTTGAGTTCTCCTTTGCATGAATCCTTGCTAAGGTTCGCTGCCCTTGTGTACCCATCTCTGTCAGCAGAGGATGTCCTGGTCCTGCAGTGATGGAGCAGACCTGGGCAGCTGTGCAGATGCCAACAGGGCTCTTAGTAATATGAGTAGAGCAGGATATAGGCAGGAGAGGAGGTGGCTCCATTGGTCCCCTTTGGGGATCCCAGCAAGAGGCAGCACTGGGCTGATGGAAAAGCAAGGTTGTGGGCAGTGTGACTGATCCACCAAGCCACGGAGGACTGCCGTGTTTGCCTGGGGAAAGGGCTGGGACCTTTACCTGGTGTTAACCTTGTTACTGTGATTCTTGTCCTCCTCAAATCTTCTTGGCACTCCTTTCATAGACCATCTGGACTTCTAGTCTTTCTGAGAGCTGGAATAAGGGAGAAATCACTTATTACCCACTTACCAAGGCTGAAGGTTTGATTGCTTTAAATCAAACCCACCCTTCAGGCTCTGCCAAGGAGGTACTGCCTTTTTTCTGCCATCAGCCTGAACAAAACCCAGGCACCTGATGAGTGTTCTGGCTAGAAATCAGACCCATCTCCCTGTCTACAGCATGTGTGGGTTTGGTTGCATCTGTGCTGCCTCTCTGCATGGCCACATTGATGGCCAGGGCAGGATGGTCCGTGGTCCTCCTGACTGCTGGCCCATGACCAGGAACTGGCAGCCTTAGTGGAAAGCTCACCATTTGAAAAAAAAGAAAGTATAAAACTCTTGAAGGGTTTGCAGATGGTTTGGGTTGAATGGAAACTTGGAGACCAATGACCATGTCTTGTGTCTGCTTGGTGTAAGAGCCTAGACATGGGTGGATGGCTTGAGAGCAGCACCTGCCCTGTCACCCCACTCAAATGTGTTCCACAAACCTGCTTGGTAGCTGAGCAGACTTGGGGGGAGAGAAGGGAAGTTTATTCTTCCTGCTAATGTGATGATTTCAAAAACTCACTTCTCTGAAGATTTTTTTTTTTAGTCTAAATTTATTCATCATCAATTTACATCTATTTGTTCTTGTGCCAATATTCTTCCTCAGCTTAAATAGCTCTCCTCTCTCCCTTGTGTTTACCCCCTTGATGTATTTATAGAAAATAATCACAGCCCATCTCAGACTTCATTCTGCAAGGCTAAATGATGCAGCCTGTACAGTCTGATCTTACACCACCACTAACCCTAACCCAAAGTTGTGCCTTGTCTTTCTCAATGGTGCTCATTTTAGTCTGTGCCCTGTAAAAGTGTCAACACCCCTTTGCAGTCCCTGCTTGCAGAGCTGCTCATCACTGTTACTTCTGCTCTTTGATGGCCCCAGTGTGCCAAACACTCAGAAACATCCAGTGCTAGACTAATGCGTCTCTTTTCCCCATGCTCCCAACTGATAAGCTTCCAGGTGATCACAGATATTTTTGCTGGTCTTTAAGGACAGAATCAGGAATCTCTTCATATTAGCCCCATCCCTCTGGCTCTGTGCCATAGTCTGGCTTTCTCTAGGAATGATTCCCAAATTTTTGTCTAATGTCACCGAAGACATTAATGTTTTTCTGCTCTCTCTGGTGGTAATTAATGAAAATATTAACCAAAATGGGTCACACTCCAGGAGGAATTCCTCTAGTAACCTCCACCCTGCCTGTTCACCCTCCTTATGAAACAGCATGTCAGCATCTCTCCTGCAGGGTGGGTGGGAAACTACAGAGCAATCCTGAATCAATCCAGATAATTAATACAGATAAATAAGTGTGATTTATCTTGGTGCAGTTTCTCCTGCCACCATTTTCTTCCAGAGCCCTTTCCTTCAACTTGTATTAAAAAGCTTCTCTTGCTTGTGAAATCGGACCAAAGAGCCTGTAGTTGTCCAGATTGCTTGTCTACACTTCCAAATAAAACCCCCAGAATTTCATATTTTCTTATTCTATCTGATTACACAAATGTATTAAATAAATCCTTGCCTTGTAGCTATCTTAAATCCAGATTTCCAAAACAGTACAGGGAGGGTTCTGGTTCTTTTTGTGATGAAGTCTATTGAAAAAAGTCTAGCAAATGAATCTCAGTCACCATGTCTTTAATAACAAATGCAGGCAAACAACATCCTTGGAGACTCTCATTTTTCAAGCTCTGTGGAGGTAGCATGGTTTCAGATTGCAGCACTATCTCTCAGTGCCCTTAACTACCCCGCCACCTGCAAAAACTAGTAGCTCAGATATTCTGCAAAGCATTTAGCAAATAATGGGTCCAGAATGGTTTGCAATGAGCTCTGTTATCATAAAGAGGTTTGTCATTAAAGTGGAATGTCCTGTGCAGACACTCTAACTTTTATCATTCTCCAAAAACTGCAAGCTAACACAGTATTAACTGAACTAGTGTGATAGATGTCTGTGTTATAATTGAATTAGTTTGGAAGCATTGACCTTTTTGATGTATAATGTTTCTGAATGTGAACAACAAATACAAACTAATGCTTTTATGAGTTTGCTGAGTGAGTTTAGCCATCAATTGACTCATGATAAATAAGACGTTTTACACTCCAGTCGATGGAAAACATGTTTGCAGCTCCTGTGCCTGTATTTCTGTACTCTGTGAAAGCAGCTCAGCAGGCACACATCACTCAGGTGTGGCTTTTATATTATAAGCTGGACTCAAATGAGAATTCAAATCCTCAGAGGACCTCATACTTGCTGGGTAAGGATGAGCCCAGCACTAGTGCTTGGTGTTAATTGTTTGCCCCCTTACTGCGTGGCCAGATTAGCTGACAACGACCTGATGAGATTTCTGCTGTTTCTGCAGCACCTCACCTCGTCAAAATAGTTGTAGATCAATAGCTGTTACCTCCACAAGCCACACTGAAAGCGGAGTCAGGTGGGAAGTGCAATTAGAAGAGAGGAAGCTATTTGCAAAGAATTAATGTTGTTTGTTCTTGTGTTTCCACATCTTGGTCCTTCCAGCTCCAGAGCAGGAAATGAGAGTTTGCTGTTTATCTTTTATTCAGTTTGGGGTTGACTGAAAAATCACTATTGCTCTAACCTGGGACATTTTATTAGTGTTTATCTGACCGTGGTAAATACACATATTGCCACTTGCCACTGGGGACAAAATAAATGATCTCCAGGTGGACAGGGTGCTCAGGGAGCTGATGAGTGTCTGATCTGCCTCTTCAAATCCAGCCTAAGTCAGGAAGCTTGTCCTGAAAAATATCTGTTTATTATCTGAGGTGAAACGAATTGATGGGTCTCAGCCTTGGCAAATTGGGATGTGCTTGGAGAGGGAAGATTGCCCACTGTCCCTTGTGCCTGCTTGCAAGTGTATCTGATTCCTGGTGGCTTTAGGTTCCTGCCCCTCGCTCCCTGTTTCATTCAGAGATTGCATGTGCTTCGTTGCACACAAAAATTACCAAACCCTTCTGCAGATCTGAGACTCTCCCACATTTCCATTCCTCCATTGTTTTTTTTTTTTTTTCTCTTTCCCTTCTATTCCTCCGTTGGATTATTTTCTCATTCCCTCATTCTTTTCCTCTGTTGTTTTTTTTTTTGTTCCCTTGTTCCTTTCTATTTCTCCGTTGGATTTTTTTCGCATTCCCTTCTATTCCTTCATTTTTTTTTTCCTTGTTCCCTTCTGTTGCTCCATTTTTTTTCTCATTCCCTCTTTCTTTTCTATTCCTCCATTGCATCTTTTGTCTCGTTCACTCGTTCCCTTCTATTCCTCCACTGCTTTTTTTTTCTCGTTCCCTCATTCCCTTTTATTCCTCTGTTGGATTTTTTCTTGTTCCCTCGTTCCCTTCTGCTCCTCCATTGTTTTTTTCTTCTTGTTTCCTTGTTCTTTTTTATTACTCTGTTTTTTTCTAGTTCCCTCGTTCTTTTTTATTTCTCCATTGTTTTTCCTTTCTCATTCCCTCGTTCCCTTTTACTCCTCTGTTGCATTTTTTTCTCATTCCCTCATTCCCTTCTATTCCTGTATTGTTTTTTTTTCCTGTTCCCTTGTAGCCTTCTATTCCTCCACTGTATTTTTTCTTGTTCCCTCATTGCCTTCTATTCCTCTGTTTTTTTTCTCATTCCTTCGTTCCCTTCTATTCCTCCATTGTTTTTTCTTTTCTTGTTCCCTCGTTGCTTTCTATTCCTCCATTGTTTTTTTTTTCTCGTTCCCTCGTTCTTTTCCCACAGTCTGACTTGAAAGCCTGCAGCTATATCAGCCTCTGGCAGTTGGTATTGATTTAGGTAAAAGCATAAACGTTGCATTCTTCCAGTTTCTGTGTCTGTCTCTGGCCTCAGGGTTCTTCTTTAGCTCTGTGGGATCAATTACCTTCTTATCCTTCGATGCGGAATCTGGTGTGCCCTGTCGGGGTACAGAAGCAGGGACACTGCCAGAACAGATTGGATCAGAAGTATCCCTCCCATGCAATACCTTGTCACCAGGAGGCCCTGCAACAGACATTTCAGGGAGCACTGCAGAAATGCATTGTCACGGCTTAGTTTTCATCTAAGAAAAAAAGCCATCACAAAGTGAAGTTGGAATAAGAGACAGCAAAACCAGAGTAACTGGCAACAATTAAACTTGTCTCATCGCTGCTTTTGTACATCTCTGCCTCTCTCTCTGTCTTTGGACACCTCCCAAAACTCATCTGTGCTTTTGATGCTTATCACTCCAAATCTAGATTGTATCACTGGTTATACAAGGCTTCAAAAATCCTTTTTAGCTCTTGATCTTTGGTAATAGTCGGTGGTGATGAAGTTCACAGTACTGGTGCTGAAAGAATAAGGTCTCAAATACCATCTTGTCTGCCTCTCTGAGTGTTAAATGAAACTTCAGGGACAAGTTCTGGCTGGGCTATATGCAGGTGTTCAGGGGTGGAAATGGGATAAACCATCCAAAAAAAACATGTCAAGGCAGCCTGGGGAGGGGTGAGAGGGGAGAGCACCGTCAGCCCATGCAGAGAGATGGGAGGCAGTAGCTGCATCTCTGTCCTTCCCAGGTTCAGTTGGGAGCTGAAAGCAAGGTGCTCAGCAGTACTGCCTGTGAGGTGCAACCTTGGCCTTGAAACTCATTACCCAGAAGTTGGTGTAAGGAGTTTTGCTTGGCTGGGTCTTGGTAGCTTCTTGCTCTGAGCGATCCTAATCTGCCCCAGCCCAACTGCACACAGATGGAGATATGTTACAGCAAGCCCTTCTCTCGGGGACACGGCTCTTCTCCGGAGCTCTCTTGCCGTCCCTCTCCTCAGGCATCTTCCTCTCTTCTTACTCTGCTTCTGGGAGCATGCCTTTTATTTTGCCCTTCAGCCCCGCCCATTTCCGGCTGGGGCAGGCCCTAATTATTGGGCACAGCTGGGCCTAAGCTCCCAGTTCATTATCGGTGACACCTGAGGACTTGTGGTTCTCTCTACAGAGATAGGAGGCACGTGCTGCAGGGCTGTGTCTCCCCTGGCATGCTGCTCTTTGGACTGCTCTCTAAGTCCTAGAGAGACTTTCCTGAGCCCTCCTAGATTTGATGTGCACAAGCATGTCAGACACAGCACACCTCCTGGTGCAGAGCAGGAGAGCGATGCCTTTAAGTTTTCTGTCTTTCCCATGTGCTGAAAAAAATTGTGTCAAAACTGCCATGTAAAATGTGGTTCTACATGGTCCCCATTGATTAAGCAGTTATGAAAAA
Organism: Heliangelus exortis; assembly: GCF_036169615.1. Classification (NCBI taxonomy): domain Eukaryota; kingdom Metazoa; phylum Chordata; class Aves; order Apodiformes; family Trochilidae; genus Heliangelus; species Heliangelus exortis. Next base: position 8,285,064 of record NC_092432.1, read on the forward strand.
GCTGGGCTTCAGCGTGCATGTAATCCCCCAGATATCCCAGGGAAAGTGTAAGGACTTAGAATAACCCTCCCAGGGAGCGAAGCTTGCAAAGCTAATTAAATTCAATAGAGATATAGAAAGAAGAGAGATTCTTTTTCTCTATGACCTGCCCATAGTCAATGGGAGAAAAGATTAAATGTAAGAAAGGTTTTAGTCTATTTGTTGTGGTTAAAGAGCCTCATACACAATGTGTCAGAAGCCGTTCACTGTCTTCATAATGTAATTTAAGTTACTGTGATCCATATAGGTCATCTGCCTTTCATCTGCCATTTTTCCCAGCTTGGGGAAGCATTACTTTCTGGCTGATAAAGATATCTTGTTGTTATGCATCTTATTATGTTATGTCACACCTTATGCGAATGATCCAGTGGCCCATAACAGAGCTGTGATTTGGGAGGAAGGAACACAAGAGAATGGGAATCTCTGAGGGCACCATTCCCTTATTCTCTAAGGGCAGTCAGGGGGTGTCCCTCTGTCTGCTCCAGCCTCACCAGTGACTGGAAAAATCCCTGAGCTGCTGAAATCAAGAGGCTTTTTGCTGAATATACCAAATGAAATGAGTGGTTTAACCTCAGATAGGCCTGAAGACAAAACCTGATGCATACTGCTGCCTGGATATTTCAATTGCAACCAGCATCAGGGTACAAGGTGGCCTGAAACAGACAGAAAGAAATGACTTGCCCATAGTGAAGTTCTGACCTACTCACCACTCTTGAAGCACAAAACACAAATCCCCCCCATGGATTTTAAGCTAGAAAGACACAGCTGAAAGAAGAGGATACTAGGAGCTGTGATTAATTTAGAGATTTGGGACAAAACATGTGGGAGAGCTCCTTTAGTGCTTCCATAAACACGCCTGGTACGTGGGAGGTCAGGAGAAGGAAAGCTGACCTTGGACCCCACACAGCAGTTTCCTTCCCTTTTGAGTCTCTGCTTTATATGGGCTCATCCAGAACATACTGGTTCATCTGTGAAAGTCTTGGAGCATCTGAATGATACATTATCCTTGTTCCCCTGGTGAAGATGCAGGAAATGGATATTAATAGAAGCAGGGCCAATAAAGCCCAAGGTTAAGTGGAGGTGCATTCCTGGCCACCATCAGACATGGACAGACTGGATGCCCCACTGAGATTCCATTTCCTGCAGCAAATCTGAGGGAGATGGGAGACCAGATATTAGAACAAGTGAGGAGGCAATATTGAGAAGCAAAAGGCAAAAAGATGTAACTTTTTATCTGATGATAAAAGAGATGGAATTAAACCTCTCCATTGCACTGATGGTTGCTTTCCCTGTGCCCACCTGGCAAAAATGAGAATGTGTCCTTTCACTCAGCAATGATTGTAAAGACTCTTCTTTCATTTCCAGACTGCAAGGCTGAGATTAGGATGGAGGATACTTTTTAATCAAATGCTAACTGCTGAGCTAAACATGGTGGTTATTGAGTGAAATGCTATGGGCTAGGTCATTTTGCAGACTGATGAGCTAATAGTCTCTGCTGGCCTTAGGATCTGGATGGACATTTCAAAGGGGATTCTATAAAAAGGCCATCCAAATAAATAATTACTCAGGGCAGTAAAAGCTAAGGCATTTGTGAATTCCTTGGTGACCACAAGAAATTTGAAGACTGTTTAAGATATTACCTAGGTGCCAGTGAGTGCAGTCTGACATTCATTGACATGGCTGCAAAGTCTCCTCTGGCTTCACTGTGTATTTGGTCAGGTCATGGTGGTGAAAATGGTGAAAGGGCCAAAGAGAGCAGGGATGCAGCACTGTGCCAGCCTCCTTCGTGGAGCTTTGCTGGAGGTGAGATATCTCCTTTCAGGTTTTGACCCTCATGGGAAGGTTATTTTGATTTTCCTCTAGGAAACCTTGATGGTCAAGACTTGGGAATGAGCCAGTAACCAACAGAGAGACAGATTGCATAGAAAATTCACCTGAACGTGCAAGAAATCAGCATGTACTTTGCACAGCTTGGAAATACCTTCCCCTCTCTGGAACTCGGCATGGGAGGTAACACCTTCCCGAGAGCTCACGTGGAACAAATCTATCTCCAGCCCTGATCTGAGATCCTCCACAGCCTGTTGTTGAGCTGTGGTCAAGGAAATGCTGTACAGGAGACAGGTGGTTCTCTGTCACCCTTGCTGCTGCCCTCACCTGTCAGGTCAGGAGGAGCCGGAGCCTGAACAGCCGGAGCAATGGCCGAGTGCAGGGAAACGTGAGCAGCACTGACTCCATCTGCACAGCCTGCCAGCACCCTGCAAGACGCTCTCTCCCTCCCAGGGGCAGCAATCAAAAAGCAGCCCCTGGTTGTCTGATTTCCACCCCCCCTACTTTTGACCTAGATTCAGTTGCACCTTTGCTTTTGTACGTGTTTGCTTCAGGAAAGGAGCTGGTCTGTGAAGTGTTTGAATCTTCCACCTTTTGCTTGTGGTTAATGATGCACTCAGAAAGACCCAAACTGAGAAGCTGAAGTGATGGCTTGTTTATAAAAAGTTTGGTCGTGAATACAAATACTTGAATTGTTCTGGCTCTACTTCAATTGGTTAAACAAGCCTATATATAAAGTTTCTTCTCTCTGATGGATTAGCCCCTGGCCACTTCAATTACCAGTGGGTTTGTATATGGTCTTAAAGGTACATTTTTCAAATGCTCAAATATGCAATATGGGGGGGAGGGTTTATTTCTCACAGGCATTTGTGCCAGCAAAAGCTACTTGTTCCCACACCCACTGATAAGAAATTCAATATAGCAGAGGGAAACTCGTTAAAAAATTTAGACCAATATTCAGAAAAAATATTTTAACTTATCCATACTACTCCAGTTATTTTGCTCAGTGTTTGTAAATATATCAGGGAGGAAAAAGATCCCTTCTGTCTAGGACTGCTGTCAAGTGTACTGCTTTGAAGAATTTGGCATATTTTCCACTCAGCACATCTGGTATGGGTGGATGTTATTCAACAGACTGATTTTTTTTTTTTTTTTTTTTTTTTGGGGGAGGGGTGGCTGTTATACTTCAAGTGATCCTGTGCCAAAACCTGTTTAGCTGAACAAGAAGTTTGCCTATTATCAATCATGGAGTGATAACCACTGCCAGCTCAAAGATGCATCTTTCCAGGCACAGTCTGTGTGCACGCTGGCTGCGGAAGCCAACTTCAGCACTATTGATACTCTACTGAGATTTCAGAGGAAGTGCAAATATGGAGTACTTGATAAAAATAGCAATCTCCAGGCTACATATTGCTAAGTGCTATTTAACAATGTAGAAACTTATAGTATTTGTCTAACCTAGCAGAGCATCAAATCTTTCACATAGACTGTGACAAAAGGTATAGAAAGCAGAACCATGGGCTGCCCAGTCGTTCCTAGCTACCCCCCCTGAGGTTGCCCTGTTCTCCTAAATCCTGGTTAAGCACTCCAGGGAGCATGACAGGCTCAGAGAATCTTATCTACCTGGAGTGTAACCACCTACACTCCCAGCACAGGGCTATGCTTTGGGCTTTCTCTTAAAAGCAAACCCAGAAGAGATGAGGGACTTGCTGTTGGCACACTAGGAAATGTAAACCAGTCTCTGTACTATAAACTGTATTGAGAAACATTGTGTTTTTTCTCCATTTTAATATCTTTTGACTGCTGCTAGCTGTTTAAGAAATGTCTGTACTGAGGAAGGTGCTAGGTATGGTCATGTTCCAGGTAAAATGAAATTAATTTTCTTTTAACTCTCAGTAGAAGAAATTAATTTGGAAAGTATTTGGGGGGATTGCTGAATAGCTAAAACACCCAGGAAGTGCTCAAGGGGGTTTTGGTATGGTGAGGTCTTGTTCTTCTAGTGGCACAAATGTACCCTAAGGTTGCAGTAAGGAAGGTGAAGAAAAGACTCACACAAGAAAACTTGTTAGTGCTTTAAAAGGAGCCCTGGGGCCAGTCCCTTCACTCTCTATGGGACAAGCAGTTTGGCTTAAGTTAATCACTTGGATTATTTTTTGCAAGATAGAGCATGTAACAGTTGTGTGGTGCTACAGCCACGTGGCATTAGATCTGGCAGTGTGAGTGCCCTGAGCCCAGGCTTGATGCAGTCTGTTGGGTGCGTCTTGCTCTAGAGGTGTTGCAATTGAGAGAAAATTTGCAAGAGAATGTGAAACAGACATGAGTGGAATAAACCTGTTTCCCCCATGGGGAGCTATGAATGTGGAGAAGGAGCAAGAAGGTTGCAGAGAAAAAGCTACCAAGTGTTGCAGTGATGGAAGTCAGATTTCTTTCCGAGACCTCATCCTCAACACAAGCTTCTCCTTCAGCATCCATCAGCCTCGGTGTTTCCAGCACTGGGGAATTATTCCTGTGCACAGACAAGGATCACCATAGCTGCTGGCATCACGTATGAATAAGGAATGTGCTCTGGTTCAGGGCAGCAAATTGGGATGAAATATCTTTGCATTAGGGTTCTGGTACATAGGGAAGAGACTGTTCCCCCTGCAAGGAGCTGGGCATTGTCTCTGGAGCACTGTGCAGCCAGCAGAGATAGGAAAGGGGGGTGTGCACAGCCCTGGCTGGAAGGGAATTAATTTGGAAGGAGCTTCTGAAGGGGAGGGCAGGGAAGATGGGAGCCCTGGGAGGAAGGTGGAGACTAGGGGGGAGCCAGACAAGGTAAATGTGCCATCAACTGAAGAAAAGAGGAGATGAAAGGGAAGAGGAGAGTGGAGAACAAAGCAGAGATATCACTGAAAAGTGGGGAGGGAAAAGAAGAGATGATGGTGCTAAAATTAGATGGAGAATGGGGACAGGGAAATCTTGATCTGGTGCTCTCCCCTGGGATGCAATTCCCACTGCATTCAATTCCCACTGCTATCAAACTTGGTCTGGGGAAGCAGGGAGAACTGGAGTCCAGATGGGAAAGGGAAGCAAGAGAGGGTCACTGCAGACCTGCAGCTGCCTGGAAGGTTTTTCCCTGTCCCCAAAGCTCCCATCCCTCTTAAGCATTGCTCTCAGCCTGGGACACACCATTCAGTGTCTTTTTATAAAATCAATGTCTTGTGTTGATGAATCTGCACCGTGTTTAACTGTTTCAAACCAATTTTTGCATGTGATTCCTAATTATATGCTACTAGTCACAGCCCACAAAAAAGCTAATGAAACCCTTGCCATCAATTAAATGTAATTTCTGCCTGCTGAGGGGCAAGTGAGGAAAGCAAGAGGTAAAGTGACCAAACTTTCCTCCTGTCTGCAGCCTGGCTTTGGGGCATGGCTTGTCCTAGTTGCCCTCAATGTGGGAGATCTGAGACTGTAGAAACAATTACACAATTGTTGTGGAAACAATTGCACAAATTACACTGCAGGAAGAGGGGGAGCAAAAGAAGTGTTTTGAAGAGCACCCATTCCACTGAAGTCTTGAGCTTTTCAATCACTGTAAATTCTCACCAGGCTTTTTATAAGAGGCAATGTCATACCACAGCCATACCTTGGGCCAGTGAGCACTCACCAGGACCGTGTGCCCAGGTAGCACTGGCTGATACACAAGCATTTCAGCTGGATGTGGTCCCTTTTCCTCCCAGGAGTTTAGGATTATATGGGTGGGAACTTCCTGACCATCAGGGGATGGTTGCTCAGACATCCTCTTTCATAATCAGGGAGAGCATTATCAATCTCATTATTATTTTTGTTATATTCCTTGATTTCTACCTGGACTGGCTTTTGCTATGGAAGCCAACTCTGGGAACCAGTCAGAACCTACATGGGACCAAGTAGCATCTGCTAAACCTGGACTGGCAGTAAAAAATGCTTCCTACTTTTTTCTTGGTGTTTGTAATTCTGAAGTGTTCAGATAACTTTTCTGCCCATAGTGATGACCTGGAGGCATGATCTATAGTAATCACTTAGCAATGCATTTTCTGAGCAAATGGCTGTTTATTGCATAAAAGAATCTGAAAAAATGGTGGAAAATGGAGCCCAAGGACACTGCCTCTTTCAATGCTGTTAAGTAGTGGTAAAAATAAATGTAGTTTAAACACTTTTTTCTTCAATTCTTAAGTATTTATGTTTACCTTCTTCTCTTGTATAAGCTGCAATTGGCTTTGAGTATCCTTACAGATATTACAAACACACTGGATCACATACAGTGTTCTTAAAAGTCAATGGAAAGACTCGCATATCAGTGGGTTTCAGACAAAAACCCTTTCCTAACCCATTGTTTCTGACTGGAAAGCAGAGAGGTCTGTTCCTAAGGTTATCAGAGCAAGTGAAACCCATAGTTTTATGCCCATTTGTCCATAGTGATCTGATGCCCTTGACATGTTTGTGCATACAGCCCTTTGAATTGGTTCATCTAGGGAACTAAACTGACAGTCCACTTCCCAAACAGCTCTAATGAGAAGAAAACTCAAGCCTTTGATATCTTACTGCTTTTTTCACCCAGCAACACCTCTATTAAAAACTCTCTGCAATGTTTTCTGGGTGGCGTCACAAGCCGACCATCAGCAAGGGAAGAAACAACTCTCTGACCTAAGGTAAGCTCTTGCCTGCCCAGACTGGCAGCAAGTGTGCCTCGGTGCTGCACATGCATCCGAGCACACCTCAGGGTTTGGGTTTGTGCAACACTTTGTGCTGGTGTCCCACAGCACCAGACCCCACCCCTGCAAGGACCACGACCCTCCTGACACCCTTGTGAGGACCACGACCCTCCTGTCATCCCTGCAAGGACCACGACCCACCTGCCCAAAGGGAGGTAAGGTACAGCTGGCCAAATGGGGGGGTGAGGCAGCCGTGCAGCAGGAGGCCCGGGCATCGGTGGCCTTTGCACCCCGAAGGTAGTGGGCGTGCAGGGGTGGGCGCTGGGGTGCAATGGGTGGCAAGAGGGTCCCTTTCGAGCTGGGCATCCCCCTCCCCTGCCTTTGCACCAGGCTGCAGCCCCGCTGTCACCCTGTGCCTAGATTTGGGGTACGGGGGAGCGCGGGGGGAGGAATTAGCGGGGCTGAGAGTGCGGGGGGAGCCGGGGGCTGCTCCGGGGGTCGGTGCCGCTTGGCCGCCTCCCGCAGCCCGCGAGGCTGCCGGAGCCGCTGGGACCCGCACTAATAATAATAATAATAATAATAATAATAATAATAATAATAATAATAATAATAATAATAATAATAATAATAATAAATAATCATAATAAAAACAATTAAAAAAACAAACAAAAAGCGAGGCTCCGACGCCCGCCGCGCACCCTCCCTGCGGGCCGGGGGGGTTCGGGTCGGCGGTGCCGCAGCGCTCGGGGCCGAGCGGGCAGCTGCGGGCGGGGGGGCGGTGCAGGGAGGCTCGGCCTGTGCAGCCCCCTCCTCCTCCTCCCTTCTCCTCCCCTCCCTCCTCCCATGCCAACCTGCTGCCGCCTTTGTCAGCGCAGCTCGGCGCTATGGCATCCTGCTGGCGCTTCGGGGTCGGGCTTTTCCTCCTCCTCCTCCTCTTCCTCGGTGCGAAGCGGCTGCTGCAGCGGCAGACCCAGCCGTGACGGCCGTACTCCCCGGGCAAGAGGCAGGCGGAGCCTTCCCCCCCCGCACCTCCCTAGGTAAGCCCCAGGTGCGGGGAGGGGGGCAGGGATGTGCAGAGGGGTGGACTGGCAAAAAGGTCCTCTGAGAAAAAGCGCCCTCCGATCCCCATCCCCCGAGGATGCTCTGGGGACCAAGAGTGCCAGGGAGGAGGGGGATTCAGCACCGGCTCCCCCCAGCCCTGCCAGGTTGGGGGAAGGTGGAATAAAGTGCAGGTAAGAGACCCCGGCGGTCCCCACCAGGCATCCTGGGGTCCCACCTCTTTGCCAGGCTCCCGGGAAAAGGGGGACTCAAAATATTTTGAAACTCCATCAGTGACTTTGGCAGCTCCACTTCAGTCCTGCAGAGCTGGAGCTGGCCATGGGCAGCTGGAGGGGAGCAAGTGACCCCTGGTCTGGGTCCTGGGACCCCAAAAGCCAAGTCTGCAGGATTGGGGGGCACCAGGAATGGAGATCAGAAAAGCTGGACCCACCAGCACAAGGAAGCTGGGCTGTGCAGTCAGGTCCGGGATGGAAGAGGGGTTGTTAAATGTTTGCTATGCAAAAATCCAGCTTGTCCACAGATGGAATAGATCATTCCCACTTAGCTCGATTAGACCTTTTTGTGTTTGTCAGTGTTTGTAATGGTGTCTCTTTTTGTGGAAACGTTGGGGAAAAATGTGACTTGGATGTGCTTTAATAATGTATTGAGAGGGCACTAATTGTGTACATTTGTATGGGCCAATAGTTGGCAAAGAATAACCAAGAGCATATGATGCAGTAATATTTCAAGTAATTCATTACAGTTTAGAATTATTGTTTGTACTTTTTCATCTCGTGTAGGTACCTTAACCTGTATTGCATAACTGAATAATGCAAATAATCAGCCTAATGTTATTGTGCGTGAAAAATCAATGGCAAACCTTGTTCTACTTGAGCCCTGGCACAGCTGTGAGGGTATGCTGCACAAGTCTCCTGTTAATTTATGCACTGGAAGCCTTTAAAAACTGCTGAATTCTAGGGGGGTGGGAGGGAGCTGAGGTGTTGAGTAGAGTCCTTTACGGCAGAGCCTGCCTCTGTTAAGGAGCTGGGTTTTTAAAGCATGGTTTTCCAAGGCTGGTTCACCCCAGATAAAAGCCAGACAATAACAAACTTCTCCCAGTTCAAGTCCCCACTAACCCACCCCCCAAGAAAGCCACAGACAAGGTTAGTGGTGGGATGCCCAGGAAGGTGCAAAGTGTATGTTGTTCCTGTGCAGAACAGCAGCAAGCTACTGGGTGCTCAAGCCCTGTGAGCTCCCAGGCTGCAGGCGTTCATCCCCTTTGGCTCTGGGGGGGTTGTATAAAGAAATCCCACTGATGAGGCAGGGAGCCAGCACGCAGGACCAGAGCCCACCTGGCTTCTGCAAAACCGAGTGAATGGTTCAGTGAGACTGCTCGTGTCGGGCTGTTTGGGAGGACTTTTCAATGAAAGGTGGAGAGAAGTGATAGCCATTGCTCAGGCAGGGCTCCAAAGTGTGATTTTGTGTTTTTCTTTTAGCAAGCATCCAAAAGCAGGAGGAGGAAGAATAAGGTGTACAGACATGGGCATTGTTTCCCTGAGTGCCAGGTCCCTTGTGCATGTAGGCAGGGCTTGAGGTGCCTGTTTGTTGTCAGAGATTTCCTGATGTTTTGACAGAGAAATGGATTTTTGAGCATAGGAGAAAACAAAAACCCTGAATTCCATCACAGTGTGTTACATGTTTCATGCAAGGCGTGTGTTGCCTGCCTTGTTTTATAGTATCTGACACTGGGGAGAGAGGCTGCAGGATTTATGAGCTGAAGTTAATAGTAAAACAGCAAATAACAGGCTCCGTGTTAATGTTGTTCTGCGCTGAAGTAGCTGCCTCTTTCTGGGAGAATTTATGCAAGGATTGCTCTGTCTTCTGTCACTGTAATGATGTTATAGGGTGGCCCCTTAGCCATGGGGGGGGGGGGGGGGGGGGAGCAAAACAAGGATGCTGTTTCCCTCTTGGCTGGCAAATCAAAGGGAGGGGGGGAATGATGACTCTGGTGACTGCATTTGTGTATTAGCTGCACCTGCTGTGGTTATTGGGAAATGGGGAGAGCAAATGTCAGAGGCACAAAGAACAAGTAAGGAAATGAAGGAGGAAATAACAGATGAAGATAACATGGTTCATCTGCCAGTGGCCAAGATTCAAGGCATCTTGTCACCCCATGGCTGTGCAGAGTAGTCAAGTGGTGAGACTTTGTCTTGAATCCTCTGCTGGGAGTTATCTGCCCTGATGTGTGCTGCCCTTCGCAGATGCAGTGGGGCAGGGTTTGGGCTGAAGGTGCCAGAGAGGAAAGCAGCCAGTGTGACTGAAGAACAGCAGTTATCTCATTAATTGATATGGATGGTGAATTTACAGGGGAACCAGGAGTATGGGGACCTCCCCACCCCAGGGCTGATTTGGGAGGCAGTGAGGAGGGGAAGTGCATTCTGGTGTTTCTGCAGGCAAGCAAGCTGCAGGAAAGAGTACGCAGGTTCTCCTGGTTTGGGGGACCACAGGGGAGAGGTTTCTGTGGAGGACTGCTTCCTAAAGCCATCAAAAAATAGAACAGTGTATTCCCTTTGTGCAGCAGAAAGTACCTCTAGGGAAAGAGGTTGCAATTGTAATGCTCTTGGTCTTCTCCTCCAGAGGCTGAGATAGGGAGTTAATGGTAAGATGAGAGCTCAGTTCATTGCTCTTGGTGCAGGGCAAGAAGGCATTGATTTGTGGTAAGCCTGGAGCTCATCTGCTGCAAGGGCCTCATCGACTGACCATGCAATATGATGCTGGGATATGATTGTGCTCTTAGAACAGTGAATGTTGTATCTTAGGAAGATGAGTTGAAGTGACTCTCCCAGTGTTAATATAACAAAAATTATTAAAGACAGAAATGTTAAATGGCTCCTTTGGTCAGAGACTGTCTTACTGAAGAAAATAAATAAGCTAGATTCTGTCACTGTATTTGGTTAAGTCCATGTCTCTGGAGACGAAAATAAGTGGTGTTTTTGAGGATGTGTGTGGCAGCTGGTACTGAAGGTAAGGTATGAGGATGCTGGTGGAATTGAGGCCGTCCAAGGAGGCCCCATGCTGCTCCTCTTCCTCTGGGTGCTTTCATTCCCTTTGCTGCTTTTGACTGAGTCATGACCCTGTACCCTCTCTAAAAGGTCTCTCTGTGCTTATTTTGGAGCACTGCATTTATGTGCCACATCCAGGTTTATTCTGGTCCTGCTTTGAGAGATAATGAATGAACGTGGACATAACAGCTGAGATGGTACATGACCAAGTGCTTGGCACCTGGGATGTGCCAGCTCCTGGGGTGGTTTGCCAAGAGGCACCTGTCTCTGTCACTAGCTGTTAGGAGATTTGACAAGAGACAGAGGAGCTTAATGTGTCCCAAAAAATCTTGGCACCAGGTTTTTGCATCCCTGACCCAGGAAACAGGATTTCAAGGCTCTTTTATATTATTTTTATGCGGTAATACAGCCTATTCTTCACCGCCTGAATCTGTTGTGTGGTCTGCTAGCAATGTTTCTGATGCTCTGGCACAGGGGAGCGCTCATTTCCATACCCAGGCTGGAGCCCAAAGGTACCTTTCACACCTAGGTGAGCTCACACTAGAAAGCTGTTTGTGAACAGCCAAGAGGTGAAGAGGAAATTATTCCAACTCCCAGCTACCTTGCTTTTCCTCAAGGCCTACATCTGCTTTTGCAATCTGCCTTTTCAGTTCCCAGGCTCAGTTGAGTGAGAGTTGGCCAAATTCCCACCTCAGCAGGCTGAGCTCTCTCCTGGCCACCCTCAGCCTTTGCCACGTCCATTTTCCCTCACTGCTCTATAATTGGCACCCATCTCTTGGGCTTGGCTCTGGGAGCACAAGGATCCAGGCTGAGCTGAACCGGGTCTGGCAGAATTCCTCTCCTTGGGTTCTGTGCCTCAGTGCCACTGCTGTGCTGCTTGGGTATGGACTGGAGTCCTTTAAGTCCTTCTTCGTGCTGAATTAAAAGCAATGTGAGATGTGGGGGTATGCAGGGCTTCCACTGAACTTACTGTGCTTGTCAGTGCTCAGCATTTTTGAAAAGCAGGTACCTAAATACCTAAGTTTTACTAGATTCATAGGGTTCACAGATTCATAGATCTATAGATTTTAGAAACCTGAATGGAAGTTAAAACCTCTGATGGGAGGAGAGCTCTAAGAATGGCTTGGTACAAACCAGGAAACTTCAAGAAACTGCCTGGAATATATCCTCACCGAGATGAGGGAATACGGGCAGAAAGGGAGGGGACAAGTGGGTTGGCATTTCTAAGATGTGATTGCAAACTGGCTACTTCTGTATTTCAGCAGGAGTCTGAGCAGGCAGAAAGCCGGGGTCTGACAGGCCAGTGTAGGCAGTTATAGAGTGTGTATCAGGCTCTGAAAATGCACATCCATGTGAGGGTTTTGTGAGAAGCTGAGAAGTTACGAATAGGAGGAGATAGGTGCTTTTGCTGGTATTCGGCCCGGAGGTGACAAAAAGACAGATTTCTACTCTTGCCCCAAATAATTTATAGCATGCAGAAAATAGACTTGCAATGCCAGTCCCTTAGGCATCTGGGGAAGTCCCTGAGCCCCACAGATTACTCTGGGAGTGCTTGGTGGCTTTGGTGGCAGATAGAGTAGTTTGAACCTAGCTTGGAAGCTTAATTTCCTAACAGCGACACATCAGAGAAATACAAAGACAGGCTGTTCAAAAGGCCATGCCTCTGAGCACATGCTGTGGAAAAAGGGGAAGGGGATACCATCCTCCTCCTCCTCCAGCTTTTAGCCTTATATTCTGCAGCTGAGCATTGAGCAGTATAACGTTTTTGCTCTTTTGTCAGCTAGCAGAAGAGTTGTGCTGCTATGCATAATGCTCTAAAAGCAAACATGCCTGCAGCAGAGGTGTTGGAAAATCCCTGTAGACATTGGTTTCTGCAAGTGGTGTTTACAAGCACAGAATTACATTCCTGTTGCTGCTGCTCAACTTCTGCTTGTTCGCAGCAGAAAAATGCTACTTAAATAAACAGCCAAGTCCGTTGGGTGACTTGTTTCATTTTCTTATGGGCAACCTGCTGGTTTTCTTTTTTTTTTTTTTTTTTTTTTTTGCCTCTGTAATATGCTACTGTGGTTTTTGCTATGAAAGCTGATGTGGGTTGGCTTCTGATGCTGCAAATGGTCGCCAGTGTGCAGTGTCAGGGCAGAATGCAGGGCTGCAATAGAGGAAGAAGGAGCCCTGGATTCCTGGAGTGGTGCTCAGGAGTCCTGAGGCTTTTGGCTGGAAGATGACTTTTTAAACGAGTAACAAGAAGCCTTGCAAGCCTGACTTCTGTGCTTTGCCACTTAGGTGGGCATTCCACACTTGATGCTGATGGAGAGACCAGTTCCAGAGGTCATCTAAAGGTGGGAGTGAAGGGGAGAAAATACCAGAGAATTTTGGGGAAGGGAAATATTTTTTCCATTTCTGTCATTAAGAATAATAAAGTGAGCAAACACAGGAACTGGCAGGCTGCATCATCCTGTGCTCTGTCCTAGCAGCCAGCAGCAGAGACTCCAGCAAGGATATTCACAGTAGGCAGATGAAAAATAATGTGCCCCCCCATCAACATCCTTTCCTAATCCATAATAGCTAGAGTTTGGTTTCAGCTCTGAAAGTGCAGGGCTTTATATCCTTTCCGAGACATTTGCTAGTGTTAGCTGTGCTTGCTCAAGCCAGTCTCGTTATCCACAGAAATGTGCAGCCTTTGCTCTCCACCTCTGCCCTGTCATTTCAGGCTGGTGAATGGAGCTGCACTCCCTGGGTTTCTCTGGGAGCACATCACTGTAGAGGATGTTCTCTGTCCTTGATATTTCTCAGTCTTCAAATCCACCCTGATTGGCAGCCAGCCCTCTAGCATCTGCTGGATAGGTTTCAAGATTCAGTAGGATGGTTTTTTTGTGTATGTGTTTTGATGAGTTTCACTCTTCCTGCTCTTTTCTAAATCTTGCACTTTATAGCCAAAATGGGGCTCAGATGGGGTATTTTTTTTTTTTTTTTTTTTGCATGGGACTGGACAGTTTTAAACTCAGGAAAAGGTTATCTGGAAGTGTAATTGTATTCAGAGGAGATAATTTAGAGTAGAGGAGAAAAAAATGTTTTTAAATAAGCAAGGCGGTAAAGATGTGCTCAGATAACTTCTAAAAACATGCCAAAAGTTTATTCTCAGAAAAACTGCCTGAGAACCGTTTGCAGTCAGATACAAAACCAGCTAGGGTTGTCATGGTGTGGTAGGATCATCTCTAGTAAGACCAGGGCTGGAATTATTACCAAACAATTGTCTGTACTTTCAACCTCTGACAAGTGGGTAAGCAATTCTATGACAGCCCCATAGGAAGCAGGCTGGGGTGGTGTATCTGCCATCAGTTCAGCCCCTCCAGAGGTTCTGCTGTTTATTCACTTGCTCACTTTAGTAGACACTGACATAATTGAACCTTCTTGGATGAAATCCTGATTCCATTTGAGTGCTGATTTAATCAAAGCTATGGTTACAGCCTGGAGTTTGGAAACATGAGGATGAGTTAGACAAGAAAGCCCTCGATTGCATGGCTAGGGAGTCAGGTCCCACCTCTGGCTGAATTATAAGGTCCTGAATATTATCTGTGAGTGACTTACATCTTTTTTTGTTTGCCCTGTGTGTTGCTGTAGAAGTGGAACGCAGTTTCCAGGCTAAACAACAAAATAACCCGTAAGCCATGGATTCCAACCAGGAATCCTCTCTCTTCCTGGTGAAGATCTTGGAGGAGCTGGACACAAAGCAGAACACTGTTTCTTACCAGGACCTCTGCAAGTCCCTGTGTGCAAGGTTTGATTTGTCCCAGTTGGCCAAGCTCAGAAGTGTGCTGTTTTACACCGCTTGCCTGGATCCTAATTTCCCAGCGACTTTGTTCAAAGACAAAATGAGATGCACTGTAAACAATCAGCAATCAAAGAAAATCATGGTTGCAGCAGATATAGTAACAATCTTCAACCTCATACAAATGAACGGAGGAGTGGCCAAGGAGAAGCTTCCAGTTGCAAGGCAGAAAGTGAAGAAGAAAGAGTCCTTCGAGTCCTGTAGATCTGACACGGAAATCTGCAATCTAGCAGACTGCTTGCCCAATTGTGAGCTGAATGACCAGGAGTTCAACCGTGGCTTTCCAGTTAGAAGGTCTTCAAAATGCAGAAAGATGGATTGCAAAGACTGTCAACAGTTTGTCCCCTCATCAGAACCCAACTTTTTACTGGGTGTTAATAAGGAGATGAAGGGTCGGGCTGCCTCTCTGGACAGGCTGCAGGCACTGGCATCCTACTCCATTGCCACGTCTCCACCGTGCGAGATGCAGAGTACCTATTTCCCCATGAACATTGAAAATGAATCTATTTCAGACCAGGATTCCTTGCCTATAAGTGCAAGCATAAAAGAAACCTTCATTTCTAATGACGAGCCCTTTGTGATGCAATCCTGTGTCCAGAAAAGAAATATATTCAAAGAAGATTTTCATAATCTGATTACCATATCTCCCAACCTTATACCGTCCAACAAAAAGCCAGAAGATGGACACAGAGAGTCTCAGAACAGGAAAGAAAGCTCCAAGCAGACGTTCTTCAACCACAGCTTTGAAATGCCATACAGCAGTCAGTACTTGAATCCACTTTATTCTCCTATACCAGACAAACGACGAGTGAAGCATGAAAGTTTAGATGATCTTCAAGCGTCAACATATTTTGGCCCAACTACTATTCTTGGGCCCCAGGACACCAAAAAGTGGACTGGAAAGCCAGCCAAGCAAACTGCCTGGCCATCTAAAAGCTGGAGTTTAAATACTGAGGAGGTACCTGACTTTGAACGATCATTTTTCAATAGGAAGCAGTCTGAAGAGAAGCCACGATACCAGAGTTCGAGCAACCCATCTCCAAACTTTCCTTCAGCTGAGAGGCATCAGCCCTACCTAAATGTGAAGGATCAGCAACCAATTATGCAGACAAGCTATGCTGTGAAACCAAATGGGCATAAAACCAAGGAAATCCCTTCCATTCTAGATGTGGAGAAACATGAGCCAGTCAAAAAGTTCAAGGATAAAAGCATTAATTGTACATCTGTTCAGATCTTAAGCATTGATAGGACCACAAGTGTTGGGACACAAACAGAGCAGCAAGTTCTGGACCACAAGAAATGCAAGGATTTGTGTGCGGGGGGCCAAGCCAAGTATGGAGAGAGGCACTCCCTTAAACAGTCAGATGATGACTCTGAAATTGTGAGTGATGACATCAGTGACATTTTCCGGTTTTTGGATGACATGAGTATCAGTGGGTCGACAGGAGTGATGCAGTCTTCATGCTACAACAGCACCGGTTCCTTGTCTCAGGTGCACAAATCAGACTGTGAGAGCTCACCTGAGCACAATTTGACTAAAATCTCCAACGGGAGTACCTGTAACAAACTGGATAAAGTGGTCCGGGCAGATATCAGTAGCACAGATGATGAACTGAAAACGAGTGTCTGCAAATTAGTTTTGAGAATTGGTGAAATAGAGAAGAAACTAGAATCTCTCTCGGGTGTCCGAGAAGAAATCTCCCAAGTCTTGGGAAAACTGAGCAAATTGGATCAAAAAATTCAGCAGCCAGAGAAGGTCAGTGTGCAAGTAGATCTTAATTCTTTGACGAGTGAGGCTGCATCAGATGAGAGTAACTCCCCACAGATATTTCAGTGCCACAACACTCCTCATGGAGGCAAACTGGAGAATAATCCAGAATGGTGCTGTTCAGATGCCAGTGGAAGTAACAGCGAGAGTCTTCGAGTAAAAGCCTTAAAAAAAAGTCTGTTTACTAGGAGGTCATCGAGATCATTAACAGAGGAAAACAGTGCAACTGAGTCAAAAATAGCGAGTATTTCAAACTCTCCCCGAGACTGGAGGGCTATTACATACACCAACCAAGCTGGCATTACAGAAGAGGAGAGGAAAGAGAGAGATGGAGGAGAAAATAAGGACTGGCACAGAAAATCTAAAGAGGTAATTTCAACTTTATCTCACTTAATAAGGACTTTAAAATAATCTAGTTACAAATATCTTCTATAGTCATCACAAGCTGCTGGATATGACAATATTTTGCCCTGCCATATTATTCCTGTCATTATTGTTATCATAATTGAGTGATTTTGAACCTGGATGTTCTCGCTTGGCAGCTGCAACATGGCCAAGTTGTTCCTTAGCAGCACTTTGCTTTTTTGAAAAGGGAAGTGGGGTAATATGGGTGAGATCTTTGAAAGTTGATGGAATTCTTCATCAGTTGTGATCTAAGGAGGTTGGGTAATTAACTTGGTGAAAAGGGCAGGGGAAATACTGAGATTTTCTGGTGGTTGTTTTAGAAGGGGTATTTTGAAACTGCATTGTGACAGCTTTTATCAGAGAAGTATATGCAGATTTGAAAGGCAGCAAAGTAGTTTAATGGATTCAAATCCCTCAAGAAAAGAATCCTTGTACATCTGCCGTGAGAGGCAAACTGCAGTTATGTTCTCTATATCTGGCTTTCATGGTCATTTACAGGATCCCTGGTGGAAGTGCAGCATAGCTGTGGGCTTGTTTTGGTCCCTCAGTGTCCGTCCCTCCCAGCAGCTGCTCACTTCCATCTTCATAGCTTGCACAGCTGTCTTCTGGTTGCTGCTCAGTTGAAACCATGCATGGTATAGGCAGCTGTTTGTTTCATGGACAGTGGGGAGAGCTGGGGGTCCTTCAGGCCTTTTGTCAATCAGGACCATGTGATGGATGTGCTGCCTTACTGGAAGGAGTGAGTATAGAGGAAGGTTGAGAAAGGAAAGGAAGAGGTTTGGTGGAAATAAGTGCTGGTAGATGAACCAGAAGTCATAAACCATGGGTTATTAGGAAGCTACAGAAAGGGAAGAATGTTAGCCTTAGTAAACCCAAACCTTGGCTTTGATCTGCCTCAGGTGAAAGGCTGGTTATGAAAGTCCCTTCCTCACTCCTGCAGCTGACTCTGATTTGGTACTATGGATGGTCTGGGGGTGCTGCCTGGGAGCTTCCCACAAGGCTTTGTCATATTAGGATCTGATCCAGAAACAGAAATCTGGAAGCCTTCATGGGGCTCTTAGGTCTTCCAAATCACTGAGGGGTTTTTTTGTTTTATTTTGAGGGGTTTTTTTGGTGGTTTTGTTTTTTGGTTTGGTTTGGTTTTTTTGTTTTTGTTTTTGTTTTTTTGTTTTTTGTTTTTTGTTTTTTGTTGTCAGGGCCATTTTCAGAACAGTTCATTATAAAATAGACTGTTATGTGAAAAGTACAAAACCTAAGTTTCCTCTGTTGAATCAGCTTTGTGTTCATGTTATGTTGAACAAAGAGTTGTGTCTGTAAAATACCTCTGTGGTCTGGTTGTGAGAAGAGGGTGGGCAAATGGATTAATCCAAAACCTTTGTCCTAGATGGTACTTTTCTTACAATGGCTTAAGCAATATCATATGGTGAGTCTGAAGGGAGTATCCTTTGTATTTAACCTCCTCATAGTCCCATTTCTTCTCTCAAATTCTTTTGAACCCTGTTGCAGGCAGACAGGCAATACGAAATCCCACAGCCACATAGGCACTCTAAACAACCAAAAGATGCTTTCTTGATTGAACAAGTCTTTAGTCCTCATCCCTACCCTGCATCACTCAAGTCACACATGAAAAGCAACCCGCTCTACACGGACATGAGGTTGACAGAGCTGGCTGAAGTGAAACGTGCCCAACCATCGTGGACCATAGAGGAATACACCAGGAATTCAGGGGATAAAGGCAAGATTGCAGCATTGGATCTACAAGTGAGTTCCATTTGTTTAATTTGAATGGCTTGGCTGCAGATGGATGTTGCCAGAATATGCGTTTAAGAAGGGATTTGGGTAGCTCAGGAAGGAGCTGTGCAGTGTTGAGCCTGTAATCTTGCTGATCCCTATCCATCCTGGCCAGGGACAAAGAAAAATGTGTATATATGACTGTTGAATGGTGATCCTTGACAGGTTGGTGCTTCCAGCTTATCCTGCAATGGAGAGATGTCTGCTAAGGCATCATGGTGTTAGTAGCTCTAAAGAGGAGTTTAGGGGTAAAGGGCTGCAGGGGTGAAGTGGTTCCTAACTGCATCAAGGCAGCATGGTGCAGAAGTTGTCATTGCTGCTTTTTCTTCTATCCTTGCATTGTCTGGATTGTTCACAGAGATTTTCAGTGTTAGGGCTTTTTTAATTCTTGCTGGAAACATAAGGCATAAAATACTCATAGAAGATGCTTGATACCGTGACTGGTTTTGAAATACATCACAGTTACAGCTTTGAAATGGCTGTTGGAAGCTAGAGTCATGCAAAGACCAGATCTACTAATGGTCTGTCTGATTTGCATTTTAATTCAGCTTGGGAGTATGCAGGCTCTTCTCCAACAAGCAGAACAAGTTACTGGGAGACAAATTCAAATTTTGCATTGGAATTTTCCCAAACTTTGGTGTATTTGAAATCACGATCCTGATACATGGTGGTCTGGTCAGACCAAGGCCTGAGAGCCCACACTGGATATCCTGTTTAGCCCTATAAGCACAACACATCATCCAGGGAGGATAGATACCTGAGCAGAGGAAGAGGATGCATGGAGAACACCATCCAAAATGTGTAAAGACCAAACAAATGTCACCATATTTAGTCGTGAGACACAAAATGCATCATATAATGAAACACACACAGATGCACAGACCACTGTGTATGGTTTATAGCATTCATCCAGCTGCATCCAGAACCAGGAGGGGGAATGGTGCTGACCTCAGCCATGTCAGGCTCTTGGCATGTGTGCCCCAGAGCAGAGCCTCAGGTGTCTGCAGGTTTGGCAGCAGCTGGGGAGCACTGATCTCCAGCTGAGCTTCCCAGCACCAGGCTAGCACAGCTCTCTGGTTGACTGTCTGGATGGTGCAGCCACACTCAAGCAAAGAATCTGTTTGTCTCCAAACTGGAGAAAGGTGGCATGTGAGAGCCTGAGACTTGCAGCTCCTCATCAGCTCTTGATGCCTCAGTGCTGAAGTACCAAATACAGTTTCCAATCTATCCAACTAAGCCCTAGCAGAGCATCAGGATACTGTGAGACAGACTTGGATAGTCCAAGAAGTACTTCCATACCTCAGGACCCCATGTTAGCTGGTTTGGAATTAGAAACATCAGCTACACAGTGCTGTAGTGCAGCTCCCACCAGTGTTTGTGCAGGAATTTGTGCATGGCAAATTCACCACCTGGCTTGACTCATCCAGACTTCCCTGTCCTCATCATCCGCAGCTCCTTGCTGTGGTTGAAGTGCCCTCGGAGAGAAGGGACCAAACTGCAGTTTGCCTCAACTGCCTGCCAAGTGCTTGTTGGGACTTCAAAATATTAGAGGGCTTTCTAAATTCCTAACCCTGGCATTGCAGACTGTGGGCTAGAGCAGGAAGAGGCTGAAAGAAGGTCCTCTGCAGCAGGTAGTCACAAAGCATCCCTTATCTGCTGTATGGAGGCAACAAGGGAGGTGATATTTGGAAACAAGGCTCCCCTGGGAGAAGTGTTCTCCATCTGCTCCTTGTAGGGTCGTTTCATTCCCTGTAAGCAGCTCTGCACAACTGTGAGCAAACCAAAGAAATCGGCTTATTGTCATCATTTATCTTTAGGATAAAGGTGATAAAACTTTACTGGTTTGATTTTCTCCCTCCAAAAGGACTGTCAGAATTGCATCTACTTTGCAAAGCCTATGTCTAGACTTTATAATAGAGCTTACTGACAAACTTAAAAAATAGACACAGACTGATTAGTGGGTTTTTTCCCCAGTGATTAAGTTTATTAGAACTGAAAGTAAATACATTATGCTTTAATGAACATTCTTATGTCTGGCAATGAAATGGGAAAGGAAGCTGATTAACAGTAATGGGCCTTTTTAATAATGCATCTTCCTTCTGAAGTAGTTAAGAGGTCAATACCAAGGCAGAGAGGTCCAAAACTGTAATTTCCTTGAAGCACAGCATGGTTATCTTTTGGGTTTCTCTACTTTTGTTGATTTAAAATTTCTCCTGGAACTTGACAAGTCTGCTGGGTTTTCCTTCAAAAGAAGAAATTGCAAAACTAGTCAGGCCAAAGTTTGTCCCAGGCATGGGTTCTTTGTGAGATCTCATCTCTTTGCTCTGTGTGTGATGGTCCACTGAGACAAAGCATTCTCAGGCTATTTTCTGATGCCTTTAGAGATGAGGTCACTGATTTATTTCAGAAGGATGGAACAGGTCAGTCAGAGCCTGAATGGCACAACTTCAGATTCAGGTAATGGTCTTTGTTTTAGCATCCTAGAGCTACCATAGAGATCTCCATTAAATGATCAGAAAGCCATTGCTCGGTTTCCATTGTTTACTTCTGGGGTAGCTGTAAAATCACTTCCTGTAGTAGTTCTGTACATAAAGGAAATACTGTCTTCAGGCAAAGCAAGGTGTCAGCCACTAGCTCATGGCCAGAAAATCTGAATTAGCCAATTAAAGGCTTACCCAAATCCCTCTCAAGTCATCTGGGGTTTCTCTGTATGGAATCCAATGATCTTCAGATCAGGTCCATTACAAGCCCAGAAATGGCGTGTGTTAAGGTGTTGTCACTGGAACATTTTAATCTGGAATCTTTTCCGTTTTTTAAGAAAATGGCCTTTTGGAGTCCCAGACACAGGAGACAGCTTTGAGGAAAAGCAGTCATTTTTCAAAATATTCTTTCTGCTTTTTTCTTTTCCTGCTGATAAGTGCAGTATAATGCCTACTGTTTGGGTTTCCCATATTTTCCCTAACAGAAAGATGAATGGAAAAAAACAAGCAAGGGGAGAATGCAAAGCTTCAAGAGCTCAAATTCTAAGGAAAAAAAACCCATAAATGATTTAAAAAAAAAAAAAAAAAAGTTCAGTTGGAGACACTGACGAAGTTCCCCAGGTTGTCTTCAATTTTCTGCCCAGTTCAAATTTTCCTCAGATTTTTTATTGTTACTTGTGTGGAATTGAGGAACAGAGTCCTTAATTTCTTAAGCATACTCTTAAAATCACCTTTAACCCAGAGAGCCTCAGACTGTCAAAGAGTGGAATATTGCCTGCTGTAGAAATAAAGACTGTGCCTTTGGATTCAAGATTCAATGGTCTCATCTGGAAGATGGCCCAGAGCAATGTGTGGTACCAAATTGTATGCCAGGTGTCCAGTTCCCCTTCTGCTCCTGCCCCTAAAATTGAGACAGCATCATGCATCCAGCTGATTTTCAGAAGACAGAGCTGGAAGCTGTGGGTCACCTTGTCCTGGGTGATTTCTTGGGAACTCACTGGCATTCCCCTCCTTGGGGTGCTCTGTGCCTGCTTCCTGTGGTTGTGTTCCCAAGGGGATGGTGTCCCTCTGCCATGGGGGGTTCTGCAGAGTGTCCCTTCACAAGCACTGGGTGCTGGGTGAGGAAAAATTAGGGTTAGTCTTATCAAATGTAGTGCATAAGGAGAACCCTTCCCATCAGCTGGGCTTTAATAATTGAAAGAGCAGTAACAGGCCAGTAGTTGCTGTCTAGCAGATTAAAGAGATTTTATTTAAATGCCATCCAAGATGACGAAGTTTCCAGAAAATCAGAACCGCGTGAGGGGTTTTGCAGCACTATTACACTCTTGCATGAGTACATTGTTTGCAGTATTTTGTTGCCACTTTCATCAGCCCTGTAGAACCAGGGCCAGGAGAGAGTTGAGGGGATATGAGAAGCAGCAATAACCCACTTTATCTTGACAGCAGACTCAGATGTGGCTGGGAGGCCTTCAGGCATAGCTGCTTCATTTATTTGTTTTTCATAACGACAGATCCCAGGCAACTAACAAATGTTTTCTTTTAATTTTTAGACTCAAGAATCTTTAAACCCAAACAACTTAGAATACTGGATGGAAGACATTTATACTCCTGGCTACGATTCCTTATTAAAACGCAAAGAAGCTGAGTTCAGAAGAGCAAAGGTTTGCAAGATAGCTGCCCTGATAGCAGCAGCAGCTTGTACAGTTATTCTGGTCATTGTAGTTCCCATTTGTACAATGAAATCCTGAACCTGAGGACAGCCCTGTGATGCCCAGCTGTGTGTGTCTCAGATAACTCATGCTGTGTTTCAAATGTCTGATGGCAAGACTGTAAGGAACTTGCTAGGGAAGAATGTTCTAGGGAAGAGGATATTCTGATGGAGAACACTGGAAATGTAGGAAAATCACAAAAAACTTTTTTTTGAAAAGTATTTAAATAATAGACTTAATGTGTGATAGAATTAATGGGAACTCAGTTCAATTTTTATGCATTTTTAAAAGTGCAATATTTTAAAGAAACAGTATCATGTTTTACAGAATCAGAGACTGCTGAGAATTCAGGCAAAAGAGGAAGTTTGTCTGAGCTATGTTGCATTTAATGGAGATATGGGCACATGGAGGTAGCACTGTATAGAAGGGAAGGTTCTATATGCATTTACATCGAGGAGCTAGGAAAGTCTTAAAAGCTCTCTACAATGTAGAAAACTCTGAATGTATTGTATTTATTTTATAGTATTTATGTATTTCATGATCATTTGATTGTAAAGCAGACTATGTAGTCATGAACAGAGTTCATTCCTATGTTCAGATTAAAAAGGGCTCTTTGTATTTGGTCTTGCCCGAAGACCCACTCTATCATCACTGAGTACTTAGATAAGTGCAATGTGCTGCAGACCAAAAAGATTGTTTTAAAGCAATCACAAGAGGTTTTAGTTGCTTCTGTTGAATAACATTTGCATAGAGCTGGCAAAGTTGCCTTGCCAAAAGGGTATTCTTTACCTCCACAGACGGTGAAATTGTCTCAGTTTCACTCCTGCCAGCATGCAAAGCTGGCAAATCAAAGCCACACTCTGTTAAAGTTCTTGGAAATGTAATCTGAACAGTTACAGTTTTCTTCACAAAGTCTTCGTGCCTTTTTTTAGACCGTAGATTAAATAGAGCTGTTTAATTTTGCTATTTTAAGCCCATAACATAAATCACAGCATAATGGGTACTAATGGAGGTTCTTTTCCCGCAAGCTTTCTATACAGCTCAGAGTGCTCCTCAAACAGCAGGACTGGTGGTTACTGAGCACTTATATTAAGGGCATAGTTCTTCAGCACTAGTGGAAACTTGCTGTTAATGCAGTGCATTCGGCACGGGGAGATTTGCTTCCCTCTTGCTAATGTACTTAAGAATGATGCTTGACTTACTGGTCAGCAAGCAGTCTGTATCCCATGGGAAATGTTCATTCGATGCTTTATCCCAAGTGCAAATAGCAGGTTCAAAGGAATTCTCAAGCTATGACAGAAATTACCTGCCATGGTTAGTGAAAGCAAATACCCAGACATTATGACTCTTCTGTCAAATACAGATGAAAAAGAAAAAAAAAAAAAAAAAAGTATTTTCAGAAAATAACATGATTTTGCTGGTCCTCTAAGGGAGTGGAGATTCTTTTAGTGAATGCTCTTTATTTAGAGTAATTTGATTTCTTCAGCAGCAGCCTCCCTACACGATGACACAGCAGCTGGGGAAGCATCGGGTGCTGGTTCCTCCTGCTCCCTGGGATGTGCCACGCTGCTGTTTGCTTCTGGCTGGTTTAAAAAAAGTAGTGAAGAAAGAGAGTGTGGGAGGTGAAGGCTTTGTTGTGACTTTAGATGTGTGTCAGTTCTTTCCTGCAGCTGGGGATCTGTTTATGTGCTGCTCGTGTGCTGTATTTTATTTAGAGATAGGTGATCCCTGGGACATTGATCTATCAGGAAAACAAGTGTAAGCACAGGGTTGGTTGTCCCATCAAGAAATACAGAACAAGGATAAGCCTCTCGACCAAAATCTGTGCCTGCCTGGCATGAATCCTGACCCAAATTCTGTAGCTTTGGCCCGTGCCTAAAACCAAGATTATTTCTCTTTCCTCCCAGATGCTGCAGAATGGAGTCACAGCAGGGTGGGACCAATTCACACTGTCTATTTTGGGCTGCCTTTGCTTATGGTATGATTCAGAGCACCTGAGTTTAGGAGCTCAGGATCCATACATAGCAAATAGAGACAGGTAGGGAAACCTCTGGGGAAGATTCAGAGCTGCCAGCAAGATGTCTAATATTAGAAATGTGAATACACTCTGGAGGGCGTTGCTCTGCAGTTTAACTTATGCACAATTTAGGTTGATTGTATATCTTTAAAAAAAAAAATAAAATCTATTCCTGGTTCTAGGTAATGGCAGAAAGCCCATTTACACCCCTCCTTGGTCAGGTAATAGCAAGCACAAGGAACTGTCTGAGAGACAAACAGTGTCAGTGCCCCATCTGCCCACACCAGGGCTGACAAATCCTTCAGAGGAGCAGAACAAGTGTGGGATGGACACTAGGCAAATCCCTCACCTTGTCTCACATCTCTCTCCCCGACGTCCTGGCCTTGCTGCCCCCAGCCCCAAAAGAGCACCTCAGTAATCTGATTTATAAAATATTTGAATATCTAAGGGAAGATGTAAGAAGGGAGTGGGAGATGTCGTTGACTGCTGGGGCTGTGCTGGCCCTGATGCATTAGAGGAGAGTTGATGACCCCTGTTTGTCTGCACAATTGGTTTTTTTCTGTGCATCTCATCCAGCTGGCACCAAATGAGTCTTTGCATTACAGGTGCCCAAAGTCCTGGGAAGGATTTGGGAAGTTATGGAGCCACAGGTGACATGGAGCTGGCCCAGGCCAAGCACTCAGCATCCCAAGCATCCATGCTTCTCCAAATTCACTGAGGTGCTTTTGCCCATCCTCCCTTTGCACAAGCAGCCAGTGGCACCCATCTCCATCAGGGCACATAGAGATCATGGTTTGGCACAGATCACTCTCCCATATGGTGGTTGATTTGGCTCCCACAACCCCTGGGAGCATCTCCACAGTGCCGGGAGCCCAAGGGGAGTGGGGAAAGCCGAGCCCAGCTCCCTGCCTCTCCACCCCACAAATACCTCCAGGAGCTGCTCCTTGCTGTCTCCTTCACTCTCCAGCTGTCCCAGCAGCTCTCCAGCCCTGCAGGGTGAGCATCCCTCCCCATTCCCGGGGGTTTTACATCTGGCACAGAGCTCCAACTTGACAATAGGTAAGGAGCTGGAGCTGGTGGCTGCTGCTGCTGGACGAGAGCAGCCTGGGAAGGAGGAGCCCTGCAGTTCTGCACAGAATATACAAGCTAGGTAAAATATTAACCTGCAATATTAACCTGCAAGAATATTGTGATCAACCTTGTGAACCAGTTATCAACAAGTATATACTGTATACTATATGATAGGCTTTTTGTATAAAAAAGAAATAATTAAATTAAAGCTATAGGTACATTGTAATCCTTGGTGTGATTGAAAAAAAAGTGTCTTAGATTGTATTATTTAATTAAAATTATCATGAGCATATTGAACTGTTTTTTGTATTTATGCCTTATAAACTTGATATATTACATATGATAAAATCAAACTGCAAGAATTATAAAAAAGATACTCCATTTTTGGGGCCAATCTCATTTGCTTTTCCTAAAACAAAGAGTGCTGCTTGAAATCAGCTCAATAAATCCTAAATGCAGGAAAGCAAGAGAGGATCTGTCCCCAAATGACTTTTTAGGATTTTTTTTTTTAATGGGGCTTTGGTTAATGTACTATGTAACAGTTTTATTTTATAAAGTTACTGTACAATGTTGCCTTTTGGTTCATTTAAATATAATACCAAATAAACTTTAAAATTACAGTGTCCTAAGTTTAATGAAAAAGCCACAATAATTTATTACTCCATTGCTTCTCTTCTGTTTTTTTTCCAGGGACATCAAGATAGTCATGGGATGCAAATGTCTCAGGGTTAGATAACTAAGCAGCCTATCTTGTTCTTGGCAGAATTGCTAATGGATTTCTCACTTGTGAGATAATAAGATGGCAGAAGATAATGAAAAATGAGTTTGGTTTCTTTTAAAAGCTCCTTTGCATCACATTGCCTGGGCTTCTGGGAGATTAGCTCTTGACACTAATCATAATTCACTTGATATGTTAGTTCATGACTGAGATTTGCAATATCAACTGTTTTAACAAGGTCATGACTAATATTTTGGTATCTATTTCACTCATATGTTGATGCAAACACAGTCCCTTTGCAGTCAGTACTGCAGATAACTACTTTTAGTCACCTATCAGCAATCATCATGCACTTGGGATCGCTACATGAAGTTACTTTGCTGCTTTAGACTTGTTAATTGCAAACCCAGGTTGTCTTAAAATTCCAGGTGTTGAAACAAAGAGCTGAGCCTACCACTGAAAGTAACTCGGCATCAGAGGTTGCAGAGGGCAACTGCAGAAAAGAAGACATACATAAAATGAGCCATGACTTGAAAATGTAGTTTACTGGGGGCAGGAACTTTCATAAATAAGCTTAGTGTGATGAGGCTCGTGCCAAAAAATGCCAAGCGCTGTGGCATAGCATTCCTCAGCCAGGGAGCTGGCCGTGCAGGATGTGCACATCTCATCTGGGTCATCGCTGTGCTTGAAGATGCGGCAGCTGCCAAGTTTCTGCAGGAGCTGCTGAATGGAGATGCTGAGTCTCAAGGTAGGGGAAAGTTCCTCCATGTGATGCTGCATCAGCAACCAAGACAGGTCAGAGAAGCATTAAGACTGGAAAAGATCTTCAAGATCACTGAGTGCAACGATCTCGAGGTCCCCACACTCTGTGCTGCTTTGAATGTATTTCTCACAGCAATCAGTTGCAGTGGTTGCATAAAGTTTGAATTTCAGATGTAGCTTTGATAAATTGCTCTGCCTTATGCACAAGAGTCACAAATAAAATATTGGGTCTTGGGGCCATATTCTGCCCTCCTAGGGCTCCTGTGTCTCCATCCCATTGAACCTGCACACAGAAGAAGAGAAAGTATCCTGTAGCCTGCTGGCAGCACCATGGTCCTATTGAAAGGAAAGGTCAGTTGTGTTTCTGTGCACTTGGAAAATGGCAAGCACCTGTCAGTGTAATTATATTGGGGTAATCATTTTTACTGTGTCATCTTTTCAGGAAAGAGCTGTATGTCTTGTAAAGTGCTGCTGTGCTAGCAGTTCTCCAACAAGCTTGGTCACTTTCAATGACTTCTGAGACCATGGACCGTGTGATCTCTCATAGGCTGCAATATCATTCTTCACAGTCCACTTAGATACTGGAGGAATATCTACAATAAAGGAAAATGTGGGTCATCAGCAGCCAAGCTCCTCCCACAAGTAAGTTCTCCTTGCTTTTATTTCGTTTCTGTAATATAGCAAAAACTATGTGTAGGAAAGCCACAGAGCTCTTCCCAAAAGCACCAGTACACCTCAATCCTCCCTAAGAGCAACAGAACAAGTTTTTCAAGGAGGAATAGTTATTGGCTCTGGATGAGCCCATCAGCAGAAAGCAATGGCTTGTTCCATGTGTGGTCCTAGTGGACCATCAGTGGATGCAAGGAAGAGATGTGCAAAGTTCTCTGCTGGAACAGGGAGGTTGTCCAGAAGACTCAAAAAAAAATGTACGGTTGAGGAAATGATGGGCATCTGGAGACACAGTTGATGCTGAGGCTGGAGGATTTCAGAATTGAAGAGATGTGTCTCAGCATGCTCCCAAATACCCATCCCCAGTCCTGCTTTTGCTTGCCCTCTTGTACCTCACACCTGTGGATTTTGGGATATTCCTTATATTTTCTATATAATATAATTCTATATAATTATAATAATTATATGTATAATTATTTATATATATAATTATAATATATAAATATATGATAATAAATCTAATGTAATTCTATATTTTGGGATACTGAGCAGATCTCTGGGCATAAAGTGCAGGCTCAGATCTTACCTTTTCTCAAAGGTAAGAGGTTTTTTCTCAAAGGTCCAAGATCTGCTTGTCCTGCTGGTGGGATTGGCACCACCAATCCCCAAAACATCATGAAACCAACTTGGAAATGGCAGGGTTATGAAGATGACTCCTATTTGCTTTCACATTGGGCTTTGTGGAAATCACATTCCAGGCCAGTCTCTTCACCCAGAGGATTGAAAACTGATTTGTTTATGAAAGATAAAAATAAAAATATGAACTGCTCAGGTAAGAACACACAGTTCTGATTGCTGGTGCTTTAAGGAATATGTCAAATCGTGCTATTCACAGAAAAATTGCTCTATTTTCTGTGCTTCCTTTAAACCTGTACTCAGTGTGCTGCCTGCATGTTGCCCCCCAGCACGTGGTGGGGCTCCAGCCCATGTCTGCAGCAGTGGGTGTCCTCTCTGGAATGGGGGAAAAGAGAGAATTACACATGATAAAACAGCCCTACCTGGGAGAGGGACTAGAGAAATGCTAGTTATTGTCTGGCCCTGGAAACCATGGGGGGTCTGGTCCCTGTGGAAGTGCTTTGCTGTAAAATGCTTTAGTGAGAGACAAATCTCTGCTTGTGCTGAAAACCCCTCTTGCCATCCTGCCAGGCAGACACACTTCTGGCAATAAAACCAATCTGTGTTATGCTGTGTTTCCCCATGAAATTGTGGGGGGGAGAGGGGAGAACCAAGGAGGCTGCTGAGTCATTTGTCTCCATTCTTGGTAATGAAATATTGCTGTTGAACTTCACCCTGCCTCTCCTGTTGCTACTTTCCCACCTCCCGCCCTCCCCAACAGTTACCTTTTAAGAGGCTTGTAAAATTGCATTACTAAAATTTATGACTGTGCAGCAAATGTGTGCACAAGCATTAATTCTGCTCAGGGCCAATGCTTTGTAGCTGCAAAATTAATGCTCGTTGAAGTTTCTGGTATGGCTAATGGCTGTTCAATAAAGTAGGGCTCATGCTTTGCTCACCTTCTGGTCCTTAGTTCCTTGGAGAAGTTGCCAGGTAATGGTCAAGGAAGGATACATGCACAACATGTGGATATGTATCTGTATACATTTTTTTGTTTATCCAATTAGAATCTTGAAAATCTTGGCCTTGTGGGTTGGTTCACTTGGGTTTCAGCTCCTTTCCATGGCACTTAATTCAAAGGTCTCTGAAAGCAGTGGATTAAAAGCCTGCCTCTTCACCAGGGCTCTGGCGAGGCTGAAATGGATGTTAGTGTTACCCTGCAAGTTACTCCCTGTGCTGTTTGGAAGTGGGTGAACAGTAGCAGTAAGTTATAAATTAATTGACTTTCTCTGTGTTTAGTGTTACATGTTCTTACTCTGCAAAAAAAAGTTACTTTCTGCTAGAAGGGTGGATTAGTATTTGTAGACTTTTTACCAGTTGAGAGTTGCTGATCTGGGACCCCAAGCTGAAGACAGATACAGTAACATAAAGCAAATAAGCAATGGCAAGGCCTTGCTTGTGTGCTGGGTGAAGAGAAGAGGCTGGAGGGATATTTTCAGTGTGCTGAGACAGAAAGTTAGATGGTGCCTGACAGTGCTTGTTTTCTTCTTCAAAGCTTTGCCTGACAGCTAGAAGAAAACTCAGGGCTTGTGGTCTTGTATGACAGCTGACAAAAGTAAGTCAACCCTGGGATAGAGAATCCAGTGCAGGGGAAGAGAGAATCTCATGTGGAAGCTCTCAAGGCACTACCTTCCATGTTTTGGGACCAGTCACTTGATCTCTGTGGGTTTTAGCTTTGTAGCATTTACTCACTGTGTCTCTCTTCAGGCTTTCTGTTGGAACAGAGTTTTTCCCTCACTGTGTGGTCATGAGGTGCCCACAAAAAGGGGCCAGACATGATCAGAAACATCTTACAGGTATTGCCTTGATGCTTATAATGGCATTACCATTCTCATAAATAGTTACAGCCTAATCAGTCATCAAATCTGTAACTCTGGTTAATCAGCAATACAGCACCAGGGAGGCGTTTGGCTCAGCTTGTCAAAGTGTTTTGGTATTGTAAGGATGATGAATATCACCAGGAAAGGAGAGAGAAAAGCAGAGGGTGTGGGATGCTCTGCGGGGATTGCAGTGTGGGGAGAAGGGGATTAGTGCTGCAAGAGATGGGCAGACAGTGAGCATCTGCTCTGGGCCACCAGGATCAGGGCACAGCAGGAAGGAGAAATTCTTGGACCCGTTATCAAGGAACTGGGAAACTCCAGGATGCTGTACTTGTGGGGGATTTTTACGACCCAGACATCTGCTGGGTAACAAATGCAGCTAATCACAGTGATAATGTGCAATCCTAATTCACTACAAATTCTCTCCCATATGTTTAAAATTGTTCTTACAGTAGGAAGTGAGGGACAGTTATTCATGAATCAAGGTGAACTGAGTTTCTGATGCAGTGTCAGCCACGTACTGTGGAAAAGAATGTATGACAGACTTGAACAGAATCCCTCTGAAAGCATCGGTGTATTGCAGGCATTTTAAATGAAAAATGTTGCGATAATTACTAATTCCTTTTAAATGTGCCAATTGAACTCTTCTTTTCTCTGCGACCTTGGTTGACCTTGAAGCAGAACTTTTCAAGTGGGATTGATGGAGAATTATGTGCCAGATAAAATACACCTCCTTGAATTCAATTCTGCTGATGAGGTGGCTGAAAAGGGTTAAGAAAAAAATAAAAAAGGAACCATGATAATGGCTGTTCAGCTCACTGGTAGCACACTAAAGGATGTTGCTTTATTGATATACTTCTATGTCCTTTCTTCAGTTGCAGGCAATAATTTTGCCATCTAACTCACCATGGACCCAGAAGAGCACTGTGAGCTCAAATATATCTAATATTGAGGCAGGAAGGAGGTGTCCCAGCCGCCAGAACTCAGGGCTGAGCACAGTTCATTACTGATGAATTATGGTGCCTTTTCCTTCTGTTCAGCAATTCCCTGCTCCTTGCTTGTGCTTGCCCCTGTGCTGCCTCATCCCTGGCACAGGTTTATTCCGGTTGGGATGCTGAGCTCTTGTTTTGGCCACTCAGAGCCCAGAGATTTGTATAATGGAATTACTGCTTATTCCTCAATTACAATCTTTGAATATGCAAATTGGTTGATGCTGGTTACTGTAATCCCCTGCCCTGGCTGATCCCCATTTGGGGAAGTCTTTGAGCCGTTTGCAGGCAACAAGGGTTTTTCTGTTGGTTTCTTATTTCCAGCTGTGGGTGAGGGAGAAAACCCCTTGATCAGATACCTGGGAGAGAGAGGGAGGGCAACAAGAAGAGAGAGAGAGAGAGAGGGCTATGGCGTTCAGAAGAAGGGCGTAAATAAGAAGGGTAAAATCCTGGTAAAATGCCTGGAAGAGGCATTATTTCACCCAAAACACCTAGTGGGGCACTTGGTGTTATCAAGGAGAGCATTCAGGTAGAGGATATTGTCCTCAGGTCCAGCTGCCAGTCATCATATAGTCATATAGATTTAAAGGAAACCCTTTTGACTACACATGGGAACATGCTCCATGTCATTCACTGTGTGTTAATAGATAATATTTATTTCAGAAAAAGAAGAAAAAAACCCAGGCAAATGTAGAACCAATAATTTATAGGAATCAACAGTGTTTGGAATATAAATCCACACAAACAGCATGTTTGTTGCTGATAGCACTATGTTCCCAGGATAATAAAGCCACTTTCTAACTATTTGCCTGTGTCTTGAGCTTGCACTCATTTTGTCTCTAGGTTTTTAATTTCTAATGACTTCCCAATCCTGAGTATTTTTCTTAGACCAACAGAAGTTATTTGACATATGTTTATAGAAGGCTTCATTGTAATGCATGGGTATGTTCTGACCCCACATCAGTGTTTTCTGCTCTCAGGATCTCCCTTGATGCTCTTTTGTCACCCAGATGTGGGGAAAGATGCCTGCACATAAAGATGTATGTTCTATCAGGGCCTGGTACCAAAAACTTTAGTGAGCTCTGCTTTCATGCTATACCTGGCAAAAGCTTGTCATGCTCCTTTCCTGGAAGATGAGTATAAGCTGAAACACTTGGAAAGCAATTGTTGTTCTTGTGGTTTTGACCCTTTAAGTGACTGTTATTTACCTTACTTGCACTGCAGGTATTTCTGCTGTACCATAAAAGTAATGAAAAAAACCCAACAAAACAAAGCAGAAAATTATATTTTAATCTTATTACATGATAAAATAGTACCCAAGAACTATTTTTCACTATGTATGAATGAACTGTATCTTTTTTAGGTGAATTGTAATCATGTAAGGGAAAGGACATTCTATGAACTGAAGAGATTTATTCAGTAAAGGGCAACAATTCATGATGTATTATTTTTATCACTGTGTATCTCTAATCTGGAAGAATTAATCTACAAATCTTTAGGAATACAAGGGTAATCTAGTGCCTGGCTTTATCCAGCATTTAGGTTGTTTGCTGAGACCAATGGGAAGAGATGAATTTATTATGCTGATATTTGCAGGAAGCTGGGGTGATATCACCAAGGTTCTTCAAGCATATGAAATGCCAAGGCTCCAGAAATCAACTCTTTATTGCAGAAATGGTGCTGATAGTTTTTCTGACCACTCAGAAACACTGCAAAGGAGCAATTTTTTTGTTGTGCAGTGACATGGCAAGGTGGAAGCCAGAGCCAGTCCAGCAAAGGATAGGACTTGATGGATGTCGTCTCATGGCCAAAGTGTCCCACCTCTTCTCTGCCCTTGACCAAGCCTTCTTGTAGTCAAAAACTGTAGTCAGTGTGAGACTTGAAAGATATTAATCAAGAGAGAGATTTCCTGACATGTTATCAGTCAATGAGTCTGTCCAGCCTTCCTGTCAGAATTTTGATTTATTAAATTTCCCCCAGTAATATCGGGTTCTCTTCTACTCCTTATCAGCTTGCCATAGGTTGTAAGTGGTAGAAGTGAATAAAATTTTTCAAGAACAAGTTCTGCTGCAAAGATCCATTTTACTTAAATGTGTGACCAAATGGCAATGCAGCTTCTGAAGGATATTTAAAAACGAGCAAAATCTGGCCCTCGGTGACTATAGTCTTGTTGGAGACTTTGATCACAGTTTTCTTAATCTGTTTTTGTGCTGCTCACAAAGTTACTCTTTGTAAAAGTGTAGTGTATGATTTACTTTAACCAAGGAAAGACAAATTGATTCTGAAGGCAGGACATGGCCGATTTCTGGGCTTGAGTCGTGTGTAGACCTTGAATGATTTTGGAGCGGTTGCTGTGGATAGGATGTGCCAAGTGACTGACAGCAGGGCCCCACCAGAGAACATCGTTGTGCAAGTCATCAACTGTAATGAAGTGGAAAGGTGACCTCCTGCAGTCAGGTTTCATTATTTCAGAATTGGAGATGAACTTTCCCCAAAATTGTATGGTATAATGGGCATCTCTGTTAGACCAGCCCTGTCTACATGCCTGCATTTTGAGCCATCTGGAAGCTAATACGAGCCAGGAACCATACCCTAAGGTGGGACAGGCTTCTCCAGGGGAGATGTGGTGGTTACCACAGGAATTCAGCCCTAATGTCAACCATCAGAGGTGGTACCCACCACTGCTGAACTGCGGGTACTACTCGGTTGGTGTTCAGTGACTGCTGCAGTGTGTTGCAGTATTTCAGGAGGAAAAATGGAGAATGACTTTTCCATTTGAAGCCATCTGAGGGGATTGAGCCAGCCAGCATGTACTTACCCTACCTGGAGCTGGGCCAAAGGAGAGGATCTGCAGCTCCCCATCTGCAGGCTTATTTTCAGCATTTGAAATGAGAGATTGCACGGAACACGTTGAAATTAATGAAAGAAACTTAGTTGCTGTCTGGACATCTCCTCCATCAAGCCTATATCAGACACAAAAACCTCTCTGATATGTTTTACCTTGGACTGCCCTTCAGAGGTTGAATTTACAAGCCCAAATGAAAGAGTGGCTGGAGGCAAGGAGCCTTTCCCATCCATTCAGGTGAGTTGTGAAGTGAGTAATGAAAATGCTATTGTTTTCCAACACGGGCAAAATAGGTTATTCAGGAAAATAAATTCTGCCTGTGACTCTTCCTCTCACAATAGAAACTGTAGCACTAATACAGTGAAGCACTTTAGTGTGTGCTCAGCAGGAAATTTGTGAGTGGCCCTGCTGATGGCGAGGGATTTGCTCTCATGCGTAAGTTAAATATGAGGAGTGGGAGCAGGCAGGTGGGTGGGTGAGCAGTGTGAGTGCCCAGGGGCTCTGCCTTATTATCTATGATTACACGGGTTTAGCATTTGGCTGGATCTGGGCCCATTTGAACAAAGAAGAAGGATTAGCAGGCGTGCAAATAGGGAGCAAAGCCAGAGGGTTTCAGCAGTGTCAAACACAACTTTGTCAGTCTGACAGAGTGTATAAAAGTGAATGAAAAGGCTGTGTGATTGCTGTTGCCATCCTGTTAATTAGGCTGAACTCATGCTTCGTTAGTGCTACAATATGCTTCCATCTTAACAAAGCCCTATTGGGTGGATGGAGCCACTTTGCTATTAGTAAAATGAAGCCTTATCAGAAAGCCTTGTAATTCCTTTCTGAAGACAAGTCATGACATATGTTGTGTTGAAATAGCACTGAAGGGACAGATTACTCACTTAACACTTGTTTTTCCTAATGAACAGGAAAAAATGTTTTCAAAACTAAGTTATTCATTGTATTGGGAGCTCTTCTGACCTCATGCCTAATTACATTGCATAGTCCTCTAGCACTGTTTCAAGTGGTTTCTAAATAACACCAACTGAACTGAGCTGCTTTTGCTCTTGTGCATTCTCTCCGTGGTGTTAATATCATCACGCATTAAAACCCCAGGTTCTTGCTGTCATTATGGGAAAGAGAGCTTTGAATATACCCAGTACAATATCCCTGCTGCAGGAATGCAGCAGAAGCACTGGCACAACCCACCTTCCCTGCTTGCAGCACTGATGAAGTGGCATGGTAAAAACTTGGCACAGAAGCAAGAAATGATGTGTGTTGTCTTGTTCACCATCCCCAGGAGAGCGCAGGGCTTCCCCTGGGCTTTCCCAGCACTGCTGTATGGTGGGCAGAAGGTGTTACTGGTGGTAGTGTCACCTGAAAGTGATTTTCCTGTTGACTTACTGTGTAGGGAATGGAGTTTGCATTACATCAGGGCACATGTTTGCATTGGCCTCAGATGGAGAGATGTCTTAAGTCAGTCCTGCCCTGGCAGACTTCCCCAGTGGTGCTGGTGGGTTTCTGTGCTTGCTTCCAAAACCAGATTTCTGCAGAATAATCAGTTGTGGGTGGAGAGAGAGAAAGGACATGGGTGAGAAAGGGGAGTGAGGCAGAAGTGACTT
Organism: Heliangelus exortis; assembly: GCF_036169615.1. Classification (NCBI taxonomy): domain Eukaryota; kingdom Metazoa; phylum Chordata; class Aves; order Apodiformes; family Trochilidae; genus Heliangelus; species Heliangelus exortis. The sequence continues at coordinate 8,320,858 of NC_092432.1, forward strand.
TAAGAAATCTATTCCCAAGGGTATAAAAATTATCTGTGTTCACAAAGGTATTAACTTGAAGAAGAATTACTTCCCAACCTGTGTAAGGCCTGTGTAACCCTGTTAGGGCTGTGGGGGCAGGTTGTGTTTTGTGCTGCAATGATTGTCTCATGCAATGATTCTGCTCCACAGGTTGAAGTCAAATGTTTGCCTCATTTCAGTATAAAAAACATGGTGCTCCACCACCTTCCCCAGAAGGTCCTGGCTTGATGGATCCCTTCTGGAAGCCCCAGTGGAAGCATCACTGTCTGCAGCAGCCAAAATCACCTGTGTCTGGCAGAATGGGTCATGCTTGATGGAGTTAGACTCAACCCCGTTCCAGGTCTCAGCTCATCCTACTTGAATTATCTGGATTTGATGGTGGTAAGCTCAGGGAAGGGAGATGTGTAGCAACACCTTTTTATTTTCATGTTTCCTCCTTGTACCATTCTTTACCCTTACTTTAAACATCTCTGCTTACTCATGTCTTCCTACAGTAGACCCAAAAAATATGTTCCTCCTTCCATTTCCAAGGCTGTGCCTTGCAGACCTGAAATAACCCTGGATGAGGGTCATAACAGCACGGTCCAGTGGAGAAGACAAATGGCCATGAGGTAATGTAGCAAAACCAACTGTCTGAAAGAGCATCTCTGAATGGCTCAACAATTCTGTTTGCTCTTGCAACTCAGGCTTCTTACGTTGTCATCCAGCTCCAAGGCTGAAGGGCATTTTTGGTGTAAGCTTCTGAAATCCAGAATGAAATTTGTAACAATGACCACTGGGTATCAGAGGTAGTTTTGAAGAAGAAGATATAATGCTTAAATAGAATATTTTGTTCTTGCTGGCATGGAAAGTGCTGTGCTACAGTATAATTAAGACTTAGCTAGTTTGAATACAGATCAGATCCCTTGCTCTGCTTTGCCAGGCAGCTGTAGAGGTGCTTGAGCTGAAATGAAGTGATGGGACAGGATGGAGCTGTACAGGACAGGAACAGTTGTGGTGGCAGAGCCATCTTACATTGATTTGAAGTCATCACAGAACTGTCCACCAGATGGGCAATTGCTAATGTCCTCTGCTGCTTATGGCCAAGGACGCACGTACAACTATTTAGTCACTTAACCAAGCAATTTTCTAAGCTCATTTTTATAAAGGCTATACATGTATAACCTGAAATGAATAAGGAAAACCAGCATGTCAAATAAGAGGAACTTGTAACTGCCAAGATGCCAAGAACATCTAACTTTCCATTCTCTTAGCTGGGTTTGTAGATGTGAATATGAAGTAAATGACCCCTTATCAAAGCGTTCCCACAGAATAACTTCAGCAACAGTACACTTGCAAATGTCTAATTGAGCTATTCTGTAGGTATTTTTAGAATGCCTACATGGGGTGAAATAACCATTTTTAAAAACTAGATGGTCAAAATTTAACATGCTGACGAGCACAGGTTCCTTTTCCACTTCCCCATGCTTGTAAACAGAATTTGCAGGGATGGTGGGTGTCATGCAGTGCTGGATATATTTTGTTTCACCTGTCATATGCCTTAACTCACCACAGTGGTTTGCATTTGGGTCAACCGTATTTTTATCAAGCATTAACATGCATGAGGGTTTGCCAGTACTTAATAAAAATGCTACTGAAAACTGCATTCTTCCACCTCTTTATTGAAGCGGATTATATTGTGTTTGAACTGTGTTTGAACTGAAGGTACACTCATGTGAAAACTGTTATATTCATACACTGCACCCAAGCAATAACAAAGAGCTCAGTTAATGAAAATCACTCAAAGGAAATCACTGCCCACTCCTAAGATCAATTAGAAAGATTATTCCAGCATCCCTAATGCTGCCATGCTGCTGTTGTCCCCTCTAGAATGCTAAGGTAGGGGATACACGTAGGAGTAGGGAGACAATAACATGTACTAAAGAGTGCTGGGAAAAGAGCATTTATGGTACAATTACCACTATAAATTCCTGCAGCAAAGGACAACACTTGGACAGTGTAAATATATAAGGTCTCCCTATGAGACTCACATTCAAATGAGGACAGGAACAGAAGGTTTAGGGCCAGAAGTTTCCCATCTGAAGGCTGGATGGGAAAGTTTGAACAAGGTTTTCAGACAAAGGTTGGCAAAACTCTTTCCCAGTGGGTTCTGTCTTTGGAGGACACCTCAGTGTGTTTTCCTAACCCTTAGTAGAGCAAGGATTGGTTGCAAGATGACTGTTCCTCCAAATAGAGAAGAAAACATCCTTTCTGGCAGTACACCAGCAAATTTAGATGCTACACCACAACAGATGGAGTAGCTGCCAGAAAAGAAATACTGTGTGTAGAGTGGGGAATCCAATGTTTTGCTGTCCTGTATGGGTAGAATTCTCAGCTGCTGAGACACGATGATGCTCCACAGGCTCTGGAAACATACAGTAAATTATACCTGTTGAGAGTTTGGCTTTCTTGTGCCTATTATAGTTTCTAAATATGTATGTCCTCCTCCTCTTTTTCCTCTGCCCTGGTGTCTCTGTTGATAGCTACAGGTTTCTCTCAGGGATTTGTTTTTCCCACTGCATTGGAAGGTGGGCCTGAGTTTTAGTGATACAGAGCTGAATGCTCGAGTTTCTTAATCATTGTCAAAGGTCTTAAAACCCAAAACTCTGGTAGGTATCTGTAATTAGAAACTGTCAGAACCATTCTTAATATTTATCTGATACTAATTGTTCTGCCAAAAATAGTAATTTTTTTTATAATTTGAAAAATTAGTATTGCTAAAGCATTATTTTTCATTTCCAAAATGCACCAACCAAATGCCTTAAACAGCATTAAAATATAATTCATTAACTTATGCAAATGAAAAAGGTTGATAATCATTTTGGTAAATATTTCATTTAGTTTAAATACAGATCCATTTTAAAATGCAAACATACACAAAGGCAGGTAAGGTTTATGTCAAACAGTTCACAACACAAAGAGCTGCTGCATTTTTCAAGTGACTTTTCCTTCTGCCCACGTCTGGAGGCTAAAAGGGAGAAGAGAGAGAAGAGGGTGAACTTCTTTTCTCCAATGGTCATGACTTAATCACTGAGTAACTACTTTTTGCTCTTTAAGTGGTGTTTTAATATGCAGCATGAGTCACATGCTGCACTATGAAGAGAAAAGTGCCCCAACCCAAATAGCTAGGAACAGAAAATAGAAATATTAATCTTAACTACCCATGTTTAAATTAAGAGGATTTGTGGAGCATTGCGTGAGGTATTGGTTCCCTTTGAGCTAAACCCTCAGTTTGCTCTCTAGGCATACAATTCATTGGCCTAACGTATTACAATGCATTAGGTTGGCCATGTTAATCTCTTTGACATGTTTCAACCCACTGTATTTTCAAATCATAAAATGGTTGACTTAGTTTTACCTGCTTACGTATTTCTGGAAAGACAGGACATCTCCTATATGACTTTGTAGCCTTCACTAACCACATACTTCAGATTTCAGATTGTGATTGCGATCTGGAAATCTCTTGCTCAAAAACACAAAGCACAGGTTGTGCTTTGTTTTTGACACTCTTGAAGACAGAAAAATGTCCACTCATTCCCTCTGTTGATAACTTTTATCTTTGCTGTACTTGCTGCTTAGGGCTGCCTTCATCCAAAGGTGCTGCTAGCAGAGCACTAAGGAGCACTCCATGCTGGGACTGTGAACAGCTTTATTTGCTATCCCTGTTCACCAGGAATAGGAACATAAATGCCAGAGATGCAGTAGGTAGTGGGACTGCCCCGTGTCAACACATGTGGAGCTGCAGGGACAGTGATTTTGGGGAGGTTGTGGCTCTCTTCACCGTGATAGATCTGTTTGCCCACGCTCTTCTCCTTACCCCCTCCCAGTGCTTTATTTTTATATATGGCTCTTCATAACTGATTCAATCCTCACTCCAGAGAGGAAAATCTCCCTGGATGGGGGGGATCATTTGTTGTCCCTATTCTGGGCTGATGTTGCACCATTTTTTGTAGTGCGTTAGGGTCCCCAGGCATGGCTCTTGTAAGAAGGTGCTGAAAGCTCCCCCAGCTTCAAAATGTCCGGCCTCACCTCTGGCCAATGTTGAGGCCATCAGTGACAGGGGATGCTCCTCTGTGATAAACATAGTCAAGAAGGGGGAAACAAGAGGATGTAAGACTTCAGGGCAGAGGAGAAATGAGGAGGAGAGAGGAATAACTGAGGTGAGAGCAATGCCAGAGCAGAGATACCAAGGTTGGTGAGGAAGAAGGAGAAGGTGCCCTTAACAGAGGTTCCTTGACATCCCGTGGTGAGATGTCAGGTTGTCTCCCTGCAACCCATGGAGGAGCACGGTGGAGAAGATCCTGGTGGAGCAAGAGCGGAGCCATAGCCATGGCTCCAGGGGAGGTGTCTGGGCCTGAAGCATCCGTGACTCTGTGGGCAGTTCCTGAAGGACTGCACCTCACGGGAGGGACTCATGTTGGAGGGGTTTGTGAAGGACTCTCCTGTGGGAGAGACCCCATGTTGGAGGAGGGGAAGGCTGTGAGGAATCCTTCTCCCTGAGGAGGAAGGAGCGGCAGAAAACAATGTGTGACCAAGGGCCCATGAACCCCGCTCCCTGTGCTGCTGTGGGGGAGGAGGTACAGAGGAACGAAGTAATTTGGGCCTGGGAAGGAGAAAAGGGTGGGGTAAAGTATTTAAGCTGTGGGTTTTGTTTTCTCTTTGTCCCTTTTTTATTTGATTAACGAGAAAATTATTTTTTTTTTTTCAAGTTGAGGCTGTTTTGCCTCAAACTGTAACCAATGAGTGGAATCCTCCTAGGCCTTTTCTTGACCCACAAGGTTTTAGGTGGATTTCCTCCTTGCCATCCCGAAATGGAGGGGGCCTTTGTTATCATCTAGGCCAAAACCATGACAGCCCCCAACACAGCTTCCCCAGGGTTCTCCTCTCCCACATAGGAAGCACACAAACCTTTACTGTTTGTGGTTAAAAGCTACTGAATTCCACAGGAGTCCTTTTCAATAAAACACGGGTTTTCACTAGAGGCACCAGACTGACATTGTCACTCCTAAGACCCGAAGACCCCAAAGATGTTTGCCTGAAGCTCACAAGTTGTGTTTTCAGACAATGCCACCAACAGTGAGAAGAGAAGAGGTGGAGAAGGGGATATTTTCTACATACTGTTTCCTTAGGGCTTTTGCCATGTGTGTATTCCACTTTATTCTCCTTACTATAGAAGAATTCTTTTTCCTCAAACAAGGCAACTGCTGATTTCTGCTCTTCTAATGAGTATCTTCTGGATTATCTCCATAGTCCCAGAGGGTTTGTCCCAGGAGAGCAGCAGCTTCCTCTGTGCTCTTCAGGTGGGACAGGACTGTTCACATAGTTAAAAATGCCTGTTTCTCACATTGCTATTGCTTATATCCAATTTGCTGCCCTCTGTTCTCACCTAGGCACTTTAGAAGTTTTTGCTTGCCAATATACACATATTCTGTTGTTTTTTTGCTAAGTGCATTCCACTTTGCTCTTCTAAGAGGTCTCTCATGACCTGAAGCCCTGCACAAAGCCAGAAAGAAGCCAGTGGCCCTCCTGTCCTGCCTGTCCCCCCAAACTCTCCAGCAATGCAAGAGGGGTTCTGCTGGCCTTGTGATTTGCTCAGCACACTCAGCTCAGGGTTGAAATCAATCATTTGACTTCAGAGACAGTTTCAGGCCTTCCTTGAGATTTCCTGTAAAACCTCAGACAAGCAGATAGTGCCTACGTGATTTGTAACCCAGAAGAGGAACAACCACATCTTTCTCATGGGGCTGGGAGAGCATCACTGCTGCAGAGGACACCTCCTCCCATAGGTACCAGCCCCTGAGGAGCAAAGGGTAACGAGGGAATAACCTTCACTCTATAAAATATGAATAATATGCAGACTGCAGGCCCTTACTTAACCTGCTTCCTGCTGCTAGTGAGGAACTGCAGGCTCTGCAGAGCCAGGCCTAAACTCAGGACTCCCAGCTCGGACCTGCTACTTTTTTTCCTTTTGCACCTTGCACTGTTATGCTCTATGACAGCTGGACTCCAGATACACCCTACTGTAAGATCGTTCTTTAAATATAAACTTATACACAACTTTTTCACTTTTCAAAATGCTAATAAAAGGGTTAGCATCATTATTTATTTGGTTGATATTTTCTCCCTGATGCACATGTCTGAGCAGATACCTGTGTGTGGTCCAGGATATTTTTCTCTTGTGAGCAAGGCAGCATTGACATTGTCCTCCCTCCCTGCTCCCACAAGGAGTTTCAGCAAGTTTGTATAGGACAGAAGATTCAAAATATTTTCTGATACCTTAATGGTATCACACTGGTTCCTGGTCAGCTGTGCTTTTCTGCTGATTGGCCTGGGATGAGGGAGAGAGAGTGGCAGAATCAGAATACCTAAAAGAGAGATCACATGGATTAAGAAGGGAGGGTCCAACAGGAAAGTGTGTAACACCAAAGGCATTGGGAAAGTTGGGGATGGAAGGGACTTAGGGTTAAGGAGTCACAAGCTGTTCTGGGCTGGAGCAGAGCACTGATTTGGGCAGGGCAGCCCAATTAAGATTCTATTTTGTTAAGTGAAGATACATACAGAACCCCTCTCCCAGCAGGTGGTCCCGGGCTGTGCCCTCCTTGATATGCTAACATGCAGCAGCTGAGCCTGCTTTCTCCTATAAAGGGGAGGAGGATGGTAGCAATATTTCTAGAGAACAGGAGTTGCTGGGGAGCCTTCTGGCTGCAACTGCTAAGGGCCTTGTTTGGCCAGAGGTTTTTTTTCTTTCTTTTTTTTGTTCAGAAATATAAAATATGTGTAGGCCCCTCATTCCTGCTTATGTAATTTGAGGGTTGCAGCTCTCTTGGTGCACCCTTCTCAGCTATGAGACAGTTGTCTGGTCTGGGAGCCGAGTAGAAGCGTTTCCCATTGGGACCAAACTTGTTGGAAAGGAGATGGCTTGCATGTTTTCACCTTTCTTGCAATGTTGTGGAAGTGCAGTTGGAGTTGTGTGTGCAGGAAAAAGAAGTTTGGTGGCTTGCTGGATTGCTCTATGGTACCTCAGCCTTTAGCCAGTGGCTGCCCTAGCCACAAGATCAAGTCAGAAGTGTTGGTTATTTTGATCTGTGGACCTACAACACCAGAAAGCTTCCAGCCTGAAAAGCCAGCCACAGTCTGTGCTGTTAAGTACTGAAAACTGGAAAAGGGGAGATTTAGATTGGATCTTGGGTATAAATTCTTCCCTGTGAGCGTAGTGAGACAGTGGTACAGGTTACCCAGAGAAGTTGTGGATGCCTCATCCCTTGAAGTGTTCAGGGCCAGGTTGGATGGGGATTTGAGAACTTTGGTGGGAGGTGCTTGTGCAAGGGGCTTGGAACTAGATGATTTTTAAGGTCTTTTCTAGCAGAAACTATTCAAAGAAACTTTCTTGGGTTTTCTCTCTCTTACAAATTCTGACCTCTGACTCAGCTGCCTGGTTGCTGTTTGAATTTTCCATTGGTTTATCTCATAATTGGATGAAGCTCAGCAGTTTCAGCTGGGTTTCTGGGTTCAATCCGATCATCATATATATGGACTCAGAAGCTTGTTGTGAAACACTTATTTGGAATTCACATGGCAGCCCAAAACCCAATTAAAAAAAATTCCTGAATTACTGAAGTGACATCTTGCACAGCTGCCCAGAGGAAACTGTTAAATAGAGTATGGTACTTTTGGTGTGATCCAGCTGTTTCACCTCCTGTCCCTGTGTCTGCCTGTCAGCAGCTCCCATTGCTGCAGTAGTTGCTTCCTGCTCCAAATGCCACTGAGCAGTTCTTGAGGTCGTAGTATGTTTGATTTATTTATTTTTCCCCATCAGTGCAATACTTTACTGAGGGAAGGCTACATGAGCTCATGTATAAAATTTAAATTTCCTTGAGCGCTTGTTTTTCTGCCCTGATGTGTTCAAGTAACACAGCAGGACATTCACTTCCCCAGAGTTTCCCATCTCCACTTTTCTATAGCATCCCTTCCCTGCCTCAGTTGTCCCATGTCTTTGATTTCTGCCACCCCTGCTTAAGGGTGTGGCTTCTCTGAAGACTCCTAGTGAAGGCAAAAATGTGAAAATATGGTAAATTGCTACAACGTGTGGTTACATTTTAGAGGACTGTCTCTCTCTGGCTGCAGTTTGTCAGTAAGCAGCTGCTATTTAAATTGTACTGTTTGTTATTTGGATGTACCTACAGAAGTCATCTGTTTTTTTTTAAAAGAAATTGAAAAATATCTCTGGGTCAAATATAGCTTTTACATTTGGACTCTGCACAGTGATAAAGCATTTCAGTATTTGCAGTGCTTGCTTGCAGCTAATACTATGCCCCTAGAGGTTCTCTTAGTGGAGAGAGCATTTTCTGTAGAGGAGCCATATGTATAGAAAAGATAAGATTTGCAATTGCATATTTAAAAAAAATTTAATACATGGGTCAAACAAGCAGCTGGTCTAAATCCTGTTGGCAATGAGCTTCCTCGTGGCCAGGCTCAGCTTGGAGCATTTATGGGAGTGTGGCACAGGCTACAGGACTGGTGACTGAACTGTTATCAAACGATAAGTGGGAAATGATCCTGGTGAGGGACTGGGAGTCTAGGAAAGACCTTGGAAGCTTTTTTAGTACAGTGAGATTTTTCTGAGTTAACCTCTTCACTGGGTTCCTGTGCCTGAAGGAAGAGACTGCAGCTGGTGCAAGTTTCTCAGTTTTAGATGAGCTGCCAAGTTTTATCTTGGAAAATGCATTAAAAAGCTGCTTCCCCCCCTCATTCTTATTTTTCATGCTTGGAGCCAGGCTGCTGAGGTGAGTGATGGGTTCCCATCAGTTCTGTGACTGTGGCATGCCATGTGAAGACAATGGGAGTGCTGTGTGTCACCCTGGGGGTGGGACATGAGGCTGGGGTGGCTACAGGCACCCAGCTTGGTCCAGTGCTCTGGGCAGGAGGTCTGCAGCATCTCTCACACAAGCATAGGAGATATTAAAGAGCTGTGACCTTGGTGAGGTTGAGGCAGGATCTACTTGCTGTCTGGAGTTGGTATAATTGTGTCTGCCACTTGGATTGCCTGATCTTCAAATGAGCATTCTGTGTCACTGCTCAGAGGAGTTAGCAGGGGTTTTCTGCATGATAACTTGCTGACTTGTAACACACCTGAGCATCACTGTGAGCTGAGCTGCAGGGGCAGAGTGGCCAGAGGTGGCTGAGCTGCCTGTGGGCACACCAGTTAGCCTGGCAATTCATAATCTAAAAGCCCTGTGAATATTTGGGGCTGTGTGTGGTGATTTGAGTTTGGCTGAAGTTTTCAGTACGCTTCATGAATTTGAAAAAGAAATGGAAAGCAGAGGTCCAGCTCTTTTAAAGGGTGTCTGGAAATTGCGGCGTTCAAGGTTACTGGAGGACAGATTTATGTGTTTTCATCATATGCCCCATTTCTCTTGTGCTGTTCCTTGGCCAGATCATTTGCTGAGATCCTTCTGATTTAGGGTATAGATTGTTCATTCTCCTCCCATTCGCTCCCCTGATGACAGTGATATTTTTTGAGAAAATACCTGGGAACAAAAATCCATCAGGGATTCCAATGCAAGTCGCTTGTTTGCGAAACACTAGCTCTAAGGTTTTTTACATTTGTTCATTTACAAATGCATGGTTTTATGTGTATTTTATGTGTATAAAAGGCAGTGCTTCTCTGGAGAAGTTTTATTGTGAGTATCTTGCTCTTCTGTCTGAGCTCCATGCTCTGAAATGAGCAGGATGAAGTCTTAGCCCCCTTCAAGTTGATGTCACTCTTGCCAGGAATTTTTTCTATTTTATTTCCAGAGGCCTCTCCCTAGACCAGTAGCATGGTAATGTGTTTATAGCACCTTCTCTGTTTCTCTGCCCTCTTCTATCTTGGGGCATTAAAGGTAGTGATGTATCTGCTCATATTCACCGATGAGAAGTACATTGATGTATTAGTTTTTATGAACTCAGGAAATCAGTGATACAAGTTAATTGAGCTATGCAGTGGAATGTTAAATACCCCAGGTGCAGGGTGCAAATGTTTTCTGACTTTGACTAATCCTTTGCCAAGCCTTAATTGCTGGGCTAATAAGGCAGCTGTGGACACCCTGGGATCCTTAATGCTCTGCTATGGTCTGAGATGCAGTCAGGGACAGCAAAGACCAAAGGACAAGTCTGTCTACCAGGAACTGTGAGGGTCGCCAGTGAAGGTGTGTTGGGATTGCTGGTGCTCTCCTCTATGTGCCAGGGTTGTGAGGGAGACTCCCCAGGATGTGAGGAAGGTCCTGAGCTGCACTGCTGGGATGCTAGCAGCCTGCGGCTAATGCAGGAGCAAAACATAGGGAACATAAGGAATTTGCTAGCAAAAGTGTGTTTATTTTGAGGGTAGTTTAGAAGACAGTCACTTGAACTCAAGAACCCAAACCTTCCCCTCACTGCTTTGGGCCCCTGATCCTTTTTATGTAATGAAGGAAGAGGTGTGGATGTGCTGAGATGACTGCCAGGCACTGTGCTTGTCCCTCAAGCTGATTTGAGAAATAAAGTATGATATGGAGAACTTCTCCCCTAATTCATTTTCAGCTAATGGGTAAGAAGAGCTGGCACAGCTTGAAAAGTGCAGTGCATGTAGTTTGGGAAAGTCTCAAGTCACAGTGGGAAGAGTTAAACTGCATTTAGTTACTCTTGTTAATCTGATTTATTGTAAGCAAAGGTACTCCAAGCAAAATAGCAAGTCCTTAATTTTGTGTGAGATCTGACAACTGTTTTGCAGAGGCATCTGATAACATTTAAGAATATTAAAAAATTGTACATAATTGCCTCCTAGGAGAGGCATTTGTGCAGTGGAAGTCAGGAGAGTAGAAAGTGGCAGATTTGATGAATAACAGTAAAGAAAAGCTGAGCTTTCAGAAATATTATGAAATTGTGATGTCTAAAGGGTATTTCACACTGGTAAAACTTTACACAAATATTTAGGGAGTAAATAACTTGTTTTCAAACTCAGAGACAGCATTTGTTCAGCAACACAGACTTCTTTGAGTAGCAAATGTCAGACCCTGCCTCATGGGTTTTGTATACTGTATAATGTAGAATTCAAGGGGCAGGTAAGTAGATCAGATCCTTAATATTAAAGATAAGGGAGAGGATTTGGGCATTTTAAGCTTACAGATGTATATATCCTGGAAGCATAATAAACATAATATTTGTCTGGAGTGGGAAGAAACACAGTGTTACTGTGGGTGTATCAGTGTGATCTGCTGCAGTCTCATCCTGGGGCACGGAGCAATCCTGCACCGTCTGTCCCAGTGCTGCCAAATTCTGTGAGTCATTAAGGCATTAAAGTCAAGTACTTCCAGCCCCAACTATCACACTCTATTCTGGCTCTTCCTTTTTTTTTTTTTTTTTTTTTTTTTTTTGGTCCCCCTCTCTAAATCGCAGCAGGACTGTTTTCCTGCTGCTTTGTCAGGGCAGGGGGGCAGGGGCAGTCTCACAGCTTCCTGCCCAGCAGCAGGAAAGAAACAGAACTCCTTATGGAAGCTTGGGTTACTCCTGGTTTACACAATGTACTGGCAGTTGCAAAAGGCAACCACAGATATGAACAGACCTTCCTGGCCCACCTCTGTATTTTTGGAGATGAGCACAGGGATTCAGTGGCAAGGCTAAGGCAGGCAGGAGGTGGTAAGGAAGTAGCAGTGGCTGTTGTAAAAATTAATCTTCAGCCAATGGGGAGGTTTTGCAAAAGGCCAATATTGTATTGGTGAGGAGCTCCTGGTCTTGGAAATGCATATGGAGAAGTGCAACCGTGCACTATGTGTCTAGTACTTGGGTTTTTACTTTGGACGCTTCTTGTAATGGGGACTAGAAGATGGCACTATGGGCTTTACTTTAGGCCTGATGGCAGCAGGGAGGGGTCATTGGGACACTAATGTGAGGAGGAGAAACCTATTAAGGTGATCAAGCAGATCCTCCACACCCGAAATGGGATATGACTGAGGTCCTTCCTTCTATTTCTTTGCCCAAATAAGAGTGTCTGTGGAAAAATTCCTACTGCCTAACCTCAGAACTGTTTTGCTAGCACTTAACAGGTGCAAAAGTGCATATATTAACTTTCAGAGAGTCTGTTTAATGCCACGGGTCTGGTGCACTCTAATTTTTCAAAGGCCTTGAAGCTAAATAGGCTCCTCTGTCAGTGACATCTGAAACTGCTGGAAAGATGAATGCATTAAAACCCAGCAGAAGCAGCAAGACCCTGAGTAGCTGTGGCTGTCATATAGCTCTTTCAGAAGGCCACATGGGAGGAACCCTTCTTAGGTGGGATCAGAATGTCCTGGGGGCATCTGTGAAGACCTGCAGATCTTCAGGGCCTGCCAGCCTGGGGCTGGGTTAGGATTTGCCCTAGAAACCCTTGCTCAGCTGTGAGGGTTTTAGGCAGAGCATCCTCCTTGATGTAAGCACAAAGGTTGGGAGCTGCCCATCCTGACCCAAGAGCCCCCTTCCACTGTGTGGCAGGGGGGGCTTCAGGCCCTCTCCTAGCTCTGGGTCTTGAAAATGGAAAAAACAACAAACAAAAAACCCAAACACAAAAAAAAGGAAAAGAATAAAAAAAATAACTCTACCCTTTTCTGAGGCTGAGGGAGCTGGAGCTTACCAAGATGAGGCCAATTGCACCTGGTAGTGTTTTGAGTATCTTGAGATTAAGAAATGTGAAACTAAGATTTGTTACTTTAAAGACCTGTAAGGAGAAAAAAAAAAGTAAGGGAAGTTTTTAGATTGGATACTAAAGACTAACACCTCCAACCTCTGTGGCTTCCCTCATGGGTTATTTTTTACCAAGGTAAAACTCCAGTTCAGAGAGTATAATCTAGAAGTCATTATAGAAGAGGATGATTCCAACTTCCAACCTTTTATTTAAAAAAAAAAAAAAGTGTCCTACAGGGAGTTTAATCATGCTGTGCTAATCACTTTCATGATCATCGGTGCAAGTGTAAGACTTTTCGAAGTTCTCCACAGAGCAACTTAGTAACACGGTGCCATCAGCTTTTATAGTTTCTAGTTCCCTGTTGCAGCTTCTGTGAATTTGCTTGGTGCGTGTCTGGGCTCTTCAGGGATGCAATGCTCACTTTATTTCCTCCTCCCTCTAACAGCAGAGTGCTCTTCCAGGGACTGTCTTAATGACAAAACCTCAAAGGATCCACCAGAGTGGGAATTTCCAGGATTCTATAAAAATGTAATGGGCTTCCACGGAAATAGCTTGAAAAACCCAGGAGAGCTGGACTCTGGGGGGGGTTTAGCCATCCAAAAATGGGTCTCTGGTGGTAACATAAAGCAGTTAAACCCTACTGAATGCTTTTCCATGAAGTCTATCTTTTCCTTTTGAGGTCCTGAACTTCCGTACTGTTTCACATAAAAGGAAACACGAGTATTTGTTTCATAATTTTGGCCCTTTTGAACTCTGAATGCTCTGAACACGACTCAGCAGCAGAATGCTCTTCTCAGTGTGTATTTTATTTCCTTGAATAAGACAACTCTAAGATCCACTGTACCAGAAACAGCACAGACTCCCAGAGTGATGCAGGAGATGAGGCTGCCTTCTACCACCAAGTACTCTATTGTATTTTGAGTGGTATTTAAATTCTTCTCCACTACAGCCTGGAGACTTTCAGAACTGGTTACTCTCATGTCACTAGGCACCCAGATTCCTGTACAGCCAGGGGAGCAAAGGCAGGAAATACCACACAGCACAAGCTTTCAGCTTGGCAGAACTCAGGTGTCTTGGCCCCATCTTCACCAGGTACAAGCAGGGTTAACCCTGCCATGCAGGGTTGACAGCTAAAGTCAGACCTTTGTAAATTCATGAGTTATATATAACATCACTCAGAGGAGCAACACTACATATATTTAAAAGTTCCACAAAAGCTGAATTTCAATAAGGTACTATAGCCCCTTTTTTTTTAAAGCCCATTTGGGGCCAAACTGCTCACTGGCACGTGTTGCTCTGACTTTATGAAGCTGTGTTAATTGAGAGCAGCAGAGGATCTGTCTCTCTTGTGTTGTATTTAAAATATTCATACAATTAAAGAGTGCTTTGAAGTGCTCTGGAGCTAGATGTACTGTGCTTTACTTTGGGTGGTCAGGAGATGAAAATGGAACAGTTTTAATTGGATTTGGTCCTAAGAAAGTGTGCCATGTCCTTGTTGGAGTTTCCTTGCTAAGCAATACAACACCTTCTTGGACCCACTGGCCCTGTGCAGAGGGGATCATGATAAATGGGTGGTTTTAATCATCTCTACTTTGGAGTGAATTAGGAAGGAGGGCAATGTTTTTATTCACTAAGCTGTATTGTTCCATAGAGGAGGATTTGAACCAAGGAGAGAACTCAAATGCATCTTGGCTTTAGGACAGGTTTGGGCTTGTTTGTTTATTTATTTTAGGGCTTTTATATTTTGTTCTGTTTACAGTGGAAAAAAACCCCATTTACTCCAACTTCTTGCAGCTGCATAATAAAGTGCTGTTTTCTGATATGCAGTATCTAAAGGTCAGAGAAAGACTTAGTGCTGTAAAGTAATGGCTTATGCACTTGGAGCACGTGTATGAGAATTTCTTCTCTCAGCCCTGAGCACCAACCCAGCTGAAGCCAGAAGGTCACTGCTTGCAGTGACCTGGGGCTGTGGCACCTTCCCCACACTTTTGGAGGAGAAGGTGCCACAGAAGAAACTGCCATGACTGGTGGCAGAGCACTGAATTATTTTAAAATTTGTTGTGCTGTTTTTTGACATACTCATCACATCTCAGATTAATTTACAAATCTTGCCAGCTCTGTTTTTGCAAAGCTTTCACTCAAAGTTGTTGCGTTCCCAAGCTTTGTTGGGTAACATCTTGTTGGCAAATGTACCTCTGGCACAGCTAGGAAATAGCAGCAGATAAAATGTGTGTAGCTTGCCCTCTTTGACAACAGCAGATGTGACACTTCCACAAAAAGCATTTTTTCTTCCAAGTCCTAAAAACATTATGTGCATGTTTGTTTTAAAAAGTATATGCATGTATATATGTAGGTAAAATTACATATAATTTGTACTTATATATATACATATATATCCACACACTTAAAAATTAGACACTTTGTGATATTTCTGGAAGGTTAGGTGACATTGTAATCACTCGACTTTACTTCCTTGAAAGTTTAAACTGAGAATCTGCAGGCAGCAGTAAATCCACTGACTTCAGTCATGAGATGAACTTGCCTCTCCAATGTATATTTCTTTGACACTCTCCTTCCACTGCAGGTCTTTCCTAATTTTATTTTCCTCTTTCATCTTCCAGCTGCTTATCTGTCCTTCAAGATTCATTACTTTTTCTTTCCTTTCTCCTTACTTTCTTCTCCTGCTGTGTTCCCATTTTTAATTTTTGTTTTATTTTATGATGTTTATATCAGCAAAATGAACTGGGCTTATAAGCCCCACAAAATGAGTTCTAGAATTTATTTTTGTTGGGAAGTCAATGCTTAGTGCTGCTGAACAGCCTCATGCTGACAGCAATGCACACCTGGTCAGGTGACTTCAGGGATGCTCACACCACACATTGAGGTTGAGTCAGAGTCAGAACTGGATCAGGACATGGGGGCCCATGAGAAGCTGACCAGGAACTGGTAGGAACTTAAATACAGACATTCTGAACCAGGCAGTCAACCCTCTGTCCCCAGCTGCTGCTGTTGGCTACAGTAATTAACAGATGCTTAAACTGGAATATGAATGAGGGTAGCATCCAGAGCTTGCTTGAGCATCCAGTTCCTCTTCCCCCTTTTTGACTTAGTTACAACCATCATGTGGTGACTAAGTAGAAACAGCACCTCAATCATCCCATCTAATAGCCGTTAGGTTTTGTCATCCATAAATTTGTCTAATCCATCCATGAGTTCATACTTTCACAGTACCATGGCTGAGTCACTCAGTTGTGCATGGAAAAAAATATTTTGTTTGTTTTAGACCTGTGGCCTGATCATTTCACCGAGTACCTCCTAGTTTTTGAAGTGTGGAAAAGGCCAGACACGTGCAGCCCTGGGTTTGAGGTGGGTTGTGAGCTTCAATTCAGTGTCAGGAATTTTTATTTCCTCCTCAAGGCAGAAACACCTTCCTGGCAGCTGAAAAGTAGAGTCCATAAATGCATAAGCATTAGTGAGGAGGTGCATGAGGGCTACAGAAAGTGCATAAATCATCCAGAGTATCTTTAAATAACAGCATGTCTCACTACATTTGTCTCCCTTGAGTTTATTCCTCAACCCCTCAGTACATTTTGACATTCAGACTTAATCAGACTTTCCAGTCAGGATACAAAGCACAGAAAACATCTTGGAAGAAAGCTGTAGCTCCTTTGAGCCCAGACCATGGGTCAGTAGGGGACAGACCAAGCCATGGTGAGGCTGATGATGTAGATTATGGCACATAAATGGTAGCAGCTTCACAGAATCCCTGGGAAATCCTGGTGGTGAGCAGCACAGCTGATGTCCTGATGTCCTGGCTTTTTCAAATACATAGCTAGCAAAACTAGCACCAGAGGCAATATTGGCCCACTAAGGAATGAGCTGGGAGCCCTGGTGACAGAGGATATAAAGAAGGCAGAGGTGCTGAACGCCTTCTTTGCCTCTGTCTTTACTCCTGCAGGGTTTCCGCATGAGTCCCAGACTCATTTAGCCCCAGAAGTAGTCAAGATAGATGAGGAGTTTGACACAGTAGATGAGGATTAGGTTAGGGATCAGCTGAGTAATCTGGACATCCATAAGTCGATGGGTCCAGATGGAATGCATCCAAGGGTGCTGAGGGAGCTGGCGGAGGTCATTGCTAGGCCACTCTCCATCATCTTCAGTAAGTTATGGGTAACAGGAGAGGTGCCTGAGGACTGGAGGATAGCAAATGTCACTCCAGTCTACAAGAAGGGCAAGAAGGAGGACCCGGGTAACTATAGACCGGTCAACCTCACCTCCATCCCTGGAAAGGTGATGGAACAATTTGTTCTTGTCACTATCTCCAGGCATATCAAGGACATGGGGGTCATCAAGAGCAGTCAGCATGGTTTTATCAAGGGTAAATCATGTTTGACTAACCTCATAGCCTTCTATGAGGAAATTACTAGGTGGATAGATGATGGAAGAGCGGTAGATGTGGTTTATCTTGATTTCAGTAAAGCATTTGACACCGTCTCTCACAGCATCCTTGTAGATAAGTTGATCAAGTATGGGTTTGGTGATCAGGTAGTGAGGTGGATCAGGAACTGGTTGAAAGGAAGGAGTCAGAGAGTTGTAGTCAATGGGGCAGAATCTGGTTGGAGGTGTGTGACTAGTGGAGTCCCTCAGGGGTCGGTACTGGGACCGGTGTTGTTCAATATCTTCATCAATGACTTGGATGAGGGTATAGAATGTACCCTCAGCAAGTTTGCTGATGACACTAAGCTGGGAGGAGTGGCTGACACACCAGAAGGCTGTGCTGCCATTCAGAGAGACTTAGACAGGCTGGGGAGTTGGGCAGGGAGAAACATGATGAAATTCAACAAGGGGAAGTGTAGAGTTTTGCATTTGGGGAAGAACAACACGATGTCCCAGTATAGGTTGGGGGCTGACCTGCTGGAGAGCAGTGTAGGTGAAAGAGACCTGGGGGTCCTGGTAGACAAGAAGATGACCATGAGCCAGCAATGTGCCCTTGTGGCCAAGAAGGCCAATGGCATCCTGGGGTGCATTAGAAAGGGTGTGGTTAGTAGGTCAAGAGAGGTTCTCCTCCCCCTCTATTCTGCATTGGTGAGGCCGCACCTGGAGTATTGTGTCCAGTTCTGGGCCCCTCAGTTCAAGAAGGACAGGGAAGTGCTTGAAAGAGTCCAGCGCAGAGCTACTAAGATGATTAAGGGAGTGGAACATCTCCCTTATGAGGAAAGGCTGAGGGAGCTGGGTCTCTTTAGTTTGGAGAAAAGGAGACTGAGGGGTGACCTCATCAATGTTTTCAAATATGTAAGGGGTGAGTGTCAGGGAGATGGAGTTAGGCTTTTCTCAGTGGTGACCAGTGACAGGACAAGGGATAATGGGTGTAAATTGGAGCATAGGAGGTTCAAGTTGAATATCAGAAAAAATTTTTTTACTGTAAGGGTGACAGAGCCCTGGAACAGGCTGCCCAGGGGGGTTGTGGAGTCTCCTTCACTGGAGACATTCAAAACCCGCCTGGACACGTTCCTATGCGATGTACTCTAGGTGGCCCTGCTCTGGCCAGATGATCTTTCAGATGATCTGGCTAGATGATCTTTCGAGGTCCCTTCCAACCTCTATGATTCTATGATTCTTGTGCCTGGGCAGGAGCAGGTGGGTGCTCTGGTGTCCCTCTGGTAACTGAACAGGAGACTGGAATAAGTGGGCTCCCAGGGGTGGTCCAGAGGAGTGACCAGCGTGGGGGGGTCCTTGTTCTCATCCTGCATCCCTGACCATTGGGCTGGGATTTTGGGGGTTGCTTTCTTAGGAGGCTGTATGCAATGAGAATTTTGATATAAACCCCAAGCATTTAGAAAGCAGAGGGAAGGGAAACTGGTTCTGGACCTTGCCTTCAGGAACAAGATGTGATTCCTGGTGGCCTTGTCTGGGTTTTACATTAGGACAGATTTGCCCTGTTTGAGCACCTGCCTCCTGGCTGCTGTGACGTGGTCAGATAGCAGAAGTGTGATGCACATCTTCTGTTTGATTATCCATTAAAATTCAGCTCTGCTGCCAGGAGCACAAAAATGAGACAGTGGGAAGAGCAGCAGGAGGTGAGCAGTGAGCTTGCTTTCAATTTGCCCATAAAGGAGGAACAGAAAGGAAAGGATGGTGTGGCCTGCAGCGCTCTGCGGAAGAGAACGTCTTTTTCAATTATCCATGTTTGTATTGTACAAAGTATCAGAAGTCCCAGTACATACTCTGACATTCCACTTATGTCAACACAGATCAGTTTAATGCACAGAAATGATATGTGATATGAACAGCTTATCCAATGCAGCAGATAATTGCTGGGTACTTCATTCAACCAACAAACCATTCTCTGGGAAGCCCTAATACTTTGGCTGTGACCCTTGGGAGTGATTATAAAACTTGCAGTCTCCTTTATCTCCTCCTGCAGTTTAGAATTATTTGAGGAGTGATTCAGGCTAACAATCCACTGTGTGAAGAGACTTGCAAGGAATACACCAAAGATGGCTGACCAACTCAGAATGGCACAAAATAAAGCTGTGTGTGTGACATCATGTAAAAACCTTTTTATCAGAATTGCTCTCTGTGGTCCTGGTCTGACACAAACCTTCAGTTCTCTCAACCCAAGACAGCAATTTCCTTCTTGCTGAGGCCTGCCCAAATGAGAATCCTCAAAACTTTGTAACAGCTTCTGGAAGAGACAAACTGCACAGGACTCCTTTTCCCTCAGTGCTGCTTCTTGATTATGCTGGTGTATATTGCAAAATAAGTCCTCTTAGCATCAAGGACACTATCTCCCTGGCAGTGCAGCATTTGCCAGCCTTAGAAGTGAGACCAGATGTGCTTTGCTGCTCTTGAAGCACCAAAAAAAGCACTGACTACTGGGTTATCAACTTTGGAAAGTTGTCCATCCACCAAGAACCATAAATAATCTACGACAGCCACTCTGCCTGACTCCCTACCTGATCTCCCTGCTTGTGCTGATGTACAGCCAGATGAGATTTTCCCCCTTGCAGCTGACCAGCAGATTATTTTAGGCAAAGATGTGCACTCGGCTGGCACCACCTGCTGCTTCTTTGGTACTTGTTAGGTCTACACAGCTCTTGGCATTAAACTGGGCAGTTGCTTCTGCTGCGGGTTGGAGCTCATTATAGCTGGAGATCATTTCCATTTTCCTGATGATGGCAACCAGAGAGGTGTGGATGCTGATGTATGTGGGTAGGGAGAGCTGAACATTGCAGCCAAGTGGGTTACAGTCTGGCTGTGGTTTGATCAAGGCACATGTGTTTTGGTGCTCTGGAAGAAGTTCCTGTCAGCTGATGAGTCAGGTTTTGGGAGCTTTGTCACTGCCTGGTGAGCCTGAAGCTGGGCATTTCCCACGTTCTGCAGGAATATTGGTGCCCTTTCATTCCATGTCTCTGGTTTCTTGATGCTGGTAACAACTCCCTGAACTCTGACTTCAAAGGCATGAATAATGCTGAGGAGAATAAGAAGGAACCATTGGGTTTGATAAGATGCTGTGCCCACATGTAACTTCTGCTTATCTCTGGTAAAACAGTGGTACTAGAAATGCCTGTTTCTGTCTGAATTTCAACTTCATTTTCATGCCTGCTGCTCCAGCGTGGCTTTTTCTTGTCTGCATGCGTATGCATCTGTTCAGATGGCACAAAGCCTACTTATGTGTTAGCAACATGCCTGTTGCGCTGGAAGAAAGTACCTCTTCACACTTAATTACCTTCCATGAGGAGAAGTGCCAAAATGGGCAGAAACAGCTTCAGGGCTTCAGCCTTTGCTGTGTCTCTCTCGTCTCCTACTTAACATGAGAGATGTAGAAAGGTTTCTGTGAAGAGGAAGAGAACCTTTTCTTTTTTCCAGAATAAAGTAATGGCTTAAACTTCAGCAAGGAAGATTGAGACTAAATAGGAGGTAAAACCTAATGGCAGGGAAGAGGGTTTCCTGGGGAGACTGTAGGGATTCCACAGCTGGAGGCCTTCAAACAGAGGCTGGATAAATATTTATCAAGAGTGACAGCCGTGGCTGAGCTTTTACAGAAAGCACTAGAGAGAAAATTGCTGAGCTTCTTTCCATCCTTTTGATTCCAAAATAATAAAATCTTCTGCTACTCATGCTGCTGCTCTAGGGTGCAGAGCCAGGGTATGAATTACCTGTGCCAGGAAATGGGCTACAAAGGACAGGGCAGAATATGCTTTCCCAGCCTGTATAAGTCAGCAGCTGTGGTGGTACATACTGAAGCAGCTGGAGTTTCTAAGTGTATTTGCTATCAGTCCTAAACCTGGCAATAGGGCATTCAAAGAACAGAAATTAAAAATCTTTGTGTTTATGCACATCTTTTCTTATGTTGCCTTAGCTTTTTGGGAGGGTTAAAGCCATCCTTAGGGAAACAGTGTTTTAAATGATTTTTATGTTCATTGCTATTTTAATATTTTTTTCCTTTGAATTCACCTTTTGCTTCTGTGCATTTAAAAACTCTTGCCTTGCTCATTAGAAGTTCCATATGCACCACCTTGGCCTCCCTGCACCTTGCTTGCTGTAACTGCCCCATTTTGCATGGGCAGCTCATGTGCTTTGCCTGGCCAATAAGTCTGAGCACTGATGCTGTAAAACAGCTTTGTCATTGCTGTGCAGAAACAGCTGCTGGTTGGTCAACAAGAGAGGGGAACCTGTTGGGCTTCCTCAGGGGCAACCCAAGCTGTACACATGCCATCTCAGTCTGCCTCCTGGCCCAGCACATGTCCTCCAGCTCCACCAGGGTAGGTGGAGCAGCTGCTGCCTGTGGAGAAAAGGGCTGAACCTCTGCTGCTTGCAGGGAGAGCAACTACCTGAGTGTGGAGGGGAAATAGTTATTTCCCTCCACAACCTGGTGCCTGAGGTCTGGGTGGTAGGGTCAGGATGCACCCCACAGTACAGGCAGCCTGAGTTCCATGCTCACTGAGCACTCCTACCCAGGAATGTGTAAGGTGATTTATATCCAGGGAGTTGGTACAAAAGGAGCCTCTGGAAATTCACTTAGCAATCGGCACTTTGCTTTTGGCCATGGCTGTTGCTGTAGCAGGTGAGGCTTATATGAACCCAAGAGCATTCATCTTCTTGAACAGAGGAAATGCTGTGAGCCCAGGGTGAGGGAACTTCTTTGTTATTTGTTATTGTTTTTTTCCCCTTGTTTTGCTGTGGCCCCTGCCAGTCACCAATGGCTGCCTCTCGTCTCAGTTGATTTGGAGCCAACTACTTCTCATCCAGATCTTATTTCAACTGGAGAATGGCATTTTCTGGGTAAAGCTGTGCTACTCACAGATCTGAGAAGAGAGGAGCACTCTGAGGTCAGCAGAGTGCTGGAAGCCTCTACTGTTTTGCAAATTTTCCTGTAACCTGACAAACCACTTGTGCAGACTGTATCATTTCTGTGAGTTGTGAATACATCACATCTGGCTGGGTACTGCCACTGGTACTCATTTGGGACTGAAATTGCTGCAGTTTTCTGGCCATTTGGCTTGGTTGTATACATGTGTCCAAAGAGTCCAAAGTAATTGAAGGGAATGAACTGCTGCTTTATGAGATGAGATTGAGTCTCTCCATTTGGACAGGAGATGGCGTGGAGGGAAATACGACTGACTTGCATTAAATACAGATCCAGAGGCTGAAGTGATCTCAGAACTAATGTTCACCCCATCCTGCAGTGTGAAGGAGGAGTTGGTGTGGGAAATGGGTTCAAGCAAAGGGTAGCAGAGCAGTGGTTTTGTGATAGGGGTAGCAATGCTTGGCTGTGTGGTCGCAGCCACCAAAGCTTTGTTAGGAGCTGGAAAGAAGTTGCCTACTCTGTCAGCAAAAAAGGAACATCCCAAGCTGAACAGTACTGGCCCCACTGGGAATACTGAGTTGTGCAGCTGGCATAAACCATTGCTGTTGGTACTGTGTGGATGTGGAAAAAACCCACAAGACATATCTGCAGGAGGGGAGCCTTCAGACCTTGCTGTGCTCCTGTGAAAGCCAACTGGGGAGGTCAGACGTGTAAATATAACTCACTGGGTGGGTGGATGCCATACCTGATGGGATCCATGATGGAGATGCAAGCTGAAACCTTTTGCTGTGGATGTTTAGGATGGATCTGTGCCAATGTAGCCAGCGAGTAGAATTCCTAAAGCCACTTTTCAATCAGTTCTTAAAGTCATGGTGTATACAGCCAGGAATAATGCTGGTTTTTTTGGCTTTTATGGAGTTAACGTGCCACCAGCACCATGTTGTCACCAGTGGATGAAGTCCATGCAGGCAGCAGCACTGTTACTTCAATGGAAAAACCTACAGCTTGAGGGTGATGATTTGTTTTGTAGCTCTCCTGCTTTAATATTGACTCCCTGAATTGCTCTCTTGGATGTGTTAATTCCACGTGTTTTGTCTGCTGTTCTGCTTTCTTCTCACAAAGCCAGGCAAGAATAAATAGCAGCTAATGCAACGTGTGACAGTACAAATGCCCTCCGAAGAAAAACTGCTGGGACTGTTGACATGAGTCTGTAAAAGAAACAAAGGGAAATAAGCTGATTCTGCAGGTTTGCTGCCTAAATCTCACTGTGCCTGGCTAAGTGTTATGTTGGGGCTCTGTTACTCATGGTTTTCAGATGCTTCACTGAGGAAAAAGAGTCATGGTTTAAGTTATGCTGTTGCATCTCAAGTTGCAGGGTAGAAGAACTCTCCTTGCTTCTATCAGCTCTCTGTCTAAACACCCTTCTGTGAAGTGCAGACATTAGATGGGCAATCTGGCTTTGTTTCCTCATATTCTTAATTAAGAGGAGAAGAGATGGGGATACACAATTCCCCCAACTGCAGCTCAGGGCTGCCCCCACCCAGCTGTCAATTTTGCTCAGCACCACCCTGGAGGGTGGGATTAAGGTTGGGGGAAGCTGCTGCCTGGAGGCAGTGTGAGAGGAGTAGATCTTTGTAGAAACTGCTCTGGGATTAGTGAACTATGGGGTTTTTGTGTGTGTTTGTTTTCATTTTGTTTTATTGTTTGTTTTTCAGCCAGGTCAAAATTCCAGAGGAGGTGGATTTCAGAAAAAAAGAATAAAAATAGACAGTTATGAGGTGCTTAACAAGGGACAAATATATTGCTCCCACCTTCATCATCAAATGGAAATAGGCTCAGCAGCTGATCCCTGGAGCCACCTTGCCTGTTTCAGCAAGTTTTTCACTTAAGACCTGTGGTCTCTCTTCCATTACATATTTTTATCTTCCCATCTAATTATCTAAGGCTCTAAAATGTGGAGCAAGGCTTAACTCAAGAGCTCGTGATGATAATAATAACTTAGCATTTATCCAGTGAAGTCCCACTGTGGGAAGCACTGTGCTGAGCTTTAGTGCTTATTGGTATTGGTTTTCCTCATGTATCAGTCTATGAACTTATCTGGGTGAAAAAGCATTTGGTCAATATTCTCTATTTAGATCCATGGTGGGAGCAGCACTTTAGTGTGATCCAGGGGGTTTAGCAGGGCTAAGCAGATGATCTGGGCTGGCAACCTTCTTCCAAGGCAAAACAGAATAAAGTGGCAGAAGCTTCAGAAGAGTGAAACTGGCTTTGAAGAATGACTGCAAGGAAGGTTTGGGGTACTTGGCATGGAGTGGATGCTGATTATTTTATTTTTTTCTTTCTGCCTCCCTAGGAAGGTGTATTCAGAGGCATGTCTGAATGCCTGGTTACCTTTAGAGTGGGATTCTGCAGAGATTTTGTGTTGGGTGAGATGAATCCAAAGGGCTTAATGATGATGTGTTTCAAACTTCAAGTAACCCTGCAAGTACTGTAGAGCCTTACTGCCCTGGGGCAGCATTATTGCAGCTTCTGACTAGGAAAGCAAATTATTTACTACTGCCCTTAAAGCAGACACATTTTTCCCCTTAAACTGGTCTGGCCACAGTGCTAGGGAGCTGGGATTTAATGCCTATGCAGTCCATCTAGGGCTTGCCTTTGTCTGGGCTGGGTCAGCCCTAAAATAGCCTGATATAATCTAAGCCCCAACAGGCTTCCAAAGTTTCTGGGAGAGCCGAATTAATTGCATAAAGCTGCTCACAAGAGCAGCACCTGCACATGTAAAACTGACTGGCAAGTCCAGTGAGCAGCATCTGGCAGTTTCAATAGAAGTGTCAACAGCCCATGCAAAGGTTATTGGAATTAAAGGGAATTATAGAACTGGTTTTAAACTTAATAAGCTCGATCTCATAAGACTGGGTATACAGGCTCTGGTTTTTAAAGCTATTCTAGTGCATCCTTCTGGCAAAGGTTATTTCTTTGACCATCTGTGAGTGTCAAGCACAGAATTAAGGCTTGCAGTAAACTTTTCTTTCACTATTTCTTTCCTAAAACAACATTATTCACAAGCTCCCTAGGAAGGGGAGCAAGTCATTAAAGAGAAAACAGATGAGGAAAAAGAACAGACCACTTTGAAAGAATTCTGTAATGAATTCCAGGAACCTGACAAGCATTTTACTTGTAAAGTCTGCATATACAAAGTGCAATACAGCATTGAAAACAGTGACAAATTTTCAGTGGGTTTTGTTGGCCCTGGGTGACAAGCCTAACACCCCTGAAGCCTATGGGATTTTTGCTGATGATACCAGGTTTCATCATCTAACTCCCTGGCTCTGAAACAGTTTCTGCTGGCTTTCTATCAGCCAAGCTGGTTATAGACACCGCCTTATCCCTTTCCTTCAGACGGACAACAGGCATGACTAAGGGCTGCACAGGAATAGAGAAATTCTCTGGATGCTCCCATGTGTTTCCAACCCAGGTTTCATCATTCATATCTCTGACCATTAACTACTCATCATGTGCATTGCCAACCCTGCAGAGGAAGTTTTGATACTTCTGGGTAAATCATGCCACTGGATTTACCAGCAGGGCAGATATGAAAAACCTCCTTTCTGCTGTGATGGCAAGGATGCAGCCTAATAGCTGTACAGCTCACCTCTCAGCCAGCATCCCTCTGCCTATGAGAAGTCCTCAACGACTGCAAAGCAAGACTGAACTATGTCCAGGGTATTAGTAGGCTCAGTGTATGCACAGACAAGAAACAACATCATGCTTCAAAATCCTTAACACAAACTTCAAACTCTTCTTAATTAGAAGCAGAAGAGATGCAAGTTCCTCAGTGAGTACCCCCTGGTAAGGAAAGAAGGAGTGTATGTTCAGATACCTCCCAATCAGCTCATCAATCTTGCATATCTAGGGCTACTATCTCACATCTTTCTATTTTTTATGTCAAACAAAGAACAGATTTATGGGAAAACAGGCAAAAAATAAGTAAAAGGAATGGAAATGAATTGTCATCCTTCATTAGGCCACTCCCCAGGGCCTTCAAGCAGACATGAAATATTCCCATGTAAAATTTTTGTTGCTTTATATGCTTCCTTTAGGAAATCACTTGCAAACATTCCCTTCAGTGTTTCTCTTCGTAAACTGGATAACTGAAACTCAGTATTTCTAGTATTTCTAAATCTATTAGTACTTCTGACTGAGGCTGCATACAATGAAATGCTGGCCTTCCTGGTGGAGGGAAGAAATGCCTCTTTCAAGCAGGTTAAATGAAAGGAGACCACTGCCTGCTGGTTTCCCTCTATACCTTGACACGTGCCATGTAACCTTGGGCACACCATTTAACCTTCTCAGCCTAGTTTCTTCTGTAAAGTTGCAGGATGAATGCCTGCTTTCCCTGACACTCTCTGTTGCCAGGGGTTTTATACAGAATAATAGAAATTAATTCAGATTTTTAAAAAAATGAATTGAAGACCCAGACAATATTTCCCTCCTTTTATCACTGAGTTGTGTCCCACCAACCATAGCTTTGGGCAACAAAGTGACTAAAGTAGCAAAGTCATATTGCTTACACACCTGATGGCTGAACCATTTGTAAAATTTCCCAAATTTTAGAGGAAGGAGGAGCACAAAGTTTGGTATATCTGGAATTTGTGCTCTGCTGCTTTCACTGCAAATTCTTCTTACAGCAGCTAAAGTCTGGCTGGCATTGAATATTGGGGATATAAAAAGAAATTCCCTGCTTCCCTCTGCAAAATACAATCTGTACCCTTCCTCTCACCAGCTGATAGGAGCAGCAGCTCACAAAACAAAAACTATATTCATGACTGGCAGTATCTCAATGATTTTTTGTGTTTTTTTGGAGCTGGAATAATGTCATCACTGTGTAACATTGCCAGATTCTCTGATCTCCAGAAAAACATAAACTGTCCCCATAATGTTTGAGAACATTTCTCATTTGCAAAAATTTACATTCTTAAGATATGCCTTAGAAAGGCAAAAATCTTTGCTGATGTTCAGAGCATGCAGGGCTGCCCACTGCCAGCACACTCACAAATGCTAGATATTTAAACAAGCAGAAAACAAATAAGTGCAAAAAAGTAGTTTCCAGAAACCTTTGGAGAGAGTTTCAAGGACATTGCAAACCTAAGACAGACCAAGGGTGGGGTGGGTGCAAGGCAGATGCCTGGGACCTCTGGAGGAGGCCATGGGCAGCAGTGGGGCTTTGCTGGCTGCTGTGTGATGTGGAGCCCAGGATGACTGAGGAACCAAACCCACCAGCACCAGGTCACCCAAGTTCAGCCCAGCAGTGACATGAGGGGAGCCTTAGGTGATGTTGGTGAAATCTGCCCATCAGTGATTTGGCTGTCCTTGGAGCAGAGAGAGGAGGTCGTTGTGATCCTGGCTGGATGAGCAAGAATTGGGCATTTTGCTGTGGTTACCAGGGTGGGAGTTGCTTGTTTCTGCTTTAAGATGTAAGGGCTGGAGAACATCTCCACTGAGCTGGTTCAGAGCATTTGTTCTGTGCTCAGGTTTTGAGGCTGCCATGACAATGGGGCACTTCCCTTGAATCCTGTAGGCTGCTTGTTGTGCCTCCCTGACAAAACCAAACTTGTCAGGTGCACAGCTGCAAAATGTTTTGTTTTTAAGTTGAAGCTAATAAATGTGATGGAGATGAGGAGGTGTCCTCTTTGCCTTGGAAATGCCTCTCCACCAGCTGCTGCCCTGCAGAGAAGGTTACAGGAGGGTAACCTGAGCAGAAAGGCTGATGTCCTCTAACCTTTTGGTCTTGGTGAGAAGAGGGATAAAGATCATATTTACTTTATTTATTTGAAGGTAACTGTTTAGGGATGAAAGAGTGCAAGGAAGTATCTGAAATACACTTTGACTATTCCACTCCCAAGGAAAATCAAACTAATTTTTCTTTTAGGATCAGGCTGTTTTTTCTTCCGCTTCCAGCACAGTCAACAATTTTTAGAGAAACTCCTTGAAGCAAAGATTTTAATGAGTTCTCAATGCCATATTGCATCCCATAGATTTGCATTATTTGAACCATATTTCTAGAGGTAATTTCTCTAAGTGGTGCACAGCATTTTATCTGCATGAATGCCTCTACATGAGTGATTCATACTTCTGAACTTTGGGTGTACAAAAAGGGTCCAGTCATTTGAGAAAAAAACTATAGCCTTTGTCTTCTGCTTCCCGTGGTTTATCCAGGGAAGGTCAGTGCGTCCTCAACTCATGAGGAAAATCCATACAGATGTCTTTATCCTTCCCTGGGACATGGATATCTTAAACCCCCTTAGCTGGTACAGTGCTGTGCCTTGCGTAGGAGCTGCACCCCACTGCTCCCATCTGTGCTGCAGTCAGGGATGCTCTGGGACTCTTGATCATCCGTGCAGTCCACTGAATCTGGGCAATGAATCTATGGCTAGTCAGAGCCCCAGCTTGCACCCTGTCCAGGGATTCTGGAGCTGCCTTTGGGGCAATCATTAAGTTATTGCTCTGTAGGAGGATATCAGGAAGGGTTCATTCACTGATACAATAATGTCCTAAAAGAAAATAGCCCTCTTGTCCTGGAAGTGTATACATTAAATAACTCTCTGCTGTTCTCAGATCAGTCTTCAGCCTGAGCATTTAAAACCTTTAAAACAGCAAGGGAAGCCATCTGATTTTACTGTGTCAGTAATGATACCACAGCTTTCAGAAATTAATTTCTTCCCTACTGCATGCTCTGTTTGAGAAATGGTATCACATTGTGAGATACTGCACCAAGCTTTGCTGATCACATTGCATAACAAGATGCTGGCTAATGATCCAAGATAATAGAAGGCAAAAGCTTAAAACATTTTTAAAATCATCACGTGATACGAAATAATGCCAGTACTTGGTACTGTGCAGGAGAGGAGAAAACCTTGTAAATGTGCTGCCCAGATGCTTTATCAGAAAATATTTTCATAATCTAAACTGGAACAAGCCACTTAATTTTTATTTTTTTTCAACAAAGGAATCGATGAAAAACCTTAGGCTGGATGCTCAGCAGGTGTAAATCAGCAGTGCTCCACTGGAGTCAATGGATCTTTATTTCCTGCTGCTGGAAGAGGAAACTTAGAAAAGCCACAGTCAGCAGTAAAAAGTTCTCTAGTCCCAAGCAAACATTTGCAATATTGGCATCATTAACATCAAGAAAAACCTGCCTTTATTGTAGATTCATAGCAATACTCCCATCAAAGCTTCAGAACCCCTCCAGCAGGGACCCCGGAGTCACTGGGCACTGGGTAAATGGAACCCCTGGTGCTTATTCAGAAAGTGAAACTCTGCAGCAAGGACACCGCAGCTTACGCAAGCGATGGCTCCTTCCCTGACCTTGCTTTGCAGCAGGGGCCACATGTTTCTTGCCAACACCACTGACAAACTTCAGTGCCAATCCAAAATTACGTGGAAACCCTGGGATCTTCCATTTTCCAGAGCTCAGTGATGATCTCACTTGTACAAGGCTGAACATGTGAAAATCAAGAGTAGAGGACGCATAGGAGACATGAGAGAGGAGGAAGAATTAATTTTCCAATAAAGCAAATCGCTCTATATTTTTGGCCCTCGCAGTTCATTATTCACAGCTCCTTGGGTGAATAGATTTTTATTCTAATTCAGAATAGTTCTCAGATCTCCTACCAAAAAAACCCTCATCAAACAGGAGCGTGCTTGTTCAGTTTTCCCCTGGAAAAATTTCAGAGTAATTAGGAAGCAGAAAGAATACATATGGCCAGCCATATAGCCAGAATAATAATCAAAACTGCAGGGGGTGGGGGGGAAAGGAGTCAGACAGCGCTGCCTGTGAGACAGCCAAGGCTGTTTGGAAACTGTGTGCCCAAACAGCATCTGGTCAATTATAAGAAATGCATGAAATGAAATTCAAACTCATTCACAAATGAATTAAGATGAGAGCAAAAGGGAAACATTTGCAAAGACTAATTGGAATGAACAATTCAGGCAGTCCTACCTTGCTTCTTCAAAATCCTCCACAAATATTGACTCCTGTTTTCCATGCCCAGGCTCCTGAATGTATCTGTCCCTCTGTTCCCAGCATAGAGTGGGTACCTTGGGCTTTTGCTCGGGGTCATTCTATCAGCCCAACACCCAGAGTTCCTGGTTTGGGTAGCACTTAACTACCTAGGGCTTTATGGTGACTTGGTGTCCAGGTGGGAAGCATGAGTTCTTTGTGTGTATGGCCAGGTGTGTGCAACAGGAGGGTGAGATCCCATGTGAGGAAAAAAATATCCTGTGTTCATGACTGAGGTCTCGTGGGACCAAGTCACTGTGTGCCTGGGCTGAGATTGCTGCCTGCTGGCTTACAAATCCTCTCCCTGTGAAAGCCCACAGGACATTGTCACCTGCAATGCCTCTTGGTTTTGATGGGTGGCATTTGGGTACCAGATGGGGTGACTGAAGTCAACAAATATGGAAAAGCCTGGATAGGGACACTCTCTAATGAGCTCTGAGTCATATAACATAGCTATCTCTGCCTTTCTCATAACCCCCTGAAGTGTGTTGTTTTTCAGGATGGATTTTCTGTGTGTCTGCTTGAACATCAACAGAAACCTGAGGTTAACTTAAAATTAAGCACATACTTAAGCACCAATCGGAACCAGTTCTGTGCCAGCTCTGCACAGAGTGACAAGATACCCCATCATAAAACAGTGGACAGAGAACAGAGACAGTCAGCAAATAAGTGTTTTGTTTGAATATTTCCTCTAGTGCCTGTTTCTCAGTCCCTCTAGGGTCAAGTGCAGAACTACAGCTCCTGCACCACCAGCTCATTATTTCATCTCCTGATGGGGAGGACACAGATCCTGACTCTTTAGCACCAATCTTGAGATTAATTGTTGACATTTACTTTATCCCTCTGATGCATGTGGAAAAATAAATAAGTATCTGTATGTAGATTT
The DNA here is from genome assembly GCF_036169615.1 of Heliangelus exortis. Lineage (NCBI taxonomy): Eukaryota > Metazoa > Chordata > Aves > Apodiformes > Trochilidae > Heliangelus > Heliangelus exortis. Next base: position 8,351,846 of record NC_092432.1, read on the forward strand.
AAAGGGAGGTGAGCAAGGGAAGTGTAGACAAGCTAGAGGACAGCCTGGCCATGCAGAGCAGAGGCCACTGCACTCCCCTGGGGTATTAGCAGTCTGGTGATTGCTCCTAATGAGGGAGAGCAACAGCAGTGAGGAGCAAGGTGAGATTTACAGAGCCTGTCGGAGTGCAGAAGGTGTCAGAAAAATCATTCATCTCATTTCCCACTCCCTTCCCCCCAGCATATGGCTCAGCTGTGGAGAGGTCCCTTGCACCAGTGTAAGCACACAGAGAGCTGCAGTACAGCCTTCCTCAATGATGTTTGCTGTCTTCTGTGCTTTTTACTGGTGCAAAAGGGAGCACCAGGGGTATTTACAGGTTGTTGGTTTTTTTATATTTGCAGGTGGCTGGATGAGTGTTTGTGTGGTTTGGTAACAGTAGGTGACAACTCTAGCTCAAAAACCAAAGAGCATCTAAAATGGTTTCATCACTTCAGTCACCTACAGCATACCTTAGCAAATAAAGGCAAGAGAAAATAATGAGCAAACAGAGCTTGAAAGCCTGGCACTGCTGAGATCAGTATCAAACAGCCCAGCATCAGTAAATGCAAGATTTTTGTGGAAATAAGTCCCATCACCCTGCTTAATGGCAGCCCTGGGCAGCAGCGGGGCACTGAGAACCCTGAGTCTGAAGGCTGGGATGGGAAAGTGCTTGTTCAGCCCTGAGCCTGAGTGCTAAGGCAGCTTCTGACAGGTAACAGCTTTAAACTCTGGTTTGCTGCAATGAAGTGATGCCTGAAACCAGTCTTCCAAAATTTCACACCCTCCCCCAAGGAGGCAGAAAGAGACAACCTATTATTTTCTTACAGGACCACAATTAGGAATTTTTTTTTTCTTTTTGTACTACTGATGGTGATCAGCTAGCACAGAATTGCTGGAGCTGCCTCTAACAGTGACTGTCAAGGTGCTTCTTGCAGCATCAGAGCTGAACCTTCCCCAGAAGACAGCAGATGTTTGCTGGCTGCATCCTCCCAGAGCATCCTCAATCTGCCCCTGGGTTGCTGCCACGTGGTGCTGACAGCATGAAAGTCAAATGGTGCCTTCAAACCCAGAGTCACTTCCAGGCAAAACCTGCCTTGCTCAGTGGAATAGCACCAGGTGTGATCTTTCCCTGATACAACACTGTTGATAAGGATTTGATCTTCCCAAGAACATGAAAATTCAAAATGTTGCTAGAGGGACCAAGTACCTGAATTTTTTAATGAGCAAAACATTTATCATAACTATAGCAGACAGGAACACATCACTAGACAGTAAATCTGTCATAGTGGTTATTGCCATTTAATATTGAGTCAATATAAGTAATGTCTTGGACTCTTTCCACATAAACTGGTAAAGCAGCCAGGACATGGGCTGCTCTCCAAGTAGCAAGTACTTTGAACCTGAGATTTTTGTAAGATATTTTTCTCACTTGTGCTGAGGATGAAAAGGTAGGCTGAAGAGCTAAGGCATGTTCTAGAAAACTGTGTTGAAATGTGGGTTGTAGGTTCCTATGTAACCTTGGGCAAGTCATTTCATCTCTGAAGTGCTGCCTGGGGGAGATGCCACTTCTGCCACCCTGTCTAATCTATTTAGGGTTTCTGGGATACAAGTTGTCTCCTATTACGGTATTATATCACCCTGATCCAAGATCTGGTCCGTGTCTTGGACTGGAACATAGGAGACATCTGTGAAAAGTTACACATTCCTCAAAATTCAGTTCCAGAGAATCTCTTAACACAGACCCTAAGTCTTCTACCAAATTCTTCTGAATTAGAGCTTGGGTATTGCCACAGTTTCATTAATTTGTGCATGGAAACTTGGGAAATTCATCCACATGCCTTCTCCTGGTGCTGGATTCCAGCTGTGCTGTTCATTGCTATCATAGTTCTTGCTGCTACCATTGAAAGGACTTTTTGCAGTAAAGAGTATCCCAAAGTAATTCTCAAGGAAAAGCTGTATGCAGAGATGAATTTGCCAGAAACTGGCCCAAGATGATTAAATAACTATGTCTTCAAAGGCTTAGGATAACATACATGTGCCCTGTGCCACCACTGTGTCTTCCAGTTCTGCCCTGGAGAATGAGCCCAGGGCTTGCTCCAGAGCAGATGAGGAAGGGTGAGGGAAGCAGCCAGGGACTGATCCATGGAATGCATGGGACTAAGATTTCTCTTTGTTGCCTTAAAAAGTCTTTGCACTTTCTTTGGTTCAACATGTACTCCAGCTTGACTCAGCAAATAGATGTAATGAGGTACAATAAAACTGTCCCAAAGGGAAGCCAATATAAATTTTACTGGTTTGAAAACATCTCAGTCAAAGGTTTTCAAGATACTGAATTGATGTAGCAGTTTAAGGGTTATTGAATATTTATATATTCATCCCTAAGTATCCAAATAGGTCAGAAACCTATTGTGGCATGTGAGACATGGATACTTTCACATGGATGAAGTTTCCAGCATATTTTGGTGGTATCACTGGTGCCTCCAGACTGCTATTACAGCCACCAGTACTTGCCTAGTGGGAAAAAATAGATTTTTAGGTGACTCTTAATGCAATGAAAAACCTTTGCAGAAAAGTTCAAATTGCACAAATGACTGAGTGTTCAGACAAGGGACTCTTCTGGCTTGGTGGCATTTAACTGTCTCAGTGCAAGTGCTGTGCTGATCCTGGGTCCAGTCACTGTGGTAATCAGGGCTCCGGGTCAGGGTTGCTCCAGGAACCATGCAGGGGAGTTTGGTAGAGTTTGTATTTCTCCTTTCCCTTCCTTCTGCCTTTCTCTGCCTCCAAACACGTGTTTTTTACACGCTCTGGTACACAGCTGCAGGAGGAATTTGGTGTACAGAGCACTCCACGCAGCCCATCCTGTGTTTCTGTGCAGACCAGGGTGATGCTGGGCTCCGAGTTGTTTGATGCTAATGTTTCTGCACATTAATTTAGCAGCCCAGACCTCTGTGGTGCTTGAATCAGTGGAGGCAAAATATGCCCAAAGGGAGCTGTGAGCATGCAAAAATCCTGGCAGAGTGGAAAGGGGAAAAGAAAGGAGAAAAAAAACTGCTTTGGCCATAGCTCCTCCCTGCAGACAGTGAAGCAGATGGTGGAGGGTTACTAGACAGCAGTTTCTTGAGGCTTAGCATAAGCCAAGAAACAATAAAAGAAAGAGGGGAGGGAGGAAGACAGTAAAGGGAATTTAAACAGATTGTTGTGTCACTATTCTATTCCTGCCACCTCAGCAGGAAATTAATCACACAATGTCAGTAAAGAAAAGCTATGCCTGAAGGTCCAATGCAAAAATGGCTCTGCCTTGAGGGCATGAGTGAATCAAACCTCAGAGGAGAACAAGAGAAACCTGAGAGGAGGGCAGCAGTGCTGTGCTGGGAGCAGTTCATGCAGCCAAAACCCAGGCTCAGATCTGTGCCATCCATGGCTCCTGTGGCAGGAAGTGGGAGAAAACTAGAAGAACTTCAAAGTCAGCCTGGGGTGGACACAACTACCTCTAAGCAAGACTGGTTTTCCGCTCTGGATGGGGACATCAGGCTGGGGGCCTGTAGCAGGGCATGTGGGGAACGAAAAGGCTTGTTGGCTGAAGGGACAAGTTGGATGGAGCCAGGGGTCAGCAGCATCTCAGCATTACAGAGAATTAAACGGACCATTCCCTTAATTGCACATTTAACACCAGGATGGGTACAGAGGAGTCCATATTTCTTTACAGGAGTTGGATGGTTGTGGAGAGAAGGCTCTGTGGAAAGATTATCTGGGATATGTATGGACATTACCCATAAATATAGCGAAATAATTTGTCCATTTGACTGAAATCCAGTGAGGCAGCATGAATCACCTTAAACATAACTGTCTCTTGTATATCGCTGCTGTTGAAGCATTAATAAACTTATAACAGCCATCCCTAGACACTCAAAGATCTCATTCTTTTCTCTAGCTCAGCACAACTGCTGGAGAAACAAAATCATGGTGTCTGGGTCATACTGCAACCTAGGTGTTTGGTGCTGCCAAAAGCTGCAGTGACAGCCCATCACTCTTCTGGTCCTAGCTGAGGACCAATGGGTCTATGTGGCTGAGGTGAAGGGGTGGCTTTGGGGGTTCTTTTAGGTACCAATATGCTCAAGGGCTTTGCTTGGGTGATTTACCTCTGATGGCAGAACCTGGTATGACTAAGAAGACCTGCTTAGGATTTGAGTATTCTCCTTTTTCATACTGGCAACTCTACCAAAATAATCCTGTTGGCTTGCATTACATTGCACAGATTGGTTTGAACTGGGGTCTTGATGAGAGAAAGGCAGCTGAAAGAGCAGAGCAAGACAAATAAACAAAAGGCACTGAGCAAATAAAAGGGCTGTTTAAGGTGGCTGCATCCCCAACTGGACCTCCTAAGTATTTGTTTCTGTGCCAGAAGCAGAAGCCAAAAGAAAAAAAAAAAAAATCAGAAAAAGGAAAGGGAACTAAGTGGAAAAGAAATTAATCCTCAAGTAACTGGAAACAGGTGCTTCATTTGGGCACTTGGATGTGAATGTGCTGCAGTTGGTTGCTCTATCACCAGGGGAATTCAGTAAGTGAGGCTGGTGCACTGATGACAGAGCTCAAAGAATGAAAACCTGTGTAAATTAACTCCCTTCCACCAGACTGTGCTTTATTAAAAAACACAAATTGTCAAGGCAATACCTTGAAGGTCAGTGCTCCAGCAGCTTGGGCAAAAAAAACCCTTAAAACCTGAACTTCCAAAGTGCCTCATGTAACTTAAGGGACTTGAATTACAAACCTTTTTATTTCCTTCTGCTGGCAGAAGGTTGGTGCCTGCCTGACTCCTGTGATGAAAATATGCTTGCTCAGAGCCCTGGGCTGTGACAAGAAGAGACCCTTCACTACTGGGAAGGTGTCAGAGGAAATCAAGCCCTTACTTGGCATGGTTTGGCTCTGTCCACACCAGCCAAGCCACCTGAGCTGCTGCTGGGGATGTCGCGAAGAGCAGCTAGAAGTGGCCAACAACAAATTGCTTCCACTGCAAGGAAGGAGCAGGACAGGAATTGTGCCTCCTGGCTTTGTCTGCAGCAGCATCTTTTCATTGAAGTTTGCAGCTAAAGGTAGAGCCTCACCCAGGGGACTGCGCCTGTTGAATTGGGGCCTTTGTGTGTCACCCAGAGGGAGCTGTGGTACCTCGTGCCATGGAGTGGCTGATGTCTGCTCCTGTGGACAAAGCTGTGGCATCCTGACTCCATTTGAGGTGGGATGATGTTTCTGAAAAGAGTTAAGAGCATCATGTCAAATATAATTAGGAGACAATAACAGCCTATTAGTTCCGGTGCCTAATTTTAAACCTCAGACAGTCTAAAAAGCCTCAGTCTGCTTTTAGAAGAGCTGTCAGCTCCTCAAGATATAAATAAGAAGCATAGAGAAAGGATAATCTCTTCCTGTCTTAGGGCCAAATGCCAGCTTCCAGAAAAGGTAGAATTTCTATTTCATCATTTACTCATAGAGACTTTTCTTTCTGGCCTAATGTTGAGCAGTTTTCCCTGGAGTGAGCAGGCTAACATAAGGACTTAATTTGCTTTGGCTGCTGCTGCATTTCCTTCAAAAAGGTGAAGGCATAGGGGAGAAGCAGCAACCTTTGGGCAGCTCAGCCCACCCACCCCTCAGTTATCCCCAATTTTACCAGTTCCTCCTGTGTTTGAAACATCTCCTCTCACCCTCCTGCACAGCCTAACTTCCTGCACTCACGACTCGTGTTCTCTGGGTTCAGTTACAGATCAGACATTTTGCTTTGAACACCCTGGGTGATTTGCTGGTCAAATTATCTATGGAGAAAAAGCTAATTGGTCACATGGGCATGAGCCCATGGCAAGGATTTTATTGTTTATAAGTCTCTAGTTAATGTCATACATATGCAAATGATACCTTTCTGTTTCAGAACACTGGGTAACTATTATAAATTGCTATGCAAAATACCCCCTCTCCCAACCGCATGACGCAGAGCTGAATATTGTCTGTATGAATGATGCATCAAAAGTAGCCATGTACTGAGTCAGGGGATCTTCCACTAATGAAGTCCCTAAAGAAATTCACCACAGACCTTCTGAGCTGTGGTATTCTGATGGCTTGGCTGTATCAAGAGATAGGAATATCTTGTATCTAATGCTATTTTAGCTAGTAAAATCACCAAAGCAGCACATAATCATCAAAGAGCATTAACTCTTAACTGTTATAAAATATTCTTATATTTGGATTGATAAGAAAGTAGGGTAGTGCCCTAGATGCATAGCTATGAGAAGTATTGTGGCTTGTGAACTGTTGTGGTAACTTATTCTTATGGAATCATAAACAGTTTAAAATCAATTGATTTTTGCCTTACACGAATATATCTTTTTAATTTGGAAACCTCCAGTGTGTGGTCATAATGTACTTGGATCTTCACTGCTGGCAAAATGCAAACACTAATAATGCTCAAAGTCTGCACATTAGCTTGAACAAAAATGTCTGATGTTAGTGCTCTCAAGATGCCCCTGGCTACCTTTTATGGCATCTCTTGGTTCTGCTCATGCAAGTAAAATACGCAAATTCTTTATCAGATAAGACCTTATCTTTGGGAAATAGATGCTGTCATAGACCATTCCACAGGATGGAATCCCAGCTTCCTACCTTCAATTCTTATATTGACAAAACAATAACAGATTATTTCAGTCCTGCACCCCAAGTCATAAACAGTGACAAAATGCTAGCAATTAAATCAGAAAAGAGATCCTTTTTCTAATGAGCAGCTACATATTGTGAATATCAATATTCATGCCCAGTGCTAAAAAGTAAATGTTTGCAGGCTTACTGGCAACTTCCCTGAGCTCTCTTGTTAATATTGACTTTTTGGTGCTCAGTCTTGGATGCCACTGTGGGACTGTGGTCTGCTCTTCAAGGCGCCCAAGGTTGCATACACAAGTCCTCTTTGGTAGCTGAAAATTAAGTGATTGTGAAAACATTTTTCAGTAGCAATCTGGGTGCTTTTTGAAATCCTTCTCAAAGGTGAAGAAAGCATTGGAGCATCTCCATAGCATCTCACAGGGAAGCCATGTGCCAGCACTCAGAGGAGAGGCCTGCCTTCTGCCTGCCCCTTCCACCTGAGCAACGACAAAATCTCTGTGCTGAAATTGTTGCTCTGGGTACTTCTTCACCCCAAAAACAGGCCCTGTGCTGGTGTTGCAGGGTCGTGCCAGGAGAACCACCGCAGGAATGGTTTTGCTGTCTGACTGCTGTAGAGTCCCCATTGCTTCAGCATGTGGCACTTGAAAACAAAGTTATCAGAATAAACCTTGCAGGTATTCAAGATGCATGTGATAATTGTCTTATCTTCCTCCAAATCAGCTTATGATGCTGAGAGGGAACAAATTGGATTATGCCTGAAACAGGCGCTTCCATTTTCATAAATTACCCAGGGAAGCAGCAAGGGCTCAGAAATGCCAGCACCTTGCATTTGATAGACTGAGTTTGGTGAAGGCTCTTGTGGAAGAGAACAAGCAAACAACCTGAAAAAGGTCTTTTTACATGGAAGGGGATGGAGACATAAAAACCAATAACCTAAGGCAAAAAGCTGTTAAGAAAAAAACCAAAACACCTGTGTTGCAGCAGAAAGCTACAAACTACAACAGAAGAATGGGAGGGGGAAAATACTGTATTAAATATCCCCAAACCAGGACAATTTTAGAGAGTAGGATTATCAGAGAAGAACAGATCTGGGTCCCTCAGCTCCCATCATCTGGATCCCATAGTTTTCCTCTTTTCATTCCTCTGCATTTTGTTGTTTGCACTTGGAGTTTGTAGCAAGAGACAGTGGCCACTTGGTACACTGTAGATTAATCTCAGTGGGCAAAACCCCCTTGGTCTGACAATGTCTTCCTCTCCTGCTCCACACACAACTTAAATACTTGTTTATGGTGTTAGTGAACTTTTCAAGTAACATGTAATTTGTCTTCCACATGGGTGGACATTTATGGCTGGGGAACTACATGAAATTGTGAAAGCTCTACCATAATCTCACTTATAGCACAACATAAAATTGCAGATTGTGCTCTCAGATTGAATCATCTTCCATTTCAATGTATGTGAGGGCTCTTGTTCAGGCTGGGAAAAGGTGTGAGGTGAGTTTAATCTGAATGGTGTTGTTACCACACACTGAGTGGGTCAAAGATCCAAACTGAAGGCAAAACACCATTAGCATTATTAAAAAGATGGAATTTAGTCTGTGCCCTGGTGGCACAGAGGAATTGTACATGGCCCATGTTATTTTACATACCTCATTCTAGCTGGTCAGAGGCAAGTGGAAACAAAAGTGACTGAAGATCAGAATGGTGTTTTAAACTATGGAAGATTTTTCAAAATACAGTAAGGAATGCAAAATAGCTGTAATAAATAGGAAAGCTTTTTGGGTTCTGGTATGTGGTAAATCTTGAAAGTGTTTGGTTAGTTATATTTGCTATATCCCCACCACAGATTTTTTTTTTTTTTTATCATTTCTCCATCTTTCTTTCACCCTCAACCCCCTCTTTGAAGAAGAAAGGCTAAAATATTTCTCTGAGAACAGGCTTCTGAATTCATAAAATATGTTTTAAGTTATTTCTTCATGTTGTCAGCTTTTCATAAAAACTACTTGGTAAGCTCTTTGGACATCCTAAGTAGATTTTCCTCTCCTTGGTTTGTTCATAGTGCTCTTTGTGAACATTATTGGAGGTAGAAAGAGAAGCTTAGAAACGAAAAGCAGAAACAGGAATGGGTTAGCATTAAGGAATATACTGAAAAATGTAACAAGGCTCCAAGAGCAGTGAGACTGCATCTTCAGATGGGAACCCAGCTCTTGGGAAGCTCACAGTGGCTCTGGGGAACTGCAGCTGGATCTGTCCTGGAGCTGTGTGTCAGGAGTTGAGATCAAGAGAAGCCCTTTTGCAATGTACTGGGGAAGCCTCTGACCAAGGCTGCACACTTATGAAGAAAACCTAGTGCTGCAAATACTCCTTGTTTGTCCCATATTTACACACATCCCTTCCCTAGAGAGCTTTGGCAGCTCAGGGTGGTCTCCGGGTACTGAGCCTGCAGCAGCCAGAAGTTGTGGGATGAGCGATGACAGGGCTGATGCCTCTTTCTTCTGCTCACACCCTTACACATGAGAAGGGAAGGCAGGCTAATACATGATACTGAAATTTTACTGTCCCAACTGCCTTCATATTTAGGGCAGTAAATTACTTGCAGCACAGAGGAAAGAGGCTGAAACTTTCTTTATTAGTCTGAATTTTCTTTATGGGTCTGCCAAAGAGTTGGGTTTTTTCCATTCAGTCCTGGCTCTCTGTGTTCCGTCTCTACGTTCTGCTATTTTTTTCTTTGCCTGCAAACAGAATGAAAGACCTTAAAAATTAGTGTGGGACTTGTTTCTCCTGTTCACCAACTCACTTACTCCAGCCAGGAAGCAGTGTCATGGCCTTGGAGCAGCTGAGCAAATACGTGATTTATTGCTGGCTGTTCCCAGGAGAGAAAGGAACATCAGAACCTTGTACTTTTGGTGTAATCCTGTTTCTTTGTCAGGGATATATATGAACAAGACCCATTTCCCAGAGAATGAAACCAGAGTAGAAGGGTTTGCTCCTATTCACAACACACTAATTGACCCCGCAGTGTCCTCTGAAGGCTTCATCCCAGGCTGTACTGCAGCCTTGCTTGGGCTGTCATCTTTGTAATATATCTGCTTCTCCCTTCTTTCTCATTCCCATATTCTTAAAAGCACTTCTTCCTATTCACGTGTACTCATCAGTATTCAAAACAAAATTAGCAAAACCCCTTTTCCCAAATCACTCTGGTTCCCAAGTGCCTTGGCATGTGTCCTTTTGGTGGAAGTGATGTCTAGCTGTATTTTTGGGGAGAGCTCCACGTTGTTCCCAATCCAAACTCGAGGGAGCACAAGCCCAAAGGGCCATGGACCCAAAGTCATCATTTAAAGGAGGTAAAACCAGCAAACAGAAGGTGTACTCATTAAATCTTTGCATGTTTTCCTCATTCATTCCCCTTTAGACAACATCCTTATTGTGGTCTTTGCTCCTCCACAAGCCCACACATCACTGCTGTTGTTTACAAACCATCACCAGCAATAATAATAATAGCTAAGTAATAATTCTTCATTTGAATGTGATGAACGGCTGCAGCTCTCTGAAAAATAAATACACAGGGAAAAGGAAAACAAATCATTGTTACTAGCAAACGAGGCATATTGCAAGAAATTAAAATATCTGGCTTATGGAAAAGCAGGAAAAAACTTTGCAAGGAAGTCTTCAACACACAGGCACAAGGATCATTTATCGAACATAAGGAAAATTAATAGGGGAAAAGGATAAGGATAATTAAGATATAAATGTTTGCTGAAGTTCTATGTGAGTACTCACAGGCATGAAATTATTGCTAAATAAGAACATAGACTACAGTTTCATACTTCAGCTGACATGCTCGGTTTGTACAAGACCTATTTTTTTTTTCTTTTAATTTCTGTATTTTTAAAGGATAAATGCATCCCATCAAGAGAGACTCCATTTCCGACACTTAAATGCCGAGCTCTGTAACTCAGCTGGTGAAGCAAAACTTCTTTCTGAGCAGCACGAAGACTTACTTGAGCAGCTCTGTGTATTAAGCACTACAGCAGCCATATTCCTGACAAATTCAGAGGGCTGGGTCATCACCTTGGGGCAGGCAAGTTCTCTCACCCTCCCAGTGCATTTCAACACAGTCCATGGGGCACCAGTCTCCCTCTGCCAGCAACTTCTCTGTTTTGTGAAGCAAGCAAATGGAGAAGACAGGAAATCATCCCACCCTGGGAACACCCCATGTTATTCCAATGTGCAGGGTGTTTGCAGCACTTTACCTGCTGGCCAGGCTTCCCCATCTCTCTCAGTGGTGTTCTTGGACAGTCCTGCTGAGCCAGGCAAAGCCAAGGATTTCGCAGGTTAATGCCTTGTCAAGGGTCACAGGCAGTTCAGGGAAGTGCTGCCAGCTGAGAGCTAAGACAAAAGCTGAGCCTGCTCCATTTCAAAGCTTTAGAAGGAAAGGGAGGTGAGGAGGCTGTGTGCTTGGGGGGCATGATGTGGGGTAGGAAGAGAAGTTGAGGATGGGTTTTGCTATGTGATGCTGCTCTTCTACCTTTCAACACTTCGCTTCTGCAATTTTGGGCTTTTCAGGTCCATGCAGTGGGTGCTATGGTCAAACTGGCACCTCAGTGCTTTGGGCAAAGATTACTCTGCTTAAATCCCTGCTGTAGGGATGGTGGCTCCTACTTTCACCTCTCTGGGCTCTGCTGGTCTTTTCTTTTCTCTCCTTTAAAAGCAGTTGTACTGTACTGGGTCAGGGATGTGTGCTGGACAAGGGGCCATTGAAGTTTAAAAGCTCTTGAAGGCTCCAGGCATTTAGAAATTTAAATGATCCTCCCTGGTGAGGTCAGGCTCTTGTCTGTCCTCATAAGCTTGGGTTTTATTTGGTAATTTGTCAGTAAAAATTTAGCTGTTTCTCTGAAGCTGGTGTAGCTGGATTCATGACTTTGATAGAGCTTTCTGTACCAGCAAGGGAGGGAAAGCAAATAGATTGGAAATATTCATTTAATAGCACTCTAAAGCAGCTTGTTGACTTAACTGCTGCACAACCAGAATATGTAGCAGTGACGGGGCATAATGTTTCAACCCTTTTTTTTTTTTTTTTTTTTTTTTGCCATTACTTTCAAGCTTATGTTGAAAACCTCTCTCTTCTGCTGTCTAGTATAAATATGTCAATATTAAAATCATGCTGTTGTTATACTTCTAAATATTTTTCTCTAGAGAGGCAACAGAATAACTGTCCTGAGTAGCTGGGTTTTAGCACAGCAGAAAGCAGGGACCTAAGAACTGCTTCATCAAATCACCTCTGTATTTCTGTTTCATGTTTTTCTTCCCCTCCCAATCTGTTTGCAAATGGCAATTTAGCCCTTGGTCTTTGTCAACATGTTGCAGCCACAAAGCCTTCAAAGGTGGCCAAAAATGCTTCTTTCCTTTTCCTGTCTTTTTGCCACTCCATTAGAGATGAACTATGTTGCTTAAAAACAAAAATTCAGGAGTGAGTCAGAGGCATGAAAGCAAGTGATAGTAATGGGGAACTGCTGCTCATCTTTGATGTTCAAGGACCTGGTTGATTATTTGTGCAACTGCTCCAAGCTCTGCTTGTCCTGAGTGTGAGCTGATCTGGTGGCAAAACAGAGGATTGATCTGTCCCTACTCACAGCAATAAGGAAAAATAATACCAAGAACTACTGAAGTGAACTTGTATCATTAATTGCTTTCCTATTGCTACTATCACATGTATGCATATATCCCTGCTGGAAAGAGGGTCACATTCCTGTGTTGTGGTGAACAGTAGCAAAATAAAAGAATGAATATGTTTAATGAAGCTAAATCATATCCTTACTAGTCTTTTTCTGAATTAAACTGCTTTGACTTGAGTTTCCCTTTATATTAGAGGGCAAAAAGTCTCTCAGTATGTTTTTCAGAGATCCAGACTGTATGTTCATTAGAACTTAGTTCAGCCTTTACTTTTATTTCTTGATGATTAATGTTGCTTCTGACACAGAGAGATGGGGAAAGGTCTCTTCATCCCTGTAGTAATGGAAAGGCTTGGATCAGGCTGGGATCTTTCTCCTGGCATCCTGTATCATACACTGATTTCTGACTGAAAGCTTTGTTACTATAACAGTCTACTACAGCTGTGTACAATACTCTGGGTACAGTCATTTCTTAACAAAGTGGAGGCATCAGAGCAGATAAATGAAGACTTTTTAGCTTAACCATGAGTGGTAATGTGGGGCACATGGAGCTGAAGCTCTGCAATAAAAAGAGAAGAGCACAAAGATCAGCAATTTTATTAGAAAGAAATAAAAGCACAGGCAGGGCCCTTCATCTTTCAGGCAGTAGAAAAAGGTCCTGTTATGTGTGAATTTGCCACAGGTGTCATGTAAAGGAGATGGGACACACTTCCAGGTGGGAAAAGAGCATGTTGGCTCCAGTCTCTCACACACTGTGACACCAGCTGTCCCGTGTAGCATGGGATTGCTTGTAGTATACTCACAAATCCTGTGCCCTGTATTAAAATGGTATTTCCTGGACAAAGGTTTCAGCAGAAGCAACATGGAGAAATAGTCCCAGTCTGCTACATACAGCTACATACAGACCCAGAAACCCATTATTTCTACTGCCTCTTCCTTCAGTCACTGTATCCCAAACATCTTCAGCTTCTTGTGGCAGGAGTTGCTGAGAGATTAATGGAGACAGGAAGACTCAGTCTTGGAAATGAGATGGTTGGGCCATATTAATTTTATACAGGGACTTTATAACGTCAAATTCAAATGTGACTTATTAGAAAAGGTTACCAAACAGAGAATACTTAGGAGACAAATGGGGTTGCAATTAGCAGCATAAAACTGGAGTAATTCTTTGATTTCCATGCATAATGAAATGAATCTGTACTGACAGAGCCAGCATGAGGAGAGGATGTGTTGCAGTACGTGTTTGTGAAATGTTTGTATCATCCAGGAAGAAAGACAAAGCTATTTGTGTAGCAACATGTTAGCAGTATTTCCATATTTTATCAATTCAATAAAAATGTTTGGGTGTGTTGTTCTAAACTCCAGATTGTGGATTCACATCTGTATTATGAAAAATTATGTTTAGAGCCTGGTGAGGTGTTAATTTTTAAGCAAGTTTAAAACAGCACAAAGTTAAGAACAGTCTGCAGTAATGTGCAGTGAAGAGAAAACATACAGAAACTTTCACAAGACTTGCTAAGGTGCTCAGAGATTAATGCATACAGAAGGCAACACAGAAGAGGGACTCTGGATTAACCAGTCGTTTTGATGTAAAAAGTATGTAGGAACAGTAGTGAGGGTTTCAACCTGAGATTTAGGAAAGCTGTGTTCAGTTCCCTGCTTCACCCTGTGCAACACTGCACCTCTGTGCCATGGCTCCAAACCTACATAACAGGACAACCCTGTTTTCCTACTTCATGGGGCTCTTGGGAGAATAAATGTCTTTAAAAGTGTGAAGTGTTCAGTTAACCTGACAATGAGATCATAAAAGTGCATTATATAGATATGGCTGAAACCAATGAAGGTGGATTTAAAATAATATTAACATCTATTTGAGTTTGATTCTATGACAAGAAAAGGTTCTGAAGTCATACTTCAGGCTGTTTATCATCTTGCTGATTCATCCATCATTCAGGATATTCCTTCTCCCTGAAAACCCAACCCTTTGTGGACAACTGTGTATTAGAATAAATATTTCTTCCATTTGACAGAACTTTGTGATCTGACATTTTCTTAGGTAGCTTTTACTTTCTCCTAAACTAACAGCAGTTAATACAACACAGTGATGATTTTTACAAGGTCTCCTGTAACTCAGAGGAATAGCTTGGAAACTTGATCTTTGCTTGTCTTTCTAGATGTCTTGCCTGGGCACTAGAGAGAGGCCAATTCCAGTGATTAAGAAGTTCTGTTAGTATCAGCACTATTCAGAGATTTGGCTGCTTTATCTCTGTCTTGCTTTTTGTCCCAGCTGAAATCAAGAAGAAGAAAGACAAATTGAATGAGGGAGATTGTTATTAATTAAAAGAGAAAGTCAAGAACTTATCCAAACTTTTTTAGTGTCTCAAAGAAATATTCAGGTATATGATGTCCTAAGCTTCTTGAACAAGTTCCTATCTATTGCTTTGTTATCCAAGTCCATTCAAGCATGCCACACAGTTAGTAGGGGCCCCATGTAGCTTTATCTGAATCAGTTCTCCCAAAGTCTTAAACTATGTAATTAAGCTTTTTAGTGACTGGAAAACTGGCACTAAATTTGAAATCTGTCATGGTAAATTCAAGGCTAAAGAAATTAAATTTAACAAGAGATATCATTCCTAATTATTACCTTATCTCAGCCTTTTGCTCTTGCCTTAATTATTTAAAAGTTTTGTCCCTTTAGCCACCTGATCATCAGAATTTTAATTAATGCTAATCGGGATGTCTGAACCGTGACTGCCCATAGATTACTCTGTTTGACTTCATTGTAGGTGTTCATCTCAAAGCCTCATTGTATTTGTTACTTTGGGTGACACAGTTTCCAGTTTTGATAGAGCTTTTTCTGAAGTTGTTTGAATTGAACGAACTTGATTTAATTCTATTTCAGAATAGATTACCACTCTCTGCATTATGGCAGTCTTGCAACAGACTAAATCCTTTTTGGAACCATTCACTGTTGCCACTGATCCTGTATTTAGATGCAGGGTCTGATTTTTATCCTAGAAAAGTATAGATGAACTGCTTATAGTGGCCACCTTTTTGTTGGTAATTTAGGTTATTGACTTCAGCAAATATCTTTATTGATTCCCTATAATTGCCAGGGTTGTGTTTTTCAGTGGTATTTAATAAGCTTCTCTATAGTTGTTCTTAATAGGATGAGTATTCTTACAAAGGATAAATTCACATATATGAAGATGGAGAGAGAGAGGGATCTATGCATCTGTCCTTAAAGGGGTGAATAGCTGTTGAAGAGCAGTGGTTGCACATCACAGCTCTCCCAAAGAATAGGAAAGAAAAGTTTGACAGAGATTGTTCACCCATTTATTTCCATTTATGAAATGATTGTATATCCTTTGTTTTCCCACATCAAATGTTTGCCTTTAGAGCCATTCTTTTTTCCTTATGTTCCTTTTAATTGTCAGTAAATTATGCCATTTCCAGAAGAACTTGATTCCAGCTGTAAGGGTGCAGAACACAGTCCCTGGAACAGGCACTACCAGTGGGTTCCTGAGGCACAGGCAAGGACATTGCTCTATGGAGCAGGAGGGGATGGCTGCTCACTGTCCCATGGCAGAGTGGTATTCCCTGGAGGCATCTGTTAGGGATTCTCAGGGACACAGAAATCCCACTGCCAGTGCAGTAGATTATCCACAGTTGAAGAAGAAAGCAGTTATGGTAACAGACTGCCATTAACAGTAAGAAAAAAATAAAAAGCCCATGTTTTCTTCTGCATCTCAACTTGTGGGCTGATGCTCAAACAAGATAAAAACATCATGACTTTGGGTGCTTAACTGTGAAACACTGGAAGTGGGGCAGTTGGTTTTGTTCTCAAATACAGCCTTACATACTTTCATCTACTGACTTCTTTTTGATTAGCACAGACTTTTGTCACACCATGGAGCATTTTTATGTGCAGACTTAATTGAAACAGTCTTATTTATAGTCATGAATATTCATTCTTGTTAAAGGTGATTCTGAGGGAGAGTAATAAATTCTTGCTTTCCTTTGCATCAGCTAATGATCTGGAAAAAAATATATATAGTGCCATTCCCAGGGAACCTGATCTTGCTCTTCTGGGTTATTCTGGACAAAAGTTGTATTTTATTTTCCATTTATTTATTATTCATATCTCTCCGGTGCCTTAAGTTCCTATTGTGATGTATCAGGCCTGGACTCAGCGGGCACTCTGTATCCCAGAGCTGGCAATTTAAGTCTGAGGTGAGAGACAATAGATGGAGCCAGAGAGACAAAGAAATACAAGAA
This sequence comes from Heliangelus exortis, assembly GCF_036169615.1. Taxonomy (NCBI): domain Eukaryota; kingdom Metazoa; phylum Chordata; class Aves; order Apodiformes; family Trochilidae; genus Heliangelus; species Heliangelus exortis. The sequence goes on from NC_092432.1 coordinate 8,368,449, forward strand.
GATAATGAGATCAAATTCATCAGTGCAACTGGCCATGGTCTTCTTGCACTAATATTGTGGCAAAGGATTGTGGCAGAAGAATGTTTGAGGAGATTTCTTGAGATGCATGTGCTGAAGTATTACCATTGATACTAAGAAATTAAGGAAGATCATTTTAATCAGAGTGATTTTAATCCATGTGATGAGGTATCAAAGCATGGCCATGTGAGCTTCCAACACTGGAGCTGTCTGGGACTGGTCACATAACTTTTTTTCTTTTTCCCCTGCAGTGATGGTTTTTCATTCTTTAAATTTCCAGAAACAACCAGGACACACAGCAACATCCTTTAATTCAATTCTTCTACATAACTGAATGCAACATTTTAGTGCAGTGAGGGATCTGGGGAATTGGAGCCTGTCCTGGGCATCATCCCATCCTTTCTCAGCCAAGGAGAGGAGTGATGAATGTAGCAGAGAGAATTGAAATTTCACAGGCTGAAGCTCCCATGAGCTGCTTGCAGACTTAAGCTATATCACTTGGAAAAGGTCTGCAAAGGAGCTACTTTGCACCATGGGTCCCCAGCTCCAGTTTAGGGGGGTTTCTAGGATGATAGAAGATAAAAACATCACTTCTGTCAGCACTCTACTGTCTCTTTACAAGCAATCTTAGTCTGCCTCATAGATGTGTACTGAACTCAGACTCCATTCTCAACAAAAGCATTTTAATAATAAATATTAACAAACCAGAAAAAGTGTAATGCAGTGAAATCCAGAGCCTAATGCTAGGAAATGGTTGTGGACTTCCAAATTTTTTTCAGGTATCCGATCCTGCTAGTTCTTCTGTGAAAGGGACTTTCATATGTAGATGATATTTTGTGCCTATAGTGAGCTATGCCCAGGGAATTCGATTGAGACAATATTTAAGGAGCGCTAAAACATATTGCTCCTACCCCAAAGTAGAGATCTCATCCAAAAATCAGGCTGGTGTAAAGACTCAGCAAGAGCTCATTGCACAAATGGACACCTTTTGACCCATCCTGAGCAATGCCCAGGGTGCTATTACAATTCCAGCTACTTCTACCTTTTGGAAATTGCACTGAGCCCTGGCAGAAGCAACATTAGGAAGTCAGGAACAGATCAACAGTGGAACAGCCTCTGAACAGTAAAAACAACCTTAATCTCACTTTCTCTAATTTTGCTCTCCTCTTCTAAAAGTGCCTCCCTATGCAAGCTTCTGCAATTACCTCTCATTAGCCATTGAAAATAAAGAGAAGGCACAAACTAAAAGCATGAATCATATCCCAGTTTAGCCCAACCCTTCTGCTAATAACAGAGCGTATACTTCTCAGATACTCCTCTACATTTAGACTAAGGAGGAAGGCAGGGGAGGGGGAGCTGAACCATGCAGATTTTACAGTGAAGTGGTTTCTGTTTTCCTTTAAACAAGAGAGTCATGAATTAGAAAATTTTACGGTCTTCATCTCATAAAAGGTATCTGTCTAAACTAGCTCTCCATATCCAAACACGTGGGAAGAAATCTTGGTTTCTGTTCAAGTGTCTGCATGTCTAGGGTTAACTGTGCAGCTCTGATGCAGCTTGTGTGTGCTTGAGCAATCTTTATGCAATTATCTGCATTTTACAGCTGAGGAAATAAGTGTCCTGACACAGCTCATGGGAAGGGCTGTATGAGACCATGGCAGTAAGAGCTGTGTGTGACCTGCAAGATCCTTCCAGCCCTGAATTCCTGAGCTCACTGGCTCAACAACAACACTAATATATTGTATATGAACATATTAGTGCTTCAGGCAGTCTAATAGTGAAATAAGTCAAGAGAACAAAGGGACTTCTTTACACAGACAGAAGGGATCTAGGAATCAAAACAACACTGGCTCCAAATATTCTTTTTCTGGAAGCACTAGAGGTAATCCAGATTAGGATTAGTTTGTTGTAATGCACAACTGACAGTATAAAGCCAAAACTTGTGAAAACACACTGGTATCTTTCAAGCAGATCACATAAAAACCACCAGTGACAATACCCCAGACAGAAATAAAGTAACCCAGATAGGCTCTGGGCATGTTGAAGTAATCCAAATTATTTCTCTTGCAGAAAACATATTTTTATTCTGTTGTAGTGTTTTGTACAAGCTTTTTGTAGTGTTTTTTCTGCATTCACACTAAAAAGCTCTCTTTTTTCTGCATAAGATACTTACAAGTACCACCTGGTTAAGTTATGAAGCTATATTTAGTTTAGAGAAAGCTACAAAATTTAAACAGGCCAAACCTATTACACAGAGAGATTCAGATATCAAAGAAAACAAATATGTAGATTCAAAACACAGATTAAATATTGACAACTTCCTAAATTTCGCATGTAGTAAAATAACCTCAGCATAACAACAAGACCACTTAGAAACAACTTCGCAAAAACTCATTGGAGATCTGTTGCATTGCAAAGACTTGAAAATGGGCAAGATAGGTGTTGTGCTGTCGTATGTTATTACATCTCTTAAGGAGAGAAAGAAGAACAAGGTAGCTGTTAGCATCCTCTCTCAACTCCATTTCTTTAATCTTCCGCTGCTACAGCAGAAAAAGAATCATTTGAGTAAGTGCTAAAAATGAGCCTCTGGAAAAACGGATTGCAGTACAATTTGTTGTGTTGCAAATCTCCAAATCTATCAAGAGATGCAGTCAGTGGTGTGTTGTGAACTGCCTGTGAAGAAGATAATGAATGTAAAAAGTCATTATCCTCTGTCTTTTCAGTGAGGCTGGCTGAGGGCATGGTGATGCCCTGTCTGACATGACTGCAGTGGAGCAGCAGTCTTTGCCCATAGTAGGTAACAAAACTTAAACAAGAGTTCTGGGTGTAACCAGCAGCGTTTTGTGAAAGTGTCCATAGCCCTCCCCACGGGCCAAAAAAGTCCCTCTCTTGCAAGAGTGACACAAATAGGCAAACTAAAGAAACTGGGATTTAGGACAGCGTTTTTTTCTTCTCTGTACCTCCTCCTGTGTTGAAAATATACAGAAGTGGAAGTAAGTCAAAAAGTACAGTTTCTGGGTCTCAAAAGTCCGGCCTTCTCCTGGTGTTCTCCAGTTGTGTCACCACAGCCACAAAACCAGCTGCTGTTAAGGAAGTGAACCCTTGCTGTTAAGCAAGGGTTTTCCCTTTGCTGGAAAACTTCCCTTGGACTCCCTCTGTCTTGGGGCCAAACCTCCCTGGAGTCCTGAAGGTTCCTGGAGGCTCAGAAAGGAAATAAGAGGAATGAGCCTTTCTAATTTGAAAAAGCTGACAGAAGAGTCGTTTGGTAACTGCAGAGTAATAACAAGCAGAACAATTCAGATTAGGTGTCCACAAATCCACTTGACTAACACAGCTCAGGCCAGCAGCTCCAGATAATGGAAGTTATTGTATGAAATACAACCCTTATTTTAGAAGCTAATACCTGTCTTTATCTCCTTTAAGTTCTTTCTGTGAAAACTGTAAATGCTTCTTCCTTTCCCAAGCCTTTTCAGGCTGGCTGCATGGAGTGGATAATATGCCGATATTTAAGATTTTGTTCAATTTTATACTTGAAAGGCTGAAACCTCAGCTCTAATCTGCTAATGCCTGCCACTTCTGGAGGTGAGAGACTAGCCAAAGCTTGCTGTTTGGGTTACTAAGTGTTGGCACTGTTTGGCCAGGGAGGTTTTTAGGAAAGGGCTTGAGGAATTTTTGTTGGTGTAATTTCAGTCGAGTTGCTTCTGCTGTGGGGCAGCCTGCATTACGAGAAGGTCTCTGAAGATACCCATTCCTCCTTTCCAGAGTTCACCTTTCCTTTCTTCCCTTGTAAGTGGTCCTACAGCCCTTTGGACCAGGTAGGCATGTTTCATCCTGCCCTAGGGAAGAGCTTGCCCTCTTCACAACCAAGAGGATACAGTGTAAGCTTGTGGGGTGAAACAAATCATTATTCCCTCTGTTTAAAAACTGTGCAAGAATTCCCAAGCTATCTTATTAACAGATAAAAGCTAACATTATCACCTGTCATGGGAAAAGAGGAGGATGACTAGAACATGATCTCCTGGGAAACACAATAGAAGGATCTGCATCCAGTGAGCTGTTAGACAGGTGGATCCAACAGACTAGCACAGCTTTATTTCCTTTTTTGTGAATTTCAAGAGATAGCTAAATTAAACCCCATAGTGAGATCCCTGCTGAATACAGCTGTTTTCAGAACTTTCAGAGTTACTGATTTCAGCCTTAAGTTGTACTGAACCTTTTCCAGAATCAGGAGATGATTCTGGAAGCTCTGCAGAAACTTGCCTCCAGCGGGTGCTATCTCTTCTAGTCCTCAGTAACTTCCATAGTTCAATGCAGCTCCCTCACCTGAAGTATGAAAAGAACAATTTTTTCTGGCTGAGAACATCCATCCCACAAAAAAAGGGAGTTAAATATTCACCAAGTGCCATCCATCAACTCAGAAGTTCCCACTTTAAGGCGTGAATTGTTTTATTCCTTTCATTGTCCAGGGCAACCATGGCAGACACCTTGCTCTCTCTGGGGTGCACATCCCACCCAGGAGGCATTGACAAGTTAGTTATTTTTCACCATCTTTTATTAGATAACCTTCAACCAGTTGGGAAGATGTCAAGAGAATGGAGTGAGGGTAGGAATGCAGAGCCTTGCCAGCCCAGACTTGCCTTGAGACAGTTGCAGGGATAAGGAAGTCAGAAATGTCCCATGGACCACCTGGCATGGCAGAGATGTGGCTGCTTCTGTATCACCCACACAACTGAAAAGTTTCCCTTTCCTAGCCCATTCCTACCTACATTCATGGGAAAGAAAAGGACAAAACCCAAATGTCCCCAGAAAAATTGTCAAGGATGAGATCACTGTATGTAAAAAAATGAACAAAAAACCCAACAAAAACTAATAATGACTTGGCTGCTGGTGCTGGAGACAACAGAAGTACTGAGGGAATGAGAGGGCTTTTCTCCACAAGCACCTGAGGAGATATTAATTTGCTGAAAAGCATTTTTTCCTGTATGCTCTTAAGGTGGTTTGAAAAGCCTTCAGGAATGCAGCCAAGTCCCATCACCAGCTTCCCCCTGTCTTGCCTTTTGCCTGTGGGCTGTCCTTCCAGCAGGGAAGTGCAAAGGGAGGGGAAGCCACTATGGCTGCTTCTGAAGGTCACAGACAGGAAGGGTTCATTCCTGTTCCCTGGGGCAGGCTCCAGCAGCATCCCCTGCTCCTTGCACCCATTGGCAAGGTACATCAGTGCTAGTGGAGAAAAAATGTTAATATTTGCATATTCTACCAGATGGATCAAGCATCTAACACTCAGCAGGTGGGGTAAGAAATGAGAAAAGACAGAAAAAAATTGATTCAAGAGGGCACAAACCAGTGAATCCTTTCATGTTCTTTAGGACAGAGTATGGCTAGTGTTAATGTCTCTTGGTAACTGGGCTGGAATGGATGGGCTTCAAACCAGTGGTATGGGGAACAAAAGCAGTTTTCACACCACTGGGGTAGCTCTACTTGTGTTTTGGAGGGGGATGCACATGGTGATGAGGAAACCATGGGTACTCTAAGTCTCCAGCAGCTTTTACAAAGTGAGCGTATTCAAAGCATTGTGAAGGTTGCTCTGTACTGTACCAGTGGCACATTTGGCCTTTGCCCATGCCAGGATCAGGAGGAGTGGACAAATGTCTCTGCCTATCTTTGTCTTCCTACAATAGCTACACCAGCGGGCTCTTTGCTCTGTTAAATCTGATTTCCTCAGCTCTATTTCTGGCATAAAAGTAGAGGGTCATTGAAGTTAAACTGATTGCAAAACCAGTGTAAAAGCGGGTAAAATTAGGTCTGTTCTTCTGTTAGCCACTGTGTAATTTTTAGCTGGAGTGAGCATATTGCCACAAACCTGTCAGCAAACAAAATGTACGGGGATCAGAAATACCTGGGGAGAACGTGCTTACTGATGTGTGAAATGCCTCAGCTGTCACTCAAGCCATCCTTGCAGCTCCAAGGACAAATAAGCAGCGTCTGCATCAATGCTCTTTGCAGTGTTCAGCAGCTGCATTTCAGGAGGTCAGTTGGTGGAGTAAGCCTTTGCCTCTCTTCCATCAGCTGTGTTTCTGTCCCACACCACTGCTCTGTGCCTTCCAGGAGGTTTCAGCACGGATGTTTTTCCCCTTTGCCCAACACTGTCTCAGTCCGAGTAAACCTCAGGCTGCGAGGAATGCAATTGTAGTCCCTGTAAATCAAGGTTAGATGTTTCACACTGTAATCAGAACTGGCAACTTCCAGAGAACTTCTTTACTGCTTAAAAGCAGAATTGACTGTAGAGTAGAAAGGCTGAGGTCACAAAGGAGCAATATCTGTTGTGCAGACCCATCTGGGGTTGTTAGATGACCAGTTCTTGAGCTGTAATTTAAAAACGGTATAAGAGACAGGTAAGCATGCAACTAAACCTTGAAGGAATTTCTAGGATTCTCCCAACAGCCCCCCCAGCACACATTAAAAAGCCCCATTGCTTGCAGATTTCTGGATGTGCAGTTCTGGCACTCAGAGCTTTCCCTGTTCAGTTAGCAGATGTTGCTCATTGTTTGCAGCCTGCATTCATCTGTCTCCACTTCTTTCTGCTCATCTATAATCAAGATCTTCAACTAAAAATGAGCTGCTCAACAACCCACAGCCCTATGTTCATATCATAACCCATTAATCCTGGGCATGCTTTAAAGGATATTTTTATTTCTAGAACAGTGGACAGAGGGTAAATAGATGCTGCACAGACACAAACATCTTGTATTAGAACTGGTGTTAACCACATCACTCAAGGTGTTTTTGGTAGCAATCAGCAATGGCCATAAGCAACATATTGACAACTGTTTATTAGCCCTTTACATAGTATTTATATACTCATCTTTCATAAAAAGCATGACTGTAATGTTTAATATTGGGTCTTTCAATTCAACCAATGAAAAAAACAGTAAGAAACAAGTTTTTTGAGCATTCACATCTCTGAATGAAAGATCTGAACATCAGCATCTAGTCCCTTATTTTTTTGGATGGAGGGGACTTTCTGTGTCTAAACACAATGTCTTGCCAAGTTGTTCTCCTGTGTTGCCTCTCCTGTTAGAGGGACCATGGCATTATTAGAGCAAAATAGATTGAACCCATCTATTTCAGACCTCAGGCTCAGAATGGGTCAGATCACTCTCTGGAGATGGCCAACCTGGAGAAATTCCAGCAGGCTGGGGTGAAGTGAGAGCATCCCTTGGCACTGCTTCTGGCACTGAAACCTGCTCTGATTCAGCAAAACACTTCAGGAGGTGCTGAAACTGAAGGGCTGGATGGATCTGTGCATTTAGCTAGGGCAGGAGAGGTTTCTTAAGGGAGAAGTATGGCTTGCAGTGCTCAGAGTGGCTGAACGTATTTAGATGTTCACATGTGGAGTGAGGAGCTTATATCTCAGTGTAGGACACTCATCTTTATCACATCAGGAGGTCAGAGGAACCTTGGAAATTTCAGCAGGACGTTCAATTCCGAGGCGCATTTGTTGAAAGGTCTTTTATCTTTGGCTGCAGGAACTTACTGTCTCTCTGGCTCTTAGGACTAATAACAGCAAAGCAAGCTAACATTTAACAAAATACTTTGTACAGCTTCCAAGCTGGGCATTGCACCCTTTCTGCTGTGTTTACACTCCAGTCATCCTCCTCCATCATCTCTATGTCCTACATCAAGAGGCGGTGATGTGTCATAAGAGTACACATCACAAACTAAACCTCGTAACAAGCTGTTCTGAGCTGGGGATGTACAAAAAAAATATATATTGGCAAATCATATGAGAAGCAGAAGAGAACAGCAGATGTTTCCAGCAGGCAAATGTTTCCAGTTTGGCCATGAGTTTGTACTGTGGAGCAGTCTCCAGATAATGTCCTCCAGCATCATGCCAAGGGCAACAATGGCTCTTTTGACCCCAGTGCTGCCCTGGTATCTGCTAACTCTGGGAGAACTGACTCAAATTCCTTCCAACCTCATCTTTATCCAAAGACACACAAAGATTTCTTCTCTATTTCTGGCTCTCCATTATTCAAAACCTGCATTTGAGCCACTGGAGGCAAAGATCCAAAATATTCACAAGGGAAAGGGAGTAGTGAGATGGCTAGAGACAATATGCCATGATATAAGGTGGGTAATTCCCTATCAATGCCTGAGCAAACACACAGACACTGTGGCAGGGAGCCTGACAGATGGTTAGAGTGAAGCGATAGGCCTTTATTCACCGAGCCATGGCTGCCTTCTTTTTCTCTTTGAAACAAAGATGTAACCTGGATAACAGTTCTCCACTTATTCACTTAATCAAGCCCAAGTTGAGGGTATGGATGTTCAATTGGGGTACACTGAAACCAGGCAGGGTCCCCACCAGTTCATTGTATACATCCAAAAATGCTGGTCTGTGTGTCCACTTTCTGTGTCACTATTTCCAGCCCACTATCCCTTTTGGCACTGGTACCTTGAGCCAAGACCTCAGCTGCTGTGCCTGGTGCTGGCAGCAATGGATCTGATGTCCCCTTCTGGGATGCCTTTGCTACCAGTGGATGCTGCCTTGACAGGGAGTGCCACAGTTCCTTTTTCCAGGGTGGTAGAGCACCCACCACAGGCACAGCCTCCTAGCACGGAGACAGCAGCAGGGATGGGGAAGAGGGCTGAATCTCTCCCCTTTTCTGGGAGCACTCCAGGCAGACCCTGGGGAAGGGGCTGGCTGTGAGGTGGGCAGCCCCGCTGTGGAGATGGATTGGCCTGCAGCATCGCTCCCAGCTGCTCTCTGCAGGTAGAAAATACTTTAAATGCTTTTCTTTCATCCCCTCTCTCTTTTGTTTCATCAAGCTCTAGGGCAGTCAGATACCTGATGTTGCCTTTCAAGTGATTTCCCTCGCTGCTATCGCAGCTGCAGATTTAACCCTCCCAGAGAGGTGAACTGGGGAAATGTTTAATATGAAAAGAGAGAGGTGAGGTAATCAAACACCTGCTCCCAGGGAAACAAAGCCTTTCCTCTTCACAGGTTGCTGAGCACTGATGAGGAAAGGTGAAGGTGCTCAGCAACCCCGACCCGGCACAAGCTCCATCTACTGGAGCAGGAAAATCTGGGTCCTAAAAGCAAAAACATGACCTGTGTTTTGTAGCTGGGTCTCAGCTGCTCTGCCCAGGTCAGAGAGCTTTTTGCAGAACATTTCAAGTTGAAAACTGCAGGCACTTTCACTGCTGCCTGAGCCCATCATCAGGCAGGGAAGTGGAGAAATCTGAGAAAATTTTCCTTCCTTTATTCGGTCTGGAGCCGGGGCTGATCTAGGCAGATATTTTGCCTTCATTGATCACACCAACTTTGGTCGGACCTGGCTGTTTGGCCTCTCAGGGCTTCGTGCTGCTGCTGCTGGCCCTGGGGTCACGGGGTTGTGGTGGCCACAGATTTGTGCTGGGACCTGGCCTCATTACCTTCAGCTGGGCAGTCCCAAATCCTGGTGTATGGAAGCTGGTTGTAAGCAAAAGGTGGCCTAAGAGATCTGCTGCTGATGGCTTAGCAGCTGTAGGCTGGCAGTGGGGAAAGGCATTGGGAGCTCTGTGATTCTCCTTGCAATGCCAGCACTTCTGGACCCCCCAGGACCTCCTGTCTCTGGGTGCAAAGCAGATGTACCACAACCCTAAAGGGCATTTGTAGGGATGGATAAAGGCACAGTGATCATACTGTCATTCTTCTCCTCCCAGAACATTCTCTTTTTCTTCTGTTGCCCACATAATGTATATCCATGACTGCTCAGCACTGTCCCGGTTGCTCTGGGGGGGGACTTTAGCTTCCAAACAAGTACATGGGATGGGCATTTCTTGCTTCCCTCAGGGAATTCCCCCACACAGGTTTTCAGACCCTCATATGCAGCCACTCTGAGGCTTCAGATGACTTGAATGAACTTAGAGAATTATGTTTTACAGCACTTAGGGGAACAAAGGACAGGGGCAGAGGATAAAAACAAGTCCAAGAGCCAGAAGCATTTCTATACCTTGACCTTCCTACATTCCATGTGGCAGTAACACTATGAAAGCGCCCAATTGTGCTGGCTGATTCCATTACTTCATCAGGGGCCTTTTCCTGCCTGGTGCAAGGCAGCAGTGCCCTCACAAATGTCAGCCTGAATACCCTCAGTCAGATTGTTGCTTGCACATGAATCTGTGGTGATTTCTTATTGTCTCTAATGGCTGATGCACAATAATTTCAGAGGGACCTGCACGAGGCCCATCAGCAGGCAATCAGACATCTCGTATTTCTTTTTCAACACACAATTCTCCATGCAGGAGGGTCATTTTCTCTGGCTGAAGCCAGAAACCTCCTCGTCCTTTGGCTGTTGCCTTCATCAAGTCACAGCTTGAAAAAAGGAACTTTTCCACATCAAACACCCAGTAGGACTGACTGCCAGGGAAATAAGCACCCGTATCGTGTGGAGTGCAGTGACATCAGCCCTCTCCTAGATCGGGTGCTAAAAAATCCTGCCTGATGTTGGCTGCTTAGAGAGATGCAGAGGTAGGTATTTGAGACAAGCAGCCCCAAGAGCAGCTCTGTACAAGTCTCTATGGACTGCACTAGTGCTTGTAACCAGGAGGAAATAGGCTGCCAGCATACAGCAGTGCTCAGGGATGTTATACACAGAGCTTATTTATATAGCCATCTGCACAGTGAACGTTGTGCACCACCTATTGTATTGCTCTCCTTCTGGTCTGTATTCCATTATAGCTTTGACATTCCTCAGTGTGTAAAAATAGGAGGTGCTGGCATGGTTTGATTCTAAGAGCACCATGGAGAGGCACAGTGGTAGCTGCAAGGGAAATGAGGAAACAGAGGAGTTCTCCTGAGCAAAGAATGATATCGAGCAGCTGCTGAACTGACAACCTCTGCTGCTAAAACCAAAATGCTCTGGCAAAAAGCCACCACCGCATAAGTATATATACAGCAACCAGCAGCCCTGAGGAAGTGAGCACATCAGAAATGCAAGTAAAGCCTCAGCTGTATAACTGCAGACAGGATAATCCTGCTGTTTTACCCACCTGGGGAAAGTAAGGTTGGATTTGGGGGGCAATTTTCCATGGCTTTCCACCTTATAAATTCAAAGGCAAGCGGCTAGCACTAGCCTTGCACCTTCTTAATGCCCAGGATAATTCAAGACAACTTAGAGGAAGGCCTCCAAGGTTGGTTTTCTCAGTGTCTTGCATTTTTCCTTTGCTGCAGCATTCAAAATTTCATCACTGGTATGTCCCACAAGGTGTGGGACTAGTGGGCTCTTGTTTGATATTGAGGCTGGTCTGCCTGACCTCATGGTGGTGGTGGTAGTGTTCAGGGAACTGAGACTTTCAGCAACCTGTAGGTACCCTGATGGAATAAAGATTGTGTGTGGCCAGAGGACAAGAAAAGGAGACAATTTGTTGGAGATGATTCTGGAGTTTTTGTTTGCGAGGATTTAATACATTTTGGATATCTGACAGTTGGCCTTCATAGTCACATTTTCCTCTCAAATCTTTTTATTTCCTCAGACAACATTTATCTCTGCTTTTTAAACAAAATACAGTCACAACCAGACTATCAGAGTGCAGACTGATTGACTGCTTTCAGAGAGCTCTCCAAGCCTCCTAAATGGGTTAAACCACCCTCTTCTGGTGATTTCAGCATGAATAAGGATGCAGCTCTGCCAATAAGCATTCGTGAAAACATGATTATTCACAAGAGCTGCTCAGTATTTTCTGGGCTGAAATTATCCACAACAATATTTTTATAAACCTGATTTTAATTTCTAGTGGTGGGCACAAGAGTCACTCTTTCAGATGCATAGATAACTTTTCTCAGCATCTAACATGGTAATTGTTTCTTCCAATATTAAGAACCAGTTCACAATTAGGAATTTGTCATTTTGTCCTGAGATAAAATTAAAGTTTAAATTAAAATTATTATGTTTGTTGTGGGTATCTTGCAGGTGAAACTAAACCTCATTTATGAGTAGTAAGGAATTAATAGACTGAGTTCAGCTAAGATATTTAAAGGAATGTTTTGGAGTGATAGAGTGAAGAGGTTTTGACTGGGAAGAGATGTGGGGGTTCTCTAAAATTCCTCAAATCTGGTGAGCAGGAGGTAATTTTTCTCTCGATTAGACTTCAGGGTATGCAAGTCACTGCATCTGGGCAGGGAGGGGAGGACTTTGAGAGGTCAGTTAGTAACAAATTCCAAAAGCTCTGGTCCTGCTATAAATGTGATGAACTTGGAAATAAGAGATCCAGACATTCAGCATCCTCCTGCCAGCCTGGGGAAATTCACTAAGGCACAGCCCAGCAAGTTCACCCGGTGCTGTCCTGCACTCCCCAGCACTATTCTCATCTCTTACCCAAAACAGAGAAGACTGAGGATGTAACTGAATCTCAGCATCACAAAAGCAATCTGCCATGGTTAGTGAGTCTCTGGTCTACAGACACTCACTGGTATATAGGGTTTTTTTCTGTTGCCAAAATCCTCAGCAGCTGCCCATGTTGGATTTATCAGGCTTTATGAGATGTGGCACCACAGAAATTGGTCTGAGACCACTGGACTATTTACTACACTGCTGTACCAGAATAATTCATATGTTTATTTCCTATCCTGAATACATCCAAAACTAAAGCTCCCAGGTGAAGTTGCACTGATTTAAAGCTAACCATAAATCTGTTGGCCCTTGGTTAACCATACCTTTTTTTTTTTTTTTTTTTTTTAAGGGAGCTAATATGGATTGGGTTGGTGTTCAGAAAAAGAAAGCAATTTTCCAACTATATGCATCAAGCAAATCTCCAGATCCCTTCCATTACACTGTCTCCTCCTTTTGCTCTCCCCATTGGTTTTTATTTCCCAAAGCTTTCTACAGTCTCTCCTGCTCTATCCTAAATTTTCTCCCTCCTAGACTCTTGCATAAGGGAAGCTGTGGATGGAAACACACTTGCTTTACTCATCCTCCTCTAAGCAGGGAGAGCAAACAGAATAAAGCCAAGTCCCTTCGTGTGCCCATGTATCAAAGTGTTTCATCAGTGCACATTGACTCACTGTCTGTATCACCTACTGCCCTTGATCTGGAGCACAGCAGGAGGATCTGGAGCACCCTGGGAGAGCAGATAACTGATGGTTGGTTTTATTCCTGGGCTGCTATTTTTCCCCTTTGACAAATAAGGTTGACTTTAGGGGGTGTGTGTGTATGGAATTTTTTCTTAGACTGCTGATGGCTAGATTTTTGAAAACCTCCCTTTGGGACAGCCTGAGTCATTTTAAGCTTATCAGCTCTTACTCTTTTCCCATTTAGCTTTTTTGTAGCTCACTTGAGTGGATACAAGACTGTCATCCAGCTCTTCTCTGTGCCTTCATCATGTCCAATCACCTACCTGCTTTCTGTGCTTTGAACAAGGAAAAGAATAGTCTCTGGTAACCAAAGGATGTAGAGAAGTTCATTTTACTGCGATGGAAAAGAGATTTTCATAGTGTGAATGCATTAGTGTATTCTGATTAGCCTCAAACAGTGGTAGGGGGGGATAAGATAAGCTCTCTACAAATTTCAGATGTAAACAGCAATGCGTTAAATTGGTTTATCAGCTTTGGGATGAGTTTAAATGAGGTGGGTTGTTTGTTTTTTTTTTAATGTCATATCCATAAAAAATTAGCCCTTTAGTTCTTTAATAGCACATTCACTTACATCACTTAATGTTGCATGTTACTTCTACAGGCATTGCTGTGCAAAGTGCCAGCATTGCTGCAATCCAAATGAAATAACAAGTTCCTTAGCTATTCTACTCATTAGCTAATTTTAAAAGTACAGATTTTCTTAATGAATTTCCTTCATGGCTTTGGACATTCCCTGGGGACAGTAGAAAAGAGGATTTTGACTGGTTTCTCCACATCACCCAGTTATCAGTCTCCTTTCTGCCTGAAAGCCCCCCAGACACTGGGCTGGGCAAGCAGCTCTGCACTGCTGGCAAATCTCTGGAGTTATTTGGCTCAGCAGATGGATGTCAGAAGAGCAGATTGGAGGAATGATTTGGGTTTCTTTATGGCTTTTCCTTTGCAATGGGCCCTGGACCTGATGAGGAGTTGATGGATTGAAGTCGCGGCACCGGCTCAGCTCCACACAGAGCTGGGAGAGCAGGAGTTGGCATGGGGACATCTCACCCAGGGACTCTGGGTCCTGAAGTGTGCAATAAACAAAAGAAACCCCCAAAAGCCACGGAATAATTAGGTTACACATGTTGTCCCCAGCATGAAGGAGTATTTGTTGGGTTCTGAGAACTGACAAGGTTACAAAATCCAGATCTCTCACAGGGAGGTACACAGGCTGCACAAATTTATCCTTCATCAGTTGTACCAAGAAGGCTCCAGCTGGTATTCCTAAGGGATACTGAGGACAGGAGAAACTAAATCTTTTTTCTTCTTCTTCTTTTTAATTCATTTTGGGTTTTATAGACTGATAAGAAGCAATTGGATAAATTTGATGAGTAAGTGTATTGTCTATATTTTTTCCATTCCTTCTATAAAATGCCAATAAGAAGATGGGAGGTTTTTCCATGCCTTTTAGGAGACTATTTCACAGAGATTTTGCCCTGTTTCTTAGCTCAGACTTTCCCTTTTCTCATTTTTGTTATTCTCCCCTTAGCATCACATTTTTGCACACACAAAGTAATTCTTTTCTGTCTGCCTGAACATAGTAACCATAACCCAGTCATTACTCAGTGAAGCTATATATATTTAGTTCATCATTTTTTCTCATAAATCAATCTTTTCAACACCAAAATCATTTTAGCTGTTCTTTGAATTGTCCAATTTGTCTGTTTTTTCCTGGTAATGAGATGGCCCAGAACTGAATGCTGTATTCAAGGCAGGATTCTACCCAAATAATGGGAACCAGGATGATTTTCGTTATCTGCTGTTTGACACAAAACTTCATGTGAATACACTGAAAGAAAAGGTCTGTTCTTGCAAATATAATAGTGTGGAAAACATACACAATCCTTATGCCCTTAATTTAATGTTGGGTCTCCTGTGCATCTGCATTGCTGAATTGTCCTGGTTTTCAATCCCGTAATTTTTCCCCAGGGAAAAAGAGAGAATTTGGCTTTTTGGTCCCAAATCGAGACACCAGTGCTCAGGTAGCTGAAAATGTAAGAACTCTGCAAAACTCTTCTTCTGGTGCAGTTATAGCTGCCAGTACTTTAGCATCTTGTTCCACTGGCCCCTCATTTGGGAGAATGAGGTTTCCATCCTAGATGAGCTGAGCTATTTTACAATTCATAAGAAAGAATGAATGGAACAAGAATAAAACCAGGATGATTGTCATGGTCTGGTGGCTCTGGTTAAGAGTTCCAGGGTCCAGTGGAGCACTACCTGTCCCATAGTAGGTCACTGCCTCCTTGGTTGCACTGGGACACCCAGACATGGCAGTTAACTGGTCCAGTGAAGAAGATGGGCTCAAACTCTGCCTGCAGACCCATACCTTAGGGACACCCTTTCTGGACTCTTCCTGGAAACTGCAAGGCCAAGATGTCTCCTATTTTCTGCAGCATGTTACCAGGAAGACCGAGAACAGAAGAGGACTGAAGCTGCAACATGCAAATGAAAAACAAGCTCAAAACCACTGCAGCTCTTCAAACTTAACTTGGACCCCTTCAAGGAGGAAAGGTTGAACCAGGCCTTGTTCCTGACTCCTTGCAGGTCCCAGCTTTTCTCTGCATTATCCTTTAGTCCTGTTCCTCTTTGCCCTCCTGGAAATGCATTGGTTGGCTTTGGAAATCCCTTCTCAGCTCCAGCTCATGCCAGGTCATTGGACTCAGCTCAAGCCAAGCTCTCTGCTTGAAGCATTTAGTGATCCATTTTTATGGTACAGCCATCACATAAATACTGCACCAAGTTGTCCACATGGCCATCTGGGGACTTGGTAGCCAGTCTAACAGCCCTCTTATTTTCATGTTAAATAGAGCAGAGAAAAAACAACAATGAGAACCCAAACAAAACAAAGTCCCCCCCACTGCTAACAGGATTTCTGAAAGTTATTTCTTTCCATCCATGTGCTGGGGTGACAATGGCTGCTCCCCATTCCTTGCCTCAGTAATGGCAAGGAGCAAAAATCAATAGCAGAAAAAGAATGATCAATGCAAAGAGAAATGGCAGGTTTTGTTTTAAAAGATTTTGGCAGAGGGGTTTTAAAAAATGATGCCATCTGTGGTATTTCTCTACATCAACAGCATGTGCAGTGGATAACGCCAGTCCTGCATCAATAGCAGCTGCTAATGCCACTTTCTGAGCAGTGTAATCAATCCTGCCCAGCAGGCCCTGGGGTGGAAAAGTAAGCTCACAAATTGGACCTGCCATCTGCATCCCACCCACCTTCTCCTGCAGCCTGGCAAACCTCACCCAAAGCACCCAAGGAGGCCATTGCTCAAGGTGTGGGGCACCGAGATGTTGAGCAGAACGAGTTGAAGGGGGTTGGCCCTGAACTGGGGCTAAAACCCATCATGTTACCTTCTGCAGCTTGTTGGTGTTAAATGGACCCATCAGGTTCCCTCAAGTAGCTTTGCACATCTGTCCCCAGTTGGGACAACGTGGGTCTTGTGCCATGGGAAACCCCAAGAGCCACCAAGAGGATGGTCATCTGGGAAACCTGGCATGCCAAAGGGGCAGAGTTGGGCTGTTGGTGCTCTGGGAATGCAGATGGGGCTGGAAAGATGCACTTTGGTTTGTCTATGAGATACTTGATGATATGTTTTCAACACTCCCAGGAATGACAATGAAGGGATGCAGGGAATTTTTTAACACTGTTCAGGGCATGCAGCACAGCCCTGTGATACCTCTTGCCCCTTACCCCAGGGATTTCTTCTTGAGGTGGTTCTTGAAGAAAAGTTTTGCCTGTTCTTTCTGTGTGAAGCCTCTTAAAATCTGCTAAGATTCAAGGTACCACCCAGCTGTCAGCCTCACCCATCACAACATACCATTTTCCTGCTAGAACATTTTGTTTGCATTACCTCAATCTGCTCTGCTCCCAGGCAGCAACAGTGGTGCCTATCATGCTGAGCACAAGTCCCTACCCCTCAAACCCAGACTCTCCAAACACATTCATACAGTCCTGCAGTTATGGGTGATTCCTTTGAAATTTGGTAGCAAAATTCACTGAGTAGTAGCAGACTGGAGGTGGGACAGGAGCAGATGCATTTTCCCTTGGGGTTGGATGGGTTAAAGCCACAAAGCGGTTGTATGGAAGGGAACGTATACCTAGATTGGAAGGAATTTTCTCCAGAGTCTATAGCATGTTTGACAAATAGCATAATTTTGAAAAAATGTTTTATTTTTTGTGACCTGAAAATAGGGATTTCACTTTGATACCCATTTTTAGACAGACTGTGATCATTTCTTGCTTTTTCTTCACATACAGATAAAGCAAATTATCCCCTCAGAGCTGTTGGCTTTCAATAGCACAGAGCCAAAGAGTTGTTTTAGTTAGAAGGTTTTCTATAGATGAGGCATTTCCCTAATACTTTTCCTACATCAAGACTGAACAGAATGACAAATCAGTGCAAAATTTACCGAGCATTTTCCATGGCAACAAATACAGCCCAAAATAAGGGAAACCTGGTCAGCTCTTGACCCAGAACCCAAGTGCCTGACTACTGCTGCTCATCAGCTCTCTCATCAACAGAAACCACTGTCCATCCAGAAAGCAACTAAATGTCACAGAACTCATTGCACATCTCTGGTGGCAGAATCACAGCAGTTTAGGCAAGACATGGCCAAACCAGTCATGTTACTGTAGAGGTACCTTTTTGGCACTCACAGGAGTTTGAGGAAAGGAAGCAAAAAGGAGAAAGAGAATGATATGGTGACTTAGTTAAAGTTTCATTTGTCAAAGAACTGTTGAAAAAGAAGGCTGATATATTCCAGACTGTTGTGTAGTGTATTACAGAAGCAATCTATTTTAGTTCTGCTGTTATGCCACAGAGAATTCATCTCTCTGCAACAGTAGAAGTGATAAAAGAAAACATTGGCCCTTTTCCTGTAAATCAACTCCAGCACTTTGGGGTGGGTTGTACTTGCTTCCCTTGCAGCTCCCAAAGGAACCCTGGAGTGGAAGCCAAGGTGCTCTCGAAGATCAAGTGCAAAACTCAATGACCTGGGCCAACAGAACAAGCCTCAAAAATAATTGGCCTGAGCTGGCATCTGAACTGCAAAGTAAATCAAACACTTTGGAGCTTTGAAAAGTTCAAAAGGCTTTAAGAAAGAGAAAATCAGTTGCCACTGAGCTTCTTATTTAGAGTGTTGATTTTTTTTTTTCAAACACAAAGAAATATTTCCTGGGAGTTACTACAAAATCAGTGTCATTGAAACATGAGATGGCCAAAATTCTCTGAGAGAAGGACTGAACCTCGAGATACTGAAGGTCGTGAAGCCTTTGATGACAGCCACAGTGAGAGCATTTGATGCATCCCATATCAGAGGCACATTGAAATGCATGTCCTTGTGGTTAGGTCTTCTAAAAGAGGTGTTTAAATGATGTAAAGTAAAACCAAATATTTTTCATTCAACCTATGTGTGCAGTTATATCAAAATCCAGTGTGGGTCAATGAACCAAAAAAAGAGCTTTGGAAAATGTAAACTTTTTTTTTTTTTCTCTTTTGTATTCCTGTCCTGGGGCTGAGCAGTGGGCATGGACCCCACTGTGCCATGCAGCCACTCAGGGTGGCCAAGATGCTTTACTCTGAAAGATAAATACAGATGTACTTCTGTTGGCCAGCAGCTGCAGGATGCACACCCTGGACTACAGGGAGACTCAAGGAATGGCTCATTGCCAAGAAATGCAAGGACAGGGTAGGACTATGCCAGGTTCACAGGTGCTGTTGTCCCTCACTGCTAGGGGACACAACAGGCTCAGACCTCCCAGGATGGCTTCCTCTTCTACTTACTGCTAGAAAACAAAACAAAGGAAAAAAAATTGCTTCTGCCTCAGGAGAAGAGGAGTAACAGCAGGTCAGTGTGGACAGACAGGTGGGGAAACTTATTTATCTAAATAATACAGGAGAGTACAAATCAGAGATGCCAACACCCTCATTCTCATATCATTTCAGGCTGCTGTAGGTGTGCAAGGCAGTATCTAAACAACAAAGTTCCTGCAGAAGGTCAGACAGAAACCACATCCTCAGCCTTTTGGGCTGGGAGCATCAAGGAGGTGTTTGGGGCTGGCCAAGCAAATCCTCCGTGTGCCTGGCAACATGGACCCTTGCTACCTGGAAAGTAGAGAGGAGCATTGCTCTGATGATATTTGGATTAGTTGATGTTTTTTGCTAGATGGCTGCTTAGCTCACTGCAGAGCAGGGAAGCTTGCTTGAGATGGGAGAGGTGCCTTCTGCTGCTCAAGACAGGAACCCAGCAGGTCGGAAGCTGGATGGGGAAGGGTGGGCCAGGCTGCAGGGGAATGCTCTGAAAGAGATGCTCTAGGGGCTGCATAGGATAAGGAGGCCCCTCTGAGGCTTTGGGAAGCTTTAGCAGCAAAAAGAATGATGGAGGGAGGAAAAAAAAAAAACAAACCAAAACAACAAAAGAACTCAGAAGGAGAAGACAGAAAATAGAAAGGGCATAAAGTATGAAAATAAAGCACAGGCTCCATCTGTCCCCTCTCAAGGCAGGAAGGGCAGTGGGGCAGCAAAAGTGTGACTGGGGTGGGGAGAAGTGTGATGGGAAGGGACCTGCGGTCACTCTTCTGCCTGCAGGGACCTGCCCTGGGTGTCCCCTGGGAGCTGCTGAGCTGGCAGCACATGACAGCTGCATTTCACTGAACCAAGGGGGAAAAGCTGGGAAAGCAGCCAAGGAGGGAGAAGCATTGAAGGAGGGAGTGAGGGTCTGAATCAAGGAGAAGGAAGACCTTATCTCTTCTCTGAAGAGCAACCAGAAAATCCATTGCCTGGGTCACACAGAGGTTACAGTGAGGAGAGCATCCTCTGTGGAAAAGGATGGTTCTGTTTACATGATTTATAGGGAGGTAAGATGATTTATTATAATGAATAATGAATTCCTACACATGTTGAGTGGAGTAGCAGCACAAACCTGACACCCCCTGAGAGCAAAGTTCTTGCTTTCATCACATCTCCCCACGCACATCTTGCCCCAGCCTTGCCCTGGTAGCACCTTCATTCCCATTTAATATTTGTGCAGCAGAGTGCCCAGGGTGCTGCAGCAGCCCATGAGATCTTGAGCCCTCCCTTCTGTCTCATACACCTCAACTGTCTTCTGCATTTTATTTGCAAGGTGTGCAAGCACCCCAGCAGCTGCCTGTCTGCAGTTTTAATGATGTAGGTTTTATTTACTGCATGTTAGAAATGGGCTCGGGGCTGCAGAGGGATCAAAATTATTTTGATTCTGCTCCCAGGTCACTCAGGTGGATGGGCTGAGGCAAGCAGGAGGTACCTGGGAACACCAAGCAGAGCAAACTGCCTCCAGAAGTGGCCCTTGATCCTTCCCACGGGAGGTTGAGGGCCCTGGGGATGGAGTGAGCCTTGGATCTTCACAGGCCTCCCAGGAGTCCCGTGATGATGGTGCAGGACATGGCTGATACGAAAATCCCACACCATGAGTCAGATGGACAGGGAGCTGCAGCCCTTGGTGCCATGTGGGGTTGGTATTTATTGACTGTTGGTAATTCAATTCTTGTGTCATTGAAGGTGAAAAAGAGTAAAAAGACAGGGGGTTGGAAGAGCCCAAGGTTCTCATGTTCTGGCCTTTCTGCTAATAGCCTGGGAGATGGTTTTAGTGATAGCTGCTGGAGGCTGAAGCTGTTTCTCAAATCTCAAGAGATAATTTCAAATATCTTTTCCTATTTGGCCGGGTTGTAGCATCCCAAATTGCATTGCAGACATTTACACTTCTGCTCCATGTTTTCCATCTTTTGCTTACTAACATTTTGTGGAATGAAAAAAAGAATTTTTGAGCTGCACTAATTTTAATCTAATTTCAGTCAGGTTGGTAAGGTAAGGTCAGCATTCTGTCAATGACAAATTTAATGAAAATAAAGGTCCAGACACCAAAATGTTATGGAACTGGATAAGACTTTTTGACTGCTGTCTTTACAATTGATAGTTCTATTCAGTCACTTGAAATGTATTGATTATTTTTTTCCCAAGTACTCCACCTTAAACTTATTTTTCATTTCAACAAATCAATTCTATGGATCCTTTGACACAAGGCATGCAGCATTCTGCCACAATATGTATTTCATGATGGAAGGAGCTGGGCTTTTTTTATTTATTTTTTTCCTGATCACTTCTTTCATCATGAAAATAACCAGAAAATCTCAGTTACTCATAAAAATACAAATCTGGGGAAAACTTCTTGCCCTTGATTCTCTGCACTAGATCACCTCTGCTGCTGTCTGCTGTGCAGATTTTTTTCCTGTAGCCCTGCTGCTGGTGAAAGGCAGAGTTATGAATGTGTGATGAGGTTCATCTAATAGCTCTGGTAAGTGGAAATTTTCTTCTTCTTCTTCTGTCTGTTTTTCTCTGTTGGTGTTTGGTTTTTTGTGTGGGTTTTTTTGGAGGGTTTTTTCCTCTCAATTCAGCTTTCCTGGCACAGGTGGAAAATCTTAGCTTGCAGTTTTGTCAATAGAATGAAAAAAACATGTTTTGCACCAGCAAAGACTTTGGTCTGGAGGAGTGGGTAATATTCCTGATGTGAAGGATGATGTGCTCTGGGTGGGGTTACACGATGGGTAAAAAAAACAAATGGGATCAGGAATTCTTACCAGGGATAAATCTCAGTGGAGCCACTGGATGAGAATGGGGGTGGTGAGGAGCCTGCCCCACTCAGGACACCAGTTTGCTGACTGCAGGGACAAACCTGCATCACCTCATTCTCCAAAACAACGCCTTCAAGCCCCCATCCAGCAGCCCTGGGTTGGCATTTCAACACCCACCCAGCCACACCACATTGAGACCATGGACAGATTGCATCATGTGAGCTTGGGTAACTCAGCATCAGTAAAATCTGTGGTTTTGGGCAAATTGTGAGCAGCAGCAGAAGGTGCTGTCCTCCTTCACCACCCTCGAGTAGCTCATATGGTCACCTTCTCTCTTCCCATTTGATGGATGAGGCATAGACATCCAGTTCCTAACTTTCACATCATGTCTCCATGTGTTATTTTTCCCAGTAAATGTACAATTTTCAGAGCCTAATCCGTGCTTGAATAAAGCCCATTGCTTTTCTGTGTCAGGAAAGCTCTAGAGAACAGGAAGAGCAAAGTTAAATCCCTTCTCAGCCTGAAGAAGATGACCCTTTTGGTCAGCTGAGGTCCTCAGAAACACCCTGTACTTTAGATCCACCCATATGTCTGACTGATAAATAATCCAATTCTGGGTGCTATGGTTGCCTAGCTTTTTATGAGCATCAACATTTATTACAAGTACAGAAAGCCTCACCTTTATAAATAATTAGTTACACACAATGACATTAGTGAATGATCTGAAATTTAAGTGGAAAAATGGAGCACTTTCCCCCTTTTTTAAGGAAAAATCAAAAAGAGAGTCAAGGGAGTGGTTATAATGTAACAGCATAGAGTAGAGGTGAGTGGACTACATCTTTCTTCTATGTATCTCTCTGACCCCATGGATTTGTGACTACAGCTCTGTGATTTTGAGGTAAATTAATTCAGTTTGGAGAGGAGGAGGGAAGTTTACAGTCAGGATTTGTGTAAGTGCAACAGGTATAAAAACACAATATCCAGCATCTATATCTTATTACATTCACCACCAGAATGCTATTAGCAGTTGTGGCACAACAGAGAATGAGAGGGGAGATAAAGAAAAGAAATCAGGATTGATGTTCTCTTCCTGTATTTGTTATCTTACAGAAAACAGCAGCAGAATATAAATCAATCCACACCATGTATAGGAGGGTGGGATCCTTCGAGGCTCTTGTTTTATGGATGAAATAAATTCAGTCATTGGAGAATGAAAAACCCTGTAAGTGTAAAGAAAACCTAAACTTTTTGCGTGTTTTTTTGTTTTCTTTGTCACGAGGTTTTGGAACAGAGAGTGGTGTGAAGGGAAATACCAACAGTGGCTCAGCTGACAATGGTCACAATTTTCCCCTTATCAGAAGAAATGCTCAGAATAGATTCTTGCACTGCCTTTATGGAAGCTCCTTCTGGGAGATGGCAGTAAAATGGACCATAAGGAGTTGTAAGTCATTTGGGGTGGAAAGAGGAGAGGAGACGAGAGGAGAGGTTTTAAAAGGGAAATGAGCTGGCTAGGGACAAACATGTGGGCAAAAATGGAAAAAAAATATGTTCAAGTTTTAGTAGAGACTGACAGTCTGCATCTTTCCAGTCTGCAGTTATCCACCTAAAACCACAAATTTCTATGTGCTACAGACCAGATCAGCATCTGTTACATTCCTGAGCAAGTCTGTATCTCCTGAAGAATGTAAGAACAGAGCAAGCATCAGCCTGGCAAAGTGCCTCACCAGCACTATCTTCTGTACTGCTCTAGCCACGTTACCCAGTATTTCCCACATTATAGTACCCTTAGAAAGCAACAGAGACTTCACAGCTTTCTAGAGGCTGGACACAATTTCAAGAGCTGAGGTTGAACTGAAAATCTGCCTAAAATACACCCTTTTTCCCACCTCTTGTAGATTAACACACTATGTGGACAACTTTTGAGGCTTGTGCCCTTTGCTAGAATATATTGCAAGGTGGGGTTGAGAAATTAGTTGCTGTTATATAACACTCATAAGCACACAGCCCTTAAATTTCCATCATAGCAAATACCCCAGAGCCACTGGGATTCTTGGGGTTTCCAAAAATGCATTGTGTCCCAGAAGGTGATTACTCTGGGAAATCAAACCACACTTTAAAACGAAGGGCACTTTTCAGATCAGTGATGAAATTCTTAATTATGCAGCATCAACTGCAGCAGTCCTAGGAAGAAGCAAATTCACTTACAAATTATGCACATACATCAAAACCACCCTCTGTTTCAGAGACAAATGCCCAATCAATCCGATCTATTTTGCCATCTACAGCAGACGCTGCATCAGGGTATTTTATAACTATAAATTTTAATGTGTCTTTCCTCACTATAATTTGTGATTATCCAGACTCACAGAGGGAGCTGAACTAACCCAAATAAAGAAAAGCACAGTTGAGCAAAACTGGTGTGAATCAAACTGTGAAAATAAATCTTTCATTTTCTATGTTAATCTTAGTGAAAACTGGAGTGATGATGTAGAATAGAACAACTATGGGAATAAAAGTGTTTTGGTGTAATACAGTTCACTTACAACTGGATAATCTGCCCACACATAATTAAAAGCTGACAATGTCTGTATTTCAAACTAGGTAAGAGATTCAGGAGAAAAGCAAAGTTGATTTTCTTTCAGCTTGTGCTGGGACTCTGCTGCTTGGCCCAGGTGATGGATTAAGACAGAGCTGGGATGCAATTTACAGCTCTGTCCCCTGGGCAGCCTTTCCAGAGAAAGGAGAGCAGTGATGGAACAAGCAAAATTCTGATCGCTTGGCAAAATGTAACATGTCTCTAAAGTACATGAGGCAGGGCCACAGACAAGGGTTTAAATAAAACTAGTTTGGTGGGAGAAAGATTTATTGCGAAATTTAGGTCAAAGCTGCAGCCAGTGCCCATCTGGGTGGGGGAGGATGGGACAAAAGAAGTGGTTTCATCAGGAGGGTTGGTTTGAAGGGACCATTATACAGCTCTTCTGGTGCACCTATAGGTGAGGCACACAGCAGAAGAAATTCTATACATTCAATAATCATCCTTTTCTGTACATTCAATAATCCTTACAGAAATTTGATTCCCTATTACATTGTTCTGAATTGTATTAGGGGTAGCACACAGAATAGAGATTGGGCTTCCTAATTCTTTTATGCCTCTAAACCCAGCTAGAACTCTAGAAAACAACAAGGCTTCTCTCTTCTTTTTTTTTAATTTTTTTTTTTCTTCCCTTTTTTACTTAAAGGAAAAGATGCTTTATACTAGTTTTAGGATTAAGAACGAAATGGGTGTTTAAAGAAGAAACATATTCTTCTAGGGTCACTATGAAAAGCTGTTTCCTTATTGCCTAGAGCCAATGGAAATAAAGCCGGCCTGTCACTAGCTCCTTAATACAGCATTAGATCTAATTGAATCTGTTGCATCTATTTTTAATGAGCAACTTGTTTGTTTAATGTGATGGCTACACTATTATGAGTATGAGTCTGTTCTCTACTTGAGATACATTAGTTCTAATGTGATATTTAACTACTGGCTCTCAAGGAATTATAAGGAAAAAACTGCCAGGCTTGAAAATACAGTCTATTATTCCTTGTCCACTGGACTGAGGATACTGCACCCCATTTACCTGTGTAGTATCCCCTGAGGGGACCCAGGCCTTTAGGTCAGGTTTCTTCTTCAACATCTAGCACTGAGCCTCTGTATGCCAGGCAGCCCAATACCAACACATGCAAATGTATTAATAGGGAACACTTTCTATAAAAAGAATTAAAACCTTCATATTAAATATGCAATATGAGCAAAAATAAGCAAGAAGAACAGGTATGTAATCCAGCTGTTGAGACAGAAACAGCAGCACTCACCAGAGATGCACATTTGTTTTCATAGAAACAGCATTATCTGTTTTCTTTGCAGCTGTGTAACCCTATTTCTGTCTACTCCAGCACTCAGAAATGGCCGTAAGAAGTCACCAAGAGTCCAGTTAGGATCTGCCTGTCCAGGTTTCTGACCCCCAGGCCCATGACACATCAAGCTGTCCCTGTCACATGTCACCGTTTAGCATCTTCTCTGCTCTGCATCGGCAGCTGGTTATTGTGCTGACAGGAATAGAGGTGAGGGAATTACTGCTGGTAATAACATCTTCAGCAAATCCAGCCTTCTTGTCATGCTTTGTTTTAACCAAACCCATTCTGTACAGAGGGCTCAATCACCTGTAAATTCTCTCCAGGTTGAAGGGTGGCTCCTGAGCCCCATGTCCTTTCTCAAAGCCGAGGGTGTTGCCTCAGCGCTTCAGATGCAGGCGCCTGTTCCTCAGCACAACTAAGAAACCCCCTTAAATATTCAAATAACAAACCTGCACCCTCAATCCAGCCCTGCCTTACAGGGAATAGCCCTTTGACTTGTCATTTTAAACTACTATCAGTATGTATATTTTCACTAAAAATGGCTTTTCCCCTATTTTTGCAGACTTACCTTTCCAGACAGCCTCAAGCACGAAGGGGTTACCCAGCCACAAGCACTCCATGCAGCAGGGCTGGATCCAGGTAATTTCTCACACAGCCAATTTGCCATTCTCTCTTTATGCCATTACTCTTCCCCTTGGTGTGAGCCTTCCTCGTACACAACCCCACCAATAACTTGAAGCTGAACACAGAGTTTTGTTTCGCAAACATAGCCACGGATTCTCACTGCTAACACCAACTTTTGCTGAAGCAGTGTGGCTATCTGGGGGCTGTAAGGGAAGCCCTTAAAAATGCAGCTTTCTTGAATGATGCTTTCTACCCTACTCCATCCCAGGCTACGGCAGTGGCACAAATCAGTTGCAGAACAATTGGGGAGTAACATCACCCTGTTGACACGAATAACTGCAGAACTGCCATTATTCCCAGCAGAGCTCTGGTGCAGTCCCCACAGATAACTATACAATTGACTTAAATAAACCCTGTTATTGTCCTTCAAATATTTTTTAGATAACAGGAGCCATCACTGAGAAGGATTTCATAGGTACTCATTAAAAAATGTTTTTAAATTTATTGTTCGGCCAAAGTCAGAAACATCATTGACATTACTGACTCAGAACTTGCTACTTCATTCATGCAAGGTGAACCCCTTCTAACTCATGCAACTTTTAGCCAAGATGAGGTGAGAAGGAGCTAGCCAGTGAAGCACCATTAGAATTACACAGCTTCAGCTTTCTTACGAATGAACCTAAGGGACATCCAGAGGGGTAGCTTTGCATCTTGCACAGAAAATTTGGTGCATTACTCCAAGCTAGGAAAGATCTCTATGGACTGAAGATACAAACATCTAGGGAGAAATATGGCTGACAAAGGCCATTTTTACTGTTCTCATTATTTGCTCCAGCTTGGAACAACACTTCAAGGGATTAATTTATATATTTTTCAAGTTGCATAGTTGTATTTGCAGCTGCAAGAAATGCAGAGTACAGATGGAGGAGAAGGGTCAACATGGACTAAACTACTAGCTCGGGTTGGCAGTTAAATATCCACTCAAGTGCCTGAATAACCCACAGTGAAGAGGAGATTAGACAAATGAACAATAAAACTGACAGTTCCATCTTGTCCTCAATGGATGGGAAAGTAATGAAAATCTCATGAAAGATAAATGGTAAAGTTAGTTTAAAATGGATTTAATGAAAGTAAAAGAAGATGACTGTTCATTCCAGGCTGCTGATTTATATTTCCTATATTTTAGTCTTCATAACCAAGTTCTGTCTCGTTAGTCATTAGAAGTTTAATGCAGGGTTACACATTCAGTCACAATCCAAGAAGCTTTTAATACTTTGAAGGAGCACAATGCTGCATTTTGAAAGATTAGCAAGGGCGTCCTTGGCTGGATCCTTGCATATTAAAAAGTGATCTTCAAACTCGAGTTTTTCTTTCAGGATAGGGGGATGGGGAATAATTCAAACCATCGCTCCCTTTTTTCTTCCATTGAACTTGATATAATATACATTTATACCTAACTTGCAACAAAAGGAATAAAGGTTTACAAAGAATTAGCTACAAAATGAGTGTCTCTTTTGAAGATTAAATATGCACCAAAATTAGCTGAGTTGTTGTTTCTGGGTTTTTTTTATTATTCTATATTCTTTGTCTTTCAGCTGCTTGCAGATTCTAGGAAGAATGAATTAATGTTTCCCACTTCTTCCTCTTGATAGTTTCCACAGTATAAATAATACACAACAATAACAATATTGGCTTTATCTGGAAAATGCAGAAACTGTTTTGGTGTCAGAGCCAGGCTGGAGGGAGCCCCAGTGTAGATGAGGGTCATGTACCATGACCAAAACTCTCATGTTGCCCAGTGAGGACAGTGAACCAGTAAAACCATCCTTGGCTGGATGTGCTGGAGGGACATCAATAAAGGGATGCATAGGGGTGCATGACCTTTTAGCTGGGCAAAAATATGCAAAAGTCCTTTATAAAGAGGCACAATAAAAATGCAGCCCCAGGCTGCCTGCACTGCCTTGCCAGTGACTCAGCATCAAAACTGAGCCTCTCCTAGACCTGAGCAGAGATCTCTGTCTCCTGTGACTCATGGCTGAAACAAAACTCATCTCCAAAACAACAGGAAGGCTGCCAAAACCCAAGCTGGGCCTTAGTGACAAAGG
Source organism: Heliangelus exortis (assembly GCF_036169615.1). Lineage (NCBI taxonomy): Eukaryota > Metazoa > Chordata > Aves > Apodiformes > Trochilidae > Heliangelus > Heliangelus exortis. The sequence continues at coordinate 8,396,845 of NC_092432.1, forward strand.
TTTGAACACCAGTGCTCAGATCAGTCCACCCACTCCCTACAGGAAACAGCAGCAATTTTAGGTTGTCACTCCTGACCTGGGCTGAATACAACTGGGTGTGAAGAAGTCTTCACCTCTGCAGGGCATAGGCAAGATGGGGCTGCTGCAATGACCAGCCAGGAGCTAATTAGCAAATAGTAATCAGCTAATAAATAATTGACTAATTATCTAGTAAATTAGAGCACTGGAGCCCCCTGTCAACTCACGGGCAGCAGTGAGAGGATAAGGATCCAGGTCTCTGTAGACTGACAGCAAAGTCTGTGATCGTTTTAGCTCCATAAATAAGTAAACAGATAAATTACACACAAAGACTTTAATTTAGAAATTAATGGGAATTTTCCATACATGGTCAAGGAGCAATGCTTAACTCAAAACCTGCCTCCCACACATGTCCCCAGGATTCTGCTCCAGCCTCTGCTTGCACCTCTGAATGTCCTCAGCCAAGCTCTGCTGCCGTAAAGCAGCTGCTTGTGCTAAGTGACTTTCTGCATCAGTGGTCTTCTATGAGCAACGCTGATTTTTCTTTCTTTAGCAACTGAAGATGCAGGGTCTGACTTCAGTCAATTGATTTTGATGGGGATTGCATCCACTTGCACAGGGAGGAACTGGATGCACAAGTGTCCCAGTCCCCAGATGAACAATTGTACTAACAGAAGGGCACAAAGGCAACAGAATTCAGGCTGTCTCAGGTAGCAGTAGCAGTCAATCACCTGCATGAAATGACTGGGTTACAGTAAATCCTCCTATTTCAATGGAGTGAAACCAACTTTTTCCCAGCCTCTTCAGAGTCGAAGAATCAGCTCGTTTCTTGATGACACTCTGCTGGCCTTCACTGTCCCATGGGAACATATTGCATGGCTACGTGGTAATCTGTGGTCCAAATGAAGGAAAGCAACCTTGGCAAAGCAAGTGCTTTTAGATGCAAATTCCCCTGGTCCCTGCTCCTGTTCTGCACTCTTATTCTGATGCATTAGTATTTATAAACCACAAAATGCTTTTGCTGGGAGTATATTTCTCCATTAGCTTGCACTCTCAGCCAAGACCTCAGTCCTATTGCAAAGCTGCAGCAGAGGAGCACCCAGGAAAGAGCCCCACTGCATCCCATGCACTGCCCCCTGTCCTGTAATAGCCCTGCCATGCTCTGAGGGGGTTGCTTGACAACAGGTAATCAACATATGTGGAGAATTTGTCCAGGGGTGTCCTACTGCCCTGTGATGAGTTCCTGAACAATTTTAACCCCCAAAAAACATGTTGGATGCAACCAGGAGGCTCTCACACATCATGAGCAGGTGGCCAGCTGACTGCTCTCTTCTCGAGCCCCTGTCAGCACTGTGGGTTTTCCCCCCTGATGCAGGAGGACAAAAAATATTACCCACCGTGGCAAATGCCAGACAAATAAACACAGGTGCTTTCCAAGCTCTGATGAGTAGGGCACATCTCTCCCCAGAGATAATCTCCCAGAAATCGACATATAACATTGAAAGACAAATGAGAATGAAAAGCCTTCTCAAATTTAATAGTCTCCATGAATTACACTGGCTTTCATCTACATGGACTGTCACTCTTTCCATTAAAGAGTCACTGTCATGAGTAATCCATTTTAAGATTTATAGACTTGGGAAATTTATAGACTTACTGTTCTTATCTGCTTTTTTTTTTTTTTTTTTTTTTTTTTTTTTTCATTTCCATAGGCCCCCAAAAGGTGGGATTCTATCCAAAACCTCTGCCCTGTATCTGAAAATATAAGCTTGTGATGGGATGGAAGGCTTTTGAGTTGGATGCCAACAAAAGTAATAATTCTGATAAGGACAGCAAGGATGATAAGGCACTGGGGGAGAGGGGAAAACTATGACAAGGGCAAGAAAGGATAAGAGATGAGCTGGAGAAAATAAGAGAGGGATAATCCAGCTTTTAATTTATTTTTCACAAATTCTCACTATAAATCCTGTAATTTCTTGAAAGAAAGTAAGTAATTACGTTACTTTTTCTCTTTGGCAATTTTTTACTTAAGAGAAAAAAAAACCAAACCAAACCAAACATCCTTGAAGTGAATACATTCAGATTCATCTTTGCATCCAGGAAGCCCACTTTACAATGCTCACAATAAAGAATATACTCAGTTGGGAGTATACTAACATTGCAAAGTCTCTTCAAACAGCTATAGGAATTTTAGTGTAAATGAGCCTCAAGCTACCTGCTTTGCATATTTTTATCTGATTCTAGTGCAGTTGCAGTTTGTTCTGATAGTTATTGAAATACCCATATGTGGATTAATACCTCAAGCACAAAAGAATTTGAATGTGTTCGTGCTGCTTGAAACTCATCTGTTTGCATGTACAACTCGATACTGGATAAAACTGCAAACAGTTACGTGACTTAGAAATCAAAGTACTATTCAAAAGCCTCTAACTCATTTTGAGTCTGATTTTGGGATGTGTGTGTGAGAAGCAGATCTACTTATCTTCCCTCCATTATTCTACATATTCCACTGACAGCAGGTAGCATTCGAGGCAACTCTGAAAAAACAGCATTGAACAAAATTCCTTAGGTAACCTTTAAAATCTCTCTCCCTGCTAAGTACTGTTTGGCATTTTTGTACGTGCTTGTCTGTAAGGAGAACTACGACAAATCTTTTCCTGAGTTCTGTTGCTTTGTTAAAGAAAGCAGCTGTATTTGGTGAGCAACCAAAGAAAATGCATTGGTACATGGGGCTGTGTTGTAAATCAGTGGAAGTCTGCAGACATCACTATCCATATATATTAAAAATAAGGCTCTTTTCCCAAATGCAAATCTGCTTTAAGAACAGTGAACTGTGGGAACTGACTGTGTAATGCATTCTAATTACCTTCCTCTTAATCATCACTATTACCATGGGCTATCATCATACTGGAAGCTGAGTCTGTGCTGATCCTTTACAACATGCACGTGTGATGGCTGTCAAAGTAATTATCAGCGCAAATTTTGCTTTCTATTTGTATCTTCTAGCTCAAAACAGAGAGAAAGTTTAGTGGTGGATTAATTTTGCTCTGCTCTTGGGGAAAAGCAGAACTGTGCTAGGACTAATTTTAAATCAATCCTGATTGAGCTCTTCAGCAGACAGGGTTGTGACCTGTGGATTCAAGAGGTGGCTTCCTACACTCTTATATTACACAGGAAGGAAACCATAAAGCCAAAGCTGTTGGAGTCTCCTCCTTGAAGCCCAAAAAAGTGCCCTGGGCTTCAAGAATTCCTTGGCTGAGTGTCATTACTACGTGGGTATTTTCCTTCCAACAGTAATGTTCTCTTGCAAAACAGTTTCCATACCAGGACTTTTATGTGCACCACCTTTTGCATGGCACAACAGCTATTTGTGAAATGAAATTCAGCAGGGAAGAACTGTAAATGATGGGAGTTCAGTGTGCTTATGCCTCTTTTGTCCCATGCTTAAGATGACACTGAACGGAGATTGTATCATGGAGCAACATCACAGTGGAGAAGACCTTGCAAAGAAGTGGAGTGCTAATCTGCAGGCAAATTCTTTCCTTTTGGGAAGCACATTACCATATTTTGAGCACCAAGGGGATGATTGTGCTCTTCTGTGGTCTAAGAAAAATGGGTAAATAACGTAGACCTTGATCACTGTTCTACTCCTGCTGCAACAGAAAGACAGCTATCTGCAGTGGCCTCCTGTTTCAAAGGGCATGAACTGTCAGTAAAGGAATCTTTCAAAATCCCTGGATCTTGCAGACCCAGGAGGAACAGCAACATAGTACCTGGAAGCACAGAACTTATCTACTACTGCTCCAAAGGGATCTTTCCAGGACAGCCATCTCCTACAAGACCTGCTCCTCCAAGAAGTGGAGCTCTGTGCTGGCCCTCCTGGTATGCAGGTTTGGGAGTTGAACACTGCTCACTGCTGAGCTATTCCCACCTGGATCCACAACAGAAGCTGGAGCAGTGGTTTGTCAAATGGCCTCTCTCCTAACCCATCTCCCTTGCTGCAAATGCCCCAAACCTCTGGGCAGACCCAGCCATGCCTAAGATTCGGGGGGAGCAGCAGCACCCATGCCACCTGTGAGAGCTTGCAGCATTTGGTCAGGTATGAAATCCCTCCACAAACAGAGCAGATGATTGAGATGCCATCTTGCAGCCTCCTGGCAGCAGCTGCCACACTCACAGGGAGCAATACAGCATCAGACAGTGGCAGAGCCCAAAACACATTTTTTAAACACACATCCCCCCTACTTTAGGCAGTGATTTAGAGATCAGAGGAAGGACTTGACAGTTTAATATTTAAATAATTTGTTTCATGTTTAGACCATCATGTTAATGATCTGTGTGTCACAACAATAATCAAGTGGGTTGGGAACTTGCTTGCAATTAGCCACTTCTCCTGTCACAGGCTATAGCATATCAGGCCTATGACTTCTAATTTTAGCCAAATGCTTACTTTAAAATCTAATTTCCATTCTATTTTCTCCTCAAAATCCACTAGTACTTGTGTACCCCAAGGCTCTGTATATAAAGTCTCCTGACTGACAGGTGACGAGGCTGTGACAGTCCCTTCTGCAGAGCTGGTCCCTTCCCTCCTCTCGGGCCATTCACCCATTAAGTTCCTTGTTCCCCCACCACGATGCCCAGACTGCTGCTGCAGTCCTCTCCCTGCTGTCCTTAGAGAAAAACATCCAATTTCTGGGTATCACACCTGCTGTGCCCCTCACAACTTCCATCCACAAACCATACAGTATCCTACAAATGCTGGAGGACCCAAACATTTGGGTACTCATCAGGGAAAACAGAGGAAAAGACATAAAATTATACACCCAGGATGCATTCTAACTATTCAAGTGGTGAGGAAATAGCCTGACTGTTCCTGCTGCTGCTGCAGTCCCTTTGCTGAAAACCAGATTTAAGCCTCTTGCACTAAAATACCCCCCTCTTGCCTATTTATTCTCCCTGCTTAATAATCTGCAGTGTGCTGCTACTAATCCCAGCCAGAGGCCTGTTGTGTTGGAGACTGTGGATACAAAGCTGAGACCAGTGCCCTAAAGAGCTTTAAACCTGACTTTAATTTTGGTGCAAATTATGTAAAAGAAAGTGTTCACAGCACTGCTCAACAAGCTGGGTAATTTCTTCAGCAATTCTTATTATGTTGAAAAACGGCGTTGCAATCTTTTTTTCTTTTCTTAAATAAAAGCAACACAATAACCTCAAGGCCAACAACAGCTTTTACCAGCAGTAACCTGCATCATTTTTACAGCAGCAGAGAGTTTTTGACTGATTGTTCTGTGTGTATCAAGCCTCAGCTCTGCTGTGCTGGAGACCTGAAAATACAACATCTCCAGCAACACACTGCCATGCACCCCTTCAATATCTTTATTAATGATGTGCAGCCCAGCCCCTGCTGCTCGTTGGCACTTAGCGCTAGATTTATGGATAACTTCCAGGCCCTTTCCCACTACTCCTAACTTATTATAACAACAGCATTCCTACATGAGCATTTCATGTTAGAGAGACAGCAGCATGTCAGTAGCATCACAGCAGATAAAAGTCTGTGAAAGCCCCATCACTTTAGGAAGCCAAAGTCTCAGGAAAGCAAGTCTCTTCCAGGTGACAAGCTGCAAATTTGCTTTTTTAGCCTTTGCAAAGTGTTTATCACAGCTGTAAAAGAACAGTTCGCAGCTGGCTACTGACTCTTGGGAAGCCTCCCCAGGATGGTGGCTACAAATGCTCTGTTCTGATGAAGTCTGAGCTGAACCCTTTCACCTACTACCAACTCACTGCAATTCAGCTTGTGGAGGGTAATCTCTTTTTCCAGCACAGTTTGATTATATCTAAACATCCCAAATGCCAAACTCAGTTCCTGCTTCTTGTTGAATTTGACTGCTTTCTGTTGAGTTTTTTTTACTTCTGCCCCAGACTATATTAAAGGGCTGGTGGGCTCCAAGAGGGATGTTCCCTGGGCACCTGAGACCATTCCCACACCAGAAATTATGTGAAATTTCCAAGATTGAAATCTAACCTCTATATATTTCAAGGTTTCTGCACAGCCTGATCACCCCTGCCCTATGTGCCCCCTTGGAGATGGAGCTGCACGAGCCCCAGGGGCCTCCTGGAGAGGAGATTCTCGCTGTTGCCTGGGAGAGATGCTCTCTGGAGCCAGGCCTGGGGAAGGAAAACCACTGCAGCTGCTAAGAGTTGGTAGCTTTGTTCCTCACCATCAGTGCACCTGCAGCATGGGTTTGCATTCAGCCAGCATCACTCAAAGGTAATTTACTCTGTAAGGTAAGACTTTTCGATTTATTCCCTCAGCCAGCATTTTCAGAGAGGGTATCAGCCTCCCCTGCCCTCCTTACACCCCATGTTATCTTATTCCAGCCAAATACATCTGTGAGAACATCTCATCCCTGCCTTGTCTCCAGGGTCAAGCTCAGGCAGCCCCTGGCTCCACTCGACTTACCCTAAGCATGCAGGGATAGAAAACTGTCCAGGGGAACTTGCTCAGGGGCAAGGAAATGTTAGCCAAGGCCCTTCATAGTTTATCTGTAATTACATTTTCCAGCTGCATCCAGAATGAAAAAGTCATACGCATTATGCTGTGGTTTAGTAACATTCACTCTATGAATCTGAACTATTTAATAGTAAATGATCCTTTCCAGTTATTTTTTTTAGCCATTTTAATAGATTTTATTAGCAATTTTTTATTAAATTTGACAAGGTGATAACAAAGGATATGGAAAACTATTCAGCTTTATTATAGTTTAAAGTACTTTTCTATAAGGGTTAATATGGACTCACTACTCCTAGTAATTAAATGGCAATACCTCTGCTGAGCCTGTAAAACCTTCTGCCCTTCCAAGAACAGTCCTTCATTTTACATTTATGTTCCAATCCACCTCTCTGTGGTTTTCCCCATCAATAAGCTACATTTGCAGAAATTTACAGACATCTCTTTCCTCCCCAAGTATCACTGGATATGCTACAGTAAATTAAAAAATAAAATACACTAATCAAGATAATTCTAAAGCTGTCAGCATATTTGGTTTCCCAATGATAGATCCAAATCGTCTCAAAAGCGTTGCAGTCTTCTCTTGGAGCTGATAAACCATTTGATGTATTATTCTGGTGACAGACAACCTGGCATTTTCTACAAGCATTTTTAGGATTCAGTAGTTTTCATAGAGGCTAGAGACCTAAGCAGCAGATTTATACTAGAACAAAATAAAAGCAGAGATCTCATCTGCCTGATGAATGATTAAAGCAGCTTTCACCTGAGTATTTTCAGCTAGTTTGCCTGAAGGTGGAACTTATTGTTTAGGACCTGATAATGGCACCCTCAGGCTATAATGAAGTGCCATGTGTTGAAGACTGTACACGTGTGGGGAGGGGGTGTGGGTAGAGAGATTGTTAAATCTGGGGCTGCTTCCATCTAAACTAGAAATGTAAGGGAAATAAATTTGAAGGAAAGAGGAGATGAGGAAAAGAGCAATGCTGTATCATGGATATCGGCTAAAAAACACCTCTGCACCAGCAGCCATGGCTGGCAGGCTGCTTGCCTCAGCCAGGCTTGTTGGTAAGGCTGCCACAGCACATGTGGGACCTTTTTCAGGAAGAAATAAATGTAAGGACAACTGCAGCTGAAAGGCCATTACATACAGAAAAAATGGCATCAACAGGCAGGCAGATAAAGCATTACCAGCTTCCTTACTCCTTAGATAATGCCTCCCTCTCTGCCAAGCAGTCAGTTGTTGAGATCACGGGATTGCTCTGGCCTCTTGACTTCCATTCTCCACATGGGAGCAGGGATCACACCAGTTGCTCTTCCAGCTTTAGGGCCTAACTTTGGCAATAAATGCTTAAGCCATGTTTGACATGGGAGGGCAGGCAAGTCAGGTTTCATCTGTGGATTTGAAAAGGGCACAACTGCAAATCACATGGGTGTCTGTCTCTTGGCACCAAGGGCCATGTTCAGCCCACTTGCCACTGAAGGTTAACCAAGCTGTTTTGAGCTAAAACTCCCAAGATTTTGTGAGTGATGGAAAATTCATACCATCAAAGCATCTTCTTACTCTGCCTCTCCATCACCTCTCATCTTTCATACCCCTCTGCTAGGATTTCATCTGTACCCTATCAAAAAGCCCACAGAATTCATTTCCTCTCCCCACAAAGGAAATGGCCACTGTCAGATACTCCATGCAGTGTTTTCTGTGGAGAGTGGAAATTCTGGAGAAAACCAGCGATTGCATTTTCTGCCCACAGAAATTTTGGTGCTTTCCATATGTCACTTAAACAATGCCAGATTTATCCTGCATTTGAACCTTGCTCACAGTCTTCCACTTGCTTAGCCATGGACATGATTATAACAAAGCCATTTCAACCTCTTAGTTAATTTGTTTCCGAGACCTTTCTCTTTCAGATTGTGTAATTAAACTAAAAGAGCCTGGAAAAGCCCCTTACAGTAAATAATTTACAAGTTCCTCCCTAGGGACATTTTTTAATTATAACTCCACTGGCCAGATCTTACTGAATACTCTGAGATAGCATTCCCTGCTGAGATCCTGAAATATAATTAACTTACTCCTTTGGTAATGGTATTTTTCCTTAGCTTATTCATTTCTTAGGCAGGGCAGGCAGATTTGTTTATAAACAAAGTAGAGATTGATAGACGCTTTGTCATGAGAATAGCAATAATGGCCTTCACTGCACCAGATGGGGGCACGTCCATTTGAGGAAAGATGATACTGTTTTGAACCAATTTTTATAAATCCTACCCTGACAATTCAGTATGGAGGGATACACAAGAGCAACCAGACAGCCCTGATTCCTCTCCTTCTTGGCAGCCTGCCTTGCTCCCCAAGTGCCATTTTATGCATAGCAAACGTAAATAATTTTGACGCACCTACCAACCCCCTAACCCTTGTGCTCCAGAAACACTGCTATGTACTATCAAACTGACAGTGATTTCTTGTTATGTGGCAAAAAGAAAAACCCTGAGTGACAGCAGCAAGGTTGAGGTAGTCAAATGAAAGCTGTCACATTTATTTAGCTCTGTGGTTCTCAAGACAATATGCATAAATATTGTTTTACTGTCCCCAGCAGCCAAATGTTAAGAGCTATCTGCATCAGCCAGGGTCCTGCAGCTCCCCAGGTCTGGTCGATGAGCCTGTCATGATCTCCTCCTGACCCAGGAGAGGCTGGCAAGAAACAAAGCACCAGCTCCTCTTGTTCCCAATGACACAGTACATTAAATAGTTTCCTCATCCTTTCCCGCTGCAGCTGTAGCCAGAAGGGTGGTTTGGAGTGAAAGCAGGAGGGAATGGCTCCACCATGGATTGAAATGTGATAGGCTAGATATGAAGTTCAGGGACACGCATTGCCTCAAGCCCCCCAATTTTTCAATGCTCTCTTGCTTTTCCTGTACCAATTAGTTCCACCAGCTCCAGCAAGCCCTCAAGGACAAAGATTGTCACCTATCTGAGCCTCTGCTGGATAGGGGCCTGTATTTTGCATTTACTTTTTACTTTTCCCCACCGTTTTGAACGATGCCCACACAACAAAACATATGACCAAGTCCTCATCTCTCCCTGAGCACTTTGTTTCTGTACAGTTGTTAGTGCTGGCCCTGAAGTCCTTCATCAAGTGCTGGCTTTTTTGTAGACAGCTGTTCACCTGGTAACATGTTCAATGAAATATGTCTAAGTCAAGCTAGCCCTTATTCTGGTGAATAAATCATGGCTCAGACAGCAGATCCATGGCTAATTCAAAAGAGCTCCAAAGTTTTGTGAATAAACTTGTATCTAACTGGGCAAAATAATAACAACAACAACCCATCTTATATAAAGAATGTCTCAATAAAGCAATGCCACATGGCACAGAGCTTTTTATCCAAAAGTTTGCTTTCACAGCAGCCTTTTAATTTATGTGTCATGTGGCCTCCTAATGAAGCACAGCTCAAAAAAAAGTATTCAGCTTTAAAACTAAGCACCATGGCTGCCCCTCAACATGAATATAGCAGCCAAAGGTCATTAGCCTCTGCTTTTGTTCTATCATCTGACATGGTCTCTTCATTTTGTGCCTTAAGTAGAACTGGAGCAGTCACACTTAGCATCACACTAACCAAAAAAAAAATGTAAACATGTCTCAGGATCTCAGGTGAAGCACCATGGTTAAACTTTGAGGCAGGACATCACTAACAGTATCCTCTGGTTTCAGTGGGGTGGAAGCAGGCAGCTGGGTGAATGGGGCTGGACTTAAATGCATTTAAAACAATGTTATCAGTTCTGTGATCTAGGTTTCCACTGTGAAAAACCCTGGCTTCAGTGTAGCTTTGTTGATATCCATGGCTGGCTGTGCCATATGGCACAGTGCTGAGCCTAATGTGATCGGTGAACTCAAACACCCTTGCAGACTTACCTAGAAATCTGTTTGCCACACACAAAGACAGCCCCATCTTGTTTTCCCACTGTTGCTCTCCATATGTCACCAGCAATTCAGAAATGAAGAAGGGATTAAAACACGGCCAGAACAGACATTGTGGGGGAAAAAAGCTACCATTTTCTTACCACATTTATTCCCCAAAGGTCTTAAATCATGAGTCTGCCTCCCTTCAGTAAGGCAGCGCAGCTGGCAGCAGAGCAGAACTGAGAGGAGCTGGAGGATGCTCCTCCAAATGCATGAGCACCAACATGGTCTTCTCAACCCCTGCTTGCAAGGCCCTGCCAGATACATGGCTGCATCTTACTCTACATCTTTCATTTGGTGGCATGAAATTGTTTGACAGAGAACAAGATGGAAGGCCAAGTGTGATCACCATCATTTTATTAAATAGCCCATATTGCAAACTGATTCCAGCTGTCTTGTTCAGGTTACAGCTTTTCTGTACACACTGGCAGGAAGCCCAGCAGGCAAATGCTGAAGGGATCTTCCACCCCTGCCAGATGGATCTTTGCTAACACAGGATGGAGAAGCACCTCAGAGAACAGGACAGAGAGACTTGATTCACCCCAGAGCAAGAGGGTTTAATTTGTTACTTTATTGGAAAATTGGAAATAAAACTGAATACAAGAATTCCAAGATGAAAAGGTTGGTACATACTGTAGGTACAGTTTTGTTCACAAAAACAGTCATTATAGAGGAAGTCTTGAGGTCATTCTGTTCCACAGCTGGTCCTTGAAAATTCATGGATTTTTAAAACAATTACACATATTAGTTTGGTGAAAATGAATGCACTGATTTATTGACTGGGGGCAAAGTTAAACACATACAGAAAAAGTGACGTTATACTGGAGAAGGAACACAAAATTTTGACAGTTTGAATGAGCCTGAAGTAAATACTGTGTCCTATTACTTGGACAGTGTGCAGTATGCATTTGCTATCTTCTTCCTGATTTCCAGGATGGTTTGCAGACGTATGGAACAACCAAATTTCCACCCCCAAAACCCGTTCTCTGTAATTCTTATCATCTCTTCAGTCTTAAGCACAGCATCCAGACTTAACACAGTATTTTAGGACATTACGAATGGCCCATGTGCAAAATTATAATAATTTTGAATATTCTTTTACAAAAAAAGAGCTACGTTTATCCAGATGGAGAACTCACTGACTACATTCTAGACAACATTACAATCTTGTATTCAAATAGAGGAATTCATATGCCAAAGCTATGGACATGAATCCTTTTCAATTAACAGATACTATTTTTATCTTAAGACAACTTCAAGGAGCCAAGCAAATAGTCAAAATTATTATTGAAATCACCATATTTTGCCCAGCTTACTGTATGACTTCTCTGGCATTTTCTTTTTTTCCTAATGGAGGCACATAATATTTAAAAACTAAGAACTTTTTATATAAAAGGTATCTAGTTAAGAATGGATCAAGAACTGCATTAGCAGATAGTTCATTGTAATTACGAAACTATTAAGTATGAAGAAGCTTGCTTCCCAAAAGGGTGGTAATAAGAAATGGTCCTTACTGTAATACAGTCACACATTCTTGTTTCTATTGATTCTAGAATAAGAATTCACACCAGATATTTTCTAACTAGAAGCAATCAATGCAATCCTCACTACTGCATTCACAGTGTTGGTTTCGGTTTTTATTTGTTTGTTTTTTCCCCAAGCACAGATACTGTATTTCATTACTCCCAAAGTCATATATGACTCTCAAAAAGTCATGATTGATGGATCTGATGTCTTTGGTTGGTCACGCTGAAGGTTGGTTGGTATCAAGATACTTTCAGCAGTCTTCATAAAGGATTTCATCTACTTGGACATCATTTTCTGCCACAGGCACTGATTCACAAATCTGTTCCTTAAAAGCCAAGGCAATTGTGTAAGGCTTACCACTGGGGTGTTTCATACATCTTTCAAGATAGGTATCATAATATCCTTTCCCTCTTCCCAATCTGTTGCCTTTTTTGTCAAACCCAAGGCCTGGCATGAAGATAAGGTCAAGACCCCCTGCAGAAAAATGAAATAACCATTAGTGCATGCACTGTGTATTTCCTGATGGCTTCACTACATCCCCATAACTTCAGACATTTGCAAAAATGCAAGCTTTCTGTTTTGCAAAATGCTTCCCTCTCTTTGATCTGATGAAAAATACTTTGAATACTAAGCCTGTATGTATTTACATTTTCATCTTATCAATTGCATAGTAGATTGGTTGCAAAGTAATTAGACTCTGAAAATCTAGAAGGAAAAAAAATACCTTATAACAAATTTATTTTATCTTTTTAACCCTATGCTTCTAAACACTAATGATTATCACTAAATCCAGGCAGAGACTGAACTCCAGGAAATTAGATTCAGGAAGAATCAAAAAATCAAATTACCTCCAACATCAGACACAAAAACAGAAATGGAAAAAGAATGAGAAGAAGATGTGTAAAAGAGAGAAAAGGCATCTTCTCAACACAACTGTTAGATGTCATGAACCTTCACACAACCTCCCAAAACCAAGAGCCTTGAATATAATTGTATTGTATTGGGTATTTGCCACCATAACAGGATCTGAAGGCTTATAATGTCAGGTTCCTCTTCTTCCAAAGAACTTGAATACTGCACCTCCAGTGATTCTCACTGTTGCTCCAGCAGCACACAGACATTCTGCCTGCCTGCATGTGAGGTCCCCCAGACTCTTCTGAGATTGCACTTGACTGCAACTCAAAATCAGTTAAAAACCTGAAACGAGCAGCACAAGCTGCCAATCACCTGGACAAACCAGATCTGACTGGCTATGAAACCCTGATGAAAGACCCTACCAACCAGCTCTGATAAAAGGCAAGGTCAGCTAAACCTTTTTTCTTGCTTTGTTCTTACTCTGTGGATGGATGCGGAACAGCATCGTGCCAGGTTGCCAGCTACAATTTACACTCAGCTGCCCATTTGTTTCAGGAGTTGATTCACATGGCTGCCAGGTAGGCAAAGAAACCATCTGCCATGCTGAGCTACTTCCCAACATGGAGGCAGCCAGTGTGCAGGTTCCCATTGCTCATGCAAGGATTGTTCATTGGGTGTGAGAAGTCTTGCAAGGACATCCTCTAAACAAATGAGCTTGGATGGCCTGGTACTGACTGCTGAACCCAGGAACATCCCACTTACTAGTTTCATAATGCAAAGGAAATCTTTCATTTCTTGCTGCTGTAGAAGCAAGGGGAATGATGCCCAACATTCAAGAAGATGTGTGATGTGTGGGAGCATGTACTAGAAAAGCCAGAGCTAAGCTGTTTTTAATTTTCCAGGGAATCCCATCTGAGATCATGTATCCAGTCCGAACTCAAAGTGCAAGAGCATGTTAAAAGTTCACATTGGACCAACTCATTTGCACACAATTCCCAGGGTCCTGGAGATTTTTTTCCACTGTTTATTGATCAGAGAAGAGTCACTGATGTGAACACCCATCCCATCCATTATGACATGATGACTTAATTAGAACATAGATATAAAACATGCAAGGCAACACCGTGTGAGATGTTTAGAGATCAGTCTTGCAAATCTGGCATCATACAGTTGGCAACATACAGAAGCAAGGGTTTTTATCAAGAGGTCAGGGGATTAAGAGGAAGGGATTAGCCAGAGGACTGACCATAGAACATTACTGGTTAAAAGGAGGTTTGAGGGTTTTACTATGCTGCAGTCAACTTCTGACTCGTAGGACAGACAAATGTGAAACAAAGAGGAAAAGAGGCATGAGGGCAGATTTTTCAGTTCTCACCTGAAAAGAGATGACATTTTTACGGTTGGCACCATGCACATAATTCCACGTGTACCATGCTGCAGTCTCCTCAGTTTGCAAATAAAAATATTTATTTGCCAGTAGTCGGGCCTATGGACTAGGACCTAGAAACTGGCTGATCTTCTCCCTGTTGACATGGTCAGTAATAGATCCTGCAGGTCAAATCCTCCCCAGGGTAATCCTGTGCTTGCTACTTATCCTCTCTGTGATTTGCCTCACGTTGGCTTTGCATAGGTGTTCAGATGGCCCAGAAAGCACCATGTACCAAACACTAATGATGCACAGAAAGAAACGCACTCTGCTGTGCACATTTTTCATCTGTTTTCACTTTGTGGGACTCTCATGGCAAAAAGCAGGAAACACTTGCCGTTCCTACAGTTGGCAGGTAAGAATGCACACAAGAGGCAAATCTGCTTAGTAAAAAGGTGCCATTTCTCTTTACATCTGTATTACTGACAGGGAGAGACAAGTCAGGGGAAGCACTAAGGAAAGAGGGAATTGGCAGGAACAGTGCAGGGGAAAAAAAAAAAAGATATTTTCTAAGTAGTTTAACTGATAGCACAAGGCACACTCGATTGAATTTAGATGTATTAAAGCACTGTGTTTTCTTCTAGGTATTCTGGAGAAACAGCATCTGTTTTAATGAGCCATCTCCTCTATAATCGTGGATTTTTTTATGCCAAATAACTCAAACAAGCCTGTGCAAATCTCAGTATGAAAAATGATGCTGTAAATACTGTAATAGTCACCCTTCTATTTTTCTTCTACTGGAGCACTTCCACCAAAAGCTTTGGCTCTGATGCACAACACACTCTCTGATACCCAATGCAATTTGCACTGCGCAAGATTTAAGCAGAATGCCAAGCAAGACTTCCAGCAGAAAAATTACAGAGTTACCCTGCAAGGAGCCCAAAGGCAGTTCAAGCAGCACTAGCCCCATATTCTACCCTGCCATCTAGAATGAATGGCAGAGAGCTGCATGGAGAAAATGCTTCCCTGCTACAGAACCCAGGGAGCAACAAAACCCTGCAGTGGCACGGGGGAAGAGATGTCACAGGATGAGAGGTGACACACAGATCAGACAATTGCCTACACAGATGAGACCAAGACTGCAGACACGTAAGATTACTGTCAGCAATGAGAGTACATCAACAAAGTGGCAGGTAAGAACACCTTTATTCCTCTTGGCACAGGGTCTTCAAGCTTCCAAACACTTGCAGCCCTGTAGGACCACTCAATGCCACTCAGGATACCCTACTGGCTTGCTTCATTCTGACATCCTACTCCCCTTGCTCCCCCAGACCTCTGTGTGAAATAGCATCCTTGTTCCTGAGAAACCAGAACAGGTATCTGGGTATCAAACACCACATTAGTTTTTAGTGCCTTGTAAAACAGTCTAAGAGAGTCTCATGAACGCCACCTATTTCTACCCCTTTCCTTGTAGTGTCCACTGTGCCCCATGGTTCTGTAATCATTAACTCTGCCCAGGAAGGAAAACAAAGAAAAGCATACCCATAGCTGAATGGGCTTTTGCTACAGGTAGTCTGTGCTTCTCCCAGAACACTTGCATGTGGTCTGCAAACTGCTAAAGGCTGAAAACACTGCCTCAAGCAACTCCAGCCTGAAGTTTCTGTGTAGAGAATATCAATGCCTGTTATAAACTTTAATTAAGCAACTGGGTATCCCAGTAAGATTGGCAATTATGATGACAGTTACCTAATACTTGCTGTATCTATGACATGAGCTTGTGGATACAGCTCCTTCAACAGTGTAGCACCATATGTGAAATAATACACCCTGGTTTATCTGTCAGTGTAGGCACACAGACATGCTGACACAGACATGCTGATGTTTCATGTATGTTGCTAAATAGAGCAGGGCCAGAAAAATTGATTTACAGGATCACAGGTTGTCAGTACTGTTTGACTGTCAGCACAATGCCTGGCACTGCTGGTCCAAATGACACCCATACCTACTCCAGAAGGAAAGGATTCCCATGTGCAGTAAAGGCAGGAGAGTATAGGTCTGGCTCTTTCCACCCTCTGCAGTCCTCCTACTGGTTTTTCTCCTCTAGACACAGGCCTTCCTATCACATGCCAGAATGTGCAGCACAAATCCTCAGAGTGATGCTACAGAAATATTGCTGTGATGGTCTGCCACAAGGACTCATGTTATTAAATGGACTACAAACTGGGGAAAAGACTAAAAGAAAAAAACATTATTGCCTGAGGGCCACACAGGCATCAGGTAAGACCGAAAAAGAAGAGACATTTGCACTGACTTGCATAGATCTATGCATACACACCTTATGTCACAGTGAAATGACTTGCTCAAGGACTCAGGAAATGTGTGGCAAAGCTACACACAAAAAGCAGGTGTGCAAGCTTTGCATTCCCCTACTTAACCAGCAGACTAAAACGTTACCATCCCCTCTTTGGTGTTTTAAACACAGTTTTGCTTCTTCTGGGCAGCTGCAGTGAATCTCCTCAGTTCAGTAATGCATTTCTCATTACCCTTCGTGATGGTATCAGTTTTGATTTGTTTCCCAGGGAAGGATTTCCTCTTTGCACCTCATTTCCTCTTTTCTCTTTAATCTGATGTTCTTATTTGAAATGCCAGATGGCATTTCCAGAAGTGTTCTTGACCATGGTTAATAATAGTAGAGTCCATCAAACTGCACTGATGCTTTCCTGTAAAGGCTGCTGGGGACTTGTCCTGCTCTCAGGAGCAGCCAGCATGGCCTCTCTCCTCCCAGGTTTGAAGAGGCTCCATCAGTCTGCTACCACCCACCATGTGGGGTCATTGATCTCCTGCACAGCTAGATAACCTGATAGAAGATGAAACTGAAATACTTGGTCATCCTACCTTTTCAACCCTCAGGATCACTTGCTTTGTGGACACAGTAAAGAGCCCAGGACCCATCAAAGTGGAAGGCACCTTTCATCCTCACCTCCAAAGCCCTTACAAGAAGGTGGGGCAGAGGATGAGCTGCAGGAAATCCTGTGTCCCTGTAAAGGATGGCAATGTGTTCATAAAAATCATGCTTTCAGCACAGATGCCTTCTGAGTTCAAGCCTACAAGAGGTGGGCAGCCATCAGCTCTGTGTGCTACCACTGCTGCTCCTCACAGTTTGAGCTTCGCCCTGAAGCACAGAAGTTCGTGCATCATTTATGATGTCCCCACAAGCATGGCTTAATCCTCCCAGCCTTGAGAGGGTTTTTACCTTGGGTAAAAACATGCTCTTCTGTGGTTGTTTTTTTTTTCCACAAATAGCTTGCTCTGTGGTGGTAGCTAGGGACTGCCCCTGTTTTGCTCACATGTAAATGATTGCATGAGGTGCAGGGACAGAAGAACCAGGAGAGGAACAACTTTCTGTTTAAAGGAAAGGAGTGTTTGTGGTGGTCAGATCAATCTGTGCACAATCTCTGTGAAGATGACAAATATTTTAAAGCTGTTCATTTACATAGAATGAAAGATTACTTAGGTCCTTTTTGGATCTAGCAAGGACCACAATGGAAAGAAAAACTAAGCCCTTGTGCAGTAAAACCTTCCTTTTCAGAATGAAAAGGGTACAGCAACCATCTGCTGCCTATGTATCTGCTACCCTGGCACAGAAGAAAAAAATATCAGGTGATCATAATAATTGAAAGTATTGGTCTTGTTGACATGCAGTGTATGAGCCAATGAGTTGTAATAACTCAGAAAGCTCTAATTAATGTCAGTATTTTCCATAACTTTAATTATTGTCATATTCAGCATAGTTAGGCCTCTTAAGTAGGGTGTTAGCCTCTCAACATATACCCTACAGTGTACAAATCATCATCTTATTCTGTATTTACACAGCACCTAACGCTGTGGTCTGGGTTAATAACCAGACCTTGGGGAAACCAGCTCCACAGAAGTAAATATTTCAATTATGCTGCACCAAAACAAATCCTTTCCCCTTTATTACTAGTGCTAAGCCTTCTCCCTACAATGCACCAGGTGTCCTTCACACTGCTCATCTCTGCTATTACACATTTGCCTTGGTATAAGGTCAAAAAGCAAACTGCCAGATCTGCTTACTGCATGCCTAATACAGACCCTGCCAAGATGCATGGTTCCTGGAAGGGCTGGGATTTCTTCCAGAGGAAACCAATTATTTATCCTGCTAAGCCCTGAAGAAGCTACTCTTTCATCCCAAATGAACTGAGCAAGGAGACAAAAACCCTTTGTTGTAACTCATAAGCATTTGAAAAAAAATCATCCAAAACCAGTGATGCTGACTTCTTCCATAACACAGGAGTTCTGACACAAACAGTTACATGGCTCAACTTTACCCCTGGCAGTCTGCAAAAATGTAAATACAATCTCTTAAACAGAAAGGAAACTTCAGCAATAATTTCTATTTGCTCACATGATACAGCCTTTGAAAATCAATATCAGAAGGTCAGAATGAATCCTCATCAGGAAACTGAGTTACGATGCAAAGCATCATATTCTCTTTTACTACAAACCAACATTGCCCCACTGATTTCCCTCTGCACCAGCCTCGGGAACTACATGTAAAATGTCCCAAGTTGCTGACATGAGTTTGAGAAAAGTCAATTCTTTTTGCTTATAAGTATTTGCTGTTGGTAGTTCATAAACAGCTCTAGTGCTTTTCTATCATGCTTGCTCTTCTTATGATGCCACTTACCTAACAGGACTAAAAGTTGTGTTTCATATTAGATTGAAAAAACAGCTCATTTTAAACTGAAGTCAGTGGCTTTTCCTTCAGGTGTTTCCCATGTGTGAACACCTTTGCATAGTTCCACAGCTATCAGCAGGACTCACTGTCTTGTAACTATTCATAGACATCTGTTGCTTCAGAAGGAAAGCCAGAGAGATGCTTTGTATCCAGCATGCACCAGTCAGGGACAGGAATCAAAAATCAGCATCACATCCAAATCCCATAGGCTCAGAATCACAGAATCACAGAACCACAGAATCAGCTGGGTTGGAAGGGACCTCAGAGATCATCAAGTCCAACCCTTGATCCACTCCCCCCGTGGTTCCCAGCCCATGGCACTGAGTGCCACATCCAGTCTCTTTTTAAATGTCTCCAGGGACGGAGAATCCACTACTTCACTGGGCAGCCCATTCCAATGTCTGATCATTGCTGTGTGTGTGTCTGCACAGGGGGGGTGCAGGCAGAGCACATCCCCTCCCCAGCGTGGGGACAAGTACAGGCAGACAGCTTGTGAGCAGGGAGTGTTCCCACACAGGTTGGGTGCTCACCCCAGCAGGAGCAGTGAGGCCTTGGGTGGGAGGAGGTCTCTGGGTGGGCATCGTGGGTTTGTGCGTTTGCCCAGTGCTGGGCTGTCTGTGGGAGCGTGGCAGATGT
Source organism: Heliangelus exortis (assembly GCF_036169615.1). Classification (NCBI taxonomy): domain Eukaryota; kingdom Metazoa; phylum Chordata; class Aves; order Apodiformes; family Trochilidae; genus Heliangelus; species Heliangelus exortis. Next base: position 8,416,467 of record NC_092432.1, read on the forward strand.
GTCTGGGGGGGGAGCCATTCATGGTTTCCTGCTGTGGGATACACCACGAGGCTTCCAAGTCTAATGCTCACCTCACCCAGGGAGAAATGCTTTTAACTCCAGAGGCAATTGCTTTCTCTATTTTTATTCCTATTTGTCTATGGGAATTGCAGGTACCAGGAAGGCTTTTTGTCCTTTTTTATTCTAAAAAGCTTCTCACCCACAACAATGCAGAACCATAACCCACCAAATTATTTTATACATATGACCATCTTCTCTGCAGTCGACATAATTGGTCCACCTGCGTGACTGAAACAGCTTCTGTTATTACTTCAGTAAAATATTTTGCAGAAAATAAACCCATCAGCAGAATCAACAAACAAGAACCAAGCAACTCAGCATTTATCTGTCTCCTCATCCATGTCAGTGCTTTGTGTCAGCATGAAACATTGGTCTCTACAGTTCACACCTGCCCTTCTGAACTATAGCATAATAAAATATTTATACTCCTCCCTGAGAACCTACATGATAGCCATCAGTCATACAGGTTTAAAACAACAGAGTGGCAGCCACTCTCCTGTTATTAAACCTGCAAAACACACTAATAAAGCCATTTGATCAGCTCCTGTGCAACTAAGCTCAAGTCAAACACTCTCCTATTTTTCACTTAAAACAAACTTAAAAATTTAGTGCCAATGCATCTGAAAGGCAAAGTGCACTGCACAGCACCAGGTGTAGTATGTCAGTGCTGCACAAACAAACCTCTCCTGCTCCAAAAAAAAAAAAAAAAAAAAAATCCTTTCATGTGCCATCAGGGAAGCTACTGCATGAGGCCGAGATGTGTTCAAATTCTAGAATGTGAGAAGAATATGGGAGGCTATAACCATCACACTCCTTTCCCCTGAGGTTTAATTTACAGTCACCTAAAGCCTTGTGTCTCGTTTTCAGAATGTGACGAATGTCTACCTAAAAGAAAATTTGAGCAAGTATTTTCTATTTCACTATTATTCATCAAGTCTGCGTAAGCCCCATAAATAAACCATACTTGCTCAATGCCACCTACAAAAATGTTTGGGTTTGCAGCTTCTGAGTAAAGGAAATAAGTTCTTATAAGTGCTTTAGCTATCAGTCTATGAAAAATGACTTATCTACTCCTGATATTCAAATATGTGAGCAGTTTTAACAGTTTGATTGGGAAAACATGGAAAACAGGTTTGGTTCAAAGGCTTGCACCTGGGTTCTGTGGCTTCAAAGCACCAAAATACCCTGAAACAAGATGTACCAAGAAACAGTTCCAAAGGATCAATGGAGTTAGTCACTTCACCAGCACATCAACACATCTTGTTAAATCACCAAATGCTGAGTGAAAATCTGCTCCTTTAGAGAAATTCACAAAGCACTGGTGCTTGAATTGCTTATGTTGAGATTGTTTTAACACTGCTGCCATCTAAAACAAAAGGATCTTTGTGTTCCTATGTGAAATTCTTTTAAGGTCTTATCAGCAACTCTTCTCATAGTGCTTATCAAAGTACTTAGTACCTCCACTCATGCATGTGCATGTGCACTACAGTATCTCTTCCCTCTTGGTACTCTTTTGCATGCTGTTGTCTGGGTATTTTTAAATGAAAATATGACAGAACTGAATCATTTGGGGATTTTTTCAATACATCATGCATCACTATTGATATTTCCAACTCTCTTTGACTCACTCAGCAGACAGCCTGTCATAAAATATGCAGAACTGCTTGTGAAATATAAATGGTTAAGACAACAACTTCTTCATCAGTACATAAACTTGGCTCCCAAGAGGAGTTAAACCACTTGCTGGGAACATTAGGCATTTTTACAGGCAGAGTTTATTGAACATCCAGGATCAGCTGGTTTGGAGGTGATGGCACCTCCGCTGTTTGCGTCATGTGTGGTAACATCACAACAGCTGAGAAATCCTTCTTCTTCCATCACTAGATTTTTGTTAAGTTTGGACAACTTAAGAACCCTGATTCTCTCTGAAAATCTTTGCCTCTCTCATTCCAAACCCCCCCCCCTTTTTTTTTTTTTTTTTTTTTTTTTTTTTTTTTTTTTTTTGAGACATAAGGCTGGAGCACTTGTTGTCCTGTGTGTGTGACTACAATGCCTGGATGAGATTTTAATTATAGGAAAACAGCTTAAATAACACCAATGCTCCCTAGTAACTGCATGGAATGCTGACACCTGCCGGCAAAAGGTTTCATGTCAGTCCTGGACAGGAATTTGCCCTCCATCTACACCTCAAAAGCTGATTCTCATCTCATGTACGCAAAGGCCAGCACAAGCAGGAACTGAGTCCAGTTATCACACCAACCATGAATACCAAAAGCTATCCTTACACCCTGACACAGCACCCTGAGTCCCCTGCTCTCTGAAAGCCTATGGCTCTCAGCCAGGTCGAAAGAAATTCCCAATGTACAGGGAAAATGATAGTTTATTTTGAATCTCAGCAAAGACAGCAGGCATTAACTGTGCCAGGAAGACAAACCTTCTGTATCTGGAAAAGCACTGACTTGATTTAATAGCCAACCAAGCTGGCAGAAAACCAATCCTAGGAAAAAGAAAGAAAAAAATGTGGAAGTTTTGTGCCAGATTCATGAGTTGAATTTCCTCAGCAGTGAGAACTGGAGATGGTGCTGTGGCTGGTGGGGTCAATGGGAGCACAGAGCTGGAAGCAAGAAAAAGGCAGCAGAACTGACTGCCCCTTCTGGCACACGGTGTTTGCTAGTGGGCTCAACTCCCACCGAACCATATCCTCAACCCACAGGTGAGCAGCAGGAAAAAGATTCCTCTCCTGTTCTCCAGATTGTCCAGACTGCATGCACAAAGCCACTGAGATGAGCTTGGGACTGCCTCTTCCTTTCCAAAAATTAAAATAAAGGGAGGCAATAAAGTCTGCTTAGATTAACTACTGCAGCCAGAGCCACTTGCATGTTTGCATTTCCTTAAATGATTTAGCTGGACAGACTCATGCCACACTCCAGGAATGAACCTAGTCTCTGCTTTTGAGAGATTCCTGTCTCTAGGAACCACTATGAAGAAAATTACAGTGCTACTCTTCACATTCACTGTACCAAAATTGGCCCTCTTTGAATCAAAACACTCGAGAGTCACTTGCAGTGAATTTGAAGCCCTTGCTTATTGTTGCTTTCAATTTTCTTTAAACTTTAATTGATTACCACAGAAGTAATCTTTTTAGCTGTTTTGCTAAGTGGAAGAAGAACGTTTTCTGGAAGAAGGGAAACACTGATGTGACACTTAAGATGATTACAAGGAAAAGCACTCTTTTAAAGCCTTAATGAACTCTCTGAAAGCAGAAGGTGACAGTGTTCCAGAGCTCTCAGATCTCCTGGTTCACCGCAGGATACCCTGGCACGGGTGGTATTACAATTAAACCACAGTGTTCATGGTTTGGTCTTCACCAAGGAAATTCAGGACATAAGGACACCAAAGGACATTACAAAATGATGCCACAAAAACACATCAGAGCATTTTTCAAAAGCCTTTTGAAGAAAGAGCCTCTGTAATCAAGCCATACCTGATCCTGAACAGAAGCACCAGGAGAAGCGCAGCTACAAGTGTCTGAATTCAGCTGGCAAATTGGGTGCAGATTATTATTAAGCTGTTTTGGAGAGTTGTGGAAGCTGTGGCAGACATGAAAGGGAAGGGCAGACACCAGCTGCATGTAAGAGAAATCCCAGTGCCAGGGATGGGATCCCACATCTTTCAGCTGTAGGCTGAGATGCAGAAAACCCGTGAAGAAAACAGTTGCTATTGCTGCTGGGTCCAACATCTGAACTATTTTATTTCCAAGCAAATATTTTCATATCTCTATTTGTTACAGAACATTCTACACAGAAAAATCTAAAATTATTTTGTGGATGTTTAATACTGGAACAGGTATGTTGGTAGCAACGTATCACTGTGGGATACTTGTGTGGAAACCAGTAAAGAAGATGTGCTCAGCAATCTGATCTGAAAAGCAGTGCTATGGTATGTACAGAAAATTCTGCACTGCCATTACCTATATTTCATTTCTTTATTGAAGTATAAAATGTTCGCTTAGGCATTATTTCTCAAAAATAACATCAGAGAGATTGCAGAGGTTGAAAGTGTAATGGCCGGATCTCTAGCAGATCTAGAAAAGCTTTTATACATGAATAAGAAAATGGACAAAGTAAAAAAAAAAGTTGAAATAATACAGGCTTAACTAAACAATGAATAATAAAAAGAAACAAAATTAAACATCCTTATTTACTTGTCACCTTAGAAGAATGAGGTATCACTTGAACTGAAAGCAGCACTTTAAAAATGAATACAAGGAACACAGTATTTCACACAGCACAGGAACATAATAGAATATTAACGCAATAAGGGACATAATATTCCACAATACAACCAACTAACCAGTACAACTCACAGCTGTCAGAAGGCAATGGAGCAAAGGGTTCAATACAAATAAAATCAGATGGTTAGAGGAATGCTTCAAATGTCCACAGGTAAAGCAAACACAGAACCTGCTTGTAATGGAATAAGCTGGGGAAGGCTGCTGCAGAGGTAGGAAGAAAAGTCATCTATTGCTTCACAGCTGGAAGGTGAAAGATTTCCTGAATATTTTAAAACCCATAATGCTGGATTGTATGTCCAGGGCTCTGATCACACACTGCAGAAGGGGAAGCATCCTCTAGCCAGAAGGAGACTTATTGCCAGAGTATTAATACCCACTCGCACAAAATTTGTTCTCATTATGCATATCAGAATACTCTGGCTCATTGTCTCTCAAGAAAAATTTCATTCCAAACCTTAAATCATTTCATTAAAGAATAAATTACATTAAGAGCAGAGCCTCAATTTTCAATTTTGTTTTGTGCAATCCTCTCAGGTTTTCTTTTTTATGACCAGTGTAAAAAGATTTTAAATTGTAATCTATCACTTGACATATATTGTACTCTAATTTTTAATCAAGTCTCCCAGAGGAAAGGAAAATATAATAGTATCCTCAATGGCTGTACAATCTTGTTTGGGGTGTTTTTTTGGTATTTTTTTTCCTAAGCAGGCATATTTAACATCTCTGCTTTTCATATTTATGCTTTTTCATTTATTCCAGATACATTTCAATCTGCGTATATCTCATTTAAAGACTCAAAGCTACCCTGAGCACTATTTAGTACATGTCTTTTTTGCAGTGTGATTAGCATAATTTTGTATGGTCCCACTATGCCTTCATGTACAGCTACACATCTAATGGAGCTGAAGTAGGATATTAGGACTTCTCAGTGCTCCAAGACATAAGATTTTCTCCTCACATTGTTCGCTGTTTCTAAACTTTAATGTACTGTATATTTCAAAATCTTCTACTTCTGATGCTTTTTTTTTTCTTTTGGTGGGTCTTTTTTCTTTTTTTTTCACATCATATTTTATTTCACAGCTATAAGTTAAGCCTGTTCCTCTTAAGACTGTGTTGCCACTACATAAGCCACACTTCTAAAGAACTGTGCTAAAATTTGGAACAGCAAAGGATACTGATGGCACCAGCAGGCAATCAGTCTTAACAGCTAATGCAGCCTCTTTGAGTGCATTAATAAATAGCAGGAGTTTAAAGACAGGTGTAGAAGAGCTTCCATGGACTAAAAGGTTTCTGCAGGGCAGATCCCAATGATGAAGTTTAAAATACAGGAATAATTTCAAACTAGTTGAGGTTGCTTGGAACTGTAGGCCAGAGGTAGCCAAAACTTTCCTTGCAAGAGGGTCACACTTCCTAGCATAAACAGCCCTTGCAGGTAAGCTGTTCCTGACTGTTTCTGTTACCAGCATGTTGCTGTAATTCATGCTACAGAAAGTCTTAAAGTGTTCTGGAGATTATAAAGGCAGAAAGATACAACTACCCTGACCTAAAATGCCAACACTCAAAAGTTTATGTGAAAATGAGACTGCAGGATGTTGCTGGTAGACATATGTTAATATTCCTTCATTTAATTTGAAATTTGGATCTGTCCTTATTATGAATAATAAATACATTGTTATTTAAAGCAGGGATTGTCTAGTTAATATTTCTTGAAGATACAACACAAAATGTTGTGATTGGTAGGCCAGCAAAGTTTTCAGTACTGAAAATGCCTGAAGTCTCCAAACTAAATTACAGAATACAAGCCAAGTTCCTAATACTTTCATTTCCAGGAGCAAAAATACATTATGTTTTAGTAGAGGAGTAGCATTACACAGCATTCCCCATCGTATATAAGATGCTGTATTCCAAGTGCTGACATTCAGCTTGGCTGTTTATGCCAAACTGTTGAGGGGGTCATGATTCCTGTATTTCAGACAAAATGGTCCACTGGTTTCTAAGAACAAAGGTAGCAACAAACGATGGGGAAAGCTCTGTTGCTCTATGCTTTGAAGCAAGAACTTGAAATCTTGCTCGTAGTATCCTCTGTGTCAATTATGTGGCTTTAGGCCACCTCAAATCCATTTGTGCTGCTGGGCTTACACACTGTTGTAAATGTTTGAAAACCTGCCTTTGCTACAGGCTCAGTGAAGATGTGCCAAGGTGAATGCTGGGCCTCTCTGAAGATGCCACCCTCTCTACACCCCTGCTGGAGTCACAGCAGCACAGGTGGTCACATAACCACATATCCTGTGTCAGTTTACTGGGAACATTCCCTCCATCTGGGCTACTCATCCCCACCCCACACACACTGCACAGATACAGCTGCACAGCAAACAGGACTCACTCATATAGGGTAAAAAAATCCCAACCAAAACAGGGTGGAGGAGAGAAGGAAAATAACTCTTCATTCAGAGAACCTTATTTTACCATGGAGGGGCAGGGTTATGCTGAAAACACAAGGGGAAACAAGATTGCCAGGAAGAGTGAGCACACAGGGCTGCAGACTGGGTTCCTCCTTCCAGCCCCACTCCCAACAGCAAGAACTCGGAAGAAGTTTCATTGTGGTGGCTGCTCCTAGCCCTGCTGCTTGGGACAAGACTGGGAACTGAAACATGGAAGGAAATGAGGACTGAAGTTTCATTTAGACTTCTTTGCCATGCCACTGGTTTACACAACCTCTCATCACCAGCTTTCCACCAGCCCTTCAGTTGCATCAGTCCAAATCTTTGTGGTGGCCCAGCCTGAGAGAAGAAGAGCCTTCTATTTTCCTGCAGACAAGTGAAAGAAGACATAGCACATGATCTCCTCCCTTTTAGCAAACAAAGGCTGTTTACGTTGGCCCAGCTGCCCCTGCAATGACAGTCTGGGACTAAGAGCAGAGGAAGTGGGGAGTGTGGTCAGAGAAAGACACTTGGAGATTCAGATTGTCTGTGCAAAGAGCAGAAGGATAGAAAGGTGCACTGTGGTGGCAGAGAAAAAAAAAAGCTTGGATTATTGTACACCTTCAGTTATTATTGATCAGTTCAGTTGTGAACATTTAAGTGTAATATTTGCTCAAGTTCAAGACTTTCAGCTGAGACCTCTCATCCCAAAGTTGGCCACCCGCCTTCCTTCAAAGAAGCCTCCTCCAAGAATTTTACCATGTGGAGATACTAAATCCAGTTTTTTGGGGATGCAGTAAGAAAAATCTACTTTTCAGAGGAATAAGTTAGCTTTTTACCTATAGTTTTTAGAGCAGGCTTAAGTAACAATAAATGACATTACAAATGAGGAAAACCATGTCCAGCCCACTGAATCACACCACCTCTCTAAATCACATTGAAATTAGAGCTGCTGGGGAAGCATCCTTTAAGTTTCTATAGCGGTTGGGATAGAAAGCAAACTGAGCACAGTTTTATCTGACTAACTCCTTCCAAAATTGTGCAAGATATTTACACTCCTGTAAACAATTACCGCATCCTGCCTGAAATTTCACTGAAAGTATTACTTTGGGCAAAACCTGATGCTAGAGCATTTATACTTCTGATGGACAAGGATACAAATGGGAATTGGTACCTATTAAGAAAATGTACCACTGGCTTGTTCCTCTTTCAGCAGGTGTAGCTGGAAATGAAACAAGCCATGCACTTACACACAGCCCTACTCTAATCAAATTATCTGAACTTATTCCACCTTCATTTTTGCTGTTACTGTATGCATGTAGCCTAAAGAAATCAATTTTTATTTGACAGTTACAAGTCACCCATGCATGTCAGAGAAGAGAGCAGACTTTCTACTACCCAAATTGCAGTGATCTTTGTTTATATCAACAAGGTGTAATGTGGTGCACTACCAAGGTGAAAATGGGTAAATTCCTATCCAACAGAAAAAGCATGGTCTCCAAAAGAAAAGATTCATGTGTGTTCATGTCAGCTTGTGAGTACTACCAACTACTGAGAAATCCTATGCAAAAAACATACCTTAGTCTTATATTTGAGCTATTCTTTAAAATAACCATGTCTGAAGTATTAAAGAGTGTGAATTTAAGCTTTTTGTCATGCAAAATGAATACACTCAGAAGTGACATGACTAATTTATGTACCTGCAGGGTATTTCTTGGAAATGACATAGCAACTTCTGCCAGCAAGGGGAACATTACTAATATAACACCACGTTATCTCCTTATAACAATGTAAATGCCTCAGATCGTGGCAGTATTCGATAACATCACAGAGATAAATGTTTCATCCATGCATAATTCTAACAATAGAGGATGGATGTAGTAGCATGGCAATTTGCATTCCTGCAAATGTACTGAAGTTCAAAAAATATAACTGACACAAAAAACAGAGCAAAAGGAATTTAAAGGCACCCTGAGATGCTGTGTGTTCTTCTGTGGGGACAAACTGGGAAGGGGTCTGATTATGCAATAGTGAAAAAACCTAGACTTATTCTCTGATCTAGAAAAAATGTCCAAGGATGAAGGACCAAAGTCTCATAATCCTAACTGAATTATTCCTATATTACTTGGTACATACAGACTACAATCAAGCTTTAGGCAGAACAAATCTGACATGGACATACACCAATTGTTACAACTGCCAGTTGGAGCTCTCCTGGCATCTCTCTGTAGACTGCTGTAGCTCTCCTGGCATTGCTCATTTGCCCATAACTGTACCCTGTACCAGAACAAAAAAGCAGCTCAAGAATTATCCAGATACCAAAGGTTGCTCCTGCCTTCCCCCATCTGCACCACCTGGCAGCTGAGCCGTTCCCAACCAGTATATCCCAGTGCACTCTCCGCCAGGCAGTCCTTGCTCCTAACATACCTAAATTTGTGTTTACTCTGTCATCTCTGCAACAGCCTTGTTAAATTCAATTAACAGCAGCTCATCAGTAGTACAAACGCTTATCATGAGTGCCTGAACTAAGCTCAGAAAACAGAACCCTGGACATGTTAAGGGATACCTTTAAAAGCCCCTAAACCCCACCAATATATACATATTTTGGAAAAAAATAGGAGAAAAAGTAACTGTGCTAAATGTTAAATGTAAAGAACATGGGTGCATGAAGCAATGACATCCTTGCTATCTAAAATGTAGACACAGAAAAGACTGAATTAGGAAAGACATAGATAGGAAAGACATAAATTGAAAATAAATGATAAGCAAACAAGGAGATGGGTTCTCAAAAAGTACATTGGCATCCCAAAGCAATTACAAGCCTAAGTTCAGTCAGGGTCATGTAAATATTATGTTCCATTATCAGGCATTGAAAAGCTGGTAAGTCTGTGAGGTGTGGAAGCTGTTTGCTTGGTGAATTTCCTCCTAGAGAAAATTCTCTCAAACTGAGGTTCCAGGCATAAGTTCAAAATGATTTTTCTATTAATAACATTAAACTTTTTTGCAGGTATTTTAGGAAGTTATTGATGTGTTTTAAAAATGAATGAAAATAATGAATGCAGACACAGAAAAGGTAAGTTTGCTTAGAATTTTGTATAATATGAAGTTTAAATTAAGAAAGAGAAGTTATTTTGGGACTAAAACATTCATGCCACTAGCTACATCTAAACAAGCTTTACATTTTTCTATGAAGAATCCAGTGTCTGAGAAAGCCAAAATACAGTCACAAGAAAATAACGACAGAAAAGACTTTGTAACAGGCACCCAAGTCGACAAAAAAGCCCTTTTACTTTCAGCCTAAGGTCTCAGTGCAGAGAGCTGTTCTGCATCAGCAGGCTCCTTGTCAGCACTGAGATTCATCCATGCAATACGATTTGCAGGATCAAAGTTGTCAGAGAATTCTCATGCCAGCCTACAGGCATCACCTGAAAAGTTTCCTACCTCTCAAGCACTGGAAACTAAAGTCCTCAGAGTGCATCCTAAAGCTGTGAATCCCCACTGACTTCCAGTGGTAACTCAAGCAACTCCTGGCAAGCCCCTGCCTCCTTCATGAGCCTCTGTGTTATGCTTGCTGAGACTGCACTGTCCATAAATCAGAAGAAGCTGATTTAGAAGGAGGGATTGGTTTCCTTCCGCTGGATCACCCATGTTGTCTTGTTCCTGCCCTTCTGGCATATCACAGGGGTGGCAAAGGATAGGGAAAAACAGGCAAGAGAAAGTAGCATCTGTTAATGTGGACTTCAGCACCTCTACAGCATACAAAACCAAACCAAAATGCAGGAAAAAATACCCACCACCAGCAAGAGCTTCCTCTCTTGTACTGTCATCATCACGAGGCTGAAGAATGTTCCAGGATGTCAAAGTAAGTGAAGAAATGTCTTCAGCTGATGATAACTTCAGCATGTCCATTTGGTTGCTCTGAGGTTTGTAACGTGGGATGAAACACTCTTTGCCTTGCTCAAAAATGTCCTTAATGATTTCTTCAGTTTGGATTTCATCTGGCATGCTCAGGAAGACTGCAATTCTTTGGGATCCTTGGTACTTGGGATGGCCAATCACCTACATGGGAAATTGAAGTAATCAGCTGATGAAAGATTGACTTTATTTTAATTAAACACACCACTGGAGATAAACATCCATTGAAAAGGGTACCACAAACTACCACATATGATGAAGAGCATAAGCCAACTTTGTTTCCTACTGCAAAATTTTTATCACCAGCAAAATCAAAATAGGCAAATTTTTGCGCCCAGTGAACAAAAAGGTTTAGGCCAGCAAAAAGGAATTTTTGAGATGATCTCCTGATCTTTTAAATATTTGTACCATATAGTGCAGACTTCCCCAAATGCCCAATGCTGCTGGAGAAACACACTGCAGGTCAGAATTGCCAGTTTATACAGAACAGGAGGTTTTGGCATTCTGTTTCTTCCATCCTTTTTACATGCTGCATCTTTCATCTGGGCCTACATTGAATGAGAAGCAACCAATGACAACTCAAAAGAAAATTAGCAACAGAGAAGATGACTGCAGAGCACAAAGTCTTCCAAGACCAGGTCCCTCATTCTTTTTTTAACCTGAAACGCCTTCCCTAGAACAAGTTCAGATATATGACTTCAAACATCACCAGCTTCTAGGAGGTGATCTTATTACTGCTCATTTTTCAGAGCTTGAAGGAAAAAGGGCCTTGCCATTTTTTGATTTTCATAAGGTTTTCTGTGCCAGGCTTATAAAAGAAGGAATAGAATATGGAAAATAAAAAATGCTTATATGATGGGAAAATGTTAACAGATTCAAATCTCACCATGTCTGCCCCATTCCAGATTGAACTCAAAATCTGAGAGGAGCTTTTTTATGGCTTACATATGTACCTTACATATTTTGTTACTTACATCTGGACAAAACAAATACAAGTGTATCATTTCTCATTTAAATGTGATTTGTTCTTATTCTACACACTTGCAAAAATTCCATCAAAAATATCAGAAAATTGAGAAACTGCTTATCTATGGACAGGGAGCACCAAACCCCCTGCTTTGTGTTTGTAACTGCAGGTAACTTGCTCTTCTGAACTTTAGCCTTTGCTCTGCCACTGTTTTGAGAGATAAAAGCTCCTATCTGAGCTGAGGATGGCTAAAAAAAGCCCATGTGGAATATTCAATAGATTGATATATTTTTGTAAGGCAAAAAAAAATAATTACACAGTCTGGACCAAATTATGGTGGTGTGCTGCTTGGCCATAGAAGCGTCTTAAGAATTCAAAACTGGATTTTACTTCCTTTGTAATTTGCTCAACCTTCCCCATGGATTCTTCCAAGTAAGTGATTATTAATTTTAAACAACAAAATTTCCACAGCAGCTTTTGTTTGAAAAAGTAGGCTATTTAGTCCAATTGCAGACCATAGACAATGCCTGTGATTCATGACGTTGAGTGCCTCCAGAACTGAACCTTTCCATGGGTTTGGAGGAGAGAGCAGACATAAAACTCTCCTCTTTCAAAGTGGTGCTGTGAGTACCCCACAGGCTCCATCTGCTCCCACGTGTCCAGTAACACATTGGTGTTATTGCACAGAAAAAAAATGGGGTTGAAAATTTAAAACCACACGCTAGCAGGAAGACACAAGTTCAGCTGGTTTCAGAACTGTGAAGATGAGGCTGCTATGACTCGGAGCAGTTTCTAAGAAGACTGAATAAAGTTTTCAGCCTTAACAAATATTATCTGCCCTTAGTTCACCAGCTGATGGCTGTTTTTTTGCAGAATCAGAGCATGCAACCAGCATGACTTTAATAATGAACATAAACATTAACAAAAATAATCCAAAAGCTAATTAAGAACTTGGGGCTATGACAGCCAATTAAGCGATTTCACTTTGAATTTAAAGATCTTTTTGAGATGAGATTTTACAACTATAAATATTTTCCAGATTTTATTAAGTAACCTGCTCGCTTTTATTAGCGGCAAGTGCTTATAAATGTTATAAAGCTATATTTTTTGCCCTGTGCTGTTCCAAACATTTTCTCATTTTTTAAAATGAGAAAATGCCTGCTGCATTGCCCTTCTGTAAGGAAGCTGACTCTACTTTATGCCACTTCTGTAATGCCACTCTGTCTCAAGCAAGCTTGTGATTTTCCGTTTGTGTCAGATTATTAAAATGTCAAGATAATATCAATGTATATATCATATTTCCCATTGCCTTCTTTTATGCAAAACAAAATCTTTATCTTTTAGTGTGCTCTCGCTAGCAAATGAGTGCTATGAGTGCTCTGTTGTTGAGTTTATCAGCTGAAGCTAGACAATGACAAGGGCTCCTAAAAATTTGCTACTACATGGGCTTGGTGCTTATGAAGTTGGGAGTGGACTCTGCACTATTGAATTATTATTCATCACAGTGGTTTCTAAAAATTGGGAGATTCAAGTCTAGGTTGTGTGATTACTAAAATGCATTACAATGATAGTACATACCTGACACCTGAATTTACATATATTAAAAATCAAAATAAATAAAAAAAGCATTCCAAATAAAAAGGTTACGTGACTTCCAGTTAAACTTGCTATGACCTAAAGTTTCTGTGCTGCTATATTCCATCCATGAAGCAGCTACACATTAGTATTAAGTGAAGTCTATAAAATGATTTGAGATCCTTTGGCAGGAAAATAACATAAATGTAGATTGCCTAGAAGTACCACTGGTGCTGCAAAAAAAAGGAGGATCGTGTTTTATTACATTCAGCAACTGCAAAATAAAATTTTATCGAGTTTATTAAAATGATGAAATGCATCTATATAAAAACTTTGTAAACCAAACATAAACAGGTCATTTCAAAAGTACACACCAATACCATGCTGTGCTAGGAGGCAGCTTAGGTACACCCTGCTTGGTATCTCTGAAGTATAAAAATTAGATTAAAAATAAAATTGCATGGAAGAAGTACCACTGAAAGACACAGAAGGGGAACGACAGACAGTGTAAACGAGAGGAAAGATCGAGGCAGTCGCTCAGTTTCTGTGCGCGTTGCTGGGAGCTAAGCATGAACCTCGTGGGATGTGAAACACCGGAGGTAGAAACCCACCCGGAACCCGTGAGAACCCCGCTGCTCCGGGGCTTCTGATTCAGTTTGCTTCCAGTTTCGCTCCCCCCCACGCATTCTCTCGGTGGTGGGGGGGGGAATCACCGCTCTCTGCCGGCACCGCACACCCCGCGGGCAGCACCTGCGGTTCCCGGCACTCACGAGCAGCGCTGAGAGGGGAAGGCGGGAGCCGAGGCGGAGCTCCCAGCTCCGCGCTGGGCGCACAGGCCCGGGGACGCCGAAGCAGCGGCTGAGATGGTGGCGGCTCACCCCGAGTCACAGCTTCGGTCCCCAGCGAGGCACGGAAAGTCCCCGGCGGGCTTCCCCCCGCCCCCGGGCCGCTCTTTCTGGAACCCACCTTGCGACTCAGCAGGCGGGACTGCCGCAGTTTCTCTGCCGCGCCCAGGGCCCGCAGCCGCTGCCGTAGCTCCCCTCGCAGCGCCCGCTTCGCGGCCCGCAGCGCCGCCGCCATCTCTGCACCCTGCCCTGCCTGCTCCATGGGGGGGGAGTGCGGGCTGCAGCGCCGGGCTCGCCCCGGAGGGCCCTGGGGGCGGTGGCACGGCCGGGAAGGGCTCCAGGGGAGGCCGCAGGCCCCTGCAGTGAGGCCGGGACTGCTGCCAACTCTGCTCGGCTCCGTCAGAGAACCTGATAACCCCTCGCAAGGCCTGGCTTTCTGTTTTGTTTTGGTTTTGGTTTGGTTTTTTTTTTCCTGGCATAGGTTACAAAGAATTTTCCCTTTACGAATTTTGGTGTGGAAAGGGAAATTACATTTAGGTGGGATATTTTATCGCCCTCTACCAAACGGTTTCATATATAGCGGCCTTCCAGTATCTGACAGGGGCCTACAGGAAAGCTGGGGGAGGGCTTTTTGCAGGGGTGTGTAGTGAGAGGACAGGGGGAAATGGTTTAAAACTTGAATAGGGAAGATTTAGGCTAGGTGTGAGGAAGAAATTCTTTATTTTGAGGGTGGTGAGACAGTGGCACAGGCTGCCCAAGGAAGTTGTGGCAGCCCCATCCCTGGAAATGTTGAAGGTCAGATTGGATGGGCCTTGGAGCAGAGGTGTCCCTGCCCACGCAGGGAGGTTGGAACGGGATGATCTTAAAGGTCCCTTGAGACCAAACCACTTTGTGATTATGTTATAGGGCATCCACCAGTGGATCTACACCATGAGAGAGGTGAAAGAAAGCACACAGAGCCATGGCACAGGGGCACAGCTGGGGGACACAGCCTGGCAGCCCACTGTGGGGAAGGAAGGACAGACAGTCTGTGGAGCCATGTCCCAGGGGACACGCTGCAGGCTGCTTTTTGGCACATTTAATCATTCAACCCACCTTGTAAGTGCAGAAAGGGGCACTTCTATAGGAAGTGGTTATTTTTCGTAACTCTGTTCTACGTGGCATTAAGTAACATCTCAGTTTAGCAACTCTGTGCGTTGATGGAGTCATCAGCTGTCCCACTTTGCAGCTCTTTGACCTCATCTTTTGCTCTAGAAACAGCACTGTGCTCTGTGCATCGCCTGACAGCTGTAAGAATCCCTGAAACTGCTGTCATGTAGATAACTTCATCATCTCTAGTAAAGCATATCTTTGCTATTTTTTAAGACTTAGCTAATAGCTCTGTTGTTTTCAGACATTTAATTGTGTTTAGAATCCAGGTAGTGTATATCACCACAGCTTTTCTTGCTCTTAATAGCAGAATAAATCGTGAAGACCACTCATGATCCATCCTTCTTTTACTGGAACCATGCAGGCAAGTTCTAAAATTATTATGTCACCTAGACTGTGAAAAGACTAGGTTAGCCTTTTGCACTTAATTAAAAAATTGCACCTAAAAAATAGGTTACTAGATTAGCATAAAAGGAAATTAATGTAGTATTAATAGACTGGTGTTAGCCACTACAATATGCGCTTGCAGTGGTGCACAAAAAGGAACTGTTCTTATTGTGAAGTCTTAAGACAGTAAATAAATCTATGTCAAAATAACATTTTAAAATATAATTTCTGACGGTAACTTCCATAAGTGTTCTGGTGGTGGACATTTTCCTTTGGCTACCACTTGCCCTCAAGATGTTGCTACCATTGACAGCAACAAAGTTTATGTCAAAAGTACTGCTCTACATGTTAAATAATCTTTCTTGTTTTCACTGTGGGGGGAGAGAGCAATACAGGTTTTACCAAATGTTAACACCTGTTTGTGTTCTGTAGCTGAACCCACCAAGTTAGATTCCACCATGGAATCACAGACTAGCAGAATAGCCCTGGTTGGAAGGGACCTTGAGAGATTGTTTGGTCCAGCTTTTGTGGGAAGAGGAGCCTAGATGAGATTATTTAGCACCTCTCCCAGACACATCTTGAACACCTCCAGCAGTGGGATCTCTACCATATCCCTGGGGAGGTTGTTCCAGATTGATCTTACTGTAAAAAACTTCTTACATTGAGATGAAAGATGAAATGAAAAATGAAATGAAAGAGATCGTGTTACCAGAAGGAGGCTCATTCATCCTCCTGGTATCATAAAGCCTTGATTATCCACACAGTTTGTCTTGGAGAATAATGCTGTTGTGTGCCACAAGCCACTGCTGCCTCAGTTTGGTTCACCTCTCAACACATCTACAAAAAAAGAAGAGTATTTAGACCCAGCCTTAGTTCCCTAATGTAGGAGAGTCACTAGAGCAAAAGAAAACCCTTCTAGAATGAATTCTTGAAGAATTACTGTTTAACCTTTGAAAGCAAATGGAATTTGCATCAAAACAATAGTTGGCTCAGATTATAAAAGTTTGGAATTCTGGACCTACTCATGAATTTGCTGAGTTTTGCAGCATCTCCCAAAACACTAATTGCTGTCAGCAGAGCTGATCCAGTTAATTTATTTTGGTACAGTCTGTCTCTTTCTTATACAAGCTACCAGATAATACTTAAGAAGTATTCCAGGAAAATAAAATCTTGACATCCATGGAGTCCAGGTCAAATCCATTTGCTTCCTGGATTCTCCAGTCACAGTGTGATGCTTTTCTGAGTTACCTTACTCAGGTAAACCTTTTCCCATCTTCCAGTTTCTTCAAAAGAAATTAAATCAACCATAAGCCTTTAAAAAACATATTTTAATATATTTCAAAAAAATATTAGTGTATTTACAAAACCTCAGCATAAAAATCTTTTCTCCTTGCCTATTTTAAGATATTTAATTTTTAAAAAGTTTAGGCAGGTGTCTACATTACGTTTGTAATAACATTCAGTGTAGCTATGAGCGATTAAAATACACAAGAAAGAAACACATACCATTGCATTAACTGTAACTGAGTGGACATTTTAAAGTTGCTAGCTCCCACAAATAGTTCTTCCCATAAAAACTGCTTAGCCTGTGTCAGTAGCTTGTACCCACTTTTCCGCTGGGATTTACATTTCCTTTTTCTTCAAAGACCCCTACCCCCCTCTTTTTTTACACAAAAGTTGCAATAAAATGCATTACAGTAGTATTTCATTTACAAAACAAATGACATTGAAACTTGTTTATTAACCCATTGGATTGTATTTCAGTAACACAATGTCTTTTTGCAGAGGTGCAGCAGAGATTCCAAGAGCTGTCTGGACATGGAGAATGATTTTTCCCTCGAAGGAGTCCTGCTTGGAAAGGGTGACTTGAATTGCTGCATGATGCTACATCAATTCCCCTTTGGAGGGATCTCATCTTCAGGTTTGGCAATTAGGAAATTATGTGAAACATTGCATTTAGTCAAAATAAATACAAATAAATTAAAAACAAATTATGGAAGAAAATAGTTTTCTTACTGATATTGCTCGTAGGAAAGCTTAGCAATGAAGCTTATGGCAATATCTAGACTATATATGGCTGGCTGACCCATTTATTTCAGTAGTATTCTCTGAACAGGGAGAAAACAGCTATGAACATGTCTGTAATTTTGGAGAAAGATAGTAGTGATCTTCTTTCAAACTTCGTTAGGAAGCCATTTTCCTGAGGAAAAGAGCATACATAGTTAGGGACTGCTTAAAAATAATGTGTGTAAGAAAAAAGGACCACTCTCTGCTGTTGTCAGCTTAACAGAGCTGACACTTAACTAACACTTAACAGCTACACCATTGTGCATAGAGGGACAGGTTTTCAGAGATCTCCCTCCAAAAGATGAATAGGGCTTTAAAAAGCAGTAGCTGAAAAAAGCTGCACCGTGCTGGATGTTTTATCTCCAAGCCTCTGCCTTCCCCATGTAAACAGAAAATGAGCATGAACTGTAGCATCTAAACTCACATCTCAAAGGGAGATACAAGTACTACGTCTCTGATGTAGTCATATACTTGTAAATATCTTCCTTTAAGCCTTCTTATTCTAGTAGGATAAGCCACATATTATGACAGAATGCTGCCAGGAGTTGATACTTCTCTTAAATAAAATTGACTCTATTTGAAAGAGAGGGAGAGGAGGCTTTACAGTAAATCTGATGCACCAGTGGTCTATGACTCACTATCTTCTTTTTTTTATAGTTACCAGACAGAGAAAGATCAAAACAAGCAAAAAGAGACAAAAGGAAAAAAAAGACACTAGAAAATGTGTGGGAGAAAAAAGTAATAGGAAATAGAAGTGGGATGAGAGAGGGGTATAAGGTAACATTTACATATAGGTAAAGGAAAAAAGTACCAGGGAAATGACTGAATTTGATGTGGTTGATTCTCAGTTTCCCCAGAGTGTGAAAGAAAAAGGTATTGGTGTAATGAATTTCTGCAAAGCAGTAGGGACCTCCCCTTCACTTGCAGAGGGGAATGTCAGGAGCTGGCCAAAATAATCCACATATTGACAAATGCTTTTCTCAGCATTGGCCATTGCTAGATGGAAGTTCTAGGATTATCCCAGTCAGATTTACCCCAATTGTTCTTGCATGTAAATTTGTTTAGGTGAAACTGATTTTGAGGAATAATAATGGCTTTCCTGAAATCCACTGCAAAAGTACTGACTTCAGCTGTGATGATCATACCTTTGTATTCTTACTTTACCTTGAACTTCAGTGTTTCTGGACTGACTCCTCTATGGAAACAAAATTGCTGCACTGATTTTAGGATGCCACATAATTTCAGATTTAATAATGGAAAAATTCATGGCATGCATAATTCAACCTTCTCTGAGCAGGGGGGCTAGACCAGGTAATTTCCTAAGGCCCCCCTCCATCAGAATTATATTATGATCCAATGATTCAATATTAGTGTTTCATCTGATACAGGTACAGAAATTGCTTTTTAAAAGGAAAGCTATTAGAGTTGTTCTATATAAAGCAGAAGCAAAGCTTTCGCTGTACATCTCAGGGAGACATTCCAGATCAAATTAATCAAATATTAAACCACCAAATAAAACATTGAATGAAATTGTTTTGACAGTGTCTGAAATAATAGTTTTCCTTAGTGGAACAATATCTCCTAATTTACACTTGGGGGAAAATGAGAAGATGCTGAACTGAAACTTACCCAGCCACCGTTTGCATCTATCCATTCTGCTTTGTTGTTTATTATGTACTCTGTGATGAAATAAGAAATCTGCTCCTTCTCCTCTCCAGTGAGCTGCACTCCATGCTCTTGAAGCTTCTTAGTGAGGAGACCTCCAAATGTAAATATGGTCATAATCCGACCCCAGTTAGTAGTTCCATCAGCAAATTTTTCTTTCATGACCCCATTGAATATTTTCTTGGCAACATCAACTGAGGTAATTTCAATCCTGTCCAAGAATGGTCTGAGAGCCTCCTCTGTTTGATCTTGCAGTGAAGATGCAATGTTTCTCAAGACATGAGCAACCCTGGTTTGAGCTGGTCCAAGATGTGACTCCTGGAGCACATACTGCAGATAATCTTGAGCTAAGTAGTAAACGTAATAGAACTCGGCAGTTTCCATCTAGGACGGAACGCGGGGAGCAGCTCACTGCTCTTAATCAGGGTCAGCAATGAGCAGCCAAAGGACATGCACACAGCTTTGTATTGTCTGGTTTTGATGGAATTTTTTTGCTTTTACCACGGAAGTTCCTGTAAAAACCAAGTGACTTAATGGTTGTGTGGGTTGTGGAATATGTCACAGCGGAAATGAAAGAAAAAGCATCTGTTTAACATGTCGTTTCGAGTGATTTATTATTGCTCTAAATACTATGAATCTGCAACTAGAAATCTACCAGCTTTTACCACATTCTTTAGCAGTATAACGTGACATTTCCTAGGGAGTTTTGCTGTGTAAATCAAACAGAGGTTTGGCATTTAGCTTACAAAATTCTGAGAATGGTGCATGCTAGCAAAGGTTAGGCATTTGTCTTGAAAAAAACATTCCCCAAAAGTGTGTGCTGTAGAATTTTGCAGCCCCACCCTGCCCTAGTCTTTACCCCCCCCTCCAATTTCTTCATAGCCAGGGGTTAAGGCTGAAATCCATATTGCAGGTTTTTGGGTTATTTCTGCTTCACAGCTTTTTTGACAAAACTGGTAGACATTTCCAGCAGGATGAAAGAATCGATAAACTTTGTTCAGCACCCAGGGAGCTTTACATAACTGCAAAAAGTGCGAAACCAACTGTGGTACAAATCGGGATGGAAAAAGGGGAAAGCCAGCTTTGTAGCATTATCCCCTGCTCCAGGCTTTCCCACAGCCTCTCTGTGAGTGTTCTTCAAGGTCCTTCTTTGAAGATTTGAATGGGTAGCTTCAAAGATTTCTTTTCCCCACAGGGAGTTCTGCTGTAAAAGACTGTATTAGTATAAAAGCCAACACTAATGCAGTCAGCATGTCAGAACATGGAATGGAAGATACGGAGCCAAGCTGGTGATGTTTGATACCATCTGAATCTTTCATGACAGGTAACAAAAAAGCATCATGATGCCTACAATAAACTGCTCTTAGATTCAAATTTTTCGGTCAAGCAGTTATTTTTTGGGAGGAGATGCAGGTGTGTCTAGCCCATTCTTTGCTTATAAACTTCTTCTGAGGCAACCTGATCCTGCTAGGAGGTTGGGATGTGTCTGTAGAGAACTTCACCTCATTCAGAGCAGCAAGCAATTTGATGTTTGGAGAACCCTTTCTTTCTCCATCTGCCTGTCTTCTTTCCCATCTCTTCTTACCCACCTCTCTTCCATGTTTCTTCCTTTTCTGAAAGCTACAAGCAAACAGCTCTCTTTGTTCCAGAGAGCCTGTTTCCAGTCCCAGGTGCTCCCTGATGCTCAGATCTCTATGTAAGATGAGCAAAGCTGGATGCCTGGTGGCCACGGCACAGGGCTTGAGTCTCAGATGTCTGCCTACCCTTGGCACCTAACCATACTGGAACAAATAATTTCCAGACTGTGGTACAGCTCTGGTGTCAGCATATTGCTGACCCCATCCTTCCCCAGATGTATGTGCTGCTACTCCTCTGACATCACAGTTTGGCAGAAACCCATTGAGTAGACCAGGGTAGTTTCCAGTTCCTTTTCAGTTTTTCTCTTCTGTGTGTGATGAGTCTGGCTGAGAATGACACAGTAATCTTCCATGCACAGCAGGGTTTGAAACCTCAAGCTATCACCAGCATAGCACAGACATCAATCACTGCAGTGATACAGGAAAATATTTTCCTCACTTTCTCCTGGAATCAAGAAGTGGCTTGGTACTGTGTTCATCTTGGGGAGAAAATGAGTTTAGGAGGGCAGTGTGAGCTCCTGTGGTAGATAATACCCCTAGGGAAGGATGCAATAGTGGGCTGGGGGTGGGAAGGTAGCTCTCCTCTCCTCTGTACCCAGGCGTGTTCTTACCAAAGCTCATTTTGAAAGTTCAGAGGTGTCCTCTATCCAATACCTGCAGCTGCTGCTTTGGCAGAGCTGTTGGGCTGGCTTTGGCTTTATGTTCAGTGATTTCTGAAAACTGCCACCATTTTATGAGGAATGCAAATAAAAAAAAAAAAAAGAAAGAAAAAAAAAAGTCCTTAACTCTTCCCAACTCAGCTAAATCTAGGTAGAAATTTCTGGGGCAGAGAAAAGGCATTGCTCTTCTCAGGCAACTTCCCTCCTGTCAGATGCTTGCTGCAAACAGGGCTGAGAGGTATTTGAGTTAAAATCACAAGAATCCTTCGTCTGTATAGCACAATCTGAAGTTACAGATCACTCCTGGCTCTCTTAATAATTGATTAATGAAAAGCTTCTTGTATTCTTTGTGAATACAAGTAATAGTTGAATGTGAGAACAGTGAACAATACCTCAGGAGACAAGTTCTGTTTTCTTCAGCACTGACAGCAGCAGAGCACAGGGAGAAGTAGATATTTATTCATTAGTGGAGCATTTAGGATTCTGAGGAGTGTGATGGCATAAGGTGATGGGTATGTCACTGTTATTGAAAGAAATCAATATTAATACCTTGGCAATTTTGGCGCAAATTCTGTCACTTACAGTCTCTTGATCTCTTGAAGGGCTATAAGGGGAAGCTCAGAGCTCAGCTCCCAGAAAGGGCTGGCTCTGGGATATGGCTTCTGAAGGGCTTCCTTCCTTCACCCGGCATCCTGGAAGGATCCCGTCCATTCGTCTGCCTGTGCTCCTGACCCGTGCCAGCCCTTATCTGTGTGTTCCTGCCTCCAGTTCCCAACTGCTGCCGACTCCAGGAGTCCAGCCTGGACTTTCCCAGAGCTGCCCTGCAGCCTCAGTGGTGACGTGAGAGCTACTGGGGGAAAGGGGGGAGGAATGTGGTATCCATTTTCTTGTATATTTGTACATATTTAGTAATTTTTCCTATTTATCAATACTCTTTCATTAAAGTTGTGTAGTTTAGTTTCCAACCCATAAGTCTCTCTCCCTTATTCTCTCTCCTTTCTTATCAGGGAGGAGAGAGAGATTAATAGAGAGCGTCTGTTACTCGGTTTAATTGCCGGGCCAGTGTTAAACCGTGAAGGGCTGGCTCTGAGCAGACATCTCTGATGGGCAGCTGTGGCATGGGTGAGCAGAGCTCAGGGTGTGCCTGTTGAAGCTGCCCCAGCTCTATCAATGTTAATATCAGACACATTTACTTTTCACTAGCATGTAGTGAAGGCTGCAATTCCAAGTGTTGGCTGTTCAGTAGCAATGACATTGTATATATCTATATGCACACATAAAGAATCAGACCAGTGTGCATACACAGGCTGTTCTTCCCAAGCTCTAATGGTCAACTCTGGGCACTATAAAAAATAAGCCCTGAGACCTCGTGCCTGCATTGGCCACTCTAGCACTCTGATAGTAATTTTCTACATTAGGCAATACCTTCCTATCTCCTACCAGACTTACTCACATTTTGTAGTTGTGGTAGTCATAAGCTGTAAGCTTAACTTAATAAACTTCTACTTTTCTTCATATGTGCTCTATCGCCCCAGTGCTACACAACCTGCATTCTCAGATACTGCATTGCTTCTTCTTTCTTTTCCTCTTTGTTGCATATACTTTGTCTTTTATAAATAAGTGTTAATAAAAGGTTTGAAACAGAAACCAGCTTGGCATGAAAGCTCAAATGCAAACGATGCTCTTGCTACTTGACAATAGCAAGGGGTTTCAAATACTTTAATTTAAATTGGTGCTCTGGGGAGTTCAGTCCACTTTCTATCCTAATCTGAAAAGGCTTATTTTCCAGAACAGATGGGAACTGAGTTGACAGATCCTCATAAAATTGACTTGTGAGAAACGATGTTATCTCATTGTGTTAGAGACAAAACTAAGCCAAAATGTCAAAAGCTTCATTGAGCTATTTGTGCTGCATCTGACTTCCCAGAGTTGTTCCAGTTCCAGGTGAATATGGGAATTGTAAACTTTGTCTGGAGGAACAGTCTGAGGCCTTGAGAAAATAA
Source organism: Heliangelus exortis (assembly GCF_036169615.1). Classification (NCBI taxonomy): domain Eukaryota; kingdom Metazoa; phylum Chordata; class Aves; order Apodiformes; family Trochilidae; genus Heliangelus; species Heliangelus exortis. The sequence continues at coordinate 8,440,110 of NC_092432.1, forward strand.
TTCCAGAATTTCTTCTCATTTTCTTCCCTTTTTGATGTCCAAACCAGGGACATTTTTTGCATGGCATTGAATTTCATTGCAATAGAACAGCTTAATTCACTTGTAGCTTTCCGTCTGTCCTGCACAGCCATGATATGAGATTTCAGGAGGCTTTAGTGGCTTCTATTTTCCCTCCATTTTCCTATAAATCGGAATGCACACCCTGGCTTTCCCGGGAGCAGGAATGGAGAGGTGGTAGCACATTCAGAGGGTTGGTTTGCCCAGTGGAGTGCTGCCACCTAGTCGCAGCCGGCCTGGCTGCAGGCGGAGGAAGGAGCCCGGCAGAGCAGAAATCCCTTTCCTCCTGGGATCTCCAGTCCACCTTCCAGTCTTCTGTGTTGTTAGGTTCTTTATGCCTGAAAGAACTAAAATACAACAAGGGTGGGAGTTAGCGCCGGTAATGATCTAAATTAAAAAACGATATTGTGTTTCCCAAATAATTCCTTTGCCATGAAGTATTAGTTTCCTGTCCAAAGCTTAGAAAGGTCATCTCCATAGGAAGTTTTGGAAGCAGTTAATTCTAAACCATCTCAGCCTATGTCCTAATGTTTATAGGATGGAGCCAGAATAGTGGGATACTGGATCCCACATTGTGTGCCAGTTAAGAGCCAGCTTGTAGTCTGTGTGTTTCAGTGATGTGCAGGAGTCAAGCTTCAGGGAAGAAAGGTGTAGCCGATTTTTTGTCTTCTGGGACAACTGAGATGTTCTGGGGAAATCAGAAAGCAAAACATAAACAAAAGCCAACATAAACAAAGGCAAATAGCTGCTCCAGATTACTCTTGAGCTGTGGTGCAGTCCAAAATGACTGAGGGTTGAGCAATATGGCATCAGGTCTGTCCTGCTCCCAAAATACCACACAGCAAAGGCTGGGAGGATGGATCATACAAAGATGTGCACCATGGCTCTCCATTAAAAGAAATCTTTGAGAGGGCATTCTGCTCCCCTTGTGACTCCTCTGTAGCACTTCAGTGACATAAGGAGACTGTAGGAAGGACAAATTTTGGCTGTGTTACTCAGGGTTCAGCTGCTGCCTCATCACTTCCTCTGGTAACTCAGGTCAGTACTTGGCTTCTTCTGGATCCCAGCTTCTCTCATCATCATGAGTCAAGGGAGCAGCTAAACATTCTGCTCCACTATGCATGTGCCATGTGTCATCATCAGCATGTGTGTAGACACATGTACATTCTCATAAGCCTTTCCAAATGTTTTTCGAGGATTAGGAATTTTGAACAAATAGTCATAGATATCAGCAGTGAGCCACAGAAATGAAAGGATCCGTAAGCTTCCCAGATAATGGAGCATGAACAAGACTTGGTAGAAGCTCAGCAAGACATACAGATGCCAGCAAGAATACTGCTGAGGCCAGCTTAATTGCTGAAAATATTTGCTCCCAGAAGTAGGTGGAGGAGAGAAAAAAAGTCTGCTTGTGGGTCTTCATGAAATAACACGTAGAGAGCTCATTCCTCAGTATGATAACCAAAACTTTGTGTGTCCCTTGCACCCAGAAGTCAAGGGTGCTCTTGACTTCTGGTTCATTCTGTGGTTCATGCTGTGGCAGCTGCAATGTGAACATGGGCAAAGTCCACGTGTAGATTGATCTGCAGCTCTGATTCAGATCTGTGTCTTCCAAAGACAGGAGAATCAAGCATCCAGCATCAGCTGCACCAGTGCTTTAAACCATTTTTAAATGGAGGTGATTATCAAAATGTGGTGAGACAGCATTTCAGTAACGTATCTGGGCCCTACTGTGCATAGGACTGAGTCCCACTGGATGAGTTACCAAACATGAACAAGGTTTAATAAAGATTTTCCATTGAGCTTGAACAGGATAGAAGTGCCCAGCTCCTTTAGGTGCCTTTGAAAAAAATGCAGCAATTCAGTAAGGCTGCTAACAGTTACAGTTAGATATGCATATAAATACCTTGCTATTTGATTTTTCTAAGGCAAGCTTATGTGTCTCATGCTTTTGAAATAAATCACTGAAAGCTTCAGCAGGTACAATTTACCTGGAGCCTCAGAGGTTTGTAGTCCTCTGGATCAGCCCTCCCAGGAGCCTGCTTGCTTCTGTGTTCCTCATTTAAATCAGGCCTGCATCTGCTCCTGTACTTCTCCCTTATTTAAATCAAGCCTGCATCTGCTCCTGTTCCTACTAGGAAATGTTGCACTGGGTCAAGTGTTAGTGATTCATAGATTAAATATCTTTCCTTTAGAAGATAATATGTTCTTTTGATAGATCATTTTACCCCCCCCCCCCCCCCTTTTACTATATCCCCTCTCTTGATGAGGGTTGTAGCAATACTAGTATTTCTACTATAAATCATTCTTAATGCATATTTATAACACATCTTTAGTTTGTTTTATATGCAGGTTTTCAGTCTGAGGGCACATTTGTTTTTATTCCCCTTTCAAATGGTTTTGAATTGTTTTAAGCTATAAAAATGGACAAAAATACAAACGTACAGTGTACAGATATTTTCCTCTTTTGTAATCAATCCAGATCTTTGAATAGGAATTATGCTTAAGGAAATTAATGTGCAATGTAATTAGAGTTACTGTCATATTCTGGAAATAAATATTTATATTAAAACACATTTCTGAACCCTAGTGCAGTAATTTTGCTACAGCTTTATTACCTCCTCAAATGTGTATTTGCATGAAAATGGTGTGTTACTAGTGCCTACTGGTTACAGCATTATTTTTATTTTTAAAGACACAGACTACATTGCCATTTGGTAGGACTTTCCTGAAATCTAAAAGCATTTGCTATGAGACTTTTTCCATCCGCCTAAAGCCTTGAAAACTGGACTGCAGATGGTAGAATAAAATTTCCTGCATAATTCAGTGGCAAGGAAGAACTTGTGAACATAGTTTTCCAAACAACTCTTCTGGGTGTTTTTTAATCCAAACTGCATTTCTCATTCTTCTGATTTGCACCATTTCAGCAGACACTCTGCTGTTGGCACTGTGCAGTATTTTCAGACCCACAATGATTATGGGTAAATTGCTGCAAATTATAGCAAGAAATTAGCTGTAACTCCCATGGTATATTTTTATCCTTGTGTTTATTATGATTTTCTGATCCTCCAAAAAGGCCTGCTGAGATGGCATTTCTGTGCTCCTGGGAGAAGGCTGTAAGCAGAAATAGCTAACTAATCTGTCTCCCCAGGTATTTATACCACACTCATGGCTGTGCTGTCTGAGCATGTAATACAATCCTCTCAATCTTTTTAAGTGAAATGACGTCCCGTTAAATAAGTGTGAAGGAAGCTAATGCAACCATGACTAGTTGTCCAAACCTGCTGCCATCCTTTAACCAAAGCAGAAAGAAATTTGATTTTGAGCTTATTTTAAAATCATATCACTTTACAGTCCTCTGTGCTTTGAATTAACATTTGCCTATTGCTTCCTTGCCATGGCTGTGTGTAGAGTTCATCTAGGAAATTAAACCTGCATGGACACTGAATGTTAGTAGTGATGCCAGTATCAGCCCCTGCTCTGGCACTGAAATGCTCTTTTCTTCCTGAAAGCCAAGTTGTTTTCAAGCCTTTCAAATAATCTCAGTGCAAAGTGTTTCCTTAATTGTGCTGACTGCTGTAGTTGATAAAATAGCACCTAAATGCCCCAGCTGGGAGGAGGGATTGTCTTTTTCTGGATGTTTCATCCATTAAAACCAGGAAGAGTTTCCTGCCCCAGCTCAGAGGGTAGGGAAAAGTGCTAAACCCACACAAAGTCCACGGATTTCACAATCCAGCAGGAGTGGGACAGTGATGGTCTTTCAGGAGGCAACAGCAGGTTTGATTGCATTTAATCTGGGAGGCATTTTAATGGCTATTGGTAGCAAGAGCAAGCTAACTCCATACCAGCAGCTCAGTGTATGTCATTTTGAGTTTTCATAATAAAACTGCAGAATACCTACTTGTCCTTAGCAGACTTGCCTATGTATCAATTTGGGGCTAGATTCTTGGCATGCCTGGGAATTATGCATCATCATGACTTAATCAAGGGCTTTCATAGAGTATCGATAGAGCTGAGAAACCTCTTTAAACCCAAATCAAATGGAAGCTCAGCCCCAGCAGTGAGTGCCTTGCTCATGAAGTCAGAGGAGCTCTGCATGGTCTGACCTCCTGTGTCTCAGCAAAGCTCTATGGGTTTTGGTAACTTCATCTGTGCAGGGATGTGAATCTGTCTATGGGGAGCTAAATGAGGCCAACAGTTATTGATTTTCAAGAGAAAAGAATGTTAGTCAAAGATCTCATAGGTTTTCATAACTATTCCTGATTTTGAAACAGGACATCACAGCAGACTAATGGTATTGAGGAGCAACAGTATTTAAAGCAGACAGTTTCACATAAAAAGTGCAATTCACATGCCAGTTTCACATGCAGCAAGATCAGAGAGGATGGGACTGACTGAGTTAGACAAGGTTTTTATTTGCTCTTTTTACTGGATAACTGTTAATCATTCAATGAGAAATGCATTTCCAATGGCCAGTCCTCAAGCAACGTAAATAAAAGCAACATCCTTGTTCCTCCTTTGCCCTTAATCTTTTTTTTTTTTTGGAGGCTTGACAATAATCAGCCATTCCCAATCTATTTTGCAACTCAGAACCCAGATGCAAAAAGCCCCCATCAAATGTAATTAGTTTGTTTTACATCTCTCCTTTATATTCCTGAGCTGATAAATGACCAGTGCAGTTCCAGAGGGAGTTATTTTTTCTAGATGCTTACAGGGGATTGAGAATTGTCTCACTTGAGTACAACTCAACTTCTAGCTGGATGTATTGGCAGGGACCAGGGACCAGTGATCTCTACAAAAGATAGCAAGCCACAGAGTCTGGAATCATTATATTTGGTATAAAACTTGGTGTTTCTATGGCCTGGCAGACCCCTCTAACTCTCTGAATTTTGATTTCCCCATCTGTGGGATGGACTTCTCCAAAAATTTGTTGCTTCAGCAAATGCAGCTTCATTTTCTACCAATACCACAGCTTATCTGCATGACCTTGACAAAGCTACTGGTCCTCTGTGACACAGTTCCCCACTTCTAAAATAGAGGAAATTAGAAAATTGGAGAATTCTATTCAGGTGTGTGTCTTTTGCCTATATTTAGCAGCCTTCCCCAGGAGGGAGGTTAAGGGCAGTTTGTGTCTGTGCCTCAGCAGCTCTGGGTCATGCTGGGATGCCTCAGCCCAGGCAATTGGTGATGACAAGTCTGTGGCCACAAGCCAAATGAAGCTTAAGCAGGTAAGAGCTGACTCAAAAACACATTAGTCCAGTCATTTGCCATCTGTGTCTGAGTCAGAGTCCTAATGTTTGTTTTCTTTTATTCTTTGCTGGAAGTCAGTGGAGCTGTTTATTTGTGCCTCTGCTAGCACCCGGAGACCTGGAGCTCAGGCAGGCCTAGGTGCTAGTTTAGCCTAATGTAGCATGTTACAGATTGAGATGCTGGTATTTGGCATTTATGTACATTTATGTGTGTGTGTGTGTGTATCTCTTGGATCCTATTTTTTTCCTACATGAGGCTGTAGATAGCAGTTAGATCTTGCCTTAGAGATGGTAAAGATTTAGAATTTGTAATTCTTTGGTTTTATGTTTTGGCTAAATTGCCAAAGACTGGGTGCTTTTGAGGCAGTCTGAAAGACAGTTTTATCAAGTTCATCTTTCAAATCACTTTTCTTTTGCAGTATGGCTTGCTAGCTGTAAAATTATCCTATTAAACTGTATTACCACACTGAGGCAACATATTTTCTTGTGCATCGATCTTTCATCTAAGGTACTTGCTCCTGAAAGCATTTCTCCTTTTTAATCACTTATAGAAGCTACTCTTGCAAAATTTGGAAATTGGTGAAGAATAAGATTGCTTTTGTAGTCCATTCTTTGTTATTTGCTAATTACTTTTTCTGGATAGACAATTTGTGAGTAGATTCCTGTTCAGTCATGGCCAGATTCTTTAGTGTTTAGTGTACTAAATTAAGTCATTATGTAGCTTTTCAAAATAGTTCAGAATGATAGATTTCATAAAAGGGTAAAGATTGCATTTTAAACTAAAGAAATAATTTTGTCCATATATAATGTTTTGTAAATGGAAAATTGGAAAGAATTGTAATAGCTATAAACTACATTTATAGTTAATTAACTTGTAATCTAATAAAAATCTCCCTTAGAAGGTAAAAGTACAACACACTTGCATGGTGTAGTCAAATTTTCTGTTCATGGTGTCCAGCTGGATATCCAACAAAAAAAATAACTGGGGTTTTATTGTATTAATTCCTTGCCGAACAATGCTGTCTACACTGACTGTGGCCTCTTGTGAAACTGGGAAGCATTTTAGGTGCATCGGGGAGGTCTAGTTCCTGTCTCTCTGTGACAGTGGTGTTTTGATCCTAAAACTTCCATGCAATCCAGTCCTTTTTCTTCCTTTCTGCAGCTTTATAGCTCAGTTCAGCAGCTCCACATGCACAAGTGTTTTATCTATGGTGCATCCTCCTCTGTGGAAAGAGGTAGTAGGCAGCTGCAGGATCCAACCTGTAAAGCTTCCCTCTCCATTCCAAAGAGTAATGAACAATTCTATCATGATCTGAGAAAGTAGGGCTGGATAATAGTGTCATCCAGAAGCTTACACTCTATAGGAAGGTTCAGTTTTAGCAAATGTATTCCCTGATTCCTGGTGATACTAACAAGATAGGAGTGCCGAGACAAACATTTACAACCCCAGTAATACACAGAAAGTTGGGTTCTGCTGTGTAAAGTGACTCAGTAAAAAAGTAGCTTTCAAGCTGCAGGCTCATTGATTCTCACTGAGTCCAAAACTGAGCTCAGTTTACAAGCAATATTACACTGTTTATTTCTTAGCCACCAGACATAAAAAGGGGTCAGTTGCCCTCTACCCTGGGTAGTGATTTCCCCAGGTAGGTGTTGCAGTCATGTAGTGTTTTACCTCTGCTTTATAGTTACAGTAGCTAAGTTGTGACTGGATGTGAATAAAGGGCAAATGAGGTTCCTCCCTTCTGATAAGTGTAAGACAATTCGAATTGGATCATCAAGTTAGTCCACAGAATTTCAGTGAATACCTTCTTGTCTGTAGCTCATGACTCCCAGCTAAGACAGGCTCTGCTAGCTGAAGGAATCCCCCACAGCATTATAGGTTCATTCCTTTTAATGGTTTTACAGAAGTCTGGGAAGCCAGAAAGGTTGCTCTGATTTGCACGTGCTTGCCTTGCAACCAACTGTTGTGGTTCCTTCTCCCAGAAATAATTTCATCCCATCTTTCCCACTTCATGCAAAGACAAAACCGACTGCTGCAGACTGAAGCTCAGCAAATCAAGGTGGACAAACACTGATTTCAGTTGTTCTTAACACTCTGGGTCTCAGTTTGGAGCAGTGCAGCAGCTGCCACATGAGAACTGAGCCATCTTTGGGGCAGATCTGCCTTGCTGTAAGTCATTCACACTTGTATTTATTTGAGTTAGGGTATGGTGACAAGATACTTTGGCATCTTTAACTACACAAACTGATGTTGGTATCTCTAGCCCCCATGCCACCTTTATCAAAGTTTGAGATACTGGTACCTTTTGATATATTTAAATTAGGAAGAATGCTGAGGCAGCACAGGCTATCCCTTGTTATTGTGAGTAAATGATTGTATCAGTTGGTGTTGGCTCCTAAGGAATTTGTAGAAATTTATTCCCAGAGAGCAGTTGAGCTATCAGCCTGCAAAGGACTGATCAATAACAATTGGTTTCAGCTTTTACAGTGCTTTTAATTTGATAAATTGTCCGTTTGTCATGCAACATCACAAGGTTTCTTCTGGCTTGAGAAGCCTGGAGAAAGAGAATATTGGCTTTTAAATGATTAAAATCTGGGAAGCCTTACCTTTGGTTGGTCTACAGCATCTCTCTATAGACAGAACAAAATATCAAATTTAAAAAGATTATTAAGGCAATACTGTGCAGGGAAAATTTAGTGCAGAGATTTATCCATGTATGTCTCCATATTAATAGGAGTCCTACTGCTAAATCCCTGTGCACCCTGCTAAATAATTTGCCTAATGATTTTGCTTAAGCACCATCTGAAACTGATATACTCCCATGCTTGATACATGGGAGCTAGAGAGAAAATACAGCACTGCAATGCAAATAACCTTTGTTGCCAGCACTGTGAGTGAAGGGAGAGGACTGGCTTCAAGATAAAGATGTTCTGGGACAACAGTACTCACTGTAATGGATCCAAAGCCTCTACCATGAATCCAGCTTTTATCCTGCTGCTAGGAATGCACCTTTCTTACCCTTGATATTAAGAGTGCACTTGGGCAACTCTTGACTGAGCTGGGCTCCCAACTTCAGCAATGACACTCAATTGCAGGGTCTAGGCAATCTTTTTAGTTTGCATAGAATTTAATTTGCCATGGAATGCAATTTGGACACAAACCACTATCAATCACTAAATTCACTATTCTATAGTGAATTTTTGCCGTATCTTTCCTGTAAGCAAGATTTCAGCTTTTTCATGTAGAGTTGTACTTCCCATCTGCTTTTGGCAATAATTTTTGAAGGGAATTTCTGATCAGTTGTCCTCACCTGTTCATATAATGGCAGATTATATAGGCAACACAATATAGGTAGTCTATCAGGAATTATCTGCTTTTTCAGATAAGTAAGTCCTTTCCTAATTACATATAGCAACAGAGCAAAAAACATTGATATAACAGAATTTCTCACCTTCCCCATTTTCAGCTTTAATTCTCCTTCAAGTTTACATGGGAGAGCCAGTCCCAAAGCAGAAGTTAGAACAGACTGTGGGAATGCACTAATGATGCATCTCTCAAGTCCAGTAGAGTGCTGCATATCCTCCTACCACACTGAGGAAAGATTCACTGTCAGTTAAATAGTGTGGTATTATCTGCATTACAACTCAGACATCAGCAGAGCACCCACACATCTCTGGCTGAAGGCTGCCTGTCAAGCACCATCCCACACATCTCATGTTTGGGCTGTAGTGAGTAAAGATGTATATGCTCAAATTCTCCTAAACCGAGGGGAACTGGGCTTCAAGTCACTGGACTGCTTAGAAAATATTCCAGAGAAACTTATCCACTGCTGTAAATGAAGCTCTTGATGCTCAAGTCACAATCTTGACCCTGAGCTCAGCTGGAAATAGTATGCCCAGTGTAATGACAGGGAAACTGAGGCTGGGAGAGGTGCCATCACTCAAGTGATGAAACAACCCCAAAATACTTTGGGGTATATTTTTACAAGCAGCAGCATATCAGCTCTTATGTCCTCATCAAATTCCAAGTCAAGTAATTAACTTGCAATTTCAAATGGCAATATTATTGTTTGCTTCATTACCTGCTGCCCTGGTATTGTGCTGTTTGTGCAGGAATGTCACTGTTTCTCCAGAAGCAGTTCCATTTTAGCAATGAGCAAAAAGATCCATTAGCAGCCTCCACAGCACCTTGGTTCTCTTCAGAATAAATGGTGCAATATAAATGTAAAGGATTATTTAAAAACCCATTGCAAATGCTTCTATCATATTAGCCATAATAATAATCTGACTGTTTTATTTGGCAATAATCCAGTTCCTTTGCCAAGATGCAGTACCTGGTGCATGGACTTCCAGACCAACTGACTGGCTCACGAAATAGCAGGATGGCAAAATTATCAGGAAAAACAATGTGTTTTTGTGTTGCTATAAGTTATAGATGGGCAATAAAAAGAGCACATGAAATTCTTGAGCCAGGAAGCATAAACGTGAGGGCTTTGTTGCAGCTGTAAGTTCTGCAATGTGCCTTTAGTAGTGGGTGGTCTTTATCTGCCCTGCCTGATTTTTGTGCACAGACCAATGATAATAAATGTGAGATAAATAATTTAGAAATTGAAGTGTAGCAAGGCAATGTTTTCTTTAAGATCACTGAATACAGGAAGACAATGCAAAATGTTCCCAAACCAAAGTCAAAAATCTAAGGGCACAAATGAGGCACTGGCCTGAATTCATTCCACTTGTAGTTTATTTGAAATCTCATGGGTTATCAAGAGAAAAGTTAACTTATTTAAACATTGTAGCCACTTTTATACAATTATAACAGATGTAGTTTCTTTGAGGTTTAATTTCTAGTCTAGTGCTCATTAACAGATGTGCAGCCATCTTACAAAGGATGCCTCCGAGGAGGAATGGAGGCACATGGCAGGCATTGACAAAAGCAGATACATTGTATTAACTAGCACCTCTAAATTACATCTCTAAATGTTGATAATACTCATCAGTATTAAGAAATAAGATAATACTCATCAGTATTAAGAAATAATTTCCTGAACAAATAATGTCCAGGGTTCTGTGCAGCTGATTGAAATTTAAAATTATTTTTCAACCAAACATTTGGTTAAGCATGACAAGACTCCCTGGAAAGGTTCCCTGCATTGCACTCCCGTGCTGTCAGCGAGGAGTTTGGGTGTCAGTACTGCTCAAGGCTGGCAGAACTTGTACAAACAGGGGATTTATACTGGGCTGCCAACACAGTTCTGAAGCAGTGCATCTTAGTAAAAGGATTTTTAGAAGCATCTCTATGAAGATATTGTGAATTCTTCACCACCTCTGTTGCTGGTTCAGACGTAAGCATGAGATCCTCCTCAGTCACCTTGCCAGCTACTCAGGAGGAGTCTGTGGGCTTGTCAGCTGAGCATATCTCGGCTCCCAAACCTTTCTGAGTTCCTGATCATGTGTTCCTAAAGGAAGGCCTTCAGAGAAGCAGATCAGTAACTGATGCAAATACCTACATATGGCTCAATTAATTAAGATATAGTCATAGACCTAACTAGCTAAGGTTTATCTTTTGTTATCTTTTCTGTTTCTACAATAGGGCTCAGCTGTTCACCTTCTGTGAACTGTGGAGTTTCTGCCTTCACAAATAGTGTCACCAGGGAAGAAAGTGTTACTTCACGTGAGTAAATGTGACAGCAGCTGGTTCTATAGTTAAGTTTAATCTGTTCTGAAGTGAGAACTGAAGAAGGCCTAACCCTGCTGGATGAGTCAGTGGCAGAATCAGGTTGAGAACAAGACTCCCTGATTACCAGCTCTGTATATACACACGTGCCTTCCCTCACTGCCTTCCCAACTGTTCATTAACACAGCAGTAGCAGTTTAAATTCAGGTTGTTTGTTTTGTTGTTTTTTTTTTTTTTTTTTTTAAGGATCCACTTTCACCCGTTTTCAAGTTAGGCAGGAATCCTTCCTCCCTTTGCCTTGCTTTTCATTGGCTTTCTCTGCTCCTATAAAACACCAGGAATGTCAGACTCCTCATTTCTGTCAACATGGAACAAAAAGTTGCTGGCAAGTACAAAATGCTTTGTGTTTGCTTGGTTGCTCCATACCTGCCATCTGGGTACAGCTCTTACAGCTGCATTTCATTCTTTGTGGGACACTGCAGCCCCATATTAACATTTCAAGCTGGGAATTGGGCCTTCAAGAAAAGTCATGCATGACTTAAAATCACAAGGATGATAAAAAATAATAAAATGCATATTTTTCATTTTGCCTTTGGGTTTTCTAAGGCTGTGAAGCACACCTGTTTCAGGTCTTCAAGCTCTTAATTGCAACTATTAATGCCAGAAATTCATGGCATTCATTTTTCATGAGCTATATATAATTTATTTTTTTCAGAAAAATGGGGGAGATTGTTTGGATTAAGTGGCCAGAATTGGCAATAGTGTAAGTACGTAGTAGAACTGAGTGATTTTTTTAAAAAAAATTTTTTTTTCTTTTACATCTAGAATGAGGATTTTTTCTTTTCACACTGGCACAGTCACTTAGTCTTTGGATATGTCAGACTACTTGAGGATGTACAGATCGCTTTTGCTGAGACTTTTCAGAGGGTTGGTGTTGGATGAAAGTCCCAGGAGGGTGTCCTGCCCTCTGACCCTGCATTCAGCTTATGGTTGTCTGTGCCACTGATTTGGCTTGCACTTGGCATGTTCATTTCATCACTTCATCTTCACACAGATTGGTACAGACAGCCTGAATATCATTCTGACTTTTTTGCTTCCAGGTCTTTTTTTTTCCTTTTTTTCTTTTTCCAACATAAATTTTGAGGGCTGCAGCAAGATGTTTAAAAGACTTGACTTGGCATACCCCAACACCAAGACATTCAGATTAAACACCTACCTGGCAGCTGTGTCCCTCAGATAAATCAGATTCTGCAGCTTGTCTGGGCCCAAGACAGGCTCCATCCCAATGCAATGAATTCCCTCAGGGGCTCATAGCCATTACAGACACCACCACCTTCTACTTCCTGTGCTAGATGCAATTCCTAGAACTTGCATTTTGGATGCAAAGAGCGTGCCAATAATATCTGCCAAGACATGTGGCCCTTTCCTTGAAAAAGGGACAAGAAAACAAGCTACATATGAGAGATATTAGTCACGTTGCTTATTGCACTGTTGGCACCATCTCCACCTGGGGCTCCTATACTCACATCCAGGGTTTGGGGATGAGTCAGACATACTGCATATGTATTTAGGGATGATCTGAGCATACTTAAAACATAATGGGAATTTCATGATATCCTGACTTGCTTTTGCTTCACTTTGTGCAGCAAGATATCTTGAAACCCTAGACAGAGTCCTTTTTCTTTCATAGAAAGTTGCTAAATACAAAAATATGGTGTTTCTATAGGGAACTGCATGTGTGGGAATGTCTCGGGTAGCTTGCAAGAATTGAATAGGCTAACAGTGCTAAATCTTACAATTTTACTGCTGGCCATGTGGGCGTGGTGGTGATTTTTCTGAAATCTCTGGATTCTGGAGTCACGTTAGTACACAAGAATAGGCAAAACTTTCAGGCTCTTTATTTGTAAAATAAAGCTGGTTTCATGTGATTCACTGGCATATCAAAAAAGGAAGACAAATAAGAACACACTGAACCTGTATTTTGAAAACCTGTCTGTAAGGCTTACTTGTCTGTAAGCCAATCAGATGGCTTTGGGGGACTGGAAAATTTGCTTCTGAACAGCTTCTGTCAGTAACTTTCTACTTCTTGTTTTCCTTTAATAGCTATGTCTTTGCTTGTGTAGTTTTCTGTAGTAAAACTATCAATGTTATTTTGTATATACTAAACTTCATTATATTTTTCCTTCTTGTTCACGAGTCACTAACAGGAGAGATTAAGTTCTAAGCAAGGTGATTATTCAGGCATTACAAGATCAAAATATGGAATAAATTTCCCTGGGAAATAAAGCTTTCAGCCTTTTCCACTTATGGAGAAGGGATGAAAACTTAAATCCTATCTGTTCTGGTTTCCTTCTTCTAGCAAAAGAAAGTGTGGGTTGTTGTTTCTTTTGGTTTTGTTTTTTTTTTTTTTCTTTCTTGAAAGCAGGAAGATTGTTAAAAGCAAGGATCCAAGACAGGAAGGACAATAAGGACACTAATGTTGAAGGAAGAATGTTTGTTAGCCCTCAGTGGTAGTGCCTCACTTCCATGAGGCTTTTTTACTGAAGGCAGAACACAACAACATAGCCATGAATAAAATAGTAAATGCTGCTGAGACTTTTATAAGGACATTTTTATAGTTCTGCCAGGTGCAGTGGCATTCTTTTAATTACCTGGACATGACAGAGTGTTGCAAAGCTGAAATGTTGATTCTCTGGTATGCATGAGGCAATAAAGGTAACAGCCAGGGAAGGGAACTCAGCTGCAGGTGGAAGATTCTTGTCTGTGCACAGTGATGGTCAGTGATGTTCTGATCCAACCAGTTATTACCCTGCTACCAGGTGGAAGTAATTTTAAAGGGTATAAACCCCACTCGTAAAAGAAATAATCACTGGATTTAGCCATCAAATGAATTCGAAATACTGGAGTCTTCCCAAATGCTGTCACTCTCCAGCATTTCCCATTGTGCCTTCTTCACTTTAATATCCATGATGTTGTGAGGATGAACGTGCCCAGCCATCTGCTGATGCTCACCCCCCTCTTCTGTCTTTGTCACTGTGTACTTACACTCTTCATCACCAAGGGCCCCCCTGTTAGTGCAGCCCCTGCACATCTGGTAACAACTCTGCTCTGCTAAACGTGCAAAGCCTGTGCAGGATTGTTCTTTGTCACCCCATTGTTCACAGGATCTGACCCAGTAGAAATTTTCCTCAAATGTTTCTCAAGACCTTAGCAGGAGGGACTCGTTCATCAAAAGAATCAGTCCTGAATCAACTGAAATATTTTCTACAAATGGTGTTAATGAGAAATCAAACTTTTTTTTTTTAATTTAATCAGTTTGTCCACTGAGTATTAAGTGTGTAAATACTTGCCCCTGCACTAAACCTGTTCCCTGTGTGGTAGTTAGGGAAATGCTTCCTTATCGAGAGACTGAGCCTGAGAGCACCTGAGTGTCTGTCATTCCCCTGACTCCCACAGACTCTAAGGACAACTGAACTCATCCCATTTTTATCTACCTTTTGCAGACCCTCTTCCTTCTTCAGGACCTGATATAATCCTATCTAAATGAGCACTCTTTGACACTTAGCAACTTGCAATGCAAGCTATTATAAGTTACAGAAGTCTTATCTAACACCAGGGCAGCGAGAAACTGTGCCTCATGCCAAGATAATGCAAAAAATTTGTTCCAGCACTGGAGAGAAAAATTCCTGGAGAAGTACCTTTGTGTTAGATGTGGACTAATACATAGGTCTTCAGTGCTTATACTTTTTCTCTGCTTTACTTTCTCTGACTTACTCAAGACTTAATATTGATTTTGAACTACACTGGGATGTTTTGTTAGTAGATAACCTTCTGTTTTATGGTTTGTATTTCTCCCAGTTCCTCTCTTCCAGGATCAAGGGCTCTGGCAGACCAGCTCCAGCACATGTAGCCGTAGTGTTGTAAATGATCAGTGCTTTTCCCAGTATTTTCTGCTGGATGTTATTGACACCAGCATAAAAGCAGCACAAAAGGTTGTGTATCTATAACCACAGTTCATAGTCCAGCACTGTAGGACCAATGCATAAACCAATACTGTTTAATCTGTGAACTATGCCAGCTAAATTACAAGCCAGGTTACCATCCCTTTCTCCCATCCCTGCTATGAAGGTGGAAATTTCTCATGGAGAAGAAAGATACACATAGAGGGGGGATGATGAAAGGTTATCCTTTTATGGCTAAGCCCACCAGTGCTCATCTGTCAGACCCATGACTGACTACCAGCCATGACTCAAGGCTGGTATCACTGCTGTGTAGGTAGACACACTGGGTAAGTTCCTCATGAGCTGGCTTGGTTACCAGTAGTATCCTAGTTGCTAAAAACAGAGTTTGGCACAGGCAAGTGACTCTGACACAATAAATATTATTCTGATTGGTTTTGCAATCCACATGGCTCAGCAACAGCTGTACTGGTGGCAGTGTCTGAGTTTGGTTTCAAGGTGCTTAGGGTACATCTCCATTACATGAACAGCCACATCAATGTCTGTCATGTAGATATAACTTCATGTTGACATATCCAACTGTATAATTAGGTATGTCAGCAACTTAACAGCAGTGTATTAAACATCATTCTTTGGGAGGCCTGGCGAGCTTGGTATGGTGTGTATAAATATGATTTTGTGGTTTTAATATGTCCTATGCAGTACACAAGATATTAAAAGATAGCATAGGGAATTGGGCACCAGACTTTCTTCAGATTTAATTAACCTGTGAGCAGGACCAGGTCTGGTTTTGTAATATACAGCAGGGGTAGGGTGGGAAGAGGGTGGACAGGACTCTGCTGTTCCCTGGTTCTCTGTGTCACTGTGGTCCTTGCATAGGCTACAGCTGTGCAGGAGCTGCTCATGTGTGATGGTGCCTGAGGAACTTCCAGCTTTGAAAGGAGAACAGGAACATGATGCCTCTCTGGCTCTTCCTTCTCCCTGTGCAGCGTGCTGGGAGTGTGGTCTGTAACCTGTGCTCACTGCAATTCCCTGGGAAACTGTCAGCAGGTAGGTGAGAGATGGATACACTTTGTCCTCACTGATGTGATACAATCAGTAAACTTGAGAAAAGCAGTAAGGCTGTGTCCTATTTCTGGCTGGGAAGACTTAGGGACTTCTGTGATTGCTTTAGGATCCTTGTATGAAAGGTACCACCCAAAGGCAGACACTGCTATTGTGTGTAGAAGGTAGACATAAGGCCTTGCCTAAGGTAGAATACCAGGACAGGAGTCATTCCATTCCAGCCTGATGTCTCCTGTCAAAGTTGATTAGAAAACTTAAAGCTGATCGTGAGAAAATATTTGGATATTATGGGACAAAAATATGTGTTCTAGGTATATTAAAAGTCCCAGCTAAATTTCCTAAAGAAAGAATACAAAATCTCAAACGCATTATGAACATCTGTGAAGCTATAGGAATGTAATGTTTTATTACTTCCTCCAGTAAAATACTTAATTGTTTTTGAATCCAGCACACTCTGATGACATTTTGACAGAGAAGATTAATTGTCTCACTTAAGGAAATACTGATCAGATCTGCTTTGCTGTAAAATTTTATTGGCTACAAATTTCAAGTCATTCCGGTATCCAAGAAAAAAGACTTCAGGCATTATGAAGTTGCAAGAAGTGAGTAACTGTTGGAGATTTTTGCAAAAACAAATGGCTTTTTTCTAAGCAATCAAAGCAATGTTTTTATCTTCTCTAATGAGGTAGCTCCCTCAAGGAGCTGGAGAACACTGACACCAGATATTCCTTCTGTTGTTGCTGTAGATTTCTCTGGCACTGAAAAATAACTTATCTGAAATAGCAAGGTCAGATGGACAGCAGCAGAACAAAAAAAGGGTGACAAGCCCTCAGTTGTTTGGTGCTCTTGGCATTTCTAAGCAGGCAGGTAGATGGATGGACAGACATTTTTGTCATTTGGAACATTTGTATCTAGATCCCTGACAGATGCTTCAAGCATACTGTTTGCTTTCTAGACACTAAGCTGTGCCCAGGCACCAGGATTATTTACACAGGACAGCCTTCTAAATCCAAGAATCCAGTGACACAATGTGAGCTAAAAGCTCTGCTACATGCAGTGAAGGCAACAGAAAACTGCAAAAGCAAAAAATAAAAATAAAGGTGCCTAGAGCACCCTCAGGGATACAATAAATTCTACTGGCTTTTAAAAGGCCTCAGAAGAGTGCTGCTTTTTAAGGGATCACCAAACAGTGCTGCCCTGATGGCAGGATCTTGGCTCCTCTTAACTTGCAAGATAGGGACAGCTTTCTTGTGTGAGTGGAGACTTTTCAGTGGCTGAAGGCAGATTGCTGTCCTGTTAGTGCCTCTTTGGTTCCTATATACTCAAAATTTAGCACTTAGCCATAGAAGTTGGTAGCCTCTTTGCTCTCTTTACAGTGACCTACTTGTGCAAGGATTTATGCAAGCGTGGCGTATGGATACTTGAATGTTACAGAGTTTAGGACTCCATTTTTTAGTTTTATGTAATAATTAATACTGAAACCCTGCTTCTACAGTAAGGTAAAAGGCAAGCATATACAGAGGACAACGTGTTAAGATAGCACTGTTCTAGGACACAGGGAGGCCTCAGGGGGACTGGATTTTGCTGTGTTAATGACCAGACCTGGACAGGCTGAGCCACTCCTGTCCTGAGAGGACACAGAGAGCAGATGTGGGAGAAGGAAAGGCATAGGGGTACAAAATCATTCCTTTGCCTAAACATTCTCATCAGCTGACAATGGCACATTGTTCTCCCAAACACCAGGCCATGCTCCATGAACTATTTAACATGGATATTAAAAGCTTAAGTAGGGAGTTGTTATAGGCTTTAAAAGGCCCCAGCCCATATTTCTAAACAAGGCTATCTAGAAGGAAGTTCCTAGATTTGTAACTGTGGGAAAACACTCTGCCTCATTCTGGAAGATGCTGAGAAGCTTTGTAGCTCTGACTAGAACCAGGTTGGAGCTCTGCTCTGTGGAGAGCCTCCGTCCTCCACTGCTCCCTGCTCAAGAAAACCACGGAGCAGCTACTTTGCTTGTAGGTTCCTTTTGCAGCTCCCTGAGTATCCTTGAGCTGCTGGCTCTAAAGCAGATGCTGCGACTTCGGGATGGGCAGCACTGACCTGGCTCCACTCCCCTTTTAGGCAGCAGTGGGCATTGCCTGATGTGATCTGCCTGACATCCACCTCCCTGTTCTTACAATTTTGATCAGTTCACTTTCAGTCTTTATCTATGTTTCTATCTGTTGCCCTTGGTGATCAATCAGTTTCCCGAAAATTTCCTTTTCTTCTCCCATGCCTTAGGAGGCAGAAAAACAATAATTATATTTAGGACAGGACTCATCTCTCTGCCTGGGAAACCAGTATACAGAAACTAAAAGCAGAGTATTAAACTTTTTGAACACTGAGGATTTTTTTTTTTCCCCTGACCATTTTCATACTTGAAGTTTGAGATTCTGAACAGTACCCATGGATGCCAAAAGATGGGATTTTCATTTGTGCATTTTTTTTTGTTAGGAAGCAGTCCCTGGGTTCAGGGACTGAAGGCTGGAAATCCTAATGGTAATTAGTTTTGTTTTTTTTTTTTTTCATTTCTGTACTTGCATCTATCTTCCACACTATGTAGCATCGGCACATTAAATATCCTTTAGGTAATGTAAAAGTAAAATACAGCATGAAACATGCTGTTTGTTCTTTATGATAACATCATACAAACAGAAGCATTAGGGAATATGAAAAGATTCTGGACCAATTTCTGCTTTTGGCTAAAATCCTACAACCCCCTTGAAGTCTGTGGTGTTCTGGGCTTGCAAATACAAACTGAATTTGGACTCTAAGTCTACAGATCTCTGAACGTGGGCATTGCAATAGAGAGCTGGCATTGCTGCTCTTGAAAGGCCACTGCCAAATGACTGCTGGCCAAATTTCTAGTAGGCCTGGATAACTGAAACTCCAGCTCATCCTGTTAGGATAAGACATAGAACAGAGGTCAGAGGAGCTGTGGAAAAAATAGCAGTGGGATTCAGAATCAAATAAAATCAAATTGAAGACTCAGTGCTTCAAGAAGGGCTTGTGCTTACTTCTCTTGGATTTTTCTATCTCTCTCTCTCAGGAAAGAGGGCCTGATTCTGCTCTCACCAAAGCTTACAGCAGTCTCAGAGGCTGCATGCTGGGCCCCAAACAATGAGATTAGAAGAACTGAAATGATGGTAGAACTAAACTCCTGATCCAAAGCCCACTGAAGTAAAGAAGAGACTTTTTATTTACCGGCTCTGAAGATAAATCTACCTCAAAATGAATACATTACAAAGATTCCTCAAGTGGTTTCTAAAGCTTTAGCAAAAGAAATAACAAGTTACTAAAGCAGATGCAAACATAAAAGGAAACAAAGGAAAAGGTATTCTCTGTGAGCAGACAGATTAAATGGGTTTGTGTAAAGGGAGTAAAAAAATTAGAAGAAACTCCTTTCAGACACCCTGTGCTAACATTTTCTAAAGGGAGAGATGGATAGATGGCCATCAAAAACACGAAAAATAAGTTGTGCTGAGATATCAAGGTGATGGGAGCCTTAAAATATGACAGGCAGATCTAAATAATGCAGGTCAAGGAGATTAAACACTTTCAGTTGTGACATTATAAATGAGGAAGTAAAGTTCACTGGTTATTCCATTTCACCATACATCATCAAATCACCAGCATGGCTGGGAAACCTTTCAGCTCTCCCCTGGGTGCTTCAGGTAACACCATTATCCCCTACTTAATTGTCTGGGATTTCTTTTGGCTGCTCTGTTGAAGCAAAATCCTGTCTGATAGAATGAAGTTGTTCTACAAAGATGAACATCCCATTGCATATCAAACCCCACATGCTTCTGGACATCCCGTGTCCAGAACAAATGCTGAACATTTGTGTGTTCTTAAAAATCAAAACTATTCCTACCAACTTAAGGTGGAGTAATAACCTCTAACTCCTCTGCAATGGTCCACAGAACAGAGTCTGCTGCTTTCATCTGCTGGCTCAGGGTCACTTTTGACTTCCTGTGTTCTTTAGCTGACTTCTGACCTTTCTCAGAGTCAAGGATGCCCTTCTGGTTAGTTAACAGCCTAGTCACTTCTCAGATTATACACTTTCCTTTTTCCTTATCCCACTTGAGTTCAGCAAGGTTTTTTAGCCTATCAGTCTTGAGGTGCTCAAATGAGAAATTTGAATGTTCTTTCTTCAATATTGTATCTTCCCTTCACAGTGGATCAAGTTATCCACTTAATTTTTAACTACATCTTTTATTCAACCTCAAGAAGAAGCCTGGTCATCTCATGTATGAATTTTCTCCCTCAGAGGCAGTTTGTCTCTTTTTCTACAGATGACATTAAGGTTTGTGTTGCTTATTACCCAGTTGTTTCCCTCTTTTGAGTTTTGGCAGCTTCTACTGGTACCAAACATACTGATTCTGAATGTTTCAGTAAATCGCCTTACTCCAGCATTATTGTAACTGAGTTTTCTCATTTTGGCACATGAGAAAACAGATGAGCTTCATACACAACTTGAGGAACATTGTATCTGAGCATTCTGCTGCCCACCCCCCTGCCTTGACATTTGATGCCATAACTTGAACATTTGTTCCACCATGTGTTGCTGGTCAATAACTCCTGGCAGGAGGTGTCCATCTTGTTCACTGTTTACATTTCCATTTTAATTCCTGCTGCTGTTCTGCCAGCTGTTGTACTGGTTACTCACGACTGCAAAAGAATCAGTTGGCCTCTTTCAAAACAGATGCTGTGAATGTTCCACCTTGCTGTTCTGCACCTGTATGGCTAATGATGAGGTGAAGCCTGGCACAAATGAAGTTGAGATGAACGAAAGTGGATGTAAGGTTTAAAAAAAGAGTATTAAAAAATTAAAAAAAAAAAAAAAAAAAAAAAAGAAAAAAGAAAAAAAAGATCATGGAGAGGCTTGGAGGAATGTGATCATCCTTCCACACAATTTATGATTACTGCCAAGACCATGAAAGTGCTCCAAATAATGTTGTGGGGAATGCTGTGATACCCACATGCAATGCAGGTCATCTTCTGCTCATGCAACCTGGCATTTGGAAGACTCATTGCATCAGCAAAGACAGCCAAGAGTGAATAATCTCTACTAAAATAGCTGTAAAGCTATGTTAGCACTTCCATGCTGGCTGCACCAGCATTTTCTAGTGTTGATCCAAGCTCAGATATTCAACCCAAGAAAATTTAGGGGCCTTCTTCCCACCAAGTGTTTATGTCAGGCTGATGGAGCTGCCTACTCGGGTCACAACATTGGTGATAGTGAGGTTTTACCAATGGAAGATCTCTGCTTGGACTCTCTTTGCTGAAACCTTTGTGTCCTCTTCCAAAGCCTTCTTTAGGATAGTTTCAAGCTTCTCTGTCCAAAAAAGACTGAAACTTGAAAAATCTGTTCACTTCTCCCCTAGGAGCAGTGGAAATGTAAATATGTTTTACCCATCCTCAGCTTCTCGAGCTTCACAGCCCCTCACTTTCTTTTTTCCTCCTCCAAAATTCTCTCCAAACTCAGCTCACCTCCTGGCAGCTGCTCCAGCCTTGGCCTGATCCTCTCTGCTATTCACAGATAAAATTCCTCTTTTATTTGGCTTGTTTCATCTCCCCAGAGTCCTGTCCTCCCTCTCTATCTGCTTCAAGCTGCCAAGTCACTCATCATCCTTCTATCTCACCTTTCAAACCTTCCTCATGGCAGAGTTTGCAGCCGCCTGTGACATCAGGTGACACCGTGTGTCACGGGCCTGACATGAAAATGTTCTGTATAAAAATAAGCTGTAGTGTGGTGTCCCAGAGTTGCCCCACAATGAAAGGAAACAAACAAACAAACAAATAAACCAAAACAAAACAAAAAAAAACCCCGAAACGAAGTAATGTGACGTAATGTAGATAACAAAAGAGACTCAAAACCCGGGGCTGACTTTTTGCGGGGGATGCAGAGACCTCCCCGGCCCCGCTCTGACAGGGGAAACCGTTTCCTTCACGGATTTCTGCCTGGGCAGAGGGGGCGGCGGCGGCGGCGCCTGTGAGCAGCTACACAGGATTTTTACAGCTAAATTAATGTATTTAGGGGGAGAAGGAAACCGCCGACCGCCGACCGCCCCCCCCCCCCCCCCCTCCATCCGCCTCCTGAGGGTGACTCCTCAGGGGGTGAAGCGCGGGACGGGCCGCGGTCCCTTTAAATAGCATTGTGTGGTTAACGTCGCCGCCGTCTCCTTGTAATAATTAGTCGCGGGCCGTAGCCCCGCCCCCTCCCTTCCCCTGCTCCTCCAATCGGCGCCCGCCCGCGTCACGATGAGGGCAACGAAACACGGAGAAAGGGAAAAAAAAGTTTGGTGAGGAGCGAGCGGGGCGCGGAGGGGCCGAGCGGGCGCGACGGGAGGCGGAGGTCCCGTGGGCAGGTGAGGGGTGCCGGGCCGGGCCGGGGGGCTCCGGGCGGAACGAGCGACCGAGCGAGCAGGGGTCGGTGGGCCCCCTCCGCGGCGGGGCAGGTTGGGGCCGTGGCCTCCCGCTCGTTTGCTGGGGAAGCGGCGGGGGCGCTGAGGGGGTGGGCTCCTCCCCTCTCCCCCCGCCGTCTCCCCGGCCCCCACAGCCGGTGGGCCGGGGGCTGCGGGGTGGCGATAGGGCCGGGCTGGGCCCAGGGCCGCGGGAGTTCTTTTTTTCTCCCTTTTTTGGTCGTTTCTTCCTCCTCCTCCTCCCCTCACCCCTCCCTCCCCCCCGGTGGGCAGCTCCTCGCTGCGTGCGCAGGAGCCATCCCAGGGCAGAGGTGTTTGTACTCGTGTCCTTGGGTGGAAGGGGAGAGGCGGCCCCGCCGGCCCGCAGCCAGTTCTGCGCCGGGCGAGCGCCCGGCCCCACCGCCGCTCCCCTCCCTCCTTGGCCCCGTAGTTATTTTAGTTCGGCCGGGAGAGGCCTCGGGGAGATCCGGCGGGGTCGGCCTTCCCTGCCGCCGGGTCTCCCAGCTGCTGGGGGGGGGGTTTTGGACTTGAACTCATGGAATGGCTTCCCCGGAGGCTCTGAGCCGGGCCTGCCCCCGGGCCGGGGCTGGCGGGGGCTGCTGCAGGCGCTGTGCTCCTCGGAGAAGTTTCGGTGCAGCGGTTCGGGTTTGTTTGGGGACACAAGTTTTCCATTTGTGTTGTGGCAGCCTCCCGAATAAACCAAGGGTTGAAGCCTACGTAGTTTGTCTCTCTTTTGCGTTTTCTTGCACGAAAAGAAGTTGTGTTGAGCTCGCTTGTGTGTTGAGCGAGGAATCCTGTGAAATTTAAAGAAACTTTTCTCCTCCTAGGCTCTGCTGAAAAGTCTGGAGTGATAGATAAGGGGTGCAGACATCCCCTCTTGTTTCCACAGGATGGTAGGACAGGGAATCTTAAGAAATAAAAAGCACGAATTATATTACTGCCTAGTTACAACGACAGCAACACAGTACAGGAGCTTCCACCAAATGTGCTGCTGTAATGTGGGGGCATTGGCAAAACTGTTGGTAGTTACTTCTTCCCCTGCATGGACAGACTTAAAAGTGCACTGTTGGGTTCTGAAGTCCATTCCCTGGTTGTTTGTCCAGGCTTACCCTGTAAAGATGTCATTGCATAAGAGCTACAAAGAGTAAGGAGCATGCTGAGTTTCCTGGAGTCTCCTAAGGGTCTATGGTCCCGTGTTAAGTGTGCCAAACTGGGTACACTGAAGGGAGGAGGGTGCAGCTTGGTAAGCTGCCCTATGAACTTTAGGGGGAAAAAAAATATTTTCCTCTTCCTGCTTCCAAGCAAATGATTTTTTTGTTTGATGTAATCTGAAATAGTTTCTTTCACTGAGTGCAAATCCTTTCTGAGTTGTTGATGATGGTAACTCAACAACTGTGGATGCAAATATGTCAATTCCTTCCTTAGTCTCTTTCCTGTGTCTCATTTATACTTTTATAACTTTGCTCTTTGAATTCTGCCTGGTTTGTTTATCTGGTGCTGAGGTACCTGCACCTGTTCCATATATTAATTAACACCTAACCTAGAACAAGGGGATTGGCTGTTGTTCTGATGTTTTGGCTCAGGCCAAAATAAGTGTTTGGAGAGGATTTTTGTTCATTATGACACTGAATACCAGTGTCAATGACATATCAGTGGCATAATTCCTTAGGTTTTTTACTTTCCAGATATAGGAGAGGAAATTCTTCAACAGTGAGGAAACTATATCCTGCATGTATTTCACAGGATACCTCTTAAAATATTTTTTGTCTTACAAAACCGTGAATCATATAAAAATAATAACATTAAAATAAATTTACTTCTCAACTAATCACGAATTTATGGCAAAAATGAATAACTTTTTATGTTACATAATACACTTCCAAGGTTGTGATGTATGAATGTAATTATATATATCAACTTCTTGTTCCTTTATGGTCTCAGATGGCACATTCAAAACCTTATACAAATAGCTTGAAAGAGATAGTGGCAAGTTGTCAGAAGGAGAGTAGCATTAACACAAACTACTGAAAAGTTGCTATGGTTACAGAAAAGGTAATCCCTGTTTCTGTGGAAGTGTGTTCTTTTGTAATAGCTATATTAATCAGTGATTTCTGAGAGAATTGTAAGTGTACAAACTTCTGACTCCATTTTCTTGGCAGCTAATAGCTATGCAGCTATTTTTTATTTTTTACTTAAACACTGAATGGGCTGTGACTTACATTCAAGATGATTTTCAAGCTACTAAGAACATGCTGAATTAAATTGAAAATAGTTCACTTCTTTTTTTTTTTTTTCACCCCGAGCTATCTGATACCAAGAAAAGATCTGTTTAAATGTCTAGATCCTTTTTCAAGGACTTTGAGTGAAGCAAGTGATGTAGCCTTCTATCACTGGAGTCCTTCGTGATACAGTGATAATACAATTCCATGTCCTGATTTAAAAAAACAAAACAAGAAACAAAGCACACAAGAAACAAAAAACAAAAAAATGCCAAGCAAACAAAGAAACCCAACCCCCAAACCAACATTTCAGCTGCTGCTAATGATTGAGACCTGTTATAGATGTGCAGCTTTATAGCCAGGAGACAATGGGATGGGGAGGAAAAGACTATTCTTTTAATGGCTTATTCCCTGTATGTGATTACATTCCCTGAATGTAATGTGTGGATGAGCTTTTCAAATGTTCTCAGAGTATCTAAGCTTTGGATGGTTTGAGATGGCTGCTAAGACTTCTAGAGGAATGTATTTTTCTGGTGCATCTGTATAGCTTTCCAGACAACTAACAAGTCCTCTCTAATGAAGATCCAGTGTTGACCAAATGCACCTTTTTGTTGTTTCCAGATTTGACTATTGCAGTGCAACAGTACATCTTGGATTGAAAGCAGCAAGAGAAATCTCAAAGTTCTTCAAGATTACTGAAATCTCATCAGTCTGGTATGTTGTTCTCTCTAGACTCCTGGAATAGCAAGTTGAATTCTTTGTATGCCAGGGCTTCCTTAGTTATCCTAAGGACACTGAAGTTTCTAGGACCTTGGCTTTGCATCAGTGACTTCATTCTTCAGAAGTAATACACTACTAAGAGCTAAGTGATGAGGTATTGCTGGGGTTGGACAGAAGATTGTTTTTGATAGTGGTGTTCATAGCACAAACTTGCACTCCAGAACCTTCAGTCAACATACACTCTGAACTTGTTTTCATCTTGCCTGGAAATTCCAGGTACTTTTGCAAACTTCTACAACTGAAGTCAGGTTAGAAAGGAGCAAGTGCTAACTAAGTTTCTAGAGACTGCATGCAAATATATTGAAGAATGTATAAGAATAGAGAAGGAATGTTTTTCATCATCACTTAGGCAATTAATTTCACACTGTCGTTATGTAGATATAATCCTTGTGAAATTTGTTGTTTAGGTTTGGTAAAAAATGATTACTAATGTCTCAAAATTAATTTCTCAAATGCCAAAGTTCTGAATTTCCTGTACTAATGTGCTTCTAAAATTGATACATTTGCAAGAATATATTCTACATAAAGGTTATGAGAACTGTTGTTTATAAAACAGGATTGCAGGAAGCTAAGTATTACTTGCAGGTTCAGTATGTGTGCGCAGCAGTCCAGTTGCTTTGCTGCTTATTAACGTGAGGTATAATGTGTTCAAGACTGTGAAAAAAAGGTGCAAAACTGTGAAGAAAGCTCTTGTGATTAGCAAGTAACCATCTCTTCGTCTAATTCCCAAACAGCCATCACATGTAGCTTTAGATCGCTACTATTCTGGTCACTGTTTGAACTGGTGACTTAAAGATGAAAGGCTCTGTTCTTGACCTCTTGAGCTGTCAAGTTCTCCAAACTTGGTGTCTTCAGTTTGTGTAAGATTACAGAACAAATGGCCCTTTAGCTGTTCCATGATTACAATAGTCAAATGAGAGTCAGGTGCTTTCTCTTGTTACTGTCCTCAGTGCAAAGTTCAGTGGCAGCAAGCTGAATGTTTTTTACACTTCTGTCAAAGCTTCACTGTTTAATGTACTTGCACAGCAATCTGCTCTTTCGTTTCTCCTACATTGCTGCAGTTATTGTAAGAGTAGAAAAGGCGTAACTGGTAGACCTGGCATAAACGTTGCCTCTGTTTTCTCCTAAACATTTGTTTACAGGGAAAATAGGTGGCATATGGGCAAAAACTGAGCTTGTAAGTTAGGCTTTTTAATGTTTAATTTTCTGTTTCCTGCAGCATGGGATAATAAAATACATAGCCAGTTTTTTTTATGTCCAGATTCCCAACATCTAGATACAGGTGTGATTACCTGTAACTTCTAGGCCAGTGAGTTAGGGTCAACTGTGAACTAGTTTCAATACCCCACTTCACAGATGTTTTTTTGGGGGTATCTTTTACTTCTGTAAGGATAGCAAATTCTTGGGGCATTTTTTTTTTTTTTTTTTTTTTTTTTCTTTTTTTTTTTTTTTTTTTTCCCTTCCTTTCTTTTTCGGTGGTGGTGTTCCAATTGAACACAAGGAAAATTTTTCACTCTGAGGACAGTCAGACATTGGAATGGTCTCTCAGGGGAACTGTTGGATTCCCCTGCTTTAAAAAGTTTTAATTCTCAGCCCAACAGGGTGCTGAGACATCTCACATAAACAGCAATATTAGAAGGGTTGGACCAGATGATCCTTGAGCTCCCTTCCAACCTGACATTCTATGATTCTTTTGTTGTTGGTTTTCATGTTGTGGTTGTTTTTGTTTAGTGAGATGAGGTAAGCAAATCCAGGTCACAGTGCTGAATGGAGGAGCATCTGCTTTGCCATTGCCCTTTGGGTAAGCCATGCTCTTGCTTATCAGGAGCTTGCCAAACTTCTGCCAGATCAGTGACTCGGAGGCAGGTGGAAGAGTCTGATGAGCACCAGAGCTGGGCTAAGGGACTGGGCCAGACTGTGTGACTGGGAGGGGAAAGGTGGTAAGAAAAAGGGATGAAACTTCTTCCTTGTGGTGATAAGGAGCTGCTGGTTGCCTTTCTAACAGAAGCCTAGGCTGAAGTGTGCCTTGTTTGAGGATAAAAATTAGCTTTTATCACCATTGCAGTTGTGAGGTGGCTAGACTTCTGTGGTAGCCTATAGAGCTGGTGAGTTTTGGAGTAATGTGTTTGGGTTTTTTTCCTCCCCTTTTGAAAGCACCTGAAAAATAACACTGACTTTGGGGTTGTTACGTCATCTTCCATCTTCTAGCACTGGGCAGTTTGGCTGATAAGACTTGTGACTTCTACTTGTGACTTGTTTTTCTGGGCCTAAAATTTATGTGCTCTAAATTGAAGCTTTCCAAGACTCCATACTGAGATACTTAGAGGATACTTTACTGGTATGTTTTATTTGTGTGAACTATGTTCTTGGTTTTGCTTAGATAGTGTTTGGTCAAAAAAGTATCATTTAAGTATGGGTTCGGAGTTGTCCTCGATTAACTTCTAGCAGTCCTGACTCTTGCAGGGCACTGAATTCAGGTGCAAGGGTTAAGGTTTGGTTCTTTTAAGCTTCTGTTTAGGTTCTGTAGGGGAAATTGCTTAAATCTTGTTATTTCTGTTCTTGAAATGTTTCATACTTAAAATTGTACAAATTGCTGCTTCTCAATCCTAAATGGATTTGTTGTGTGATAGGTTGCTCTAAAATAGAAGGTAACATAAAATGTGTTACTTAACTGTTACTTAACTTTTAGAGGAATTAAATGTCCTTGCTAAAGGTGTGTTTTATGCTCTTTTAGGTCCATGTGTCACAGCTCAAGGGAATACTTAGCTGTAAATATTTTCCTGACATTGGGTGATATCTGCAGTAAAGCAGTCTGCTAAATTGTCTTGGACTTGATGAATCTGCTTTAGCAAGGTTAACCCAGATACCCATTTGGTAGAGGTGTTAGGTGCAGTAAGGCTGATCTCACGATGGCTGGAGAAAAGGTGGGAAGAACTAGAAACAAGGAGTTTTTTCCTCTCTGCCCGTGCACGGTACAAAACCAGCCAAAATATGCTTACGCTGACAAGTGCTGTATCTTCCTCTAGCTTAATATTTTTAGCTGTTTTACACTAAACACATGAAAATGTTTTATATAAGTCAACCTTGCTAAGTCTTGTGTAACTATGATGATACTTCGTGGGTGCAGGAGGGAGCACTGTCTGTGTTCTGGTTCTTCCCCATGTAGCTGGGTTGGAATGGGGCAAGGCTTTTCTCAAACGAGGTGTCATCGCTGGGCTTGTGAAATACTTCCTGAGCCTCGTTTTGTTTTTACACTTCTCCCATGTTCCAGGCTTTTCCCTTGATAGATGGGCAGGGAACCACATCACGCTGAGAGAAAAGAAACACTTTTAACCTAAAGGACAGGTTTTGTCTAGCGTTAAGAGGAAGCTGTGCTGTGAGAAAGGCAGTCGAGGGCCAGAACCTGAACAGGATCTTGTAAATGTGTTCAGTCAAGTGAAGGCTGAATAAGCACGAAAAGTTTCTGGCAGAAGCCATGGTACCTTGTGAGATGGAGCCACTCACTTCCTGCGGAGCTCCTGTGCTGCTGACTCATGCTTGACACGGGCAGAGGACTCTGGGGACCTGGCAACCCCAGGTATTTTTAGCCGGGGTTGCTAATTTATGCCCCGTGCTCTCCAGGCTAACTCCAGGCACTCTTTAAAGAGTGGAGGAGCTCAAACCCCACGCTTAATTTTGTCCCGTGAGCAGAGCAAGCCGCAGCTTTACCAGCGCGGCAGCAGCATCATCCATCCCTGCCAGCCCAACCCGGGCTCTCCTCCTCCCCTCTGCTCGGCCCGGCCCGGGAGCAGCGTGCGGGGCAGGGGGAGCCCCGCAGGGACGGGTGCGGGCGGCAGGCTCTGCGGGGCAGCCGGGGGGGGGCTGTGCGGCCGCAGCCGCTCGCAGGGGCACTCTCTGGAGCTGGCTCGGGGCGCCGTGCCGCCGAAGGTGGTGGTTTTGTCAGCGCCGGGAGCGGGGTGCTGTCCCTTTAAGAACCAGCTCGCCCAGGGTGCTCGAACCTGCCCAGCCTAACCTGCTAGCGAGGAAAAGTTCTCTCAATAATGGATATGCGGCTCCGCCAATGGGAGCGCGGAGCCTGGCAGGAGGGGCGGGGCTCCGTCCGCCTCGACCAATAGGAGCCGGGGAGGGCGGGGCTCCGCCTCCAGGCTCGGTTGCGCCGGAGCACGGCTCCGAGTGAAGTTAATCTGGGGTGAAGCAAACAGAAAATTGTGGAGATTTTGTTGGTAGGAATTTTCCGGTTCTAATCGCGTCGTGTGGCGTTATTTCGCCCTCCGGGGCGGTGAAGTTCATGTGCGTGGGGCTTTTTTTCCCATCGTTTCGCTTTCTAATGATGGCAGAATATTAACATTTATGCAGGGAAGCAGAACAAAAGGGCTCTTTAGACAGGAAATAAGGTGTTGAGAGGCTCAAACTTGACCGAGTTTCTTTTGTCATCTGTTGGCTTGCACCGGGGGTGTTTTGCGTGGAGGGATTGAGTCGTTCCACCGTATCTGATCGAGAAATGTTAATTCTAAAATAGCGTGGATAATGCTGCTGCTTTGGAGTTACACAATGTTACAGGAAGGGAGCTCGATTTTAACTCTAACTTCTCTGATTCTGATGAGATTTGGGCTAACTAATTATGACAGCTGCGATGGGATTATTCAGTGATAGCATTTGCTCTAAGTCATTTGTCTTAAATTGTCTTTTGTTGTATCACTGAAGACTGCTGGGCTGTTGTCTGTGTATTTGTTCTTGTTGAGATGTATCTCTCAAAGGTCTTTAGCATTTAGAACAAAGATATGTAAAAATTATGTAAAACACCGCAATTTTTCTCCTCTTTTTAGATCAGTAACCAGAGTTATCTGGGTTTGTGAGAGCTCTGACTGTAAACACAGGCAGGAAAATTATGTGTTAGTGCCCTGTGTTGTGGTTACTACCAACAACAACAAAAAAAAAAAATAAATGGGGGGAGGTTTTTTTTTTTTTATTGGTCAGTATCTCTTCAATCCTGTATTGCGTGAAGATAGCAGGTTTTTTTCTCAGAGGGAAGATCTTCAGTTTCTGTACCAGATTTATCATATGTGGTATTTTTAGTGACACTTTCTGCATCTGAAACATGTTCAGGAACAGGAAAAGTAGAATTTGTCGTGGGTGGCATGGGATAGGGTGAGAGGGAGGAGAGCAGGAAGTGTCGAGTCAGGAAGCAGGGGGTTTCTAATGAGAATAAAGGCTTTTAGTTGTCATCCATTCTGTATCTTTGGCAAGTATTTTATGTGAGGCCACATTCAGAACAATGCTTTCAGTATGGTGAATGTATTTTCTTCATTGCCTAAATATTTCCTGTATTTTATAAAAACTCTTGTGTCTATATAGACTTGTTCCTGAGAACTGGAAAGAAATACTCCCTAATACTTGTTGAGTCTAAGGAGTTTGGCTTTTTTATGATTAGTCAAGATGACAGAAGAATAGATTTGAAAATTGAGGAACAATTTTTCAAGTGACAATGGAAAGCGATTGCTTAGACATTTACTGAATGTAAACAAGTGTGATTATTAAAGTATACCTCATTCTTTCAATTTTCTATTGAGCCATTTGATTTTCTTCCAAAATGCTGGGTAATGATTACTTCTGTATGTGTCTGTGTCTCGACATGCTGGCATCTTGCCATGCTCCAGTAGTTCATAGGTCTAAATTACTAATTCATTCTTTTCTGTTCTCATATGTTTGTAGCAGGCTTTTTTTAATGTTCTGTGTTATACCTAAACCATTGAAATACTACTTTAGGATGAGCAATGGATTTCTAGGGATTTCTAGCTGAGAGGTGGGCCAGGTCTTATGTGTTGGAGGAGATGTTTAAGACTGGGATATATGTGTTCAAATACTTGGATTTTTATTAATTTCTTAACTTACATGTGATGTTAGGTGTAGACTGAGTGGATAGGTCAGATGTCAGAGGTGAATGCAAGAGGAATAGTACAATCTGCTGTTATTTCTATAAATTTATGAGTATGTGTATTAGACTTCTTTACACACGAGGAAGCAAACTTAAGTATTTGTCTGCTATCAAATACTACGTTTAGCCAAAAGTTGGTTTTGCATAGAGCAGGAAAAAAGCTGAATCTATGAGGCAACGTGGTTCATGTTGCTTGATGATTGAGCATCTATTATTCTCAAGTCCCATCTTCCCCCTAAAGTTTGTTAGGAAAGATGTATTATCTGCAACCAACTTTCCTGATTGATTCAGCACAGAAGTGAAGTGCTTAACTCTCTAACCACATGTGTGCAGTTCTAATGCAGACTGTTTGTAGAAAGCAAATCTGCCCTAAAGGATAAACATAACACTTTGCTGGCACAGCTGTACAACTTCTGTATTCAGGCTACAGCAAATGTTTCTTGCCTGCATTCAAAGCCGTGGCTGGCAGGACCCGTGTTGTCCCTGCACAAGGATTGGTTGTTCCAGCACTTCTTGTTCATAATACCTTCTGCACATGCTCCATCTGTAGACCTTAAGCACTGCGAATGTGTTGTGTGCAGTGGGATTTGTGTGTCTGCTTTTTGTGCCAGGATGGAATATACATCTGTGATGTGAATAAGAGACTCTGAAAGTGATGATAAAACTGTGTACAAAATGCAGGACTAAATTTTATCTCCCCTCTATATGAGACAAAGGGGATCCGGGCTCTGTTGTGGTGGCTCTTCCCAGTGTCATGAAATGGGTGGCCCACCACGTGCTGGGATGGTAACCCTGTGTTCTGGTTGTGTTTAATACTGCTTAGTGAAGGCTGCACGCATCCCGTGGGATGCTCTGTACCATGTGCCCACAGCCTCTGGGAGGGCAGGCACCCATCAACACCGTGCTTCAGATCCCTACACACAGCAGGGCAGGTGGTGTGAGCACTGGAGGCAAAGGCAACTCTGCTGTTTTAAATTGTTTTAAATTAGTGGCTCGAGCCAACCCAACTGCCTCTTTTCCCCTCTTCTTCCTCCCCCTATTTCCCAAGTGGTTTAGCAACCATCTCTGCTAATTGCAGAAGAGAAGGCAGAAGAGAATTGGGGAGAAGAACAATGTCGTCTTGGAGAGTTCCAGCTGTATCCAAGAAGGGACATCTGCCCATGGTTGTGGAGTTGGGGTGTGAGCAGCCCACTTGCTGTTTCTAGGAAGGGTTGAGCTGTTGATCCTCACTGCTGTGCTGTGTTGCAAGGAAGGTTGGTGCTGGAAGGACAGCCCTCTCCTGCAGCTACAAGGGCTTCTCCTGGAGATAGTTGGCCTCCTGTGGTGTGGAGCTCAGTCTGGGTGGGGCAGATGATCTGGCCGGTGATGTTTACACTGTAATAAGGTTTTGTGAAAATAAGCAGTTAATTACACATGACCTACAAAGGAATACAAATAGCTTGGATCTCTTCTTGCTTTAAAATCCACTTAACAGAAGCATGAAAAGTTTAGGATTTGTAAGCCTGCCTTTTTGTTACCTTTAGAATTATCAGGAACATTAAGTCCTTCTTTTCTGTTCTTGTTGGATGTCTCAGATGTGTCATAAGCTTCTCAGCCCTTAATTGAAGGGGTGGGGTGATGTATTTTTAACAGATCCCTTCTTCCAACTGTGTTTATAGGGCTTTTGAGCTAAATAGAGATTAGCAAAAACAATGCTTTGACAGTGCAAAAATTGTTTCTCCTCAATCAAGTTATGTTTTCTTGCTTGATCTCCATTTGTTGACAGAAACTTAGGTTTTCTTCTTTTGAAAAGTAACTTTTTTGGCTATTATCCATTGAGAGAAACAGAGTTAAATCTGAACTTGATACATCTTCTGCTCCATTTAGAAGACAATCTTTTGAGTATTACTTAGACAAATGAACAGTCATGTTTGAATATTTCCTAAAAATAACTCCTTGTTAAGCAGCAGCTTTATTAAACACACAGCTCTTCCTTTAACTTAGTGCCTCAGTAATCTTGCAGAAGCTGAAACTGTCTCCATGCTGAAGACCACCCCTATTTAGCCACTCTGCCCTGTCAGGATGTATTTGAATCATAGGACTCTAGCCTTCAGGAGATGGTATTTGTCAGTCTGAAACGCAGAATCCTGGATCAGGAGAACTAAAAGCTGAGCAGTGTGGCTGGCTTGGCAGGCCCCAGCAACCACCTGAACAGTTTAAGTAGCTGAGGATTTAAGACAACTCTGCCCTGGTGTGTCCTGTGAATCTGTGGTGCTAATGCATTTTTACCTATGTGAAGGATTAGGGAAGCAAATACAAACAATAATCAAATTGCAGGAAGAGCTTAATTGCAGTAGTTTTGAGGTGCTTTCAGCTTTTTGAAGTGTTTTCCACTTGGATGTGTTTGGTTTAGTTATATTTTTGAAACAAGTGCTGAAGATTTTCCCATTAGCTTGAACAAGGCAGGAGGCTAGAGTTTTCATGTGTGTCATTGAATGTAATTGAGCTGATGAAAGCAGAATATTGTATGGGGAAGGGAGATATTTTCCACTTGAGATTTTAAATTCTATTTGGAGACGAGAGGCAAGAGAGAACCACCAGCTTTGCAGGCAAAAATGCACAATTTCTGTACTTAAGTTAGACATACTCATATCTTTTCATGCAAAAGGCCATCTTTGAGTTAGATCATCAGAAGAAAGCACTTAGTGAGTAGTTAATCATACTGTTTTTGAGGTTGGGATGACAGAGACTGCAAAGAAGGATTAAATTCTCTACTATGAATTTAAGATGGCTTTCTAAATTCATAAATCAGAACAAAAGCCTCACTGCAATGTAATGTTACCAGGTAGCAGAATGTCTTCTGTGCAACAGAATGACCTTGCACTGGAATCTGCACCATTGTTAAGGTAGGGGCAAAAGAAGTTTTTGTGTTTTGAGTGTTAACCTGAAATGCTGGAAGATTGTCCTTCCAAAGTTCCTTCAGAATCACCTAGGAAGCTTACAAGGTAGCTTTTATTTCATATACAGAAGATTTTTCCAATTGAACTTCACCATACTTTGTATGATCTTGTGATTATGATGTCCAGATATCATGCTTGTATCATGTCCTGTTGAGTATTGGTGTTAAGTCCAATATAATTGGACTAATAATAATAAGTGATTTTATAGGAATTAGTTATCAAACAAATGTTAATTGTCCTGGTGAGAAGTAACTAGAAAAGTAAATACTTTAGAGTTTCATGACATCAAAAACATTTGATTAAAAAATGGGGGAAAAAAAAAAAAGGCGGCAATATGGAAGGACTTCCCCAAACCAATCTTAAGGGAAGAGACTTAAGAATTGCTCAATAGAATTGTTTTGAATATCAATGTATTTTCATCAGGTTTGTTTAAAATATTGTGGGAGAAGAGGAGGGCAGCATTAGTAACAATAGGTCAAGGTAAGTGTATTAGTTGCATAACAATTAAATTGTCAGCTGAGTGTGACAAACCATGCAGGGGCTGAGACTGGTGTGGAGATCAAGGAGAATGGGATTTGTTGTGGACTGGCCTGGCAGCTGTGTGGGGTGTTTTTGTCTTCCTGGTAAGTCAAACTTGACACAGAGCCTGGATTGAGATTTAGGTCCTGTGCAAAGCAGTGAAGTAGTAGTCTATCTGTAAACTATATTTTTAAAAACAATAACAAAAACATCTAATTTCACACTGTGATCACTTGGTTGATTGTTTTGCCTTCCTGCATTTGCTGCTTTCTAGCTTGATATCTATTGAACATTTGAATGTTACCTATGGTGTCTCTTGCTGCAAGAATTAGCTTGGTATTCTGCAGAGTCACAATGTGACTGTGACCCATGGTCTAAAGTCTGTACCTGGTCATTCTGGATATAAGTAAAGTACTGACTGCCTGCTTCCTACTTGTCATTTTGTCTTTTACCTCAGATCTCCTACTGCAGAGTAAGAATCCTTGAAGTATCAGTCTGCTCTGAGGAATACTTCTGTCCTTGCCACAGCTCTGACACCTTAATTTCTCAGGCTGTCAAGGGCTGAGATGAAGAATTTATTGAGACTGCTTTGTTTGGCCTGATAAGGTCTATCTAGTGAACTTACACAAGGTGGCATGGACAGTGTCAAATGCACATTGCAGTGTTGCTGGGTTTACTTAAGCAGCATCAAGTTGTTTATTCAAATGGCAGTCTTCTCTTGAAATCCAACGTTATGTGTTAAAAGTAGTGATTTTTAATGTAAGAGAGAGATTCTTTTTGTGAAGACAAGTCCCATGCTACTGTAGAAGAATATTTGTAAGATGGGTAAGATTTCATGGAGGCAGTGTTAGGGCTTTTTGTTTTCAAGACAAAACAAGGATGTGGTACTTGTGGAATTAGCTTAGGGTAGTGTAGCAGCTGAAGTTGTGGTCCCTGTGAATGCATGTTTAGGCTAAGTTGATGAGGGCACTGGTCTTGTTGATCTCCCTCTTGTTTCTGACCTTATACCATAGTTAGAAAGGAATATATTGTGCTCTTTTCCCATTGTTTCCTGCTGGCTGGTGTTTGTGAATGGAAGGGAATGAACATCATGATAGAAAGCCACACCTTGCTGACAGCTGAGGTTCAGTATCATGTGATAGGATGTTATTCCCTCTTCATCCATTCTGAAGTGTGAAACAGGCTTTAATATGCCAAAGAAAAGAACTGAAGAGAGATCTGGCTTGCTTTTTCTGTTTGTCTACTTCTCCTTAGGATCATAAATTTTCCTTTCTCTAGAAAGTGATGTTACTCTTGTTATGTGTTGATCTGTTCTCTGGCAGAATGCAGTCACTAGTGCAAGAGGGTAAAAAGAGAAGTCAAGTATATTTTGAGTTATTGTTCAAAATGCTTCTAGAAATGCAAATTTCTGTTTCGTGGCTTGAGGAAAAAGGGGGAATTCCATGGTACTACTTAACAGCTTTGCCCTCTTGGGTACAAGTCCCTCCCTTAAAACCATTTATGGCTATATTTTTCTGTGTAGAATTGTAGAAAGAACTCTGTACAAAGGTAGTATTGTAATAAATGGGGAGACTGTGGCATCCAGCCATGCTATTTTTAGGCTATTGTGCTCTTAACTTGCTGATCTAAGTGTTCTGGACAGTAAATGGAGGAGACATTGTACTAGAAGTGCATGTTCACATAGCTGAATCTTGTCCGAAAACAGAATGAATAGCAAACTTGGGTTATCAGAAAGGCAGTTTTACAGTTGGACTATTTATTGGTAGGTAAAAAAGATGCCCTGGTGTTTTAAGGACAGCGTTTGCCATGCAGACTTACTCGAAAGCTGTCAGCTCTGGCTTTCTTGTCAGCTGAGAAACTGAAATACATGCAGTCTGTTCTGTATGGGTTTAGGAAAGAAATAAAAAAGCCCCTGTTTTCCGTTCTTTGGCAGTGGAAAATATGCCAGTTGTCCTCAGTCAAGTTCCATCCAATAGTTTTAAGCTTAAATATTGCAATGACCTCTGCACCTGAGCATGTTGTGTACTTTTGGAAGCCTTCAGAAAGAAGATGGTATCACATTGCAAATTTCTGATCATTCCTTAGCCCCTTATCTATTAGTCCGACACTATCTTGGGTGGTTAGACTGACACAAGAGAAATACTGATTTTCACTCTGACCACTTAGTGATGCCTGTATTTTTCTTTGGCTTATACTATGAGTGAGGCTATCCCTTAGAATTCAGCTCCAACACTGTCCAGGTAGTTTCACCTTTCTCCTGCAGCATGCTGTTAACCCTGACTCTTCTGCCACGCGGCTGTGGAGCTGTGTGCCATAAACCATGCACAAGAACCAACCCAAGTTTAAGAATTAGATCTTCAAGGGAAATCAGTTCCTGGCCCAGAAACACTTGCAGAAGTATTTAAAGCCTACAGTTCCCTGTGTCACAAAACCTTTGACTTGGTTGCCTATAAACATCTATTGGATGGATGTACCTTGGTTGTGCTTGGACAATTTACCCATTGTGGTGTTTCGGGCAGGGAAAGGTGACAATTGAGAGGAAACTTAAGATTGAAAACTTCATAGTGTGACGAGTTGGTAGTGAAACTTGATAGTATAGTACAGTGATGGATGAATGTCAGTTACCCAGCATGGTGGCTGCTGATCAACTGTATAATATTTTCCTATACTTTGTGCAGGGTGATAGGTTTTATTATTTAGATATCCAGTAACTTGTTTGGGATCATGTAGCCTGGCTTCTGCAGTGACTGAGATAATAAAGAGGGAAAAAAGCCAACAACAAAACCCCCTACAATAGCACTAGGGTTAAAACAAAGTAGCACCTTTGAGTCCCTTGGCTAAATATAAGTGCATTGCAGATGATGAGGAATGCAGCTTTGCCACAGGGAACATCATACCTCTTCTGCTGAAAACTTGTCCTCAAATAGCCTCCTTGTTCGGTCAGGCTTTAGCTTTAGGTTGAGTTCCCCATCAAACCACAGAAAGAGTATTGTATAATTTTGAACACTTAAATTAGACATAGTGCATAATTTTAAATAGAGCAACACATCATGTATGATAATCACAGTGTTCTTGGAAGTTACGTTGAATTCAAGATGCCCTAGCTATAAATGATGATGATGGTTTTATTTATTAACAGCTAGGAACCCTGATATTAGAACAGCACCTCCCTTAGCATTAGGCCTGTACTGAACTGTAGCATTATAAGCTAATTAAAATTCTACATAGTGCTGTTTACAAAAACAAATTATAATGTGTTTTGTACTTGCTGTCAGTTCTCAGCAACAGGTGTTTTGCTAACAAGAAGCTGTCTATTTTGGGAGCTTGTGTTAAAGCAGCTTTTATCTCTTCTGGGTTTGATATGCTTAAAATAAGTGAAACTTCTGCTGTATTGAGAAGATTACTTATTCACTGGAGCTGAAAAGAAGCGATTACTGAATCTATATCTATTCTTTCAGTAATTATATGGGTAACCTTGTAAGTGTTTGAATCCTTCTTACAGATTATTTTTCATCAGTTTGTAAAGGCAAACTGGTTTTTAAATTACAGGATCAAAGACAGTTTATGGTGTTGCCCTCCTTCTGCATTCCTTAAACTTTGATTTGATATCCTAAAGGAAGTAGAGAATTTTAAAATAGCCTGATTCTGATTTTACAAAACCTCTGATTTCTGAGATGGCCAGCTTCAGTATATGATGCCAAAGAAAGCAGAACCTTGTCTTATCTGTTTCAGAGTAGTTTTCTTATCTTTTCTAGAGCCTTTTAAAGCAAGGCATTTTTGTAATCTGACAGATTCCAAGTAAACTTTGAATTTATAGAGTGTGCAGAAATACCAGGAGTAACGTGGATTCCTGCAGTCTTTGGCTTAGGCACCTTAATGCCACAGTATAGCTATGAAATAGCACAAATTTGAGGGGAAAGAAAAGGACTCCTCATGCAGTATCTGCAACCAGTGCAGCCTGGCGCTCGTTCAGCTACACAGGATGGAAACTGTGGTTTGTACGAATTGACGTTGCAGTCTGCTGACAAGCAATTACTGAGATGGTTTGATTTTTCTAATGGGTGTAACTCCTGAATTTTTATTCCTCTTGAGCAGAGACGCCAGAGCAAGCCCTACCTAAAAGAATGCTCTGTTATTACTAGTTAAATGCTCTATCACAAGTGTAACTGCATGTACATTTTCTGTGGCAGTTTTGTCATAGACACAGCCAAGTTCCAAAAATGGACCTGTTGAGCCTGTCTGCCCCTAACCTTAAATTTTAACTGATCTGGGTAGGCTAAACTAAGTACAACCTCACATTTTGGGAAAAAAACACTTTGGTCTCTCCTCTGGCTTGTGTATGGATGTACAGTGCTTTGGGTAGGACAGCGTGACCAGCAGGGTTGCTGGCAAGTGTCCTCTCTGCATTCCACAGGTATGGCTTGGACTTCTCTCACCATGACTCTCCCAGAGATACCAATACAAAAACAGCTTCTGAAACATATGTCGTGCTGTTTTCTCATGTTCACTTTTCTTGGTCTATAATTCACTCAAATTGTCTTCGTTTTGTACAGAACCATAGTTACTGTGGTGCTCCGAGTGCTTTTAATGTGTAACTACTTATCTTTACTGAAGGTCCCTGTTGTGTCTTGCTGTAAACAAGCATGTCCAGCTCCCAGGTTACTTGCTGATCCTTCTCTTGAACACAAGAAGTGACTTTTGTGGTATGGGTGGGTTTTATTTTCTCTTTTTTTTTTTTTTTTTTCTTATATTCAGCTTGACCTCTCCGAAAGGGAAGCTTTGTCAGCTTAGAGTTTCTGATAGTTGGTGCTGGTGGTGCTCTTTCTGAAAACATCTCTGTGCTACTTTCTCTGGGTCAGAGTTTCTGGGATTAACTGGGGTTGTCTACAAATGCTTCTGGGAAATAAGAAATATGTAAGAGGCTGTTAAGTTTTCTAAATCAAAGAAAAAATGGTGTTTCTTTAAATTTTCCAAAGTTTGGATAGTGTCATAATTAACGGCTTAAATATAGTGGTACTGTAGTTTTCATCTTGAGCAGTTAAGAATGTCCAACTGTCTTGAGCAGTTAAGCAGTCCAAACGTCCACACTTAAATGTACTAACAATGATAATCCTTGTTACCTTGAGTTGTATTTTGCTACTTTAGGCTCAAACTGGAATAGATGATAAATAGGAGAAAAATTCTTGAAGGCTTTATACAGAGTGCTTGCTTTTACTATTTCAGGTGCTGCAGCAGTTTCCAGGTGCTCCAGCATCAAGTAGTGATCATTTCCCCCCAAACCCCACCATCGTGTAGTGAAAGCTGGTAGCTCTGTGTGGCAGCTTTCTGGAATTCCAACACTTTCATGACACTCCTTTTGTCTATGCTCTACCCCTTTGAAATCCCGTGTAAACAAAATGTGATTACTCCTACTAGTCAATAAAATGTACCTGTTAAATTGCTCAGTATTTTTTGAGGATTAGTCTTCAGTAGAGTAGTGAACTTCATGGAATTGCCCCTTTAATTTGATAAGGTGGCTATACTAAAAAGTTTGGAAAATAGGAGACTTGATTCTGCTTTTTTGTTTATAGACTTTAAGTGGTCACCACAGGTAATTTGATGCATTTGCATGAGGTGAAGGAAAGTTTCTGAGGTGCTCTGTTTTACAGCAGTTAATCTTTGGTTCTCGTAATCCGTACTTTGCAAAGGTTGAGCGTGGCCACAAATAGTAATTACAATTTCAAAGTAACATCTATTAATAGTGTATACAGGCAAGCATAGAAAGCTGAATCCTTATTATCAGTGATCTTCTTGCTACCAGAATACAGTCTGTGCGTCTTTGTTCTTGCCTAGTAGGAGTGAAGAGGTTGTAGTGAAATAGTCTCTTGTTCTTCGTGTAACCTTGAGTACAAGAGCAGACAGCTGTAGTTCCCAATGTACACTGAAGCCT
The DNA here is from genome assembly GCF_036169615.1 of Heliangelus exortis. NCBI lineage: Eukaryota > Metazoa > Chordata > Aves > Apodiformes > Trochilidae > Heliangelus > Heliangelus exortis. The sequence continues at coordinate 8,480,896 of NC_092432.1, forward strand.
TTGTCTATACCAAGTGTTCCTAGGTTGTATAATGATGTAACATTGGTAGTATGATATTCTGGCTCAGATTGGTTATGAAAGTTGCTCATACTCCTTCCCTTGCTGAGACCTGAACTCTCTTTTTTCTATCCACCTGCCACTTCTGCAATTGCATTTTCTCTCATACTTGTAGCTCTTTTTTTCCCCCTCAGTGTGACTCTTTCACAGTCTTTCTCGTGTTTATGCTGTACAGGGGATGTAGCTTTTTGGAGGGTCCAGATTTTACTTATTTTAATTCTTGTACTGAAGGATTTAAACTTGCTGACTACTTGGAAGTGAAGAAAAGACTTCTGTGACTCTTTCTATCTTTTTTTTTTTAAGTTTCTGTGAAGAGTGTCTAATGTAAATGCTTGATTTTAGCCTAAAATAAGTTTATGCATGAAACAAAAATAAAAAGCTATTCAACAGGAATAGACAGCAACACAAGTAGATATTGGTAACTTGTCAAGTGTGTTGAGAGAACATCTTATATAAGTCTCTGGTCACTAGTTCGAATATTTTGGTTTTGATACGAAGTCATTATATAAGTTTGCTTTAGTACTTCAAATTGTGACTTAAAGTTGTATTTAGTTGTGAGCAGGAAGAAAACTGGAGGCCTGCGGGAATGAATTGAAAGCTTTAAAATGCATGGCTTCTTGTGGTGTTGAGAAAGTTGGATAACTCCTGTGTTTTGAAAAATGCAGCAGCTGTGTGTTCTGCTGCTACAGGAACAAAGAGGTCACTGGCCTTACAGATCTGCTTGCATAGTTGGTCCTTAACCATATTCACTTCTTTTAACTCAAAGCATTCTGATGAAACTGGGTCAGAGTGTAACTACACATGTAGCTATGCTGGCAAATCTGAACCATCTGTAGTGTTTTAGCCAGGGTGAGCTGTAGATGAAATGACATGTCTGACTGCAACCAGCATGCTGGGCTGAACTGAGGCCCCCTTTCAAATCTGCCAGTTCTTCTTGGCTCCATAGCAAGTTGCTGGGACATGGAAATGCCTTAAAGCAGCTACAAATGACTACTCAGTGACTGTAAATTGGGGCCTTTTGAGAGAGAACAAGAGAATAAAAAGAAAACAAGTTCTGAAACTTGCTATTAATTTGTGAGTCCAGTGCTTTATATCCTGAGTAGGGTCCTGCCTCCAGCAGGACACCTGAGCAGCTGTGTCTCAGCAAAATCTGCTCTGCAGCATCCTCACACATAGCCAGTGCTTTGGTACTGTCTGCAGCAGCATTCAGCAGAGCTCTAATCTTCAGCTTTTATTTGCCATTTGTTTTGATAAGCCTGTAGAGGAACACATTGATAGAGGTGGTATCAGATATCTCTACCAGTACATGCTCTAAAATGAAATGTATTTTCATCCACACAGCTTCATACTTTGCTTTTATGTGTACCTGGGATGAAGCTTTATATGCTTAAGCAGCAGAAGTCACTATTTTTGCAGTTTCTTCCTTTCTTCATTAGCACAAAGGGAAGACCTAATGAGACCATTAGTACTGCTGCTCCTTAAATCAGTGCTGACTTGCTTAGTTTTAAAGGTATGATAAAGGAGGGACTATTTTAATCACTTATTAAAAATTGGATTCATCCTTTGAGATGAGTGTCAGCTGAAATCTCTCTGTGTTGATCTTTGACAGTGAAGAGAATAGCTTACACTAAATGCTCTGCTTGCTTTTTGAGAAGCATTTTCAAAGCTGGTACCAGCTTTGACCAGAAACCATGGTTCAAACTGGCTCTGATACGGTACTGCAGCTGAAGCCAGAATGCTGTTTGGGTGGTCTCTTCTGCTTCAGCATTTGCATTTGGGAGGGATCCTTCCCATAACAGTCAGGAATTTTTAGGAGTGTTTGCAGAACACAGGTCTGTGCTTCAACTGGGGTAGGGGATGTGAGGATCTGCTTGCCTTCCCTACCACAACTTGAAGTATGAGGACAATTTAGAATTCAGGAGGCATTTTCTTTGGGGAAGCCATGAAGAGAAGGCTCGCCTCTGTGGGACTTCTTGTTGAGAGGGGGAGGAGGGGAAGATTAGTCCTAAACCTTGTGTGTTTAATCCTGCTAAATGCTGCTCTCTCTGATGTTACTGATTAACATTTGAAGCCTATAAAGCTAGGGTATCAGTTATTTGGAACTAGTAGCATGTAAACATTTTAATTAAAAGGAAAAGAAGGAGGGAAGGGAAAAAGACCTGTATTACAGTGTCTCTGTGGGGAAGGGCACTTTATTTGCAGAGTAATGAGAAAAGAAGCTCTTTTCCTAGAGAACCTGGTGTCCAAAAGCTTTCTCTTGCTTTGGTGTTTCTATAGCTTCATCTCTGTACATTTTAAAATTGGGAGTGTCCTTTATGTGACTTATGGTGGTTTTTGCTTGGTACAGAGAATAGTATTTTCTCTGAGCATGTACACTGGTGAGGGGGGAATGAATGGTAGGACCTGTAACAGCAGCAGTAGTAAGCAGGCCTTATGGATGCATAAAGTTGTGTTTGGCAGGAGTAACAGGAATGAGTAGTTTCAGCACCAAATTTGTAGGAAAAGGAGGACTTAGCCTGCAGATCTGTGTGCAATTATGCTTCTCGTGACTAAATATTTTAAAAAAAATGATCAGAGGTAATTTTGGCATAAGGTTAGCAATTTTTAGCTAATATAAAAAAGAGGTGATCCACTTCATTGAAGATTATTGAGTTGAGGGGTTGTTCAAGGTTCTTGCCCTTCCCTTTAGTACACTTCCTTCTCATTAGTGCTCGTACAACTGGTTATACAACTAAACTGTAAAGCAAAGCAGGGAACATGCTTAAAATATTGTAAAGAGTTTGGTTGGTTTTTTGTCTTTAAGATGAATCAATTCTGCATTCAGAGTAGCAGGATGACCCTGTGAACACTGAAAGCACAGCTCGAGGGGAACAGGCAGAGCCCAGAGGCATTTCCAGCAGCTTTGCAAGCTCCATGTTTGTTTTTTGACACCTTAAACGGAGCAGGACACACATGCAGCCACGTTGGTCCCAAGACCTTGCAGTCACTTCAGCTATGAAGCTGTTTCAAGTTTGGGACTGAAGCCAGGGTAGGAGACCAGTTTGGAAGCTATGGCTAGGGTATGCCCTTGGGATATATTTCACAGTAGGCTTGGTGCTCAGCAAGAGCTGACTGCCCCTAAAAAGGGTTGTCCTTGTTGTAGCCTTGTCACTCATTTGCACTCTATGCCGGTTCTCTAGTGTTGATCTTCTGTCAGATCAGCAAGCTCTCTGAACCACCAGAACAAATATTCCTGTTTTTTTCTGTCAAATAGATGAGCTGATCTGACTCAGGGCAAGGGTGGGGGATGCTCAGCAGGGGCTGGTGCTGCAGGAGCAGGCTCACCCCTTTCACAGTACTTTCAAGGGTGCAATTTCAGTGACAGGCCACCATTATTGGCTTATGTGATGGTTGGGCTTGACAGTGTTATGGCTCTTCCTGCATGAGGAATTATGGACAGTTTTGAAACAAAAATCATCTGGAACTGAGCCAGGAAGCAGGGTGAGGAGAGGTATTCCCTCCCCCCAAAACATCTGTTCAATGATCTATTGCTGTTGATGTTTGCAGAGATGCGGACAGAGTTGGGTTGCTCTGCTTGTGGATGTGTGACTCCAACCATGCAGTGGTGAGGAAGAAATGTCCCTGAGGCACAGTGCTGTGTCATCTTGGACTTTGTCACACTACAGTGGTGGATGTGTACAGGAGAGGCATTTCTGAAGTGGGCTGGCAGGAACCACCACTACTTGGATCTCCATTCTCTTGTATTTTCAATGCCTGTTTTTTGCTAGTGGTTCTCCTAATGCTTTAAGCCTGCTGTGCTGCAGAAGCAGGTGGTTCCACATGTGTCTTCAGCTAGCCCTTCCCTCCTGCCCAAACAGCACTCATGACAAACACAAGCTTGGAAGCCAGTCTGTTAAAACTAATTGGCAAATTTTGATCACTTTCTTGATTCATTTTAATATATATGAGCACTGGGACGGGGGGAACAGCATGGGGAGAGATAGTGAGAATCTGAGGCAAGAGCTCATAATACTGGTTTGACATTCTGTGGCTTCAGAGCTCAGATAGATCAGTTCAGCCATCTCATCTAGGAGCTTACAGACTGCTAAAACAGGTGGTCTCGTGTGTTGTGACGTGGCACGTGTCCTCTCTCGCATAACTTCCAGAGATTTTCCTCTTTATGGTGTATTTTTATTCCTGCTCCCTCCCCCCCCTTCAATGAACTGATTGAGCTCACTGAACTTTCAGAAAACTTTCTGTGTTGGTGATAGCCCTTGTTTTTTTCTTTCCTGGTGGGTTTCTTTTTGCTATCTCAGGGCACTGATGGGGTCAGTGAGGGTACAGCTGAGCACTGGAGCTGGGGGGGGGAGGAGGGGAAAGTGTAAATGATTTTTCTCTTCTGAATGCAGAGAGCTCTTGTATTGGTTCAGCTTCTTTCTCATTTGACTTCCTAACATTGCATCAGCTCGATCCTATCTCTTCTCCATTTTATACGCCAAATATTAGCAATCAATGAGGGTTCTTCCACTTCCTGTGGCTTTTATTAAAACTCTTGGGAAGAATCCCTGGCACTTCCCCTTGGAGATTTAAGTGCTCTGGAGCCTCATGCCAGTGGCTTGTGCTTTGGATGGTGGCAGGACCCACTGGTTAATGAACTCAGGAACTGGCTTAGCTGGAACTCAGTCCAGCTTTTCTTGTTTTTCTTCTGGGCATCTTTGTGCACCTTTCACAATTTGTTTATTGAATGGGAGCAGCCTTTTTTTTTTTTTTTTTTTACATCTGTGTTAGAAATTGTTATGCTGTGATTGCATTAGCACCTCATCCCTTCAGCAAATGTTGCATTGGAGAATAAGAAAATTAGCAAAAAACTGTTGCAGTCACTGGGCTCTTGTGTGCCCCTTGAATCTTAATTGTTGAACAGAAGGGCAATCGTGGTAAATTTTGGAAGTTAGTGTGATAGGGTTCTTCTAATATGTTGGTGTCTAAAATTAAAAAGGATTAGTACTTGTATTGTGAAATTGAATCTCTACTGGCCCTTGAAGTAGCCTGTCCAAAGTGGTTTTTTAATTAATCTTTCAATTTTAAACATTCTATGCCAAGACAGACTTGCATAAGTTCCCATCTTGAAATTGGCATTGAGTTACCAAAGCACAGAAAACTCGTGTTCACTTACACTCTCCTGAAATGGCTTTGCTGGATGTTGAGCCCACCATAAGAATTGAGTTCCCACACACCCTGCTTGCAGTTTCATTCTGAAGGGCTGCCTGGAGAAAGGCAGGAATCAAAGTGCTCTTTCAGTTACAAGTGCAGTACTTCAGCAAAAGCAAATTTAGCTGTTCAGTGAGGTGAATGGGGGCTTTGTATGTAAAAGCAAATGCTTCAATATTGGGGTGGGGAAGTGCAGTAGGCTGAAATAAGCTTAGTTGCAGGTTGAACCTGAACAAAGTACTGTGAGATTTTTTTTTTTTTTTTTAATGTATCTTCCTGCCTATGTGTTTTCCTTGTCTTTCTTGAATACTTTCTCATCCTTGGAATTGGGTACCTCATTGCTGCGAAGAGAATCATAGAATCATAGAATTAGCCGGGTTGGAAGGGACCTCAGAGATCATCAAGTCCAACCCTTGACCCACCGCTGCGGTTGCTAGACCATGGCACTGAGTGCCACATCCAGTCTCTTCTTAAATGTCTCCAGGGATGGAGAATCCACCACCTCACCGGGCAGTCCATTCCATTGCCTGATCACCCTCTCCGTAAATAAATTCTTTCTAATATCTAACCTAAATCTCCCCTGGCACAACTTAAGACTGTGTCCTCTTGTCTTGTTGAAAGTCGTCTTGGAAAAGAGACCAACTCCCACTTGGCTCCAACCTCCTTTCAGGGAGTTGTAGAGAGTGATGAGGTCTCCTCTGAGCCTCCTCTTCTCCAGGCTGAACAGCCCCAGCTTCCTCAGCCTCTCTTCATAGGGCCTGACAGTCTTTTGTGTTGCTGTTAGCTTTGGGACTCTGAGGATTCCTTTTGATGTCATTTCATTATCAGGGGAAATAAAACCAAAATATAATGGGTGTGGTTGTGAGAGATGATGAAGATTTGTCAAAAGCAAAAAAATGGGAAATTTGCCTGTATTTGGCTTCAAATACACCTTATGTAAAAGGAAATCTTTGTACCCTGGTGCACTTCTTACTGTGGTTTAATCTAGTTTTATAACTTGGCAGTTGATGAGGTATTAAAAAATCAAGAAACTCATTCCCCTCTCGATTTTCTTTGCTTTTGAAATACATACTGATGATACTTGAAAGATGTTTTTATATTTTTCAGTAATATTGCTTATCTTTGGTTTGACTTGCAGCAATTAGAATTATTGTAATTTTTATCTCAAATACCTTGAAATACTTAGTTTCATAAGGAGAAGCTTTTTATTTCTTTTAAAACTGACACAAAGGCCAAGAATCTATTTACAGAGTATGGCAAAATAGGGAAAATTAATTTTATCTCTGTGACAGTAACTGATTTACAAGTTAGACCCTTTGAGAAGAGTTAGGAAGCTCAGAACATCATTGAAAATTGTCATTTGTTGTAATTTTCTTGTTTTAAGAAGGCTTACAGATTTTTTACAAGACAGGCACAGAAATATAAACGGTGTAGTGTTTGTGAAAACTCAATCTATGGATGTTAAATGAATTGCCTTGATAGTGATCTCTTATTTCTCTTTTTTAGTATAGTTTCACACAAAACTGATATATAGCACATGTGTTTACCTACACCTGTTGACTGAAAGGGTGTTTTTCTTTTTGTATGTGAAAAATCATAAGGGTTTTGTGGTAAGTAGTTGTGTTGTCCTCCACTAATACTCACTTCATTGTTTAAATAGTAACTTTTGAATTCATGTGACTATTTTTAATTACAGTTATTACTCAGTAAATAATAATCAGCATGCTTCTATTTCATTGTAGAGTTCTCATTCACAGTATCAGGTGTTCAAGTTTCAAGGACAGTTAAATGTATGTGTCCCCCTGTCCTGTCTCCCTTTAACATGCTGCTAGAAGCAGTAGTATTCCCAGTATTTTCTAAAATTACTTTTCTTTGTAGGCTTTATATCAGCCATGAAATAGCGGGGCTAGAAGAGTTTGTGTGTATGGGTCATGCAAAGCATATATATGGCTGTATTTGTATTACTGGCCAGACTATAGTTGGTTTTGGTTTATTCTGGTTTTTTGCTTTTAAGGAAAAGGGCATTGAGTTTCCCACAAGGCATCTCTTCTAGAACATCTCTTTGCTGAGCTGTAGGAGAAGTCCAGATTCTCAAATGTCAACTGTGAAATTCTCAGGCCTCTAAATATTGGCTTGTCTGTATCAATTTCAGGTTTGTAGAAGAAGGGAGAATGGCTCAAGAAACTAACAGGAGCCAAGTGCCTATGCTTTGTTCCACTGGCTGTGGATTTTATGGGAACCCTCGTACAAATGGCATGTGTTCAGTCTGCTACAAAGAACATCTTCAAAGGCAGAACAGTAATGGTAGAATTAGTCCTCCTGGTAAGTAATGCTAACGTACCTCTGTTTGCACCACTCGGGGGCACAGTAGACAGAAACTTGCTTCCTGATAGTGTCCAAATACTAGAAGTCCCAAGAGCATGAGTGCAAACCATTTTATTTGAGCATCTTACGGTATTAACTTGAATGGAAATGGTCAGAATATGAACCCTTTTTCTGCTCTGTTCACCCCAGTGCTTGCAACTTCATCATTGCTAGAGGAAGGAGGGTTAGGGAGTGCTTCCCTGGAGCTTCTAAAATGTCTCTTCTGGGTTGGCTTAATAATGACAGCAAGGAATCTCATGGCACACTCTTAAAGATTTCCCTTCTCAATTTTAATATTGACTTGACTTTTAAAACTTAAATAACTTTTACTATTTTATTGCTAACTATTATTAAAAAACAATAAAAGTTTAAAAACCCCCACGTCATGAGGGTTGAAGAATAATTGTTACTGTATAACTTGTAATCCCAGGAAGTAGTGTAACACCTTTTACATCACTGTCTGACTTGCAGCAGCCTCTGTCAGTAGTCTAACTGAGTCCTTACCGGTGCAGTGCACAGAGGGCAGTGCCCAGGAAACTCAGTCAACTTTAGATTCTACATCGACTCCATCTCTGCAGCCAAGGTAAGCTGTTTCTGCCTCTTATTCTGTGTTTCTACATAAAAATGTGTATCAAGATGGTTAAATGAAGTGTACTGGTGCTGCATAATTGAATGCTAGGACCTGAGTTAGGAAGAGCTGTTACATTTAACTGCTAACTTTAAAGCAAGGGATCTCGCAGTAAACAGTAGCTGATCTGTTAGCTGCATCTTACATTCAAATTCAAATGCAAATTTGTTTTCAGAATTTAGCCTCAAATAGGAGCATTGCCAGCTTCATGCTGTTCTACAGAGATTTGTCTGGCTGGTCTTCTGACTCCACAATGTGCAGTTGGTTGTACTTTTACCAAAAGAGAACTCTTAGAAATTTGAGGATTTTGTTCGGTGGCAGAAAGCTGATGACTAGAGCTCTTCTAAATAAATGTTTGATAATATGTTCACAAAACAGTTGCTTTGGGAAACGTATAGCATACTAGAGCAGGGGAAAGATGACTCTTAGTACAAGTTGTACTACTGAGCTGATGTCATCTTAACTAATTTTCTGGATTATTCAAGGAGATATAATGTCCTCTTGTAAATCACTCAGACTTACTAAGTGCTCTCCATTTGTAAAAGATAAATATTTATTTATGTTTAGTGGCTGTATTTCAGCTTAGCATGAGACAACCAAATGGGGTCTTAAGTGCTTTGGAAATTTTTTGAGTGAAAAATGTTAGTTATTTTATACTATTGAAAGCTAACTTGCAGTAATATTCATTCCAACTCTACTTTTACAAGTCACTAAGTAGCAAAAGACAGACTGAGGGTGATTTCTTCAGGTACAGAAGGGTGATTGTGTTCAGACTGTGTTTTCTGCTCCTTGGCTTTTTATAGGGGTGTTCTCTCTCATGCTTGGATCCTGCAAATGAACTGAGCTCTAGGTGCCAGGCTTGATGCTACATTTGACCTTTCTGTTCTAGGATTTCTAATTGGAGTAAAAAATAGAGAATTTCTTCCAGGGCAATGCACAGAGATGAATGAGTTACAATGCCTTGGGCTTGTTTTCTCACATGACCTTTACAGTATCATGAAAGGAAAAAAAAAAGTATCTTTTTGATCACTAGCTTGGTTATTGGGTAAGAGAGAGATGAGTGGGTGGTTGCTCTTAGACTTGTACTTGAAAAAAAGCAATGTCACTTGTTTTTTCCAAAATAAAATCAGGGATTCAACTTTCTTTCATAATACCTCAGAGTTATGATACTCTGAGGAAATGTCTAGTAAATTGACAATGCCCTTTTGTAGGTGACCAAACCTGCAGTTCAAGACCTACACACAGTTATTGGCAATGACAATTGTGGCTCCAATGTTGTGGTTTTGTCATGGGCTACTGGTAGGGCTCTGCTGGTTCATGGGCTGCTGGATAATCCAATTTCTTGGATGTAGATGGAACCTGTAAGTGGAAAGGGAGAAACAAATTGGGCAGATGGGGTATTGTTACCTCTCACTTGGAACTTCACCTCTGCCTTCTTCCATAGTAGAGCTGCTGGATGAGCAATTTGGCTGCAAGTGACTGCTGGTACCCATTCTCTCTCCTATAACTGTCCAGATTATTAATCTGTGAGTTTTCAGCCATTATGTGATTTTAGTGGTATGGCTAACAAAGTTGGGAAGTTTTTCCAGCACCACTTCACACAGCAAAAATCTAAGGGTTTCTGTGTACAGCTGCAGATGCTCTATTACTGGAAACATTGACATGCTGCAATTTTCTTGTTCTTATCACTAGAACACCAAAAGTAACTCCTCTACAATTATCTTGCTGACTTTTTATCAAAGTCCTTGCATATTGAATGTTGCATTGTTGCTTCTGTGTAGAAGGATAGTATGCCAAGCTACCCCAAACTATTTGTTTCTCTTTTTATAGTTGAGTTGCTGTATTGCATTCAATATGAGTGCAAAAATGTTTAACTTGTTCATCAATCTAGATTGGAGTCTGAGGTACCCTGGTTTTTTTAAATGGTTACAAAAACAACTTCAGAGAGTAAAGTTTTGGTGTTCTCTTTCACAAAGACACACTGTAGTGTATTTCTTTCAGGAATGCTCATGGACATGCCTCATAAGAGTAATTTTTTTCTTGCCCCCCAGCCCTGTGTCAAGTCAGTCACTTCTAACAGAATCTGTAGCATCATCCCAACCGGAAAGTACGGCCCTGGACAAAACAGTACCTGAGACGGAAGATTTGCAAGGTTGGTGCCTGGTTCTCAGAGACAGAACTTGTGAATAATATTTTATAAAATTTGGCCCTTCTTAATACAGTCATGTTCAGGAGATGACTTACTTTCAAACCTAAATATTCTGTGAAATGAGAAGGCAAAATAAGGATAGACTTTCTCTTTTTTTAAAAGGCAAGTCTTCAACTGAAGACTTCTGTGTGTAACTGGTTATTTCAGTGTCTGCTGTAACAAGTGCACATTATAAATCAATTTATTGTTCTGTCTTTATGCCACAACTATTCATGTAAGTAAAATTTGAGTAAGTTACTTCTCAGAGTAGCCATTTGCAGCAAGTATCACAGAATTTTGTGAACATACTTGTGATACGGGGTGTTATTATACAGCTGTAATAAGAAAGTATTAATATCTTGTATAAACATGAAACATGGATGAACTGTAGTGATTTAATATTTTAACCCACTGAAATTCAGTTTATCAAATAGAAAATGACCAAACCATAAACTCTAGTTGCTTGAAGGAAAATGGCTGAGTAGGTGATTTTTAACTATATTAGCCTAAAATCCTTATTACTGATACAATGTAAGTTTTTTGTTTTTTTTTTTTTTTCTTTGATTTTTTTTCTCCTTTGTATATGCAGAGCTTAAAACTAAAGTTTTTAATAGTATTTCTTAGGAAAATACAAAAATTCCAGATAATATACCAAATTTGTTCAGGCTGGTAATCCATACACGTTACAAAAGGTATTTAAAGTTAAGTCAGTAACTATTCTGCCTTTACTTCTGCTGACACAGCTAAGGCTTTAGTTGGTAGAGTTATGTTTCTGTAGACTCACTGAAACATAGAAGTTAGGTTTTTCCACAGATGCAACATGTAATTCCACTTAAAGATACTAAATACAAGTTCTTTTATTGTACCTCTGGTATTGAAGTTCTGGTTTTCAGATACTTTTCTAAACCTGAGCTCTCCCGTTTTGTAGGGTGAACTAGAAGAGTCATTATTCAGCTACAGGGCTGAGTGAGGCCACCTCCTCAGTCACACAAGCAGTAGCTGTAAAACTCAGAAAAGGTTTTTGTGCTAATACCATTTGGTACTAGCCATTGAGATGACAATTATTAGGAAGAGATTTACTTTTACAAAGATATTCTAGGCATATGTTCTAATATCTGCTGCTTAGTTTATTTTCTTGATCTGAGAGCTCTTGTTGCTTCAGTTTTTGACAGTGCACATCAGGGATGCTCTTACTAACAGTCAGTGATGTCTGGCCTTACCCAGGCTCAGGAGAAGAGCACGTGCTGAAAAAGGGTTATGCTTCTTAAGTTCTGTATATTTGCACAGCAGAGGGAGGTTTGGAACTATTCATTGATGTTCTGCAGGATGGGGACCCTGGGATGTGCTCCATGCCAGCTGAAACCCAGCTCTTGTGCAGGTACAGCCCTGCCTGGGAACCACAGAAGCAAAACACCTCAGTCAGATACATAAATGTTGTTGCACTGCATGTTTATGATGATATGGATGTTGTATACATGAGAGAATACAAAGGCAACTTTTATAAGCTGATCTTCCTACTACTCCCATGGCTTTTCTTTGGTTCTTCTTCCTGTTAGTCTCATGGTGCCTCATCTTCCATTCAGTGCCTGAATGAGGCTCTGCCTAATTCATTGCATTGAAACTCTGGGGTTTGTAGCATCTACTGTCTTTTCATTGGGAGGCTGAAGGGGAAGAGCTTTATTTTGAACTACTCTTTGATACTTGTACTGCACGGTGACTCGTCTGTGAAAAAAACATTCTCAGCAAATTTCAGAAGAATGTCTCTCTTCTTACCCATTTGAATAAATTTATTGCTACTTCTCATACTTCACTTCTGCAGCTAAATTTCTCTGTGAGAACATAGGTTTCTCAACTAGAAGCTTTGATTTTTGGGAGCATGTTTGCATTTCACAGTATTCATTTCAAGGATCAGCCTTTATCAGGTGTTTAGAGTACTCTGCTGTGTCCTTTTCTTTGTACCATAGTGACTTCTAAACTAGGAACACCACCACTGTGTAATTGCAGTTCTAAATTACAAACCCTATTTATAACTCACTGTGGTAGAGTCAGCCTCATTTTCTGAAGAGTTGCTTCTGTGCTATCCCTTAACTGAAAATCATAGGAAATATAGTCTTTCTACTTTTAAAGTAATTTGCTTTGAATGTGTAACTTTGTAAAGTAAGCAGCTTATAATGACTTAAGTGGATTTCATTGAATTGTCATTATTGTGCAGCTTAAAGTTCTCCCCTGCACCCCCATATTATTCAGAATTTGAATTTTAGGCTGCTAAGAAGAATGCAATGGAAGTGTGTGAATCAAAGTTATTTAAAATTGTCTGGATTTCTAGCATAAAAGAAGAAAAAAAGTCACAGAACTGTGGGAGTTGGTCCCAGACTGAAGAGCTTGTAATGCTACTTCTCTCAGTGTAGGGGAGGAAAAAAAGAAACTATGTCTGCTTTGATAATTTATTCAGTATTCTGATAAAAATCTTGCTTCATTGGAATTTCAGTTGTGGAGCCAAGTGTTTCTTGCTACTTGACCAATAACTTGGTCTGTTGCAGTTGTGTGTAGTTGAGGTCCCTTTAACTTGCTGTTTAATATAATTTACTAGGCTACAATAACAGTGAGTGGAAACTGGGTGAATAGTTAGGCTTTCTTAGATTATTATTTTTTTCAAGCAGATAGTTAAATGGGACCTGAGCTTTGTGCACAAAGTGCTTGCTGTTTGCAGGCAGTCTAAACCACAAAGGGATAAAAATGCCAAAGAGCAGTTCAGGTTTGTTTGTCATTTATGCATCACAGAAGAAATAGGGGAGAACTATAGAATATGTTAAGTCTAAATTTGACATTTAGTGATTGTGTCATGCTGCTAGTAGGTACTGAACACTGAAAAAACCCCAGACACTAGGTAATGGCTAATAAAACTTTTAAATTTAAAGTTCATAAATATCATGGGTGAATCATTAAAGATGCCTAAAATGAAATGCATTAAGGTACAATCCAGCTTCTGCAACAGCTTTCTTCTACTTTGAGGATCTCCAAGTCATCTTATTTTGCCTTATGGAATGTTGAACCTTTTGGTCAATACTATAGCCCTGTCAGAATTGGCCAGCTGGGATACCTTCCTTGCTGACCAGGTAATTAATGGGGCTGCCTCCCAGCTATCCTGCAAGGGTAAGAGGCATTGCACTTCTGTACAGCTGGTGAGTTTAAAGGATTCAGGGAAGTTTTAAGTAGTGGTTGTCATGGAAGGGAGGAGCAGTCTACCATGTGTATTATGGGGTTTTTAAAACTCGAGGACATAGGGCTAAAAGTATAAATTATATTAATGGGTGAGAGCTTTTAGCCTTTTTGGATCTGAAGACTTCAGTGCACCAAAGCAGCCATGCTGTTTTTCAGACTCATTGCTAAATTGGAGAGTTCCATATGTTAGCATTGCAAAATGCAATCAGTTGTGTGATATGGTGTAGCTAGTAGTTTGAAAAATCAAAATACTAACTAAGATGTAGCTAACTAGCCAGGTAAAAGTTTTGCATGGCTTTTCAATTAAGTCACCTGATTTTTGTGCTCATCTGTAATTCCTTTGAGGTAAAACAGTTAAAAAAAAATTCAGTTATTGCTGACTTAGTTTTTAAAAAATTGGTACTAAACCAATTAAGTTTCTACAGATTTTTTTCATGGAGATAACCTGAGGTGAATGCTGTTGAAATAATAGCATCTACTTCAGATTTTTGTGACAGTACCAGAAACTCAGAGGTAAAGTATGATTATGATACAAGTGTAGAAAATAGTGTAGGATATCCTGATTTACTGGATGAATGCTCCATGGAGAGAGGAAACATTCACAAGGAAGATTTAAAACCACATTCTGTAAGTAAGTGTGATTTTATTTAATTTGCCTCTTCCTAATACTGGAGCTGATTACTTTGTATTTTAGCTGATTACTTTGGTTTTCTGTCAAAATGTCAGGAAGCAGTGATCTGCAAACCTTCCTGTTTGATTCCTCTGGAGGAGTGGGTATTCTTCCTAGGTCTGGTCAGGTGTACTTAAGAGGTAAGTGTAGCTGCTAATACTCTTCCCTGAGAATGAGGAGTTTTTCTTTGAGAAGCTCTGATAATACAGGGCTGATAAATGTCAAGCATTTGGAGTATGGAGAGAGGAGAGAACAGATGAGGTGTCAGAGTCTTGGAGCAGATGCACAGAGTTCTGTGTTGTGCCTGCAGGGATGCAAGCATCAGAGTGTGCTTTATGTGGTCAGTCTGGGTACACTGAAGTTCAAGCAGGGCTGGCACAAGCAAATCGGTAGCAAAAGCTTCTGTGTTTAGGAGGCAATCCAGGCTTTGCTTGTTTTGATAAGCCAAGAAGGTGCCCTGGAAAACAGGGAACTTATATCAGACAGCCCAGCTTGTCAGCTCTAGAAAAATGAGTATGTGCTCAGGCTTCATTCCTTTTTGGTTAGTTGGCAGCTTGTTCTGGTGCTGCCAGTGCTTCTGTTCTCTAGCTAAAAGGCAGAGCTGGGGCTGGGGGAAGGGAGGGAATGAGTTCAAGCAAAGCAGGCAGCAGCATCCTGGAATCCAGACAAAGTACAGCAGCTGGGAGTGGCTGCAACATGTTTCCTGTGAGCTCCAGACAGGGTGGTATTGCCTTTACCTGACTTTTTTTCAATTGTATTCATCACAGATAACTTACAGATGGGGCACCAAACACTGACACTTCGTCATCTAAAGGTGACTTAGAGGGTGGGATGTTCATGATTATCATAGAGGATTTTGAGTCAGATCCCTGGCTTCTACGCAAAAAATAAAAAAAAGGAGATCTAAAATTTCTGGTTACTACAGTAGATACGAAGTGACTTGTGGTAGAAGCAGAAGAATCTTCCCACTCAATTTTACAGTAAGCAGCAGCCCTGAAATATTTTTAAACCTTTTTAATGTGAGAGCCATATGTACAAAGAAAATGCAAGTATGTGTATATTAGCCTTGTTATGCAGGGAACAGTGCCAGTGTTTCCTAGGTTTGGCTAATAGTTACAGAGGCTTCTAGTAAAACTTATTCTGAGGTAACTGAATTTTGCTACAACAGGAAATGCAAACTTTTGAGTGTTAGCAGCTAAATACAAATTCATGGCACAAAGCTCTCGTAATGAATTAATAAACACTGCAGTATCTGTGTATAACAGTACAAGAATTTATTTGACTAAGTCTAACAACTTCTGGTACATATCTCACATCTTTTAATCCTTACTACTTGTGGAGTATCTTTCTTATCTTGCAGGTCTATGGATGTCATCTGTCCACTCAGAAATGTGCCCTTTAACAGCCACCTACAGGCTGTATGGTTTCCTAGATTAACCTTTGGTATATGCTGTCCACTCAGGCAAAGTCTTTGCTGGTAGTCAGGTATTCTGCTGCCCACTGATGTTGCTTGGAACTGACTGCAGTGCTTCAGTACATTGCTTAAGCGGAAAGTGCCCTTTCCTTTAAAAAAAAAAATTAGAAAAAAAAAAAAAATCATCAGAATAGCAGCACAGGAAAAACCCCACCAGGGTCATCATGCACAAGAGCAGTTGCCTGGCATAGAACTAGCACAGAACATCTGACGGTCTCTGCCTAACAAGAGTCCAGCTGAGCAGAGATGCCTGCAGCTTTTTCCCTGACAAATGTCTGGGCTTGCTGTTCTATTCCTTTCTTTACAGCATTGGTTCTACCTCTGCTTCCATTGGCACTCCTTCCAGATGGAGCTTGATTTCTTTCTTTGCTGCAATTACTCCTGGCTTCTATGTACCTTACTCAGTGGAGACTTGTCCTGCTGTGATCTAGCAGTGGCTGGTAGGCAGAGACTGGCTCTTACCCCTGCTTGAAGTGAAGTTGGGTTTTCTGGTTTCTATTTCTGTTTTATAACGTAAGGAATGTGCAAATAGTGGAGGAAAACCAGCCAATTTCTATTTTTACCTGGGTCATGCAAATACTACCATTACTTGTTTATATTCTCCCAGACAACCTGTAACCTGTCTCTTTCAGATGCAAAAGAATGTTAATGTAGACTGAAAGCTGTCTGAGCAACAATGTCTTTAAAATGAGGTGTTTACCTACTTGCTTCTGCCTTTCAGGACAGTGTAATTCCTCCCTTTAAATCTGTGTTTGTTGAGCTCATGGTGTCTCACCCCAGGTGGTGACTTGCCCCTGTGTAGGCTTTTTCCAGGTGTGCAAGAGCAGCAGTGTCACAGTGGTAGAGATTGTTGTGAAACACTGCTTTTTGTGTGGCCTCAGTACTGCAGCTTTCAGCAAAAATGATGTTGATTCATTATTTGAAAGGAAGTAATTTCCTCAATCCTAATAACTACAGTGCTGCTTACAAGCAGATTTTAGGAACCAGGCTGTGTGTGTTATTTGCTGTCTGTACTGTCAAACCTGGCAGCGATGAATCTTGCTCTTCAACCTAATTTTTTATCTGTTTCTTTATGACTTTTTTTGTACTGTGAACTTCGTGTGAGCATTCAGTGAATTCTTTGCTCAGGTTGAAGTTCTAGAAGGAAGGAGTTGCAGTACCACCACGGAGAGTCCATGACACTTCAGACGTGGAAGCAGCAGCAACAGGGCTAAGCCCAGAACCTAAATTTAAACATGGGCTTTAGATTATCGTATGACTTAAACACAGGAAGGGTAGACAAACAGCTATTTTTACCATTGTTCTTATTAACTTTTTTAATGTTAGCTTCAGTGTCAGAGAGTGCAGAGCCTACACCTGAAGAACAAGACAAGTCGCTTGACAAACCCAAACAGAAAAAGAATCGCTGTTTCATGTGCAGGAAGAAAGTTGGACTTACTGGTAAGTAATTCTGATTTCACTTTTTCTAGGCTGGTTTAGGCTTTAGTCATTTAAAAGGTTCTCCTAAGGGGAAAATGGAGGACAGTCTTCTTGGCTAAAATTGCTTTCAGCATGGCTCTTAATAGATTTTGCCATAAAAGTATTATTTTGTTTTTCAGCTTTCTGTCTTTAAGTAATTTAAGTGAAATTCCTAATTCCAGCTACTTCCCTTGGAAGTCTGCTTAACTGGATGATAGTTTGCTGTTTACTAACCAGCTTTGCAGTGGTTCAGTGAATGGGCCTAATAAAATTAGAGTTCTGTGATGTGAACATTCATAAACAAAATAAAAAAGCTGGAGTTCTCTAGGAGTGGGTTTTGTGTTAGTCTATTGTGATAGGGAGGAATGGTCATCTCAAATCTTACTGTAATAACTTAAAAATGTATTATTTGTGCTTCTTACGCTTTCTGCAGCAGAGGCTCTTTGACTGATTGGCTCTGGTGACTGAGATTTTATTGCTTGTGAGTGAGCACATTCAGGATTTAAAACAGACCAGTGTAATTAGTAATGTTGAAATGTCTAAGCTAATATTTCTGTCCACAGGGTTTGAGTGTCGGTGTGGGAACGTTTACTGTGGTATGCACCGTTACTCAGATGTACACAGTTGCTCTTACAATTACAAAGCTGATGCTGCTGAGAAAATCAGAAAAGAGAATCCTGTAGTTGTCGGGGAAAAGATCCAGAAGATCTGAACTGCTGCTTCTGCTGGAATACAAAATTCTCTGACCATCTGCAGATTAAATTGACTTGAGCTTTTCTCCTTAGTCATCAGGAATGTAGAGCAGTGTATCTTGCCTAGACCTTTTAATCATGCATGTCATCAGATGAATAGATTTTTTTGTTTTTTGTTTTGAAAATGACTCTGAACATTTATTTTCATTGCAGTTTTCTGTGGCTGAAGACTTAAGTAAACTTTACAAGTATTATCCTTTAAGATCATTTTAATTTTAGTTGAGTGCAGAGGGCTTTTATAACAAACATGGAGAAAATATTGGAGGGCTGTGCTTTTCCAGGATAAAACATGCATGCGTTAACTTTGCAGTTTATTTTCTTGTTGTATATAGCTTTTCTCTGCAGCACAATTTCTTCTTTTTTTTTCTTTTTTTTCTTCTTTTTTTTTTTTTTTTTTTTTTTTGATAATGCCTTGTATGGCACAACTAGTTATCAGTAACTGAATGTATTTTAATCATTATGGCTGCTTCTGGTTTTTGTTTCCCATTAACGAGAGGTTATACATGTTCGCATATTAGCTTGTTTGCACCCTCTACCTATTTATGTATGAATCATTTGCAATGAGAGTGTGTGCTGAGATTGTCTGTGTGGTTTGTTTTTGGTTTTTTTTTTTTTTCATTGGGTTTTGGTTTTGTGTGTGTGTGGGGGGAAGGCTGTATGCACTTCATTGACTGCAGTTTTCATTGGGATTACATCCATCAGTCTGTCTGTACACAAATATGAAGAATGATCTGAAGTACCCATGCTGTATTTATGTTTATCCACGTCTTAACTTTGATTAAATAAAATTTAAAAAAAATCGGAGCCCCTGTGGCTGTCACTGGCATCTGTCATTTGGATTTCTCTTGCTTTATTTTCATGAAGAGCTTCCTTCCATTGGTAATTGCTTTAGTTATAGCATATTTATCCACTGGACCCTCCATAACCCAGTATGATGATTTTTTTTTTTAACCTTTTTACCTACAACTGTCAGACAACAATTTCCAAAAGCCTTCTACCTTGTGCATTGATATATTCTGCACAGGCATTTCTCTGTGCTTACTGTGCAGCACGTCACTTGGGCAGGAGTTGGGGGTAATTTGTGACAGCCTGCAGCCCCCAACATGTTGGAGCAGTCCTACAGCTGTGGATCCACACGTGTGATTCTGCTCCTCAGAAATACAGCTGGGGGTTTGTGATCTGGCAGACAGCACAGCACAGACTTCATTGCTCCTTGAGACAGCCTCTCCAGTGAGAAGTCCTTCTGATATTTGAAATCCATAAACTTCAGTATTAAACACAGCTGCTGCCATCCACATGCTTCTTAGTGGATCTCTCAAGGGTCCCCATTTGGGGGTAGGAGCAATTGTGCCTAAATTGTTGTGCCTAAATTGTGCCTAAATTGTTGTGAGGTGCTGGGTAGGTTTCTTTGGATTAAGACTGCCTGGCTTTGTTAGATCAGTCTCTGCCTCCATGATTCAACCACCCTCAGCATCCACGTAACTTCGAGGCTGAGTGGTTTCTGTAGTACCATGGTAACTTCAGCCAGTGCTGTTTATCACCAGACTTAACTGTACACTAAAGTAGAACTAATTCCTCTCCAGATGGTACTGATCTGCAGTTGAAGTTTCACTTGGTGACTTGCTGCTTTCAAGCATTTGTGAAATAAATGAGACTGTATGACTTTATTTAAAATGTTAAATTTTTAATCAGAGTTGGCTACATCCTTTAAAATTTTGAATGTTCTTTAAAAGCTGTGGCTGGCAATTAGTAGATAAAGCACTACATTTAGCATGTGAATGGTACACAGCAGGAGGAGCTTTCTCTATCAGAAAGCTACAGAAAGTAATCTGCAAGACCCAATAACAAATGAGGTATCTTGTGCTTGCAAAAATGGCTTAACCACAGTTTATGAAGCAGATGTTTTTTATAGTAAAAGAGGGAATAAATAACTCCTTCCAGCAAGTTTTGGTAATGGTCTGCCTCTTTATGGGTAAAAGATCTTGTATTTCCTCAGAGCATTTGCTAAACTTCCTCTTACACAGCACAGGGTGGAAGAGCAGCATCATCTTCTCTGAGCGTTTCTCAGTTTGCTTTTCTCTAATCCTTCTCAGTTTGACTCTTCCCTCTTCCTTATTTCTGGTATTTCTCCTCTTCCTTAAAATGCTGTCTTCTCTCACCTACATGCCCTTCACTCCAATCTGCCTTTCATCTGACTGACACTTCTGGGCTAAGCAGAGACTGCAGATTGTGGATTTCACATTAGGGGGAACCCAGTCCTGTTTTTTGTATCTTCTGGTCTCTGAGAGACTGGAAGAAGAAAAGGTACAAGAAAAGTGACTGCCTTACAGCCTGTTCTTAGGCAACAGCTCTTCTGGCCCTTGATTGTACAGTAAGAAAAGCGACTGTGGCAAGAGGAAACCTGCCTGGCAGTGCTGTGGTGGCACTGGCAGCCTGGCACATCAGTGTTTGGCAGTTTTGTTTCCACTCACGCTGCTCTTGGAGTGATCTAAATCTTCCCTTATCCTGGTTTGGGCATATTTCTCAGCATTCAGAATACTGAAAAAGTACATGGTCCTCAGCTATAGACTTATATTTAGAGTGGAAGTGTACCTCTCCCTGACACTGAAGAATTGGGTGTCATCTTTGTTTGCCTTGACTCTTTTATCACAGTGAGCTGCTGCTCAGTCTGGATGACAAGCGAAGCTTCGTATTTTGTGTCATCAGTTTCAGATGAGCAGATGAACATTTTAATACCAGCATGTTCACAGCACTGCAAAGCACTTAGAGATATCTGTTTCCTGAAGATGCACAGTATGTATTTGAAACAAGTTTGAAGGATGTTTTGATTTTGGTTGGTTGGGTTTTGCGTTTTTGGGATTTTGGGGGGAGGGATTGGTTTGTTTGTTTGTTTGTTTTTTTAATAAGCAGGTTAGTCACTGTCACAGCCCAAACCAGGACATCCACACAGGTCCTATAGCCTTGATGTGAAATCACTGCATTAAAAAATTTTCCAACAATGTGTAATGGAGTTTAACCCTAGGTACAAGAATTTTATGGGTAATTTTATGGAAGTTTGTGCTAGGCATTGAATTATTTAAATAAGACCCCCTTTCAAGCAGCACCATGTGAACTTGTGTCTCTGCTGGTGAAGAGCTGTCAGATGGGCTGTTGTCAGTGGTGTTGTGTCATTTTACACTGAATATCTGGCTCTACAGCTTGCTGCATTTCTTGTAATGAATCTCTGCCAAAATAAGAAAGTTGAGCAGGATATCAGTGCTTTGGCAGTCACATATAACCTTTTTTATTGGAAAGGGGTAGTCTTTGCTATTCAGTTTTAATTTCAAGGATATCCCTTCATTGGTTTCTACTTGCCCTGCAAATGGGTGAATATTTTCCTGCAGGAGAGGGAAAGCTGGGGCTGGAAACTGAAAGACCAGCAGGCTCCACTCTCTCTGCTTTTTGTGCCTGGCTGTACATAGATCTCTCTTTTTAATTTTCTGGAACTATGGAGGGAATGGAGCGAATCAGTTATGTGCCAGTACATGACTAACAAGCACACGAAGTGCAGGCTCAGGTGTGTGTTGTGCAACTTCTCAAGGGCTGCTGAGCTCCTGCTGGAAGAACTGCTCAGGGTGGGCATAATCATGGCACTGCTGCTCTGGCAGGTAAGTGGCCCCAGAAAAGGAAAATGAGCTGAGTTACATCGGGTCTTATAGCTGCCAAAAGAAGGCCCCACTTTCACATGAGGGTTTATTGAGCAGGAAGAGTCAGTTTCTCCCCAGCCCCTACCTCCCTGGGAGCAGAGAACAGTTGCTGACTCCTGCAGCCCCCTGGCACTGATTAACTGCTGGCAGAGGGGTGGATTGGAGAGGGAGCAGAGATTGGTTTGGGGCTGAGGGCAGGGGGTGGGATTTGGTGCTTCTGTGCTCTCGGTTGCAACATCTCGAGAGGATCTTAGCAGCCCAGGAGATAAAGGCTCGGCTCTGTAAGCTGGAACTGCTTGGTGTTCATCATGTCTTTCATCCAGGTAGACAAGGACTCGGATTTTCCTCTTCAAAATCTCCCTTATGGGGTTTTCTCCACTAAGGAGGAGGTGAGTAACAGCAGGCTTTGTCCTCGGGGTGTTGTTTTGCTCAGAGGCTATGAATAACATCAGAGATTTCCAGCAACCTGGCATAAAGGAAAACTTCCCAGCCTGAGACACTTCCACGTGCTTCCTGGTTTGACAGCAGAACTGTAGCTGCCACAATGTCTTATTTTTTTTCTTACTGTGGTTATTCTGGTGACAGCTTCCTTAAAATTGCACAAAAGGAATGAGAAGTGTTCAAACTTATAAGAAGTACTTTGGCTAATAAGTCCCAATAGTTTTTGCGTGGTTTTGACTGTGAAATCTTCAGGTCTGCTTTTGATTCTTTTCCTCAATAGAGGCATGGCACAGTTGGCACTTTTTTTAAACTCAGTCCCCCATTTTCTTTGTGCCTGAGTGCAGTCACACTCACCCTTAAGAAGCCACATGAAATAATCTGCCATTAATATTGTAGCATCCAGTCCCTTTTGCACAGCATGAACTGATGTGAGGGAAAAGGGAAGGCTATGCTGAAAACACTGTATTTTCAAGTGGGTGTCATCTGCTCTGGTAGGAGTCTGCTCTTGGTGAGCTTACAGGGCTGGCTACAAAAACATTCGGACACAAAATGTGTGCTTTGTTTCTTTCTGTGGCTGACCTGTGGTGTATTATTGGGCATATGTTTATGCAACAATGCATTAGATGTGTAAAAAATGTTTCTTTTATAGCTGTGCCCAAATGCTACAGATAGACCCAGTTCCAGGCCTTATGATCATGGAAGAAAACACAATTCAACCTTTTTTCCCAGGAGGTAGCTCCCAATTCCCATTTTCATGAGGCTGAACCTCACACCTCTGAGTGCCTGTTGGGATGGAATCCCAGACATATGCCCTCCTGGAAAAAGGGAAAGGAACCAAAAGCTGCATATTGGAAGGAAAAAGTGGAGGATTTATTTGTTGCTGTCACAGAAACTTCCTGATTATCCATGCAGGTTTTTAAAAAAAGAAAATTTAAACCAGAAGATGGTGTTTTCTGGTCTGGTGTTCTCCAACGATAAAACTGAGATGGTTCGTTTAATTTCTTCCTAGATATGTGCGTTCTTATCTAGCAAGTTTGGATTATTTTTCCACTTTCTCCAGTAACTACTCCAGATGAAAATACCATCTTCAGTCAAAACTTATGAGAATACAGGCAAGGACTCATGGAAACTATTTAGTAAAATAACGTTCTAAAAGTAGCCCAGTGTTTTAATGATTTCAAGCTAAAGCAGTTGATGTCATTCCTGACTATCTCAGTTATAAATTAACCTGACATGACCTTTAGGTTTTTCTGCAGGAATGTTTGCTGAATAAATACTCATTATCACATTTGGTATTGTATTTTAAAATTAAAGGTTAAGAAAATAGCTTTAAATCTGTGGATTTTCATAGATGGTTACTCCTTTTCAG
Organism: Heliangelus exortis; assembly: GCF_036169615.1. NCBI lineage: Eukaryota > Metazoa > Chordata > Aves > Apodiformes > Trochilidae > Heliangelus > Heliangelus exortis. The sequence goes on from NC_092432.1 coordinate 8,504,392, forward strand.
TGAGCTAGTTTTCTTAACTCCTGTAACTGATTTGTCTTCATTTACCTAAAGACACAAATGATTGTAATTTCTCTTTGAAGGCTACAGCATTTTTATAACCCCCTGTAGAGCTGTAGCAGAGCTGCAGTGGGATGGTCTGGGCTGCTCCCCTGACATCTCCTGTGGGAGATGAACAGGGTCTTGGTGTCTTAGGATCCATCTGTCCAACAAATGCAACCACAGGCTCCTGGGATGGTTACTGGAGTGCAGAGCACTCTTCATCTTCTGGGGAGAAACTGGTGCAGAAATGCCTATTTCTCCTTCCAGTGATATGTTTAGAATAGTGAGGTGAACCAGGTCTGTGCTTCAGTTCTCCACCTGTAGGAGTAGGAATAGCATTCCCCTGCTTCACAGTGTATTTCAGGTATATGAGCTTGTTCTTGTCATCAGTGAGAAGTGGACAACTAGTGAGGGAAAAAGAACAAGGGAAAGGAATCTCTATTCATTGTCCTATCCTTCCTCCAAGTGACAGGGATGGGGGGAAGGCTCTCACCCACCCCTCAGAGCCTGTGGGAAATCCACAATGATGCTCTGCCTCTAGGTCTTAATATTTATCAGTAGCCAGCCCCATAGAAGCATTTAATGGCAAATTGCTCTTGTATCAGTCCCTTCAATTCATGATGGATTAAGCTCACTTTTGTTCACTATTCATCCCTATGCCTGCTTCGGAGGACTTCTGGGTAGAAGTATAAACTCCTTCTCTCTTTATCTCCTTCTCTTGCTGCTTTGCAGCCTCGGCACAGGCTTGGAGTAGCAATTGGAGACCAGATTTTGGATCTTGGGGTCATTAAACATCTGTTCAATGGACCAGCTCTTGCCAAACATCAGCATGTCTTTGACCAGGTACTTAGCAAAAAGTCGGTTGTTCTAATTTCCATCCACATTTTACAAATATGTGTCAGAGGTTTTAGAAATTTGTGGTGAGATAACAGAGACAAAGTGGAAATGTGTCATGAAGCAGTCTCTGCTTCCAGACTCACACCTGCCATAGCCAGGAGAGCAGAGGCACTGGGGGTCCAAAGAACATTTCTGTGGGAAGTTTTATCAGACTTTGGCAATTCAGTGGTCTGACACAAAGCCTAAATGTTACTTCAGTCCTGCTTGTGCCTTCAGTACCTCATGGCAAGGAATCAGATGGGATTTTAATGATGGTGGGCTTCATTAAAGGTAAAGGTAAACACAAATGACTTCTGCTTACAGGTAGTTGAGATACCAAAGCCACTGCACCTGAAATAGTGCATTAGGGTGGGCATCATGCAGAGGCAGCAGGTCCTGCTTCAGAGGAGTTGTGGTGGGAGGATGGGAGAGCAGGAAGATGGGCAAGCTGGGCAGCCACCATGGCATAACCCTGGCCCATGGGCTTCCAACCTGGGGATGAAAGTGCAGGACATCTTCTACGGATACAAAAGGTAAGCAAAACATGTTTTATCTGCCTCTCTGTGTCATGTGCCAGTCTACCCTGAATGCCTTCATGGGGCTGGGCCGGGCAGCGTGGATGGAGGCGAGGGCTTTTCTCCAGAAGTTGCTGTCAGCTGGAGAGCCAACCCTGAGGGACAACGTGGAGCTGCGGAGGAGGTGAGCAGAGAGGTCTGAATGTGGCCACCTGCCTCCCACACAGGAATTAACTGGAGTTTGGTCATATTGAGAGACCCAGGGTGTCACTCTCTGCCTGGAAAGACTGAGCTCTGCTCGGGTCTCCTCTGGTCTCCTCTCCATCTCCCCCAGCACTGCCCAGCCTGGAGCATTTTCTGGTGCAGGGAGACCACTCCCATTGCTTCTCATCCATCATCCAAACCATCTGACTTGGCTAAAACCAACCCTGTTGTGGTAATTTTGCTTCAGACATGGGGCAGTGCACTGGCGTGGGAGTGGCAGGGGAGGACTCTGCTCCTCTCCGTGCTGTGCTGATGGAAAATGTGTGTGTCCATTAATCACACACCTTGTTTGTTCAGAGTGATGCTTTAAACACTCCAGCCTCCTGCCCTGGCAGCAGGCAGGCACCATTCCTCCCATTCCTCCCTGTCTTGCCAGACTGATTTAGGCTCATGCATGCAGGAGAGGGCTTGAACCACTGCTTGACACAGGGACCTTCCCTGAGCAGATGTGGCAGCTCTATCCAGCACCCCAAGAACCACATTCCATAAAATCAACCTTTCCATACAGCAGGAATTGGGCATCTCTGTCCCTTGGGAAAGCACCTGGCTGCCCACAGCTCTTCCTCCCTGGCAACTACACCCTCACCTATGTTCCCCTTGGGCTCAGGAGCAGCAGCCTGCACAGGTCCCTTTGTTTTTCGGCAAGGTTTTTTTGGTTTTGTGGGTTTTTTTTGTTTGTTTGGGTTTTTTGGTTGGTTTTTTTTTTTTTTTTCCTGCAAGCCTTTGCAAAACAACTTAAGAGCCAGGAAACAATCAGCCCCTTACCTCCCTATCAACCACTTAAGGGTGAGAGCTGCAAGTTTTCTCAGGGATGAAGTCATCTTTTTTTTTTTTTTTTTTTTTTTTTTTTCCATTTCAGAGCGTTTGTAGCTCAGGCTTCTGCGAAGATGCACCTGCCAGCCCACATCGGTGAGTTCCTGCCCAGCACTGCCCTCTGCTCCTCCCCAGAGAAACTGCTTTGCTGCCAGCTTGCTCAGCCAGGCAGATCATAGCTGCAGCAGGGAATGGGTCTGGCAGGAGCCAGAAGTAGATTATTGTACGTAATGAAGGGTAAGTGGTGTCTGTGGCACGTGAATAAAAGCCCGGGGAAGCTCAACAGCAGCCAGAAAATTCTTGGATGCCATTTTCATTCAATCAGGTTTGTCTGGTGGCACGAAACTCCTGTCATCAGATTGGCATCACCAAAGGCCTTTGTGACTACAGCCAGGAAAGTAACATTTTTTTCACTTTCCATTTGCTGTAAGAAAATAATTAAGATATTCCAAAATTCTACATGGCAGATAGTCCAGCATAGCTTCATAAATAAGCACAAGTGTCCACTCCCAAGCTATTAGACTGCATCCCAAACCTTACCTTCACTCCCATGAGGCTATGAACTGCTTTGGAATTAGTGTGTCCATAAAGATATATAAACATTTTCCTCTTCTTAACAGAAAAATAACAACTTGATCAGTATCACTCCAGGTCAAACTCCAGTTTGACCTTCACTGGAGCAGTGATGTGAACTTGCCCAATTCCCAGCCAAGCTGGGCTCCCACTGGGCTTTGGGTTCCTGTGGGGCACAGCCCTGGTCTGGGACAAAGTTTAACCTTGAGGAACTATGATGAACTTCTATAAATGCGATAACTCCCTGCAAATCCTTTCAGGTTGAATATGTCAAAATCCTGCTGTCTCCTGGCACTTGTGAGTGATGGGAATGCAGCCACTGCCCTGGTCCAGCTCTGTCCTACGCACGATTTGTTCTTGTCTGGAGGACAAGTATCCTCTGCTGGGGCTGCAAGAGAACTTACTGAGCTTGCAAAACAGCTTAGTGTCGTGTCAATGCCCCCTCCCAAGTGAAGGTTTTTTTCCCCCAAACCCTCTGATTTGCCGTGCAGCTGGGAGCTGGGAGCTGTTTGCAGGGTTGGCAGCAGAGGGCAGCAGATGTCCTGAGCATCAGCCGCTTCCCTCCGCGAGGGTACCAGGGGCAGGGCGGAACGAGCAGTGGGACCTGGTTTGCCCATGGGAGGTTGGCTGCTTCTTTATGTCCTTGGGATTTTTCTCCTTTCTTCTCTACCAGAGGCTTCAAAAAACAAAACAAAAAATACCAGTTTTTAATGCATACTTTATAGGTGAACTGTTATCACCGCCTCTATGCTATTAATTACATCCCTGTGCTAATAAACTGAAATGTTACTACATGCCTCTGTTTAGTGCTCTCAGGGTCTCCCTTTCTGCTGTTTTCGTCACCATCAGTGGACTGTGCATCTGCAATTGAGGGAATCTCCTATCACTGATCCCTATTTTGTGTTTTTCTTTCCACACAGGAGATTACACTGACTTCTATTCTTCGCGCCAGCACGCCACAAACATTGGGATCATGTTCAGGGGGAAGGAGAATGCTTTGATGCCTAACTGGTGGGTACTTCAGGTTTTTCTCTGGCACAATGTTATTTTGCCTGCCTACACTCATTTCAGTTCATAGTGGATGAGAACCTCTAGTGTCAGGAGTTCAATAACAGAACAGAAAACCACAATTTCCCAGTTTTAGCTGAGTCTGCACAGCCTTTCCTTGCAGCAATTACACCAATCACAATGCAGCCATCTGGTTCAAAGACAGATTCACCTAAGAAATCAGGTTTTTACTGAGTGAAAAGAAGGCAGGGTTTAAGCTCCAAGGAATGAAGTGGAGCAGTGGCACAGAAGTGCATTAAGACAGCCAGATGGCTTTGGGTTATTGTTCGCTCACATCTTTAAGGTGAAAATGTCCATGCCAATACATGCAGAGGTCTCTCCTCTTTACTTCGCACCCCTGTGGTGCTTCCATCACTCAAATCTGCTCTGGATGGTGATGGTTACACAGCTAACCATGCTCTGTGATGATCTTCCACAAGGCTGCACTTACCTGTTGGATATCATGGCCGGGCATCCTCTGTTGTGGTGTCTGGGACACCCATCCGGAGACCTGTGGGGCAAATGCAACCTGATAATGGTGAGTCCATGGGAGGCTTATAATGTGGCTTCTTATTTTTTAAGTTTTTATTTCTCCTACAAGAGGAAGGACCGGACCTGGGAAGACTCGGCCAGAGCTCATTCCAGGGTCAGAGCAAGAGAAAGCCCTGAGTTGAGCATGTTTTGTGTTTGCAGCCCAGGCAGCATCAGCTGCTCTGTTTCTTCTGCTCTTATTATCATTTCCCTATCTGCCTTCCTGTCATAAAATACTCTTTCTTCTACCCACAGATAAGCCCCCTGTGTTTGGTGCTTGTAAGCGTCTGGATGTTGAGTTAGAAATGGTAAGATGGGGCTTTTTCCCCCTACCACTTAAAAATATTAAAATAGAAACAGCAAAGAAGACTTCTAAAATTAATGTCTCATTAGATCCATTTCTGTGTCTCCCTCTGAGCAGTCTCTACAGCAGGCAATGAATTTTCCATGGGGAAAACCTTCCCTTCTGACAAGTTGCAGGGTACATCAGCTCACTGAGTGGTTTGCTGGTACAACTATCAGGTTGGAAACAGCTTGTCTGGCCAGAGCTGATCACCAGTGCAGCAGCCTGGAAACACACAGGCACATTCTTTTTATTAGACATCAGAGCTTTTTATCTGGGTAGCAGCTGCCTCTGCACTGCAGACAGGATCTTTTAATCGATGCTGGGGATTTTGGAAGTACTGTCGGCTCCTGAAGTCTAGAGCTGAGGAACCTGTGAGTTTTTGGGAGTGCAATTCTAACTCCTCATTCTTCTGGCTGGAAAGGTGAAACCTGTGCTATGGGTTTTGTATAAAAACATCCTTGGAAGGTGCATCTTCTAGTGGCTTAGTGCCATCCAGAAGGGGGAGTTTTATAGGACTGTTCATTTTGATTTATATTATTATAATTTTTTATAAGATTTATTTCCTCTCTTCCCATTAAAAAAAAAAAAAAGAACTGAAATCATTTAATGCTGTATGCTTTGCAGATCAGTGTTATAAAGCAGGAGGCAGTCCCACAAAGTGAGGTACATGAAGTACTTCCATAATTCTGCTTTGAAGCCTGAGTTTTATTACTAGCTGCTTGTGAGAATGGATTTAGTCTGATGAAGACTTTGGAAGAAAAAAACTTCCATATTGTTCGTGGACAACTGAGGTTCCATGTAGACTTTTCTTTACATGCTCAGACTATACATTTTCTAAGGGAGCAAGTGCAGGCACCCAGTTCATGGCCTGTTTTACTCAGTGGGCACATTTCTCCACCTCTCTCCTCTCCCTGTCTCCCATGACACGTTACACACACATTCAGCATCCCTGTGCACAACTTTAAACTCTTTTTGTTCAGCAAACAGAGTTACTTTAGTGAGCAAACCTGCTCTGCATCTGGATTGTGATGAGGAGGGACCATTTTTGTTCCTGTGTTTTGACATTGTCATGCACTTATTTAATGACTGTCTCTTAGCAACACCGTGCTCTTAAGTATTTTGAGCCTGCCAGCTTCAGGGAGGGGAAGAAAGAGGGAGTGAGCCATGGGTTTTGTCTAATTGTGTTTGAGAAAGGAATGCAAAATCCCATCCTGCCCAGCCTCTGTTGCTCACGCTTGTAACCCCTTGTGCAGTACAGAATTTAGCTTCAGAAGATTCCTTATTCAGCATTTTGCTTTTCAATTTCAGGCATTCTTTGTAGGTCCTGGAAATAAGTACGGGGAGCCGATTCCTATCAGCAGAGCCCAGGAGCACATCTTCGGGATGGTCCTCATGAATGACTGGAGTGGTAACTGGTGCTGCAGGAATCTGCCTGGAGAGGGAGACCTCAGAAAGGGAGAAATGATGGATTTCAGTAGCAGAGCAGTGGTCATTGAAACCACTGGATATGGTTGAAAGGGCTGAAAATGAAATGCTGTCTGGATTTCTCAGGCTGTATCTCCATCCATCTTTGATCAATCACTAGAGACAAAAATTGCTGCTTAATGAAGATTTATTTACTTATGAGAGAGCTAATATCAGTCTAGAGTCTTCCGGGCAGGAATGGAGCAACCCTAAGGATGGGGATTCCAACAGAGGATTGATTTCAGAGTCAGGAGTAGGAAAAGGATTTGGCAATCACAAATCTCTCAGTCTCTGCGTAGATTTAAGCAGCCAGAAGCATAGTTAACTGGTTGAAATTGGCCCTGTGGCTGGCAGAGACCATTAGCTGGCTGTAAAAGCATTAACTAACTGGGGATAAAAATACTGGTTATATGGGGATGGCCTGATTTATTTTAATTATTGATGACTTTTCCTCCTAATCTAGCTGGTCTAAGAAAATTGGTTTGAGGGTCTGAAAGGGATGGATTTAAATCATGATTTGAGCACAATGCCTAGAAACAGGGTAGTGATAACCTTTTCAGTCCTTGCTATTCTTTCATAGGGGTGATGGCTGCACAACTCTCAGGATACATTTAACAGCATTGCTTTGAATTTTCTCTTCCCAGCCCGTGACATCCAGAAGTGGGAATATGTTCCTTTGGGTCCATTCCTGAGCAAGAGCTTTGGCACAACCATTTCTCCTTGGGTTGTTACCATGGATGCTCTCATGCCATTTGTGCTGCCAAACCCTGTGCAGGTCAGCAAGAGAAGGGGTTGAAAAAAAGGGAAAGCAGTGCCTTTTTTTGTTGGTAGGGCCCAACACTGAAATCACTGAACCAAGCACTTTCTTCATAGAGTTTACAAGTGTGATCCTGCTTCCAAATATATGAAGACAACCTGGTCCCTCTGAGTTCAAATCCTCATTGATGTTACCCTGAGCAGGACAGAACAATCACCTCCTTCAAAATGACTGAAAAGCAAAGTCATCAGAGAGCTTGGTAGCACTTAGCAACAAGAAAGCAGTAAAGAAAGTGTAGACTCAAGCCAAAACAATCATTTTCCTGTTCAATCATTCCAGTTGTCTGTGTTATGTGGAGGTTTAGTTTAGATGGAAAAAGATATTAAAGAGTCTTGCAGAGAATTCACTGTTCACAGAGCAAAGGTGTTGCCTGCACTGTTTTTTGTTTGGATTAACATCCATAATGATGAGGAGGGGGCTTAGATAGATATCACATCTATTCAAAAAGATCTTTAAACGTGTGTGCATGAGAGCAAGAAAAACAATAATCTGAACAGTAGCAATGGTGAAGTAAAGAGGGTGTGCAGCACAGCCTGGTTAAACAAGAACTCACTGGGATGGCTTGTGGAATTTTCCTCTTTGTTTGTTTATCCTTTGGTGCCTTTTATATGCTTCTAGGATCCCAAGCCACTGCCCTACCTTCAGGATAAAGAACCCTACTCTTTCGACATCAAGCTCTTTGTTGCTCTTAAAGGTACAGCAATTCTCCGTGGGCTGTAGAGCCACCTAAGGGATGCAGAACCACAATGTATTTCAGACAACTTGCTCTTGGCTCTGTGGTTCTCCTTTTCCATCTTTGCCCATATTATCTCTGTCAGAGAAAGAGGCAAAGCTCTTCAGGCTCCTCTTGGCCGTGCAGCAGTGTGTCAAGGAGGGAATGTCCCCCAGATGATCCATTTATGATGAGGAGGGTCCCTGTGGGGTCTGCCTGCATGGGCAGGAATAAGCAGAGCATGCAAAGAGCAGATATTCCTGAGATTCTGGTGTTAACCCAGCTCATAACCCAGCTCATTGCCCCACTGACTGGTAGGTCCAGATGTTTTTCCTTTTGGAAATGGACACCTAGATACTACCCTGGTGATATCCACACCCTTGTTTTCTTGCTGGCCTTCATTTTGGAATAGAGAATGGTAGTACTTGTCTCCTGCTAGGGATTACAGTGATAAAGGAAGTCTCCCTCCACCCATAAAATCAAAAGACTCCAACATCATTCATCCAACACAAACTGCTTCCCTGTTTTTTATTTTGTTTTCTTTCCTCCAGGAGAAGGAATGAGCATGCCAGCTACTATATGCAGATCCAATTTCAAGGTAAGACTCTATAATTTTTTATGTGTTTGAAACCTTGCTGATGCCATCAGCTCCAGCCTTAGGCAGTTTCAAACACTGAGTTCTGCATTAGCTGAAAATCAAACCTGATATTTTTGTGTGTGTAGGAGACAGAGGGAGAAGGATGGAGACTGTGTGATAGCTCAGCCCTACTGAGATGGAGACACCTGAAGGCCTGAGCACTGAAGAAGGGGGCATCTCTTTCTGCTGCTCAGAGCATTGGAAACTGTGCTTATTTGGCAGGGAGAGCTAAGGACTTGCAGGCAGAGGGAGCTGCCTCTCCCTGGGCAGAGGCGCAGCACAGAATCAGGGTTGCAGATGGTAATTTAGATGCAGACTTGACGCTGTGACATCGCTCAGAGTCCAGGTTTTTCCCAGCTTCTGTCCCCACAGGCTGATTGAAGCCAGGCAGTATATGTACCAGCTGCAGGATTTCTCAGTCAATTTTATGTTCACATTTGATTCTTTGCATAGTAATTGCCTTAATCAGCAAATCAGTAACGGGGAGATTTTTCTTTAAATTCATTAAAATACTGGACTTAATCATAGATCCTGAGTCAGCGGTGCTGGCCTTAAAGGGGAAGATAAAGATGAGAAATTACATCCAGCTGAAAGAAGAGAAATTTTAAAGGATTAAATTGCATGTTAAAGTGTTCTATATGTACATAGCAGCTCCTGATCATCATTTAGAAAGCAATCAGCCAGTCCACAGAACCTTCTGGGAATGCAGCACTAAGTAACTGTGGAGTTGCTTTTAAGCTTCTGAAATTTACTGATTAAATAAGGAAACTTTTCTTTAGTGACAGTTTTACCAGCATCATCCTGAGAATGCAGTAGGTTCTGCAGAGGCTAATGGCATGCCAGAGAAGTTCATCCTTCATTGCTTTAACTTCTGCTTTCTCCTTTCTCCAGCACATGTACTGGACCATGAAACAGCAGCTGGCTCATCATTCCATCAATGGGTGCAACCTCAGACCTGGAGATCTCCTGGCCTCTGGCACAATCAGTGGACCCGTGAGTGTTTAAAGAATGATGCTCCCTGAGAACTGGTTATCAGGCCAAAAATTAGCAAAAAGGGCTTTGGGCCTAAGCCCTGTGTGTCTTGAGCAGCCATGCAAATATCTGCAATTCTTTCCTAGGCACTTAGGGCTAATGCCTTGATGGTCAAAAAAAATTGCACTGAGAATTGGAGGGGCTTTTTTGTTGTTACTGTTTTCTGGTATTTAATGCCTCTTGTGTTCATGTCCCTAAGAACTATTCTACTACAGATGCAAATTGTGTTCTGTGCACAAGCATCCATACAGCCCATTTATGCTCTGTGAGATAGATACAGCTTTTTAAAATTTCTGAGTAGAAAGTAAGGGGTGCATGGGTATAACTTTTAGTTTTTCTAATTCTATATATTTGGAGCTAACTTCACAAGCTGTACTCTGCATGTACTGCTACATGTGTAGTAGTTGCGGTAGATGGGTAAGGTACTGGCACTTTCTGAAGCATCAAATATAAATCCTGCTCTGAAAGACAGCTGCAGGGTAAGTTGTTTCAATGCTGGGATACCCATCATTCCATTTTGAGCATTTCTGAAGTTCTTTTTTGTTTCCTCTAAGCTATTGTACTGCAGATTGACATTAAAAACTTACAAACCTTTGCCAGCATTGCTCTTCTGAAGAACAAAATGTAAACAAAACTGTGAAACATGACTACACAAAAGCACTGGATTTGTAGAACTGCCCTCGGTTTGTTTCTGTTCTTTCCATAGCACACCTAAACTGCTTTCACAGGGTTTAGCACTATGTTAAACACACCAGATAATGGCTGTAAGCCTGACTGCTTGTAGGGAGCAAGCAATTAAAATGCAAAGGAGGGAAAACATGCCAATGTATCAATGAATTAAATCAACAGCAAAACTCTATAAAGCTAATGTACTTGTGTGTCTGCTTCCATCAGCAAGTAGCTTAACAGCAGGTCAGGTAATAAAAAGTTGTTTATTTGTTAATGAACTCTTGCTTCAGGAGCCAGAGAGCTTTGGCTCCATGCTGGAGCTGTCCTGGAATGGAACAAAAGAAATCCCTCTTGGCAGCGGGCAGTCTCGTAAATTCCTGCAGGATGGAGATGAAATCATTTTGACAGGTAATGGCTGAACCCAGGGCACGTTTCTATAGATCGATCCCAGTGGTATAAGTGCCTGATGGGGACATGGGTTATCCTCTACATACCTGCCACACAAACACAGCTGTCTCCTTCCTACCTGTCAGGAGACAAAAGTAGGTGGACAGAAATTCCCCTGCAATAAATGCTTTCTGGATTTAATTATTTGCTTTGCTAAGTAGTTAATGACCTTGGTATGCCTGTGCATGAGTGCTAAGGGGATGATGGGGCTTCTACCTTTAGGGGCAAAAATATCCTGGGACTAAAAGCAGCTGATGTGTTATTGCCACCAAGTCCAAGTTTGCATGTGGAGCAGAGCTTGGAAAATGCTGAAAAAAAAATTATTTTGCAAATATTTCATCTGTAAGATACACATATTCAATGAAGTGTGATGCAAATCAAATATGTGGGAAGCAGCGTGAAGCCTGCCAGAAAAGCTGAGCAGCTCCACTCTGAAAAGGGCTGTGCTTAAGAGCTGTTCCATGCTGGGCCAAGGTTTTACTTTTCCTCTTGAGAAACTAAGGATTTTGTGAATTAAAATCTGCCCGGGTGATTTGTGATCTAAATCCCACTCCTACTGGTTTTAAATCCAAAGACTAGTGAAAAATACTATTTTTTTTCCTTTCCTCTCATCTTGTCAACCACTTTATGACACTGAGGTGGCAAATATTTGGCAAAACATCTATGCAGAACTTCTGATTCAAGCCTGAGTATGTCTTTGCTATGTCACCCACTGAATTTTTAGAGAATGTTTTGTGGGATGTTGTGCATCAGCAGATGAGACTCAGGCAGTGCCATACCTGGCTCTGAGCAACTCTGTCATGCTGATGTGATCAGAGAGAGTCTGCACAGAGAGCAAAACAGTGCAAGTGATGAGAAAACTTAGGGCAGAGAAAATATAAGTGACTAATACTTACACAGGAACCTAAAAGACACATATCTGTGCCCACTCAATCCAAGCAGAAGCTCTGTGATTTTTGCCAAAACCATCTAAAATGTCTAATTTTTCTCAGAAAGCTTTTTTATCAAAACCCAATAACTTTCCTGTGATTAAAAAAAAAAAAAAAAAAAAAAAAAAGTATTCCATCCTCTCAGTGATAGGTCTATAAGCAACTTTAGTAGTGCTGCAGCCAGAGCCCTGGTGCCTCCTGTCTGGCAGGCTACATGTTAGCTTTGAAAATCATATTTCTGTGAGGTGCTCCCAGTTTTGCAGAGAAAGATGCTGACACAACTGGAGATTGAGATGCAGTGGAGAGAGCCATGGATGATGACACTGAGGATTCCCCTATACCTCTGGTGCCCTTCAGCCTTACAACAACCCAGTGACAATTTGTGCTGGGATATGTGGGTGTCTGATGCTGCTCTCCATAAGCTCCATGTGCATTCAGTGCAGAGGAACACTCCACCAGCAGCTCAGAGTGCCATAGTGACCTCCAGAGGTGCAGGTGTCTATCCAGTAATAATGTCAGAAGCCCTAAATTAGGGTACAGTTAAGCATTATGAATGTCCCTTTGGAGTTAGATGCTGACAATGGCAATGAACACCTTGCAGTTTGGGACCTGTGGGCACAAGGCATCCAACTGAGTGGCAGATGGTACTAGACCATGACCCATGCTGTTCTTCATGCTCAGAATAATCTGCCCTTAAATAAAAGCTTTAAATTCTGAGTGTCTTTTATCTTTACAGGCAAAGGAACTATTGCCCCAGTGGGAAGGTCTCATGTTAAACTGCCTGCTGCCATTTTGCACTGTCAAAAGTTTGTGGTTGCAGTGCTCAGGGCATCACCTGATTCATGACAGCCAGGTGCTGCCTGCTGGGACAGCCTGGGATCTGCTCCTATTTAGTGATGGATGGCAGATCCAGTGCCTTAAGGCACCCTGGAGGCAGGGCTAGTGCTATTGCATCCTCTCCCAAGGCAGTGCCATAAGCTCTTGCCAAGTGCCCAACACATAATTTCTACTCTGCAATTTCAACTTTTTGTTCTCATTCCCTTCACGGGAGCTATTTCAGAGCCCTAGCACATAAAATGAGAGAAATATATTTTTCCCAAGGAGTCTGTCTCGGGGATAGAAAATTGAGAGGGAGGGTTTGCTGGTGGTGTGCCACAGCTGGCTGCAAAAACCTCTCTGTAGCTCCTTGGCACTCTGCTCAGGCCAATGCTGCTGGCAGCACAGAGCTTGCTTTGTTAAATGTGCTGCTCCTTGGTACTGCTCTAAATTGTAGTTGACAGTGGGGATAACTAAACTGGACTGAAATAATAAGCTGGGGCTCAAAGGAAAGCTGGCAAAGAAGCTTGATGGAAACTGAGCTGAGCCTTAAAGCAAGTGTCTTACTCAAGTATTGCTTACGAATGAGGATTACCTGGCAGAGAGTGGGATGGTGTCTGTGGGCAGGCTGCTACACAAGCACTTATAGACATTGCTGTCCTTGGAAAAAACTTGATTTCAGGCTGGCTGTGAGAGCTGCTCTGAGGGTTGGAGCTGGCAGGGTCTGTTCTCACCTTGCAATGACTTTGGCTGCCCTGAAGCCTGAGCTCACCCATCTTCCTCTTCCTCAATGCAGTTTTCCACTGATCTGTGCTAAGGGTGGGTTAAGGTCTGTTCTGTTCAGCTCCCTCCTGGCTTCTTGAGGGCAGCTGGCTTCTACCACATGCAGTGAGGATGATGCATGCCATTATTTTAGGAAAAAAAATCTCTAACTATGAAAGCAGCCTGTAAAATACAGCACATGACAACTGTGTCCTTCCTTTGATCAGTTGTTGTTTTCAGAGAGCTACAGTAGGTCTCCTCAGCTGTTTTCACCCAGAATAATCTTCCCAGGTGAGCCAGGAGCCCTCCCTTCATCTGCAGCTTTGCTAAGGGATGCTGTTTCTGGAGCAGCTGAGCTGGGCCATGGCAGCAAGAAGAGCTGCAGCATCTCCTTCCTAATGGCATCTCCTTCCTAATGGCATCTGCTTCCTAATGGCAATAATCCCTCCCATCAGGCAGGAGCATGGAGAGATGGGATCGTCCTGTAGCTGGAGGTGCTGTCACGGGTGGGTGACCTCGGCAGCAGTCAGCAAACCTTCAGTGTCTTTTTATATAACAGAGAAGAAATGAATATTTTCAGTCAGATGATGAGTTTCTCATGGAAATGAACTACTTGGGTTTAGTGAGTGAAACAGATCCTGCAAGGGCAGGTCCTGCTGCTTGAGGGGGGTTTAATGAGCATCTTTCTGGCTTTAAGTATCCCAAGCACAGTCCTAAGCTGCTGAAAGAGAACCCAGATTGACTTTGTTAATTACAAGGCTGGATTAAGCAGTGAATCAGATTGCTAGTTAGAGTGATTGTGCTGCAAGTTAGGTTTGCAAACAGAAATGTCCACATCTTTTTTTCCCTTTGAGCCACTCACTGAATTTGCATATTGCTGTGATTAACATTTGCTGCTACTTTTGTTTTTATATATTCCTGGGCTACTTGGTTTTTTGGTTTTGTTTTAGACCAGGTTGCATTTCTGAAGTGTTTCCACTTCATTTTTGTCTCTTTATACCTTTATTCACTTTTATTTCTGGTAAAATCCTGGTGCCTTTAAAGAACAAACTGTCTGTTGTTTTCTGTCCCTAGGTTACTGCCAGGGCAATGGCTTCCGTGTGGGATTTGGCCAGTGCTCAGGAAAAATCCTTCCAGCCCTGTCAGGTCCATGCTGACTGGAGGTAGATGCCATCTGAGGAGGTGGATCTCTCCCCAGGCCTCTATCAGCTGTGCTGCTTTATTAAGATTTATTATTTTTATATGAGTGATTGGAATCTCATTTTTAATTATCAATAAATATCTTAATGATGAGTGTCTCTGGTGTGATAAAAAAAAGATTTAAACACTAGCTTAAAACTCCCAGAATAAGATGATTAAAATGCTAAGGAGAGATGTTTTTTACTCTGCTACTATATTAATAGGGTTTTTTGTAACTAGAAAAAGAGACTTTCAAGTAAAAAAATATCCTGAGTATTAGGTTGATGGTAACAGCAATGAGTGAGTGCTGACTTCTTTTTTTTTCAGTGTTCATATGCTGCAGGAAAAAATTTGATGGAGAGTGCATATAGATGCTAAAAACCTGTAACATCCTGTGTTAAAGCAGTTACACGGCAATGCTCTAAACTAAGTTGTAAAGAAGCAGTCTGCAAATGTTCTAATCAATACAATGGAAAGCAGCAGGAAAACAAACCACATAAAATAAACAAATAAACAAAGTAATAACCTTTTATAATAGTGAAAACAGAAACTGTACAGTACAAAAAAGCCCAGCAAACAGCTAACAACAATGAGCAAGGCTCAGCACTAAGCTGCTGCATTGTAGAAAGAAAGATCTGGTCTGGCTTTGTAGTTCAACCCAGATGTTGCAGCTCTGGTGAGTGCCTGGGAATAAACCCAAGCAGCCTTCAACCTTCTTTGACCCCCAGGAGCCAAGGGGGTTGTCCCTGTTTCCTGAGAAGGAACTCCTCATGTCCCAGCCATGAGCTGGGAGTCTGTGTCTGGTCCCCCCTCAGAAGCAAGCTTGGGGATGCCTTGTGCGTCTTGTCCTGATTTTGGAGAACGGATGAGCCCGTTTCTCTTGTCCTGTGTCCCAGCTTCCCTGTGGTCAGGGAGGGAAGGTGAACTTTATGGTGAACACCAGCTGCTCACCACTGGCAGTCACACCTTGTCACCTAACAGGGGCTGTGGTGAGAATCCCTTTCCTGTGCTCCTGGAAGGCATCTCTTGCCATGGCATCCCCTTGCAGCAGGCACTAAACAAAGCCACATCCCATTTTTTCTCAAGTGCAAAGGGCATCTGCCATCTCCTGCTGGTCTACAAATCAATTTAACTCTATGGCCAAGTGCCAGATCACATCAATTAGAAGATATTACTGACTGAGAGAGCTCAGGAGACCAGATAATGAACTCTGGTACTGTGCAAGGGGAACTTGTTAAATATTTGCTTGGTCCTCAAAGTGAAGAGCCTGGCGAGGCTGTGGCTTCATGCAGAGGCAGCAGCATAAGCAGAGGCTGCTACTTTTCCTTGGCTGCCTTCTTGATCCTCCCAATTGTTTTGCTGAGCTGGGATCTGCAGGTATTTGATGCCATCCTGGGGAGCACCTGGTGCTCATCAGGGATGTGAACCTTTTGGCCATGTAGGAGAGAAAAATTAATTTGAAATGAAGATTAGTGAAAAAATGTGGCAGTGCAGATAAATCACTGCTAAGGGGGCATGGTCACTGAAATGGGCTCTCTTCCAGTGTGCAATAATAATAGTCCTTTTAAAGAATGATACTTGGAGGATCATCTGCAAATCAATTTAAAATTTTAGCCTTAGACATTCCACTATCACCATGAGGGATGCCCTGGCCAGGAAAACAGTGGTGCATTGTTGTTTGTCAAGGAAAAGCTATTTCCCCTCCAGGCTCTTGTGGAAGCTTGAATTTAAACTAATAGGCTCTGACTCAGTTGACAATTTATAGGATGCTTTGTGCTCACTTGGGACCTCAGAGGACAACCACAAGTTGGTACCTTTCCTCTTGGATTTAGAAATAACTTGTGCAGGTCCCCTAAGCACACCTTGGCTTTACTCCTGGCAGCAGCAAGAGGTCACAGAGAGCATTTTTCCAGTGAAGAAATTTCTCTGCAGAAGCAACACCAGCGTTGCACCTTGCTGTATCTGATGTATTGGAATGCAATGTCTGAGGAGAGGGGTGCAGCCCAGCTGATGTTGGGGCAATGTGTCATTAGCCATGGGTTTTGACCTTGATTTGAGACATTTTGCAGCCAGGCAAGACAGCAGTGTAGGTGCTTTCTGGTTGCAAGAATACTTACTGGAGACTCTTAAATCCTTTTCCCTATTTTTGTACAAGGCAAAGGAAAATCCTGTACAAGGGCAATGAATTCCTCACCCACAGCCAACCAAGCTCCTTGCTTGGGCAATCTGGAAGGTGTGTGGTACCCAGAGCCCTGCTACAAATCAACATCTGGCAAGATAGAGGCAGAAATCCCCCCATGCTGTCTCCTGACCAGGAGACAGGCTGCCCTGAGGAGCAGGGTGGTTTTGCACCTTCTGTGCCCACAAATCCTAGTGTCTGGCCAACCACCCTTGCACCATGCTGGGGATATGGGAAGGTTGTCAGGTCCTCCTTGTGACCCCAAAGAGGACAAGGCTGAGCTTCTCTAGCCCAGGGACTCCTGAAGAAGCCCCAGGCTCCCAGAAGGTGAAGATTTTCTGGAAAGGAGCTCAGATACAGCTCTGAGAGCAGGATTCTGAGGTGAGCTGGAGAAAGTCCAAAACTTCCCTCAGGACAGAGCTCAGAGACATCTGCTGCCTGCTGCATGGATGTGGGCCAAAAAGTCAGGAGATGCTAAAAAAAGAGAGAAACTTTTTTTTTTTTTTTTTATGCCCAAGGCCACTTTCTTTTCACCTCCAGGAGAAGGTTGTGGGCTTCATTTGGGTGGGCACAGGGGACAACAGGGTCCTACAGCTGGGCACAGCAAACCTGGAGCCACCAGCACTCCTGACCCTCACCCCTACCAGGGTACCTTGTGCTGAGGGGGAAACAATGGGTAAATTGATCCTGAAATCAACTTACCCTGTAATCAATTTAGCACTGCCCTAAAATAGCATCCACTGCTTTTGCTCAGGCCTACCAGCACCAGCACCAGCACCAGCACCAGCACCAGCACCAGCACCAGCACCAGCACCAGCACTCACTGCCTGGCAGGCAGCTTCCTCGCACACCAGTTTTGGGAATCACTCAGGTGCTTTGGGTAACTCCATCTCTGCTGGGGCAGCTGTGACAAATTTGCACCCTTGGCCTTTAAATTGAAGTTCCTGGAGCTCTCTTCTGGCTTGGGGGAAGTTGTCTACAGGGTAGAGGTGAAGCTGAGCAGAGGTAGGAAGATGCAGTTCTTGGAGGAGCAGCTGGATTCAGCTTTGGTGCTCTTGGTTCAGCATGGGGACCTGGTGCTTAGAAAGTTTGTTGTAGAAGAGCTATTTCAATGGGTTTGACATCCTCTCTACAAAGAGCTTCCCTTCTACATTTGGAGATTTTTGTTGCAGTTAATCTTGAACATGGCTCTCTCTGCTTCTGGAGGTTATTGATTTTATTTTTATCTAAATCTGTTCTCCTTGCTTTGCCTAAATCCTGGCTTCCAGCAAAAATTAAAAAAGACAATAAAACCCAACTAAATCTCTTCTTTCTCTGCCCTGCTGTAGCACCAGGTCTGTGACCTGGGTGTAGCAGAAGAAAAAAATTCCTCCTTGGCTCTTCAGAGGCCTGGAGAAAAAACCAAAACACTTCTGCTGTGTCAACCACCTGGGAGGTCTTGTTGAGAGTTGTGCAACACTGCGTGGGACAAGAGACCCTGCTTTCCTGACCAGAGAAAAGGGAAATGTGCATCTAAAGGGAAACCATGGCTTTATGCTTGCCTGGAGCATCCTTCTTGGTGGCTGGTTTCTTCATGCTTGGTGGAGCTCAGCAGTTCTCAGAATCTTCTGCTGGAGAGCAGTGATCCAGGACGTGAGTAACACTGAGATGTTGGATGGAAAGGTCTTGGAGGGGTGGGGGAGGTGCTTCTGTGTGTGCTGCCTTATCGTGGGATGGTAATACATGCAATGAATCATACTGCCTGATAATGCTGCATCTGGTTGTGATATTTTGCTGGTAAGAAATATAAGGGCAGCCTCTGATACTATTTGAGTGTGTTTTTTTATAGATCCGAGCTCTGTCTGGTTGGTGTGTAATGAAAAAGCTGGGTATAATTTATAGTAGTGCTGTTGGTATAATTAAGTGTCAAAAGGAAAGTACAAAATAAAACCCTGAAGTGTACTTCAGAGTTGAAAGGAAACAATGGATTTTCTGTGTGAAATGCTGGTGTTCATAGTGGGTTTTTTTTGAAGATTCTGATTAGAAATGGATGTGGTATCATAGAAAAAAAATCAGTTTTGATGAAAATGGTCAGATCAGCAATATTTATAATTCCTTCATTAGCTATGCAGTATTAACCCAAACTAAAACACTCAGTAGCTATTCAGGGTCAAGGTGGTGACTTTAAAAGGGGCAGAGCTGGTAGGTGATGTTCACATTGGTTTTGACTTTAAGCAGTAAGGCAGGAGGCCATTCTTCAGGCTTGATTGCTGCTTTTCTTCAGGATGCTCATATCCTTGCTGCTTAGTGATAAAGAGAATTTCTGGAATTTTAAAATTGATTGAAGACTTCAGAAGTACGTGAGGGACATGCTGAACTACTCCTACCGTGCTGCCCCCTGCAAATTTGCAGTGAGCTGCTCCTCCTCCTCGTGTCCCCTCATTCCCAAGAATTCCCCTCAATGCTTTCTCTTCTGTGTGCGTGTTTGGTTTTCCACGAAGGTTTAATTACAGACCTGTGCTTTCTAGTTTTTACTCCATTTGCTCCATGTTATCTAATTAGCAGCTGTAACAGAGGTGGGGTAGACACTGTCAATGCAGAAGTGAAATGCTGCAGGAGCAGAAATCCCTGGTGGCAGCTGAGCCATCACCTGGGTCAGATTGTAGGATCCCCACCTTTGTCAAGGAATAATGAGGGACCATAATGAGGGAACCAAGGATAATGGTTGGGAGCTGTGAGTGCAGGGAGGGTTTCTTGTCCTCCTTCTCTCTGTGTGCTGGGTGCAGGGCAGACTTGCTTCAGGGCTCAGGCAGCTCAGTTTCCCTGCAGAGGGATGGATGCCCTGGAGATGTCACATTCTAGGGCTGGATCTGGGCTGTGTCCCTGGGTTGCTCACCTCTGCTGCCTGCTTGGAGTGTGTGGTGCAGAGGCAACATTGCTACTTGAGAAATCTAGCTAGTCTTAAATATCAAATGTTTCCAAAAACTGCTTTCCTGACAGCTTCAGCACACGATGCAATTTTAATACATTTTTGCTTGATTTCTAGTTTGCCTCCAGGAGCTGCCTGGCCAAGTCCCAGTGCAAAGTATGGAGCTTTGTAACTAGAAAGTGTATCATTCAACGCTTCTAATGCCATTGTGGATTGAATTGAGCCCTGAGAATAAATGCAACCAGGGATCTTAAACTGTGGGTAGTGTTAAAAATATATGTGTAAGTACTGTTTTCCTTCTAGTTAGCAAGAAGGAATAGTAGCCAAAGGGTATCAATCAATTTTAACACAAGGAGTTTTAAAAAAAATAAAGTGCAAAGGCAAAAGAATGTTGGCTGAAATCAAGAATTTCCATTGCAGCCTTAAAGTGAAAGTTAGGGATTTAATATCCTTATATCCCCTGATATGTAAAACCACAAGACAGCAAAGATAACTGGTTTGAAACCTGGCAAATCCTGGTTGGCAAGGTTGGAGACAGAGGGTAAGGAGATGAGTTCGAGTTTTCCACAGCAGGGACAGCTAAAGCCATTGCAATGGTGCTGCTGTCCTGGTGCAGCCCCAGCACCACTGTGGACCAGGATGGAGCTGGGTGTGGGACAGGGGAGCTGGTGCATGGGTGTCACTCCTAGGATTGGCACTTCAGATGCAAGACTGCAGGGGTGGCTGCTCCTTTGGCTGGCTCCTTGCCCCAGCAGCAATGCCCAGACCACATGCAGGTCATGGTGTCACTGCTGTCCTTGGGTCTCTCCAGGTGAAGGTTGAGGCTTTATAGGCTCAGTTATTGCTAAGGATGGAAGCTGCAGGAGCATAGGGGAACAGCATCAATCTGGCTCCATGGAAACTTACTTTAGGGATCTCTAGAAATGTTACTGCCTTCCTCTCTCATACACTCCCTCTGTTTTCTGGGGTCCCAGCTCCTGGATGGACCTGTTAGACACCTGAAGTCTGCTGTCCTCATAGCCCTCCCTACAGGTACCATGGAGATTTCTGGAGGCTGAGCACAGCATTCTTTCCATCAAAGTCCTGTGTTGACCCCTGAGCCCTAGGGATGGGGGTTGAAGATGCCCTCTGAGCCCTGCAATGACCCAGCAAGATGGGAAGATATTTGGAAGGCAGAGGCTGCAGCAGCAGTGCTTGTGCAGCTCCCAGGTTACCATCAATCCCTGCTTCTTTCAGAAAAAAATCTTTATGCACACAGTTCTCCAGGGTGTCTGCCCAAATTCAGCCACTGCTGGCTTCAGTTCAGGTCTACTATTTTAGCCATAGCAACTATGCTGGGAACAGAAGAAAGACTCCAGCCTCTGCTTCTGCCCCATTTATCAATGGGCTTTTGTCTTTATGGCAAACTGGGCTGCAGGCATAAAGCTCCCTGAGGGCTCAGTGCAGGACAGGCAGATATATCAAGTGCCATTCTTCCAGGCATCACAATTCTCTTTCAAAATGAAAGAATTAGCAATTTTCCCCCTCATCTATTTCAAGTGAGGGAGTACCCTGAGCACTTTTTACTCAGCATATCCCATACTCTGTGGCTTCTTCAAAGGGACGCCACAGATGCTTCAAATTCACTTGCTGGCAGGGGGAGTTCCAGTCTCTGGCCATGTTTCTTCTGGTATGTAATTTGTTACTGATAATGAATTGCTGAAATAGAGCATTCTGCAATCCTCCCCTGAAGTGCAGATCTGTTCTGCTCTCAGCTCTTCCTCACTGAGGGAATAACCTGAAACAGCTCCTTTGGAAGGGCTGAACTTCCAGAAGAACCAGAGGAAGACTTGGAGCTCCATCAGCTCTGCCCTGATCTCTGTAGTGGTGTTGCTGCACAGGGAACATCTCTCTCTTCTCGCCCTGCAAGGTGAGCTGTCAGAAATGTAAATTTCTCAAAAATCATGTGAATTTTTTTTTTTTTTAAGGTCCTAGCAAATAGCAGTGAACCACAACAGAGACAACAAGAAGGCTTTCCATGTTGAAGCTCTTTATTGTGTTAGATAAATACACTTGCAACAAGTTTCAATTATTTCCTCTGAGTGCAATCCCTAGTAGAATGGCATAATTTAAAAGAGAAAAAAAACCCAAACCAAAACTAGCAGAGGCACTTGCTGCATGCAGCTGAAACTATTACCAAGCCCAGTGATGCAGTCCCTCTAAACCAGACCCTTCACCAGCCAGGAGCACAGCTTTGCACACCAGGCTTGGGGGTCAGTGTTGAGAGGGAACCTGCTGGGGTGGGCAAGTCCCAACTCTGAATGCAAGGCAAGTCCCAAATCTTTCAGCTTTCAGTGTGATGTTTAGTATTGCTTTTGTGAGGCTGTGTGATTATAACTGGGGGGCTCAAGGAAAGGCAGAAATTGGAATGCTCTTACTTTATCTGTATAAAACCGATCCTATTGACCTTTTTTATGGTCCTGTGAAAAGACTGGACATGAACGTGTGGATGGTTATGCAGACCTTTTTGTCAGCAGAAGGATGGACTTGACTGGTTGTATCAGATACAAGTGCCCTATTAGAAAATAGGGCTACCCATAGGGGTCTTTCCATTAAGATTTTCAGGAAAAACAATAAAATGGTTTGTATAGCTGGCCAAAGGAAAAAAAAATTGGCAAACATTCTTGCAAAGCTAACTTTGTCATTTTTTCCCCCTGCATTCCTAACCCTTTGTTCTCACACAGGCTTTGCTCCTGCAAGGACTCCACTGCTGTCCCTGCCCTGCCAAGGACACAGCACATGACTGACCCTGGTCTCTGTAGTCAGCCAGCTGGCTCAGAGGCTTCAACTTAAGCACATGTGCAAGTCCTTAGCTCAACAGGAGCTTATCAGTGCCACAGGACAAAGCCAAAGAATTCAATGTGCAGATAAAGCCTGAGTGGAGCACTGGCATTGGGAGGGGTAATGACAAGCTCTGTTCTTGCTGTGCATCAGCTGTGAAGCAGCCAGGTGACCTGCAAACTGAAAGCATCTCTAGCCTGGAGATAGACTTTGTTTGTTCTGTAAGTAGATCCATTAATATTCAAGTGGGACACAGGACTTAATGAAAAAAATGGGTTCTAAACTTTCACCCATCCTATGGTATGGATAGATAGACTCACAAACAAGTGAGACCAATGTGTTTGCTCAAAGTAGGGTGAACATTAATGTTCATGCCTGAAAAAATCCTCACTTACTTGTGATCAACTGGCTAGCAGAAACTGAGGTGAAATAACATCCTGATGAGCAATCTGCAGTGGGTAATTGAAGCAGTGGAAGGTCTCTTGCTAGAGAATAGTGGGATTAAAGCCAGTCCTCAAATCTGCCTCCTGAATGGGATCTCCTACAACAGAGATTAGCAAAAAATGTGCAGTGCAAAAGATCCATGCAAAAATCTCACATCCCTCATAGCCTATTTGGGCTGTCTTTAATCACAGTGCTGAGCACCTTACATCCAGACTGCCCTCAGAAATCAGTGGTAAATGTAACAAAGCCAGGTGCTATTTGTCATGACTCAAAGTCCTGCAATCTTAATGAGTGAATAAATGGAGAGCTGGATATATCCTCTGCCTGGAGAGAACTTTCCTCAGTCTGTACTGAGATTCAGACCCTCCCCATTAGTTTCCCAAAGAGGAGCTGTAAATGTGTCCCTTTGTAAGGATCTCCAAGCACTTTTTGGTGTTATGAGACAGACAAAATAATGTCATTGGACCCATTTCACTGATGAGTAGATTGAGGCACATGAAGTGGGCTGTGTGATCATCAAACAAATCTGTCAGAACTGGGAATTGTAACCAACAAGGTCTGCCCAGATTCCTTGCCACAACCTTTGTTTTCACTGTGCTTCACCTTATGGAGGTCAGGTAGGATGGAAAGGTGAAATAATGAGATGCCCTTCTTGCAGATTTGTGCTTACAATTCTTGTCTACTCCTGATGCTTGTTGTGGTTGCAGTACCTCCTCCATAATGCTTCAGCAGCTCCTTACAATCACTGAAGTCAAACACGTAGTCACTAGAAAAGGCAGCAGTGAGCAAACCTTAGGGGGAATAGAGGACATGGGAGTCCCTCAATCCCCAGTCTTCAAAAGGTTAATTTCTTCAACTTCCCTGTTCACTTAAGCCTTCTTGCATAATGGCTGTCTTCATGAATTGAGAGGGGGAAACGTACAGCTATTCACCTTATGAATTTGTGGGAAAATTCTTATTTTAAAGGTGCTGAATTTCTCTGAGGTAGAATGCATGTTATTGCATGTTACTGTATGTAACCGTTATGCTGAGGAGTTTGAGTGACAAAGCTGGAGCAATGTCTCCTTGCTTATTGTTTTTGTCATTCTATTCATATCTCATTCCACTCAAGATGAAGTTGCACGTGGAATCACACTGAAATTCACAGCCAGTTCTATGTAGCTTAAAACAGCGGTGTCCAAGCTCTGCTCCATGGACTTGTGGTGGCTTCCAAGCTCCTCATGAATTATCTTACATTTATGGCTAATCCATTGACACATGGCAGATGATCTGACCAGTGTTTGCATGAGTAGGATAGAGCAAGGTGGTGCTACAGGGTCAGCAGCAGTTCCTGACCTCCTTGGGAACATCAGTCTGAGTGCTGCAGTATCCCAGTCACTGGAACCATGGCAGCAGTGCTGCCTGTGTAGGACCAAGTGAGTAGAGAATAAAACTACTCGCATAAACCTACTTGACCAGGGGTGCTTTAGTGCTTCTACTTAGAGATGATCTTGGATACAAAACTATAAAATCTGGGCCTTTTTTAAACACAAATATAATGACTAAGTAGGATATTTGAAGCAATCTGTTCCCAGGAAACACAAAACCTGTTCCTTTTCTGAATTCTGATTACCTTGGATTAGTGGAAGACTCTGAAGGGGGGAGGACAAACTGTGCAGGACCAAGAGTTATCTTAGGAAAAGTGTGGTGAGTCTTGTGCTACTTGAGTTACAATAGTATTTTCAGTAAAATAAAGGTTGCTGCATAGTATTAAACTGTACTGCCAGAATGGCTTCTTGTTCTCCTGATCTCTTGAGCAAGAATCATTCACACTGTGTGCTCTGATATTGCTGTTGTCCTGCATATCTGGAAATGGCTGTTTGTGTGTTAGCCTTCCTGGGAGGAAAAAGCCTCCTGGATGGCAGCATTTTATGGCTCTGCCTAGAGAAGTCCTTTCAGTCATCTAGATGCTGCTCCTCCCATGTAGATGTTGGGATGGCACTGTAAGGGTCCATGATGACTTTTGCACATCGAATAATCATCACAATTAAGAAGAGGCAGAGGAAAACAAAACATGCTAATGTCAGTCCCTTGTCCACATCAACATACACGGGCTCTGGGGTTGGTCCCTCCATTGCTTCTGCCGCTCTTCATCTGGGTTTATATTTCCTCCTAACATCATCGACCACCTGCAAAACAAACATGGGATCAGAGACCACAGGCTGCTGCCCCTGAGAGTGGGGAAACCCAGGGGTACAGCTGGAAAGAGAAAACTTCCCTGTTTAGTATATTCTTCTAGGGAAACAAACCTGCAGGAAACATCATAGCTTGGGTAATGGTGAGAGCAGTGAACAGGAAAGCCTTCATCTCTACCTTAATTCAGTCCATGAATGCATCTTGCTAAGATATTAGACAATAAAAAATGATGCTAACAAAGAAAAGAGAAGCAGTGGAGAAGGAACACTATTCACCTGAAATATTATCTCTCAGAAGAGGCCCAGATAACGTTCTTGTCTCGGCATTTTCCAGTCAGAAATATTTCCTCTCCTCTGCTGCTGTGAAAGAGCAGACAAATGGCAGAGAAAATGGCAGAGAAAACTTTCTATCCTGACTTTTCCTCTCTGTCCAAACATCCCTCATCTCTCACTGGTGCAAAGCAAAGTGAAAATTATGTGAATTTATTTTCTGTAACATTTAATCTTTGGTACTCAGAGTTTCTCCAGGGCAATAGAAGATTTTTAGGAGCGATAAAACTAAGTGGGTGTTTTATCACCTAGAGAGGTACAGAGGATTATGTGATTAGTATAAGGATTATTTTATTTGATGCAGATGCCTGCGTAGCTGAAAGTCTCTTCTGACCTCCTTGTCTGAATCCATAACCAAAATGACTTCAGCAGATATTGACTCCCTTCTGCCTCTGCAAATTTGCCTCCAGGCTGCTCACACAAATTGCTTTGTATGATGATGCTGAAGGAGAGGAACTGCCCTGACTTAGAGAATGAGTCACTGCCCAGGGACTGGGGAAACTTTTCCTTACATCCACCTTTGGTCAAGGTAAGAGTTAGAAGTGTTGAGGGCTGCTGTTGTAAAAGAGCAGGAATATGGAATCCTCCTTTAAAATAAAAATCACACATCAAAGCTGTTCACATCAATGCAATAACCAACCTGAAAAACAATCCCTGCTTCATATGGAGAAGAAAAATGGGAAAGGGAAGGTACTGAACCATAGGGAGAATTGGGTGAAACTTTGGTATCAAGTAGTCCAGTTGCTCTCTCTAACCTCATTGATGCAGTGAGGAAATCCCAGGTACAGGTTTTATCTATGGAGTCAGGTTTGCCAGGTTACATTTCCAGTGAGCTGCTGCTGCTTCTGGCAGGGCTATTGCAGTAGCAATTCACATCTGGCTGGATCATTGTGTTCATCATCCTGTACCAGCTGTGAGTGGGTGACCCAGTGACTCCTGACCTCTTGTACCCTGGGTGAACTGAGGACCTTTTATTTCCAAAATTTGTAATTCCTTCTCTCTCTCCTAATTTACTCCTTTTCAAGTAGTTTTCCAGTTTCACCACCTCTTAGATCCTACAGGGCAAGTATAAATCAGCTGGGCCCTCCAGTCTATTTCAAGCACAAGGATGGCAGATTCTTTTATTTCCTGAAAGCACAGAAATTACTGTGACAGCTGGTCCTGCAGCAGGGAGATGAAAGAGAAGCTGATGACACAGTGAATGAAACCAAGCAGACAGCACATGTGTTCACCAGTTAGATCCTTAGGATGGACCAGCAAGCTTGGGCCAGTAAAGAAATGGGTGAGTAATGGGAGCAGAGCTATAATGCTCACCTAGCCTGATCAGGTGTCAGGCCAGATCAGAGCTCTTTTATTCCCAGAAGATCCTTCCTCATCACTCTGTTTCACCAGCCAAGAGGTCTTACCTTACAGTTTGTAACTTCATTTGGTGAAAGAGACTTTGTCAGCAAGGCTGGGTTATAAGTATGGATACTTTTTCTTTTTGTGCAGCAGCAGCAGAAAAAAAGATGTTAACAGAACTACTAAGATAGCCCAGTCCTTCCTGATATACCCGTATGAAGTTCTGGCAAGGATGGATTTGATTCCACACTGTTACCTCCTGCAGAAAACAGAACTACCTGGTAATTTCCATCAGTACTGATCTCTGATGAAAAATTGCATTTTCAGTCAAATGTACTTTCTTCGAAAAGATGCATCATTTACTCAGAAAGTGATTCAAACTTTCAAGTAGAGATTCATCTCTTGTAGATTTTTTTTTTCCTCTTCAAAATGGCATCACACGTTCCCATGGAAGTTGTGGTTCAAGTGTTGCATCCTTCTGCTTGCCTCTGCTGTGGCTGGGTGATATTTCCTATGAAACACCTGAGCTATCCTGCAGCCCCTCTCCTACTGGGAGGGAAAAGCATGTGCTGGATAGGGTCTGGCAGGCAGAAAGCTTTACCCAGAGGGGAGAGTGAAACCTATGGCATTTAGGTTGCAGTTCACACAGAAAACTACAATGAGTCTAATGGTTTCAGGTTTAGGTTGATCTGATTTGTCAAAAAGTTTTTTTTTTTTTTTTTTTTTTTTTTTTGTGTTTTGTGTTTTTTGGGTTTTTTGTTTGTTTTTTTTTTGTTTGGTTGGTTTTTTTTTCAGTGGGAATATAAAGATTTTTTCCAAAAAGCTGTATTTTGAGGCTGTATAAATTGGATATTTTTCCTCCTGCTCTCCCCATAAACTTCAGGCTGTGACTACAAGTCTGAATTAAATCATTAGCGATGGAGAAGGTATTTCCTGGGGCTGGCCAGAAGGACCTGGTTTTCCAAGTTGCTTTCCTTGCTCAGGGCTTGACTGTTCATCTGAATTTGTCTGTGCACCAGCAGTGTGAGAGAGGGAAACCTCTGCAGGTCCAGCTTGTCAGAGCTGTGCCAACATACTGCTGGTGCTCATCCCGTTTGCAGGGTGGATTAAGTGTCAGAAGGCATTTGGTGATGTTCTGCACTGTTAGTTATTGCAATAGCATTTCAGCAGCCTTGGCAATATAGAGACATTTACTAGCTCTGTACAGTTCTAGGTGCTGGAACAGGCTTTGTGTCTGAGGCAGTTGTCTCCAGATTAATTTGTTGTTGCTGGAACATCCCCCTGGTATACACCAGGCAGACATTCTAGACCAGAAGATGGTCCCAGATGTGGAAGGGGATATTTGCACACATTCACCAGGACTCATTACCCTTTAGAAAGTCCAGCTCCCTGGTCTTATAGTCAATAAGCTGTTTGATCTAACATTTCCCAAAAATCCTTCAGCACTGCTGCAGCTAAGGATCTCCCTGTGGATAAACCTGTACACAGGTAGGGAATAAGCTGGTTCCCATGTGAATATCCACTCTGTCTTGTGTCTCCCAGCACAAAGAGGGGCTCCTGCAGGGCAGCTCCTGGCTGTTCCCTGCTGTCTGCCAGGTATTTGTGGTCTTCCATTTCTGTAATAGCTGAACAATTTATTCTGCTTATTTTCCAGTTCCTCAGCCAGTTTCTCAGTCTCACCTTTCATTTCCTCCTCCACTTCCCCCAGGCTTGGAGGGGGTGCGTGGAAGGGTCTTACAGGTTGAAACACAACTGGACCATGCTGAAGAAGACCCTGCTTGCATACCCTACCATCCTCCTCAGCCACAGGGGAATGTGCTGTGTATGTTAGCAGAAGGGTTTTGCAGATCCTTGTCTGGCTTGTGAAATCCATCGGTGCTATTGAAACTACCTCTTGCTTTGGCTATGAGCTGGCTGGATGGATGCTTTGCTCTTATTTACCAGCACTGCTGATGTTGACAGCATATGTGTGTGGAGCATGGAGTGGGGAAGATTAGCAGAAACAATTATAAAGGTTCACACTTGAATGGTCATGTTTTCGCTGAACTGTAGAAAATTACTTTTTTCCAGCTTGCCAGAACCTCGCTGTAGATTTTTTTTTCAATTTCTTCACATTTGTTAAACACACTATTTAGTTTGAACAACACCAACAGATGGGGGGGCAATCTCTGGTTCAGATTAAGTTTAGCAGTCTTGAGTGTACTCTCTTCTGTCCATCCTCAGGTGTTTCAATGCATTCTCTCCCCCTCTGAACTTCTCTGAAAACAGATGGGTGCTGCAGGCAGCCTCAGCAACCCAGGGAAGCTGTGCTGGGCAGTGAAATTCCATACCAAAAGTGACTTTGTGCACTTGGCTCCCTGTGGCTTACATAGAGCCAAGACCAGGCAGCAGCTGTGTCTCTTTGGAGAGGTTGGCATCATGTAGTTTGGATGCCTTGGTCCCTGCAGCTTGCTCTTGTCCAATCATTCCTGCAGTCAGGAAACCCTGCAGCCTGGCAGTCCTGTGCCACAGTCAGGCATCATGGCCTGGGCATAAAGAACGTGGGGACCTCACTGAAGAGTCTCTCCTGAGCATCTGGTCTTTGCTCTGCTGTTTGTTTTGTGTTTCCAAGTACTCTTTTCATCAGGAAGGGGAGGATATATTTCACAGAAGAGAAGATGTATTAATCTTTTATCAGTTTGTGTACAGAAGCAGACAGAGATATGTTGGCATCCTGCAGTACACCAGCTCTGTTACAGGTTCAGTTTAACACTTGTGCTCGTTGGTGTGGCTGAGTTTCACGATCACCATTACCTACACAATATACTTTAAAATACAGGGGATTTTTTCCCAAACCTGGCAATCCTGGCACTGTCACTTTAAATATAAGGTAACGATGTACCCTATATATTGCAGAGCTGTCTAAATCATACCAGTTCCTAGGCTGGTTAATCATGTTTCTGCTCATCATAAGCCATAGGATAGATTTCAAAACATTATATATTTTTCTTCTATACTCCTTTCCCAAAACAGTAGATACATACAGGGAGGGGAGGGATGAAAAACTATACAATTGCATATATGCAAGCACATCCCTACCTTCCAGCCCTGGGTAGGCAGCGTGTCACATCCCAGCACAGCAGCATTGTGGAGTTGAAATCTTGACTGTAGTCATATTTTAAAAGTTTTGTCAGTCGGTGTGGCTTTCACGGCCTTCAGGCTCCACTCAGGTTCACGTCCACCCAGACCTGGAAGCAGTTCTGCTCACCGGTGTGTTCTGGAAGAGAAAAAAAAAAAGAAACAATTACAATTCAGAGTTGCTCATCTGGCAGGATGTGGGCGTTACGGAGTCGTTGAGCAGTTGGGAATCGCTCCAGTGACAGCCCGAGGCAATTGGATACAGTCATGTGCAAAAGGGATTTGTTTGCCAGGCATTCCCTAGAAGAACGTTGAGGATGCAAAAAAATCAGAAGCAAAAAAATTCGTTCATAGTGAAAAAAACCAACCAGGTCTGAATAGCTCCTGCACTGGAGTCTGAATCTCTAGTTAGTATTTTTAATTTTTAATCCTTTTTTTTTACAGAAGTGTTCAGAATTGAAATCAAATGTTTCATTTGATTTAAGCAAAACTATTTGATTAACCTGAGCTGATACAGCAGGGCTTAAGAACTCTATCGATTTATTTATTTATTTTTACATAAAGTAATAAAAAAGTAAAAAAAAAAAAAAAAAAAAAAAAGGAATAAAAAAGTAATTTATTGGTTTTACACAAAGTAATTTCAACCAGACAAATTTGCTGGATGATGACCCCATTTCCCCACTTAATATTGTTAACTCTCTCAAGTTTTATATGTCCCAGAGTCCAGACCACATTTATGCTGAGTTCCTCAAACCCTGCTGCATCACCACAGTCAGACAAAGGGTAAGAAAATTTGATTCTCTTCTTGGGGAACTCAATGTCTGGTGAATTTCCATTCCTAAAGCCCTAATTAGACCAGAGGATGAGAAGTTGAACCTGGTGCTCAGACACATGGTACCACTAATCGTAGCCTTGTCTCCTGCTCACCAGCTCAGATTGCTTAAAACCTTAATTTTTTCATTGCTACATGTGCATCAGGACCACATCTACCATGTTAAGGTCTCTGAACACAGACCAAAATGACAGCAACTGTTCCAGGGAACTTATAGTCTGTGTGAAATAAAAACAATACTTGGCTTGGAAAGCACATGGTGAGACAGGGAATGGCTGGGGACCCAATGCCAATGACCCAACACCTTGAGTATAAGAGGGACAATGAAGTTTACTTTGCAGACAGCCTCTGTAAGACTCCTCTCCCATCTTTGAAGGGGATTTGGATGGTGACCACAAGGGACATATCCTGGAACAAGGGCTAACAGGAAGCATGGGTTGGCCTTTTTGTGACCAAGATAGATGGTGAGAACAGCTGGGGAGAGGCTGTCGTGGCCTTTGAAAGGGCAAATGGCTCACACATGGCTGGGAGAACCTCTGAAGGAAGGAGCACGGTATGATGTCTGCAGTACTATTTGGAGCAGTGGTAGAGTGAGAGATTTGTCCAAGTGGGAGGAGATGAGATTTGGGTAATTAAAAGCCTACCTGGATGTTTTCAGGATGGTTACTCTGAGATATTGGTATGGAAAGGAGATTTAAGGTGTAGGATGTGAAGGCTGAAGAGAAGAACAAGCCAACTGTAACCCCAAATCCCAGGTGAGGGGTTTTGGCAGGACAGGGAGTTGCTCGATCGAAGGAATAGAGGTGAACAGCCAGGGAAAGAAGGTGAGGTGCTGCTCAGGAATGTATTTTGTGTGTGTCAAATGAGCTCGCCTTGAATTGGATGTTCAGATCTATAAAAGTGCAGTCTGGACACTTAATCACACTCTAGTATTCCTGGCAATCTAGTTTTCATTAAAAAACTCAATGTCTTTGAGCAGAATCAAATGCTGTGGATAGATATAGACAGATGAGCTGCTTTCTATATCCAGGGAGCAATAATATGACCACTACCTTAATTTAAAAATTAATTGTCCTTTTATACCTATAGGACTTCCAACAGAAAATCAATATTTTATATCAGTAACTCTGGCTTCCTCTGAGCATGATTTCTCCTATGTACTTGTAACACACAGGCAGGTGTAATCTTTGTTTTTAACCCACTATTTGGTGGTGGTGTTTTTTTCTTGTGTGTGTGTTGTTTGTCTTTGGTTTTGTTGGGGGGTTTTTTTGTTTGTTTTTTTATTTTGGGTTTTTTTGCTTGCTTGCTTTGCATATTGACTTCAGATCTTTATACTCAGTTTATGCAAACTCATGTATTTAATCTAGTGCAGTCACTTATGGTCAAGAGACAATCTTCCCTTAACACACTTGCTTTTAATCAGTCATAAGCTACTGGGTGTTAATATTCCCTCTGAAGACTAAACGTGTCATTTGTGGGTTCTTAAAACGATGAAAACAAACACAAATATGGGTAAAGTGTTAAAAATTTATTTTGCAGAAAAGTTTCCTCCTTACACAACCTCATGGAAAGAATAAGTTTCGTTTTCATTGAGAAAAAATGCAACATGCACTTAAAATAACTATGGGTTGCTTATAATTTGAGGTTGCTTATAATTTGAAATAATTTCTCACTCAGAGACCTTGTGGTATTAATTGTTAACAAAAGATAAAAACATAGATGGTTGTGCTCGGGAGTGTGTTGCTGTTTAGAGCTATTGAGCAAACGGATGGACAGTTGGGTTCTGGACAGAGAAGTTCCTCTGGTCTCCCAAAGTTCACCTTGCATTAGATAATCCTTGATTAAGCTTTACTGAAGTGGGAGCCTGAGGACTTCCAGGAGCTTTTTGCAGAGAAAGAGACTTGAAATGGTAGTCCAGGGGTAACAGGGTGGGGTGGAATCAGTGATGGACCTTATGAATTCCTGGCTACTGAACACTATGATGGGAAGCACTGGGAGTTGACCAACATCTACTTGATAAACATGGGCAGTAAAGCCAGGACTGAACCTGGAATGTCATCTTTGTCAGCTGCTTTACAATCCATAGGGGAGCAAAAGGATAAAGGACTGGTAGTGCTCTCTGAGCCCCCAGTTCTGGATGTTTTGATCCATCTTACTCATAGTGTCATCAGCTGCTCAGGCTCTGAGCAAGGTGTGAGCCAACAGCTCAACCCTGGGAGAGCTGTGTCTCCTGTGCATGCTGCAGGGCCATTTCTTTGGTTCCCTATTTGTATTTCTACTGTGGATGTGAGAGCTGCAGTGATTTTATTAATCTTAACATTATTCCACCCATCCTCCTGCAGTGCTCTCTTCCACCCGGGGGAATGTTGGGAACATTGATTCATCAGGTACTGGAACTCTTTAATAGATCAAGCCTGGAAAATGCAAAGCAATACCTGTGATATGTCGGGTTTAGATGGGCTTGAAAAAGAATGTCTGGCTGCAGCATGACCATCTTTCCCTCACTGTGCATTTTGTTAAGGAGTCTGAAGCTGCTTTTCTTATCACTCAGTGCAATGAGGTGCAGTGTGTGCATCCCCTCAGCAGAGTGAGTGGCCAACATAAAGGAGTCTTGGAGAAACAAATTGATTTGGCATTTAAGGAAAGGCTTGTAAGGTCTGAATAGATATGAAATAACTTTAATGGGGTATCTACTGTTTGAAGTCTGCTGTTTAAATCCTATGGACAGACACAAATGTGCCTGTTGGTCCTGTCAGTTATTGAAATCAAAATATGGCTGCTAGCCAGGAGAACTACAAGCAAAGCTATGAGGAAATTCTTCACTGCAGTGAAGCCGACAGGGAGGGATAAAGAAAAAGTTTTCAACTCCTTCTCTGAAGATTTAATTATATTTTTTAACTTTTTTTTTCTATGTGGTAGAACAGCAGCTCCTTATTAGATGAATATCAACATTTTGGTGGTGGTATCCAGTATTCTCTAACTTGAAGGCTATTTTCCAGACACAGATCTTCTGCCCTTTTGTCTTGAAAAGCTACATATGCTTGAATCAGGTTGAGGCTGTACCAATGTTTTGACATTTGGGAAAAAGTATTGTGGATGAATGCTTACCAAAATAGCTGGGGTTCCACCTCTGGAACTACCTCAAACATTGTTGTGAATAAATCACATAGCCCTGTTTCATTTCAGAAATGCTTATTTTAAAATAAGAAGTTAAATTCTCACTAATTAAGAAAAGTCCTTGTCAAGAAGATATTAATTTAAAAAGTCAGAGGCAATACAGCAAAAGAAAAAGTTGCAGGTAGCTTTGCTGTAGTAAAGGATTTATGTTTTGTGCATGTGAGTACTCATCAATTATTCCTGGTAACTAATTCATCAGTATTTTTAATACAGGCTTTTCTCAGACATGTCAGAAATTTACAGGGAGAGGAATTTGATCAAATAATTGCAAGCAAAAGTAAAGCTCAAAGTCCAGAGAGTGATTTGGTTCAAACCAAAATGACACAAGATTAGCACTGGGCTCCCACCAAAGCCCCTGCCAAAATTGTTGCAGCGTGTTAACTACTTTTGGTGATAATTTGCCAACAGGAGAAGTAGAAATATTATTTAGTTTTTCTCTGTTTTCTTTTCTCAAGAGAACAGGTTTTCTCTTACTACTATAAGAACTAGGAGAATGAAAATTGGCCCATTTTCAGAGACACCGAATGCCTGGAGCACCATCTGGAATTGGTGTGACCAGCCAAACAACCCAACATCACAGAAAATCTTCACATTTTCAGACCCCCCCTCTTTTTTGTACAGTCCTGTATGTGAATACTGCACAAAGCTGCTTTCAGATGAGAATCCAGTTGGCATCCAGATAAACCATATTTTCAACTGTGTCCCATGGATGGATTGCATCTGCCTCCAGAGAGAGGCCAGATGATTCTTATTACAAATGAACCAAGACCTTGAGACATGCTTTATATTTCCATGACAGTACTGGCAGGAGTGAAGGATCCTGGTAAGAATTTAAGGATAATTGAACTCTTGTATCCAGTTCTGCAGGAAGATAACAAATAGAGCAGCCTCCAAATTCTCTGTATCACTGAGCAAGGGTGGGAGAAAGGGTAAATGTTCCTTTGCTCACAGGAGTGGGATCAGTCAGGATCAGCAATCTGTCCCAGCTCTTTGTGGTCTCTTGTCGTGCTCAGGACCTGTGCTCTGTGTCTGTACAAGCTCACGACTTTCTTGGGATTGAGGCTGGTTAGCAAAGTGCAGCCCATGCAAATACTGTTCAGCTTTCCTGACCCCTGTGATGGGTTGCTATGCTGTTCTGTGGCTATGTACAGGGATGGCAAAACCTTCTAAACTTTCAGCATCTTTTGGTTGCAGAATATATTTGAGAAGTGCCAGGCGGGTGGGTGTAAAGTAACATTTTTGTTAAATCAAAGACAGACGGGAGTCAAAAATTATCTTTGAGAATATTCAAGCAGTTGGCTGCTTTCTGAATGGGCTTTGGTGGCATGAGGTGGGCAAAGTACTGAATTAGTGACCAACAGCACAACCTGACATTGCAGTCTGTCCAAGTGGTGAAAAACAACAAACGGCTTTTGCCTGGGTCATCATCACTATTTCTGGGATGTGGTCCCTGGATCACCTCAGTCTGCAGCTCTTGGCCACCCGAATGCTGGGTGGCTCCCATAAAGCAGCTCTGACCTGTGCTGGTGATGGCTTTGACCATAGCTTTGTTTGTGCTTGGGGTTTTTAGGGATGATGAATGTCTTTTCATTCCCTCCTCCCCTCTGACCCCCCTCTGCAGTGATAGTATTACCAAGTGCAGCCCGTGGCCTGAGCTCTACCTGTGTTTCCACATGCTTCTTCTCTGATTATACTCTAAGTACATGTGCAGCCACTTCATCACATCAAGAAAGGCCCTTTCCTCAGATGGAAGCTCATTGACTATTCCATAAAGCTTGTACTCAGAGCCACACTTTAATTAAGACTGTATTGAAAGGAGCTTTGATTCCAGCCATGTATTACAGCCTGATGTTGGTTTTTTGTTGCCACCGCTGCAGGTTATTGGAAGTGTAGTCCTTGATTAAAAAGATTGTGTGCAATTACATTCCATCTCTACATCTTCAGCTAGATCAGTAGCTTGTCAGTGGGTCATTGGGAATCAGACTGCCAGAACCTTTGTACATGTTCAATTTATAAAAGACCATGTTTCTGGCACAGCACCTGACAGCCAATACCTTATTAATGTGCCATTAGCCACAAGGAACATTTTTAAGCGAACAGAATATAGAGGGAGCGCTGAGGGCTTGTCTGAACTGACTCAGCAGTTTGGAAGGTCTTCTCTCCTTTGCAGGGATCACACCAATTTTTGAATATGCTCAAATGTCCTGAGCTCAAGTGCTGTTGTGTTTTGTTTTGTGTTTTCCTCCCAGCCACTTTTATTGTTCTGGTTCTCAGTGGACTGAGATTGCTGTAATTTGAAAGCAAGTCAGTGGGCCTGAGGAATAGATAGATACCTTCTATTAGGGAGTTCTCTTTAGGATGGCTTAAAAGGATCAAAGGGGTGATTAATTGCTTGACAAGGGCCTGAAGAAGGTGGGACTCTTCAGGAAAAAGGTGGTCAAGTTATATGTTTGAGCTTGTCATGGTTTAAGAAAAAGGCAGATGATTTATACAAAATCGCAGATCAAGTGGATGGCAAAATGGTTTCCTCCTAATTAAAAAAAAAAATAATCTACAGTTTCCCAAACAGGGGAACTTCACAGCATTCAATGGCAATAGGAAATCAGCTTGAAACAGGAAAAAGTACTTTATTCAGCAGGTAGTGACTCCCTGGCACTTGCTGACGTGGGGGACTGGAGACAGTAGCAGGAAAGCTCAATGGGAGTTTCATGAGTTATGGACAGATCCATGGGTAAATCCTGAGAGCACAGATCAGGGGTGTTCCCTATAACCCAATAGTTTTCTATGTTGGAGGACAGACAGACAAAGGTGGCCAGGCTTGCTAGAGCCCCCCAATGAGCACCAACTCCTGACACTACTAGAGATGGAGTACTGGGCTGGGTGGACCACTGGTCTGACCCAGCAACAGGCTTATGTTCTTTTTTTATTTGATAGTTGATGATTTCAGGCTGGCTCCTGGAAACTTTAAAAAAAAAAACAAAAACCAAAACTTAAAATAAGGGGCTGATCCAATGTCAACTTCAATCTCAGTATATACCTTTAAGTAATATAGCCCTGATACTTTTAAAACCAGGCACAGATTTTTGCTTCTAGGTTAATTCTAGCTCTTTACATTTACATATTAGCTCAATAATGAGATTCCTCAAAAGCTTTTCATGCATGAAAGGAAACTATGAATAATAAGGTGAAATGTGTCCCAGTGGTTATTTCTGCCTGCCCCCTGACTGCTATTTGTTTATTTATTGTCACAGGCTCATTTTATGTCTGTGCTCTTGGAGACTTAGTTAATTGCAAGTGCAGGCCATGGAGAATGGTTGTCTTGCAGAATGCTTGACTTTGGGCCAGAAAGAGGTACACATCTAACAGATAGGTAGAAATTACATCCTCAGATTCTTGTGTCCTGAAAAAGATTGAATTACCTGTGAACACCTTCTCTCAGGACACTTAATCAGTATGGATCATCCAGCCAATGAGCTTTAACACTATGCAGGAAGCAAGGTAAAATGCCATTAGGATTAACTAGATTTTCCTGCCTTGTTTGGTGTACTTCTGTGTTAAGATTTAGGTTAGAGAGTACCTGGGCTGCAGTCATACCTCATTACACAACTATCCATCTTCTAAGGTGAAGTTTATATATGGATAATTGCAGAGCTGAAACTGGTTTTTAGGACTAAATGTTCCTTCTCCTTGGATTGTTTTGCCTTCTTGATGGTCCTATAGCTCTGGGTTATGGTAAGGAAGGACTTCACATCTCCCAGAGGTCTGATGTGTCAGAGCCCAGTCTGGGAGCATCTGGAAGGACAGAACATTCATTTCCAAACCCACACTTATTTTTCTGTTGCTCATCTGCAGTTCTGGCTGGGTTTATTCCATCAGTGCTGGTTTCAGAACCTGCTCCTGTGCCAGCAACACTCAGGTTTCTTAAAGCAGGGTTTTGACTGGGGAGGGGGGAGAGTGAAGTGGAAGAAAGAGCCTTTATAACTCCATCATAGTTCAGCAGACATCTTCTCTTAGAAGATGAACAAAGGCAACTGGTTTTCATCAGCTTTGCAGTGTTTCTGATGTTAGCTGATGAAGAGAACTAACAAAGCCTGTGATCTTCTCCCCTGTCATTGCAAATTAACACAAAGAATTATCTGGCAGCAGTGGCTAAGGGGAAATGGGTTCCTTTTTACTCAAAAGAAAAACCTATTTTTGTTTGGTTTGTATTTTTTGTTTGGTTTGTATGTTTGTTTTTTTTATGAGGGGGGGGGAGGAGGTTTGGGGTTTTCTTTTCTCCATATCGACATGAAAATTAGACCTCTTTGTGTGTACAGGCTGGGATGCAAAGGTGTGTGAGGTGTTCAGGTTTTGTGTGGTGGGCACTGTGGCAGGGCACAGGGATTCTCTAGATTCTCTGTGGCAGGACAGAGCCTTGTTTTACTTCCAGCTGGCTTTTTAAGGGAGGATTGTTTGAGTCACCTGTAAAAGGAAAGCACAGACCTTGATTTTAGCAGAGTTTAAGAGTTAAAACTTCTAAAGGAAGGCAAATAAAATCATAAAACTTCTATTTGTTATGAGTAAACTTAAAATAACTAGTAAGAACTAAGGATAATATACTAAGCAAAGATACAAACAACCCCATTTAATACCAAGTCAGATCAGTGCCTGACAGTGCTGGGCTTTCTATTTAAGCCTACGTTGCAAATTGAGTTTTACTTGAGCATCTCCACCCATTTAAATGGGATGGGTGGGCAGCAGTGGAAAGCAGCCTGAGACTGACATAAAATTTGGTTCTTACAAATACACCAATCCTCAATGTCTGAAAGATGTGTGTTAGCTGCTTGCTACAGAAGACAGAACGTGGGAAGGAGGCTGGTGAGGCTTCTTTCAAGCAGCTTGATGCATGTAATGTCACCAAGGTCATCAAACCTGGAGTGACCCCCTGAGTAAATAATGGGGCTCAGATGGTAGAGCTGTCCAGGGCATCTTGCCTTGGTTGAATGACCATGGCAACTGCAAACCATTCAAAAGCAAAGAGATATACAGTACTGAGCTAGAAAACAGCATTTTATGGGCATGGTGAAATATGGTCTGCACATGGCTGGGTACCTTTCTTATTTGAATGACTTTTCCCTAGCAGAGAATAATGTTTGGCTTGCATTTACTTGACTGTGAGCACCCTTGAACTAAATTAGTTTTGTAAATGCTGGGCTGGCAGTGGGTGGTTGATTTCTAGAGAAATTATTTTCCTAATAAAATGCCTCATAAAAATGGCATTGACTTCAGCCAGGCAGACTGAGGGCAAGTAGGAACTTGATTGTTTCATTGTTTTTTTAACCCATTCTTTTGGGGCTAACCAAAATACAAATGCTTGACAAACACCCCCCATAAGCAGGAAAATAAAGAGCAGTAAAATGCCCATGGACACCTGGTATGATAAGGTCTGAGGAGAAGGAGACCCAGTGTGATATTTGGACTGAATAAAGTTTGTGCTTTCAAGACACATGTGTGAAATCCAAGGGTTGTGTAGGCTGATAGCCCACACTTGGCATTTCCCACATCACGCAGTGGTATGATGAGCACAAACTTCAGCCCTCCTCCTTCTCAGCTGTTTTATTTCCTTTGCAAGTGTCACACGCTGACACACTGCTGCCTGTGAGAAAGTGAAGGTTGTTGTGTGAGCCCTTGGATCTGAAGGCACCACCTCAGCATCCTCTGCTGTCCCCATAAAACCAGGTCTGAGAGCTAAGAAGCCTCAGGAATTCCTGCTGAACTTTCTCTCTGAGGAAAGCCTTTCTGCCAGAGAAGATGCTCTAACTGGAACACTGCATTCCCAAGTCAATTTCCCCTTGGTATCACCTCCCCTTCTCTGCCAACTAATAAAACCCTCATTTTCTCAAAGGAAAGTCCAAGCAGAATTTTGACTTTGAAAAGTAAGTGCCAGCAACTAATATTCAATAGGGCCAGATATGCAATTTTTAGTAGGAAGTGTTTACATATTATTGTAGCAGCATAAAAACCTAAATTTGACCATGTAGCGTTCAGATTATTCCTTTGGCACCTACTGAAGGTATAGTTTAAAGTAACAAGTCTTCAAGGATGCCTTAAGCTTTGATAGGCTTTTTTGGTCCCAAATTAAAACTTCTCTAGGTTTACAAAAAACATTCCAGAATCCTACAGTGGGGTTCTTGGTTGGGTATTTTTTTTTTTTTTTTTTTTTTTTTTTTTAGTTTTTTAATTATTACTTTTCCCTTGTTGACCTACTGCAGTGGATATCAATTAAAGCATTTGCATGGTTTTTTACAAATGTAACCTTGAAACTGTATTGGCAATCTGCTGGTGCAATGTAGCTTGCCTATGCAGATCTGTCCATTAAATGACAGTGTGCTTAGGAATTAATGCAGATCAGCTTTTTAGAAACTGGGGACATCCTTGCACATCACTCTGGTACATGTATCTGCTGGTTTATGCTGCAGGGACTCCCCTCCATCCCTTTCTATTTAAGGTCTTCTGACAAAACTCATTATGGTAGCAAGCAACTGGCACCAATGTAATTTAGGGAATATGAGCATTTGTGTTCTCAGGAGTTCTCATGTGATGCCCTGAATTTCAGATGTGGTTTGTCAGCTGGTGAAACTATGTATGAAGACATTTCAATCACTGAAATCTGAGTTTCAAAGTGTAGTAACTTTTACTCCTGCAAATTTGGTTCTTCCAGTGAAAGTGTGGTGGTTTGATAGTGATGTATGTTTTGGAAAATTCCTACTCCATACATTTCCTCTTTCCACTCTGTCCCCAGTTTCTTGGATAACTTATAGTATCAGAGAGCTTCTGTGTTATGGACAGTGACTCTAAAAGCTGTCTTTCTTTATTTATTATTTTTTATTTTTATGATTTTTAACCTTGAGAAGCAAGATTGCTTTTCTAACCCTGAAAACAGCCTGGAAGCTGGATCTAGGTGATTCACCTCATGAATCACCATCCTGGGAACCATTCTGCACTGGAACTTGGAACAGCCTGATAATTGGGAAGCTAGGAGACATCTCAGCTCCCCCCCACACCCTGGCCTTACATATGTCATTGCTGTATTGCTATTGCAAATAAAAAGCTTACAGAATCTGTTCCAGCCAGGAAGCAGATGAGACTTTGAATGCAGATGAGAAGTAGACTTAATTCACTTGGGTAAAAAGAGGTCAACAAAATGAACATTTTTTTTTTTTTCCCTGTCCATAATTGCATTTTAAGTACATAACAAGTAGATGATGGCAACCATGTGCTAAAGGGTCCAACTGTTCTTAATTGATTAAAATAGCTTCTGAAGGCTGTTTCTATTAAGGACTTAACACAGAGCAGTGTCACACCATTGCATCAGGGTGGGTTGCAGTTAACTATGTCTCTCTTCTCTGGGTCAGGCAGAGAATTCATGGGGTTTTCCACAAGTCAGATAAAAATCACTTGGTACTGACAGTACAGCCTCTGCCCCACTCATATCAGTAATGGGGCATTGGAGAGATATCTGGGGCCTTTAGCACCAAAAACCTCTCTGACTCCCATGTGAGATGGAGTTATTTGCTGTGGTTGTATAAAGGTCAGTGGTTAGAGAGAGGGAGAGGAGAGTGGTCAGTTGAGAGTATTTTGCCCAGCTGCTCTTTCCTTTTCCTCTACCCCAGTGCCAAATCTGCTACAATCCTACTTCACCTCTGTCAAAAGTGTTTCAAAATAATTTCCCCCTTAATAGCCCAGATAAGATCTGAAAGTTATTCCAGAGGTGGTTATGTTGGCAAACCACAGGGTTCTAGGGGGGAGGGGAGAATGATGGATAGCTAGATGGAGAGGTGGAAATAACCTTTTATCCCATGTCAGTAGGGTGAGGGTGGCAGGTCTGGCTCTATCCAAGTAAATGGTGCATTGAGTAATAGAAGCATGGAGACAAGGATTGAGTTTCTCCTCTGTGGGATCTTCAGACCTGGAACTCCATCTGTTCTAATGCAAGGTCAGCTTATATTTGTTTCTCAGGTTGGAAAAAAAAAAAAAAGTTTATCTCTCCTGTAAACTGATAGAGTAAAATCAAGACTGTTTTCAAGACTGTTTGTAAGTGGAAGATTCTAGGGAAAAGAGTTTTCTGTAGGGTCCTAGAATGAACATATTATTTATCCTATCCTTTTATAGAATGAAGGCTTTTGTTCTCCAGCCAGAAAATGAGAGAGAGCACTTCTGAAATGTCTGGAAGTTGGCTGCAGTACTTATTAAAAAAAATATAATAAGAGCATAATCATCATGGCAATACCAGCCCAGTGTTTTACCCCCTTTCTTTAAACATACTAAATAAATTATTGACTTAATCAATAGTTTTCCATGCAGTAATATGGCAACTGCCCCAGTTCACTGGCATGCAGGCAGGCAGCAGAATCCTGGCAGAAATTTAACATACACATTTGCAAGGCAGCAACTCTGTGCTTTGTCTTTTAATTGCAGAGTATTAAATCACACAATCCATCTCTCTCCATCTTAGCTGTGTCTTATATTAACCTGTAGTCAAAATAAATTTGATTTGGAAGTATACAAGTCAGGCTGATATTTTAAATTTAGATAGCTTATCTGAATGCAATTTTCACAGAAGGGTTTAAGTACATGCCTGGCTTTAAATATGAACTTAGGACAGTTCATAGAGGAGTAATGCACCTGATTGCATTTAGGTTACTAAATTCTCAAAGACTTCAATGAGTACAAGGATTCCACAGCAGCATTTAGGAACCAACCTCTGACCATGCCTTTTTCTTTTTTTTTTATTTATTTATTTATTTATTTATTTAACCTAAATCCACCTTATACTGTCAGATTTAAATGCCTGCTTTTGTGTGCTCTGCTGGGTGGCACCTAGGATACCCTGTGCATCTCAGTCTTTGTGCCAGATATGGTACTGCTCTTTCCAATCTTTACCTCTTTACTGAGTGTTGAGATAGAAAATTGAAGCTAGTTACAAGTAGGAAGAAGCTTTCGAACTTTAAAAATTAATGTGGCTATCTCAAATCCTCCCTGCGTTTCAGATAATTTCCTCATATCTCTAGAAACAGTCACTATCTCCTTCCTGTAGGTCAATGTGCATGCATTAATTTAAATCCATCTGACAAATTATATCAGATTGAGCTAAAAAAAATAAATCATAAATCTATGCTGACCAGGCATTTTTTTAATAAAAAAAGGGGTTCAAAATAATTTGCTTAGTAAATTAATACAAAGCCTTTGACATCATAAGTGCTTCAGACCAACATCCACACAGCTGTTAAAATGGGAAATATTTCATACTGAGTGTTAAATGGAAGGAAGGTCAGAGAAATTAATTAAGCAAATATATAGCAAGCCTGGCCTGGTGGTCATTAAAGGTTCAAATCAATGGGTGTTTGTCTTGCAGGACAAAAGCATTACAGCTCACAAAAATGTTGAAAGAACTGTGGACTTGAACCAAGTAGATGCTTATTTTGGAAGGCTTTTCTTCCTAACAGAGGACCTTTTCAAGGGCATTTAATTTACAAATATTGGACTTTTCCATTTTGTAACCAAATAGTAAATAATGTTCTGCATTTTCTGAGATCACAGCCTCATATAACCACTTCAGTGGCATTTGCCCCAAACAAGTTTGGTTTTTAATGCCTGACCTTAGTACTATGAAAATGAGA
This sequence comes from Heliangelus exortis, assembly GCF_036169615.1. NCBI lineage: Eukaryota > Metazoa > Chordata > Aves > Apodiformes > Trochilidae > Heliangelus > Heliangelus exortis. The sequence continues at coordinate 8,547,841 of NC_092432.1, forward strand.
GTTAATGTACCAAAAAGATAACTCCTTGCACTAAGCCTTTGGCCAGAGCTATAACCAGCAGAGCTGAGTTCCTTTTTAAGTTTTGAATGTCAGTGCTGTTAAGTGAGAAAACCAACCTTAGCCCCTAGGATGTGCTAAGAATGGCAATTCTGTCACAATTCAGAAGACAGCATAGACAGAGCTCTGGGAAACACCCTCTAGGTACCTGGAATTCCATCTTTTTATTTGAGAGACGTGCAGTAAATAACATCAATATCAATGGACTTGAGTATTCACTTTCAGCCTTCTTTTGCATCTTGATGAGATGTTACTGCCAGCTTCAGTCAGGTGGGATCTATAGAGTCTATAGTGTCTCTTTTCAGGAATGGCAGTGGTCATCTCCATGCTGCCTAAAAAGTAGAGAATCCCACTTCTATTACTCATTGTATTACAGCCTGATTTTAGATCCATGAACAGTTTTTCTCCTTATATTTAAGACGACACAACTCTTGGTAGATGTTTCAAGCGCTGCTCTTGTAAAAAGAAAAACTTGGTAGCTTTCAGATTCATTTGCTTATACCCTGAACTTTGCAGGACTCTGTGGGTAGAGTTATCAACTACCACACTGGGTGACAATAGTACAACCCAGGAGTGTTTGACTGAAGCACTGAGCATTAACTAGGAACAAAACCTGGTTCTTCTCCATGGCTGATAGGATTCAGCTGTAGATAAATTTGTTTCCCATAGCTCTCCATGCTTTGATACATTCCCTGAGCAGCTCACCTCAGTAGTCTGCTTCCCATTATTTTGATTTTATGCTGGCATAAACCTATAGTAAGACAGTGCTGTGCAAACTTTATAACCTCAAGGAACTATCTGAGAGATAGTGAACTGGGCATAATTCTGTCCTCATTTATCCTCATAAGCAATGGAATCCATAAATCATCTTCCATCTACTCTGGCATGCAGTGGCACTCAGGAAAACGCTTTGCAGAGCTCTCCATCATGCAAATGGAGGCTGGGACCCTGTGGCCAGTTAAAGCAGCAGTGTGAAGACTTCCTTCCAAACAGCAAGAAGAGAAAACCACAACAATAAAACATCTTGATTCCTCCTTCCTGTCTTTCATTTTTCTGTGTGTATATATAAAAAAGACAAACCTTCACACAAAACAATGTGTGCACACATTGGAGCATCTATGGATCTGCCTTTAGAAATGTCCTTTTGCTCATTTCACACCTTGTCTCTCTCTCTCTCTCTCTTTTTTTTTTTTTTTTTTTTTTTTAATATTTCTTAGATAAAAGCTTTTTAAAGGTTTCGCTCTGGATATCAAAGTGATTCCTTTTTTCTTTATTCTGTCTGGAAATGTTTGGTTCTATGCTTTTCTGTTAATGCCAGCTCCCCTGTTGTACCTTATCTATAACACACAGTGAAGAAAATTACCCCCCACTGCCAGCACTCAAAGTTTAAACTACAAACTATGGTATTCAGCTGTTAATATGGCAAAATGGGGGGAAGGGTGTTGTATTGCTGCAATTTGAATGATGTTTGGAAATGAGTAGGCATATTCAAGTACTTCAATGTCATTTAATGAATAATTAATGTATCTATCATTGCTATGTCACTCAAGCAGGGAGAACAACATCAGATTGCATGGAAATATGTCAGCAACTGCTATTTGGCAAGCAGAAGTTGATTATATACATTTTTTTCCACACAAAGAAGTATTTTCTTCAGTGCCTTCTGGTTATTGTTCCTTCCTCTTTCCACAGGGGAACTGCGTTTTTTTTCCCCTCTGTGTGCACTTGCACTTCCTCACCTTTTTTAGTTCAAGCACCTGGAAACTATTTTTTCATCCTCCTTTTTTTTTTTGTTATGTGGTGAGAAAGTGTTCTTTATTCATTCACAGCTTCCTTTTCTAAACAGTATCCAGCAAGGACTTCATGGAGCAGTGATTTTTGCAGTACCCTTTAAAGCCCCTGTGGCTTTCCTGCTGCACAAGCTGATGCTGCAAAGTTGGGAAGGATTGCAAGCAAATGACCCCAGGTTTTATGTTCTGTGTTCATACTAGTGTCACGTTTTTAAACAGGGGCTTCTCAAAGTTCCTGAGATCTAAACACCTAAAAAAAGATTTGTAGAATTATGTTTGCTGTTTTGGAGATATTCTTTCAAACGCATCTCTCTTGCTGGATTTGTTTTTACAACAACTTTACTAGTTATTTAATACCCTGCATGCCAACTTGTTTGTGGGCTCATTGGCTGACTTGTTAATCAAATACAAATTTATATTAGCCAGAGCTGTGGGGAAAAAAAGAAAGTGCTGATGCAACTAGAAGAAACAGTAAGAATGAGAAACATTTGCTCAGAAAATCTCTAAATAGAATTCCTGTTATTCAGTTCTTGAAATCATGGGGGAAAAAAACCTCATTATCTAATTATATATTGAGATCAAGTGGAAATAGTTAACCTATATGTCATATGAGAAAAGCAAGAACATTGCTGAGACTTGACTGTACCCCTCTTTTTCCCTTGGACACAGGCTTGTAGTTAGAGCATATAATGATTTTATTATTTACTTTATGATAATACAAAGATGGGAAAGAACACTGAGACCCTGATTAAGAACCTAATACTAATTTCACTTATTCTAGTTAGTATTGGATCTGATGTGGCTTTTCTTAACCCTATATGCTTGGTCTTCTAATTTCATTTCTTGTTTTAAGATTCTCTTTGACTTGGCTTTCAAGGTGATGAATATGCTTAATAGGGGCATTGAGATGGTGCTGTGCCCAGGAGAATGGACAAAGCCATCCAAACCTTGTTTGCATCTGCTCCTGCTTTCTGATCTCCATTATAGATGCATTTTGCAGAAGTCCATTATTTTAGAGAGAAATGCATCAATAATGAAGAAAAACACCCAAAAGTTTAGAATAGGAAAATGTTGTTTGCTACTATGAAGGAAGGCAGGATATTAAAATAATAGATCATGTACAAGAAAGGTTGAAAATTGGTCTAATCACTCAAAAATATTTTGCTGGAACAGCTATTTTTATTTTCCCCTTGAGGTGACTACTCTGTTTTATGGCTTAAATGCTTTAAAAAAATGCTGACTTTCTTCATGCAGTAGAACTTCCAGATATTTCAGAAAAATACTATTGGGAGATTGATTAATGAAATTAATGACTGCATGCAACTGAATACCCTGATGGTGTTCAGAGCTCTCACAGGAAACCCAGTGAATTTAATAGAGCCAGTGGCAAAACTTTTGCTTTCCTGATCAAACTTCACAATTTTTCCAGACATTCAGTGGGTGAGACACTGTGTTGGATCAGATGTTGAACAGGTGGAAAAGATGGTGAGGAAATGGTGAGAGCAGAGGAGGTGCAGCTTTAGTCTGAAGAGCTGCTGTCCATGCAGCCCCTTCTCCTCTGAAGAAAAGGGAACCTTGGTGGCACTGCTCAAGCTCCAGTGTGAGGCAGTCCTGGTTTTGCTCTGCTGCAATGAGATTTTCCATATAGATGGGGCAAAAGCTTCAACTATGTTGAAGCATACAATTGGAATTGCTCATTTTTCAGTTCACAAAAGCCCTACACAGAAAGACTTAAATGAAAAACTCTTGTGATGGGCATATACTAAAAAAAACAAAACAAAAAAAACCCCAAACTAAAAGTTTTAAACTTTGTTTTGAATAACAGACTTTTCTTTTTTGTCCCTGCGATTATGTTTAGAGGCAAAGTTGGGTTCTTGCAGAAAGTGTATTTGGAGTGCTATACTTATTGTTTTAGAGGTTCCCAGAACTTCTTTGCCTCTAGGATCACAACTCTGAAACAGAACTGGGGGCAGAATTCCTTGAGGTTCTATTCTGGCACAGTGGTAATGCAATAGGAGAATGATTTGTACTGAACATCACTTGTAAGAAAAGAGAGAATAATTCCACGTCACTTTGGGATGATCAGGCACTTGTGTCTTTGGGAAATTATTTCCTAGTTGGCTTGCCTGGAGTGAAAATACACCATTCAATATGCCAGATTGGACTGACTTTGCCCCGGTTGTCATGAAAAATCATGGACTGAAATTCTGTTTTCCCTGTGGTTACTCCTCCCTCTAACACCTGCCCATGCCCAGAGGTGAACTTGGGGCAGGAGCTGCTCCTCTCTGAGTGTCTGAGAGTGCCCAGGACCCCCTGGTCAGTGCTTCCGACAAGGCACTGCTGTCACTACAGTTATTTCTCTCTAACCAGCAACCTGCTAGTGTTGTGATCCATGTCCTTGTTTCTGAGGAGGAGTTACCTAGATTTACCTGTTTTGTGATTTTATTTTCCACTTAAGGTTTTGTAATGCCATCCACCTTGAATTTGAAAAGATGCTTTCAGCTGATGCTGAGCCATTTTGAGGACTCCCCCATGCCCCAAAATGAGGGCACTCACCCCATCTCCAGTCCCTGTCTTGCTACATCACCTCCCAGTGTGTGCTCAGATTCTCCATGCCTATCAGTCAGGCAGTTCATGAACCCAGCACTGTGAAATATCAAAAAATCTCGTTAGACCTAACTGTGGTGTCAACTATTGTGCATTTCATGAACTCGCAGTAAGCAGGTCTAACTTGCAAGTGGAGGAAGAAAGAAGGCACTGCAGAGAATATGTTTTGGGGTGTGTGTTTGGGTTTTTTTTTCCTTCTTTGGGAGGACCAAAAAGTAGTAGGTGAAGTAGTAGAGTCCCCTTTTTTCATTTTTCTGTCTTTGAGGAGTGACTTGCTCTATTGCCTCCTGTTATGTTTATTAATGTCTTAAATTGTCAGCTAAGAGACCTCTCAATTCAGCTAAAGGTTTTAATGTAGGAGAATAAGGAGATTACAGGAATAAACTGTCAGGAGAAAAGAAAGCTAAAGAAAACTCTTCTGATCCCTTTGCAAATAAGGGAACAAGACTTTGTTTACACAGAGCATCCCATTCTTACCAAATCCAACAGATAAAATTCTACTAGAAGTACCAGTGTTATGTCCTTTTCTCCTATTATTTTTTTAAATGCTGTAGGCAATAATGTTTTGCAGATACTTGTTTCAGCTACAAATATGGATGTCCACATGTAAATAAGTAAATGCAATATTTTTCTTCCCGTGAAATGGCAAATCAGTTGGAAAATTCTCCTACATTGTCTTCAACATATCAGCAAAGAATCCATGATCTTTTGTGTCCCAAGGCAATGTTCTGATTATGATGCCAACCATCATTGTTTTCCATCTCTAAATGATTCCTTTCAAAAAGTGAACAACATAAAGCCAGCATAGTTACTCCTTTTCTCAGAACTCCCCTGCTGATTCTCTGACAACTGCCCACACAAAAGCTTTAGCTCTGGTGGGTGGGTAGTAGGGACTACAGAAAAAGAGGTTGGTGTTTTTAATTATGGTGTTGGGTTTTTTGCATGTGTGTTTTCTGACAGTCTCTATCACTCACCCACCCACACAGAGACTGCTCTAAGCCATGAAGCATCACTTGAGTCACCCACCTGACAAGGGTGGGCTGCAAGATCACTGCAAATTCATCTGGCTCGGGGTTGGATTTGGGGTTACCCCTTTGTGACATAAAATGTCAATAATATATGCACCAACCTTGCCAAATCTCTCTCTATCCTCTTCTTGAAAAGCTTTGACTCCACAAAACCCTCCTTTTAGATGAGTAATTCATTTTTTTCAATTCCTGGGCTAGAGTCAGCTTCCAAACAGACCCCACAGCAGTTTCCTGTGGTGTTTGCTTCCAGCTGGCCAAGGCTTTGAAGTGCACTAGAAAGGCTCATGGTTCCTGGAGATTGAGTTTTTCTTTACTTTATGCACCTGAAAAAGTGGCTCTGCAAGCTGCTTTAGGGCTATTTCTAGTGAAGTTTATGTCTTTCAGTTATTACTACCACATAACTCATAACATTGAAATACCTGCAGATATGGTAGGAAACTTTTTAATAGAATACTATGTCCAAGAAGATGGGGTTATACTTTCCAGGCAGCAAGCAACCAAGGTAATGTATCTTCAGAAGTTACTTCTTGTCAGCTGAGGCAGAGGAATAGACTGCCTTTGAGCTCTTGGTCCATCCCAGAAAACCAAACAAGTTTAAACCACAACAGGACAGACTTCATAAAAAGCCCAACCAAAGCTGGTTGCCCTGGAGGTTCCCTCACACAGCCAGTCTTTCAAATATCTTTTTAAACTGTATCTGAATTGTGAATATGTGAATTTTAACACAGAAAAATGTTATGAGGTCCTCTGTTACCGAACTGCCCAGTGAAGTTACTGGAGCAAATAGAAATGGTTTTGAAGGCAGAGTGTTTTACATACACACTTTAATTTTGAATCTCTGGGACTGGATTGCTGCAATAACAATGGTAACCGTGTTGTATGTGAACAGAGGGACTGATCCTGCACATTTGGAAGTGATCTGTAGGGTGACAGGTTTTGGCTACTACATATACAGTGAGTTCAGGCATTTGAAACCCAAGGAAATAGCACAGAAGAGTTTCTCATATGCTCAGTACATTCATACCTTAGCACTATCCAGAATAAAAATGAAAAAAAAAAAAACCTACTAGGTCAGTTCAGGTGTTCTCTTATGGAGAAGTGACTGATTAAATATCACCTGAAAGCATAATAACAGTTTTAGAGCAAGATACTAGCTTCAGGGAACCGAAAGAAAGCTGTTCTGTTGACTCATTTGCAGGTTTTAGCTCAGTTTCTGTTGTATTTAATCTGTGTTTCACTCAACCAGAGGCAGAGGTAGGGAACAAGTGCTTCCAAAATACCATTTTTTCAGGTCTAGAAGCTCAGGAAAAGCTCAGAGGGGGCACATGAGTAGATGAGTATTAAAAAAAAAAAAAGATAAATAGAAAATCTTTGAGCATTCTTAGTTCCAGTATATTCAGTATATCCAGTATATTCCTTTCATACTGTGGATAAATGCTATGAAATTTTGTTTGTTGGGGTCCCATGGCTCTCAAATACATCTCAGAAGCTCTTGTAGTGGCAGCTGGTGGAAACCCTGAAGATAAACCCTAAGGTTTGCATCTGTCTGTGTATATGTACACAATGATGTATAAAATCCCCTCCCTGTACTTTACTGCTATTCAGCTTCTTGCTCTCAGGGACAGAGATTTCTATATGGACTGTGCTTTCTAGCAGCAGCCTTTAAATCCATGGTGTCACAGGATAATTTTGGAAAAAAATACCAATATCAGCCATTCCTGTGACTGCTTGTTGTATTAGTTTTGTTCAGTAAGTTTGAAATGAGGGGGCAATAAACATTCTCCTTCCCTTAGCTGCTTTCTGAAGCTGTCAGCTGCTTTGGCCAATACAGACAAGTGTGTCCAACTGGGACCCATTTAGGTGACACAATGCATTTTTTCTAAGATTAAAGACAATAAATACTTCAATACTAAATACTGTTGAAGGACATCTTCCTGTGCCATATATATGCTGCTTTAATTTCCTTTACAAACCTTGATTTATTGGGCATTTTGGTTTTGTTTATTGCAGAAATACTGCTTTGTTTTTATTTACTTACTAGTTCTTACCAAAATCTTGGTTTTATGAGGATTATATGAAGTAAATCCCAGGGGAAAAAAAAAAAAAAAAAAAAGACATTCTCTTGATGGTTTTCTCCTCTGAAATACATTTTGAGATCTAAAGGGCAGATTAAATCAAATCCTAGGCTACAGAGTACTGTATAAGGCATTCTCCGTAGGCACAATATTTCTTTATAAGAAAAGTTATTCCATGTACTTAAATTCCATGCATAACCAACTTTTATTTGTGCTTGTATTACACTTTCATTCCTCTTTTAAGATATTACTTCCTTTGTTCACCACATAATTTAAATCAAGCTACTATTCACAAACAAGAGGATGTCATGTAACTTCCTTGTCTAGAACAGTTCTAAGTCTTTAATGTGTGTGCAAGGACTTCAGGAAATAAAACCACTGTGGGAAGGGGAGCAGAGGAGAGGGGTGCTCACAGAGGTGCCTGTTTGCAAGGTCAGGATCTCTTGCACTTCTTTTTGTCCTGCACCCCAAGCAGGGTAACTTTTGCCAAAAATATATGCCTTTCACAGACTTTCCTTGGCTTCTGATCCAATGTCAGTGGGAGTCTCCTCGCTGCCTTCCATGGATTTCGGATCAAGACCCAAAGCAGAAGATGGCTGGGGAAAAACTCCTTTACAGATGCAATTATGGGTTAGATGGGTTATGCTTGCTATTAGCAACCTGTTCCCTTTCTCCAGGCAACTCTCAGGAGCTCATTACTGAAATCTGGCAGAAGAAAAATGTTATGAAGTGACAGCAGGTGTTTGCTAAACAGGAGAATCTGCTTCTTTCCAGAAAATACCCGCAGTGAACGTGAAAATGAGAAGTGTTATTGCTGTACTGGTGTTACAGGACCTGAATAGCAGAGAATATAATGTTAGCCCTCTTCAGTGTGCTGACAGAATGAAGCACATGAAAAGAGAGATCTTTCTAAATACTTCTGCAACTGAAGAAGGATTGGATCAGCTTTACTTGATTATTCCTCACTGTCTGCCTCTTATAACTTGCACAACTGCAGTGATGATACAGTGAACTCAGTAGCAGAACACAATCCAGAAAACATTGTTTTCTGGTGATTTGCAGCTGCAGACAGCAGAAAATCCTTTCGTTTTTCTTCCTCAGAAACATTTCCACTGGCTGTAGGATATAAAGACAAGGACGCAAAATGGTAACAAAAATAGAAAGCAATGTTTTGTACAATTGTGCTTCTAAATATAGGGGCTACCTACCTTTTACAAATTGTCTGATTTTTATATGCAGTTATGCTTTAGAAGCTCTGGTGAGGTTACTGTGCAAGGATCTCAAATTCTTTTCTCTTAAAGGGTCATATGCTTGTAGCTGAAAGTTTTTGAAGCATGAATCCTAAAGAATCCCCCCAAAAATGGAATACAAAAAGAAAGCACTGTTTATTTTTTTCAGAGCTCAGTCTTTTTGTTTTATCCAAGTTTCATGACTTTAAGTAGTTATGCTTTTCTATTAGTTGGACTTCTAAGTACGGGAGACATTTTTCTGACAAGATCTTGATAACAAAAATTGGCTCCACTGTGCTGAAGGCAAAGGTTTCCTCTTCAGTGTTGGTTTTTTTCATAGTCTATAATGGGGCTTCTGACTCACGGCTCCCACCAGGTTTTTAAAAATTCACTGTTGAAAGCAAGCGAGTACTGTTCAGCCCCTCTGATGTATTGATGTGACATGTTATTTCCTCTGATTTCCCACGTAAAGAAAGCACAAGGATTGCAAAATGGCTTGGATAATCCCGCTGTCCAGATGCTCCATTTTTATAGTGGAGGTAAAGTAATCAATATGCCAAGACTCAGAGGATGAGAAACAGCTAATGCCTTCAAGTGAGGCAGAAAAAATGATCTATTACTATATCTCATCCTAGCTGAATTATGCTCAGACTGAAGGCTGAATTGTAAACTAACCCCATGAAAATCCAGAACAATTCTGCAACATATGGTATGATACAGTTATTTGGTGAGAAGTCACAGATATATTGGTGATGCTGACTGAGAGAGTGGGACCTTGACTTGGAATATGGGGAAAAAATTAGATGGGTGACATCAGCTACTTTGGACCTGTTTATAATACAACTACATGTGTGATGCAGCAAATTCTTCAGTAATGATGATATCAATCAGATGGGGCAGGGGAGATATAGAGGAGGCTTTTCCTCCAGATAATTTATATTCCATTGGACATGTGGTTCTTTTCAGCCATCAGTACTGACTGGAAGTCTGAAGCAAAGCAATAAGAGAAAACCTGTGAACTATGATAAGAAATAAATCCTTTTTTTGTTTATAGCAAAAGAAACGTGAGCATCTGTGTTTACAGCAACCTTCTGTCTCATTTCCTCATCTTTCCCTCTGAACAAAGTACTGACTGGCACTGGGGATATGATATTCCTTCTGTCTAGGAATTTCTCTAGCTGACCTCCTATGAATTCAGAGTAGCTGTGCATAGGACCCTCAGAGGCTTAGTCTTGATAGGGCTAGATGAGAGAGAGATTTGAAATGTAAATGCTAAATTAATGCTGAGAAAAGGTATGCATCTCTGCAGTCACTGCTCAAGCAAACCTTTGTTCACTTCATATGCTGCCTCCTTTGTATTTGTGTTCAAAAGGGATGAAAAGATCATTAGAGATTCTATGAATTAACTCGTGAAGACTCAGAACGGAGCACACAGCATTTGGAGTTTCCTCCAATGCTTTGGTGAAAATCAGGTATCTGGTTTGCAAGTTTATTAGGACCCATACTTTCAAAGCTGTATTTTAAAGTTCAGTGTATTGAGTTCTCCTCCAAAAAACCCAGATGCCAGAATTCTTGCCTAAAGCTTTATGGAACAGATACAGAAGGTGTAGGAATCATGGACCAGTCCTTCTACATCTTCTGAAGGTCATCTTGCCTTCCAGGTGAACTTTGCAAACTGTAGAGTATGATCTTTCTAATTCTGAATGGTTTTGGGAGCATATTTATACGTTTTGGAACAGTATGTGGAAGGGGCAAGTATGTTATTTTTGCTCCTGTTTAAAACAACTCAGCCAGCAGTATTTAGGAAGTTTTCAATCTTAGTCCTTTAATCCTCCTTGAACACTACTGCACTGCTGCTTTACACACAGTAGGTTCTGGGGCTTGTGTGGGTGTGGAAAGCAAAGAGAGGCAGGGTGGCAAGGAAAGGATTCTGAATTTTAGCTGTTACAGAGTATTAAGCAATTGCCCTTGGTAAGAAATTATTGTAGCAAATAACAGCATGTTTGCTTAGTTGTTGAAAAAGCATACATTTGAAAACTTATTAAAATTCCTATTAAATTCAGTTGTAATGCTTAAAGGAGATAACAAAGGTTTTGAGGTGCTTTCATACATATGAATAAAATAACCCCTGTGCAACACATCTAAGTAGTTGACACCACCAGAAAGTCCACCTTTGAATAACGGCAAGGGGAAAAAACATCCTCTCTTTTGTAGTCAAAGAAGGAATGGAATTAGCTATGTATGTGTCACATTTTGGATGTCACCAGCTGTAAGATATTTTTCTGTATAAGCATGACAGCTCTAAGCATAGTACAAAAAAAAAAACACCAAAAAACCAACAACCTCTTGTACAAATACAGTTCAGTTTAACTCCGAGAAAGTGATAAATTCCTATCTTTTAACGTAACATTGTCTGCACCACTGGTTACTGGTGAAATTATGACACAGGTTTTCACTGTACTTTGAAAATATGTAGCATGCTTATCCATCACTTGAATATTATTTTATACAGTTTTATATTGGAAGTTCTATCTGTGGTACTTAGATGACAAGATGGTGCAATCACATTTCACATTGTAGGAAAACATCAGTGCTTCTACAAGTGAATATATAGCAGAGATTTACTGATGTGAATTTAAGTAATTTATAGAAGTACAAATGTTGAGCAACTATGAGTAAAACTCATTACTGGCAATGCAAGTTGAAATTAGTAAACTTTCTTTGGCGTGTAACTCTTGAAGCCTGCAAAGCAATCGAGTGAACATGACTTATGAGGCAAGGCTTTTACCAGGATTACATAAAAGACAGGATGAAGAAGTGAAGACATTTGTTCACTAGTATACTTATTGTAGACTGTGGAGAAATTAGATTTTATACCTAATGTTTTCCATTTAAATTTGGACAGGAAGAATAATGTCTGAAAATAATAAGATCCAAGCTCAGGGAACATATTTTGATTAGAGACTCAATTACATGAGGGCATAAAACCAGCTATAATATTTATTTTCATTTGTGAGTCTCATTATGAAACCAGTATTTCCCCAACATTGACCCTTATTTGCATTTCTTTTCCTTTCCTCATTTTGTTACTCAGAGAAAATAATAGCTTGTTAAACAATCAGAATTATTTACCTGAAGTCTGATGATAATAATCTTCAGGTCCTTGAATAAGAGCAAGTGTAACACCTACCAAGTACTCAGAAACAGAAAGAGTCAAGTTGGGATAAGAGAGAAAGGGAAGAGGGGAGCAGATCAGATTCAGATGGGATTCATCCTCCCGGCAGATTTGTCCATCTTCAAAGTTATACAGCTAGTGAGGAATAATTATCACTTATTAATTGCTCATTATCTTAACGATTGCAACGCAATAGCACCATATGTCACAAAGGTTCTCTTAGGCAAAAAGAAAAAAATTTCTTGACTCCGGTGTTGGAGGAGACAGAAGGCTCTGATCAGCACCTGGGAATCAGTCTGGGAAAAGTCTCCAGGCTCGCATGTGAGGAAAGGTGAAATAAATTCCAGGGTATTGCTCAGTGTTGGAAGCTGTACTCAGGATCAGTCACTACACATGCAGTAATTAGCAATGTCCCTACAAATATTCTTTCAGCAGAAACTGAGCTTCATTTATCTCATTGCTGGGATTTATCTCTTCAAATAAAGTGATTTGAAGTTACTACAAATTTTGCCCAAAAGTAAAATGATAGACAAATCAGAGAGAAAATTTTTCTTCATGATGTAAAGACTTCCTGTATGTTTCCCAGCAGTTCACAATAACTAAAGAAATCTCAACTCTAAAACAAAAATTGAGTTGGCAAAATTAAATGCTTTCATTAGTGTTTCTTTACAAGAGAGAGTTGGCTGTTTAACATTGGCATTTGACTGAACAGCAAGATAAGAATCCCTAACTAACTTACATGTACTGTACATTGCCTTGAGGTGCTGAACATGCCTGAAACCCAAAATGGCAGATTTATTTAATTTCCAGGCAGGCAGTTATTCTACAGCCAGAGCCTCATAAGTCACTGAGAAAGCTTTATCAAGAAACCAGAGGAGTGCAGCTTAATATTAGTCTCTAAATTAACAGAACAAAACCCGCACAGTCAAATTTGCTTTAAATGCAAAATGTTTTTATCCAAAGGCCTGCAATGATTGCTTAAACTCTAATGTGAACAACATTTTCCAAATCTGTAAAAATCACTCTCTTGATAAACCAAACTTGAAATCATGCTTTCCTCTCCTACCCAGTGCAAACAGAAAGCTGTCACTGCAGAGTACAGAAAGCATTTGAATCTGAAGAAAACCATAGCTATGCTATTACAAAGTACTTTGTACTTATAGACATTTATCTACAAAAAAAAAAAAAAAAAAAAAAAAGGCATCTGCAAATTCATATCATATTGAAGAATTTACCTTAAACTAGAAACCAGCCATATCTACTGAAGTCAAATCAAAGTATTATTGATCATCGAGGCACTCAATCACAGAGTTGCAGTCTCCAAATCTATCACGATCCAAAAGCACAGTCCCTGTAAATCCAGCATTTGGGAAATAGTACAGAAAACAGTTTCCACCCAAGCACAGGAAGCACGCTGTGTAATTAAGAAAAAGCCCCAAATGTCAGCTGATATTCAGTTATTTACCATCATCTCTGTTTAAACACAGACTGTAGATAAAAGCCTCAACCGAAGCAGCCTCAGTCCAGCCCAGGACCGTGGAGCTGAGCCCTTCTCCCCTGCAACACACCCCGAGCCACACAAAGCACAGCCACACCACGGCCAGTGCCACCTAACCTCGGCTCCATCCCTTCACTTGATTTAGAAACAACAAAAATATCACGCAGCTCCCGGGCTGGAGGTTGTGTGTGTCTCTCTCTCTCTCTCTCCCGGCAAAAGCTGCAAGGCTCCAGCTCCCGAGGAACCCCAGGAACCCGGTGCCTGCTGCAATCCCCGAGTCACTTACTGCATTGCTTTTCAGCAGAGTGGAAGTGTCTGCTCTTCCCGGGCACACATGGCTCTCTCAGCCGGAGGGGTTCTCTATTTAAGCACAAATCAGCTCCGAAGTCTCTGCATGTGGAGGGTAATTGCCTTTGCTCTCTACTAGGGTTTTCTGGCTGCAGTGACTGCTCACCCTATCCATTGCCTCTGGTGTATGCTAAGTAAGCAATCCCCTGGGTCTACATAAGGAAGGGATGAAGAGTCACAGCTTTTGAGAGCAGATAAGGTGCTCTGCCGAAAGCCTCGGTGCTTCCATGGCATTTTAAAGGCAAAGGGGCTGGGGATGCCTTCATCTTGCCTTACAGTTCATTACAGTGCAAGTTGTTGTATTCTGTAACTTGCAGACAAACGCTGGTTTTTTATGTCTCAGAGAGGACTTGAGTTTACATTACAAATTCAAGGTAATGCATTTTTAATGTTGAGAAACAAACTCCTTCGATTGAACTTAATCCTCTATTTTTCAGAAGTACAAGTGAAGGGGAGGGGTTTCCTAGCTCTGAAACAGACTGTACCAGCTCTGCTTTCATAAAGGGTACAGCCAAACAAGTAGCAGCTTAAAACTTCATGGATTAACATCCCAGATTTAACGTGCTCCAAGCACTGCTTTAGTCTTGAAGGAGGGACTGTCACCCCTCTCCATTGTCTGTAGAGCATCTGACTCAGTACGGTAGGGAACTGGTGCTACAGCACATCCATGGAGTCAAAATAATGAGCAGGAATAATAAAGAGGCAGAAAGAGCAAGAGCCACAGTACATAATTTCTCTTTAGGGAACCTAATTTTTTCACTGTGGTAACTGCTTGACTCTTGGAACTTTGGACTCTTGGCCCTTTGGAAAGATGGGGAGAATGGCCCTGGCACTCTTATTCCCCTGTAAGCCACCAGGGTGAGGTACAGGGGCTGGCAGTTTTGTGAAGCTGACTGCCACCCATTCCAGCACTGACCTTCAAAGGGCCTCACAGGAGAAAAGACCCTTTCTGGGGCTGTGCTTCCCCCTTACCCAGGCCTCCTGTGGCCTCCTGGTGCTAATTGTGCCTAACCATGTGTAGCAAATTTGTGAAATCAAATACATTGTGTTCCTGGAGGTAAAAATGTGATGTTCCCTCCACACCTTGCCCAATACACAACACAGCAATTGCTAATTAAGATTTTTTTAAGACTAGATGTTGAATCAGTCAAGCTCCTAAGGCTCCTGGACAGGGTAGATTTTTTCAGCCACTGAGGGGAGCATTAAGACCTTGTGAGAACAGCAGCAGCTCCATGTTAGTGAGAGGAGGCATTAACCCCCTTAGTAATGGCTCTGAGGATTCCCAGGGGCTGATTACCCTTTCTGATAGCATGAAGAAATCCCAGTCACCAAATATTAATTGGATTCCTTAGCAAAAAAGGCAGTCAAAGACAGGCATCTGGAAAGAGTGTGACACATTTTGCCTTTGAAAAGTGTTTCATTAGCTGGACTTCAGCATTTTTTTTTCTTCTCTTGGAATTTCTGTACTAATGCAGCTTTCTACAGTATCCCTCAGCATCATTGGTACTGTGTTTTCAGCACTTGCTTTCAGTGCTGTAATTTCTGCCTGTGAGAATGCCGAAGATACTCAGTCTTCCTGGCAGGCAGATGTTGCTGGAAAGTTGCTGGTCTGCATTTTCACAAAAACAGCACCTCAGAGGAGAGGGGAAACCAGCAAAGCACATTGGTGGCAGCATCAGTGGGGTTCAATGAAATTAGAAGACATGCCTGTAGTAGAAAATCTGACCTCTGTTTTCTCTCTCTTGTGCTCACAGCTGTGTTTAGCACCTCAAGGTAACAAATTTGTTGAATCATAGAAAGCAAGAACCAACAAAGGTGCCTTGAATGTTAAACTTGTTGTATACGGTAATTAGGCACACATCTTAAGTCTTATAATGCAGAAAAAACACAGGGACCCAAGGACTGAAAATCAGGCAAAATGATGCTGGCATGTAACAAGCAGGATTGCCATGGGACAGCCTCGTGGCAAGAATATCAGGAAAACCTGGACAGATTTGTAGCATTGGTAGGAGGGGTGATTAACTCAACCTGAAGGATCTCAGCTTTTATAGGACCCTACAGAATGGCACTCAAATTCGCCTCTTTATTCCTCTGTCATCCTTTTGGAGCATATTGATCCTTCCAGTAAGTCCATTTACTTTCCTTGGTTGGGGGATAAGCAATAATAGATTTCTTTGATGTTGGAGTTGTACAAAAATAATTGAGTCAGCACGGTAATTAGGTGTGGACCTTTTTAGCATTCCAGGGGATGCCAGCCCTGGCCGTGGGTAGATAAGTAGTTATTCTAACAAGCATAATAATCTCATGTTCTGGAACTGAGGTGAGGGCAGAGGGAAGGATTATAGGTTTCAATAGATCATTTCCCTCTAGTTTTCTGAGCTCCTTGCCTCAGCTAAATATCACAGTAAACTGCTATGCTAACACATCACTTTACTTTTTGCTAGGAGCAATGTTTTGAACCCTGAAAACAAAAAGAACCAAGCAAATGATTTACTGGGAGAGGCACAAAGGATGACAGCATTGACTCAAAGCCTTTAGTTGTGTCCCCAGTCAGAAACCCAAATCTGTCTATTTGGTCATTTCAATGAAAAATAAATATGTTGTAAAATAACAATCACATTTAAGGAATGGGCCAATAAATACCCTGACAATGTGGGGCTGTCAGTTTGTTGTGGAGGAGGGAGGTACCAGCAGCTAAAGCAGTGTTGCACGAGATAATTTAATTGAAGAGCTTTACCAGACCAGCTGGAGAGTATGTTATATTTACAAACTGCAATAAAAGAAAATTAAATTTTAACCTTCCTGCTAGGAAAACATAAAGGGCTTATAATTGACTCTGGACGCCTAATATTGAAGAAAGCCATATAGTGCTGAGAGCTTATCCATGAGAAAAGTAAGCTGGTTCACATATGAATTTATGTCCATTGTAATTTTTTTTTTTTTTTTTTTTTTTTGTAATTATATAAAAATTTATATAGCAGCAATGTAGTTGTGTCAAGAACAGATTCCATAAGCTTAAAAGAATTTGGGAGCAGCCTGGATAGAACTCTATTGAATTACTTGATGTTGCAATACAGGGCAGGTTTCTTGTGGCTGCGTGGAGCAGCCCTGGGAATATGCTGGGATAACTTGGGGCAGGCATTGTACAGCAAGGTGAAGAGCATGGCCTGCAGAGGGGGAAACTAAGCTGGAGGGCATTGACTGCAGATACATCACTTGGTGGCTCCTGCTTCAGCCAGGGAAGAGAAAAATGAGGAGAAAGAGGCTGAGCAAAGCCTAGAAGTGTCCGAGTAGAAAAGTTATTATGAAAACTATATATTTTCACATTTAAGAGTTAGGACACTAATGCTTTGGGTGATGTGTGAGCTCAGATTTGTGTAACTCTGGAAAGAGTTACACTGTGTTCGCTGCCTGGGATGGGCACCTCTGTAACTATAATGCTGATAATCTGGCTGCTGTATTACAGAATAATTTAATCTGAGATGAATGACAATCACCTTAATTTTCCAAGAAAGCATATAACTACAAACTGAACAGGAATGCATTTTTTAGGAATCTGCTTTACATGTTCATTTTTCATTATTTCAGGTGAATTTTCCTGTGTATGCCTACATAGGCAGACCCTGTAAAAGCACAGGGGTCATGCCTGTTCCCTCTCAGAAGACATTGCAAAATCTTTCATTCCTGGTTTCATCCTATTCCATTGGACATACTACATCTTGTGGAGATGAGGACCAAAAGGAACTGAGTATTTAGTCAGCAAAGCATCTCATTTGAATTAGAGATATTCTTTCTAAGTTAATGGGGTACTTAACTGTGGGGATCAATATCTTAATTATCTTATTTTTCTCTTCAATTAGCAGATCACATGCTCTTCTATACCATTTCAGCTTTTCTTCCTTTGTTACTCAGTGCTGTTACTCTTGCTAACTTGCTGCAGATAAAATGTGTTATGTAATCCACAACTTTTCATCCATAATGTTTTCCATGTAAAGCCACAAGTCCAAGTTTAATTTTTTCACCCTTTCTATATGATCATTCTTTTTCTGGTCAGGAATAGGGGGAGTTTCTCCTGTCACATGGGGAAATCCAGGAAGACTGGAAATGAAATTATGGAACTTGAACTTGGTCTAACAGAATATTCAAGATCCTTTTACAAAAATCATGGTCTCTGTGCCCTAAAATGCACACAGATGAAGAAAAAAAAGGTCCACCCCTAAAAATCCTGCAATTTGGAAAAGACACATGCTCTGAGAGCATGTGCTATGGAGCTGTGGGAAGCTATGGTTTTGTATTTCAGTGTGATGGAAAGAAGAGGAGAGTGTTACTGAGGCAAGCAGATGACGTGAACTGAAAGGTATTCAGCCAGCCCTGGTTGTCCATGAGACCAGAGAGTGTCTTGTCTCCAAACATTTTGCATTTGGATCTTGCTGCTGGATTCTTTGGGAAACTCATTAAAAATGAATCTGAAGCCCTATGTGTTCACTTTGGAGGTGTTTTAGACTTGACTGAAGGATAGGTAAAGTGGTGTGGCTTTGATTTTGGAACATAGGGATGAGCATTCGAGGTGGTTGTGGCAAGAGCTTGGAGCAACTGAGAGTCCTGAACAGCAGCTGAGGAGAGAGTTCTGTGACACTTCAGAAGGGAGCATTTTAGCTCCCTCTTGAATATGCTATATAAAAAAGGCAAGTGAGACCTGGGGACTGTGAACAACCCACAGCCCCAGGTACCATACTGAGGCTGGAAAAACACATCTCTGCTCCGGGTCGTGGGGGGAAGCCAAGACAGAGGCTGGTGTCTTCCTGTTCTTCTGTGACAACTATTTATGACACAGAAGTGAGAGAGAGAGAAAGAAGTTCCTTTCCCATTAAAACAGAGTTAATTCTACCTATCAAACTTCCTTTGGTATCGGAAATTAAGAGGTTTAAAGCAAATTATTTTTATGTAACCAGTTCCCAAAAGCATTTGAGAGAACAAAAATCAAATTAGCTCTTCTGAGAAATTCTGAGAAATATTTTCTTCCCTTTCTCCTGTGCCTTTGGGAAAATGCATGATCCGATGAACTCTTTAGCTGTGCATCTTTATTCTTATTCTCTTCAGAGCTGAAGTCAAACACTCAAAAGGCTGGGTCAAAAGAAATGCAATATCAGAGAAAGCAATCTGGCTGCAAATGAAGGATTTAGTAAAATGGGTCTTTTATGCAGCCAGCTTCTACAAAGAGAAAGGCAAGTGCAGTGCCCATGTTGTTCCATTAATGTTCTCTGGCTGAGTCTTAAGGAGCTGGGATGAGAGAGGAACTCAGGTCTGAAGGTCCATAACTCTCCCAGGCTGTTTGCCATGGGTAATGCTGGTCTTGTGCAAGCAATGCTCCAGAGAATCTACAAGCAAACATTAAAAAGTAATACCTGGGAACTGTCTTAGCCCAGTGTTTCTCCAGGAGAGAACTGGATCACTCCTTGTCCCCACAGTTCTTGTGTGAGAGGGGCAGAGAGCACTGATGAGTGCTCCTGAAACCAGCCAAACCTCACTGCTTTGTAGAAACTGATGTGCTCAGTCTCCCAGTGGAACTGAGACAAAATGACCATGGCTCCTGCTCTGAGAGATTGGTGGCCTGGGACTTACTGATGGGAAAGACTCTTCTCTTCCTTTCAGGTGGCCTCTGAGGGCAGAACCAGGCTGTTAGAATTAGTTTCAACACATGAATTTTAACTTATTAGGTAACGTCTGGATACATCAAGTAGTTAATTGCTGGCTGTGAATCTTGCTTTCACTGCCTTGTATTAAGCAATAACTAAAAACGTGTGAATTAAGATGTCTAGGAAACAAAACTAAATCGAGAAATAATTATAGTGAGCTAAACCCTCTTAAGAGATGGAAACAATGTCAAACCAAAAATAAGTTATTACAGGATGGATCATAAGACTTGTGGGTAGTAGGGTCATACATTACACCAGGCTCTCTGCAAATATTTACCAGTGTGCATGGCACGTATCCCTTGGAACAGCATGCAGGTAAAAAATGCATCATATGTTGAATGTGTAAGTCAGAGATGAGGAATAACAGCTATGAACGATCTCATTCATCTGTGCATAATTTTCAGATTATGTTGTTGTTACTCAGTATCACAAGACATTTATGACTGGGAAAACCAAAATGAAAATATGGGCTTGGAACAAAAAATGGTTCATCATGCCAAATGGAAGGATTTTTTTTTTTCTAGAGGGTAAATCATAGATACTTTGAGTTGTCTGTGCAAGAAGCAGGCATCTTGCTGTTATTCAGAGAGCTGCAGGAGAATTATCTTAAAGGAATATAAACCTTCCATTATATCCCATTGCCAACGGGAATATATATAGGTACATTGGGTTGAAATATGCTCTAAAGGCATTTCCAAAAAGCCCTGAGAGTCAGAGTGCTGTTGTTCTTCTTGAAGCAAGGGAGAAAAAATTATTTACAATGATGGGGGTTTAAAAAATGCTGAAAATGTCTGAGAGAAGTTATGATTCTCTTTTATACAACGACAGCTTCTATTGCTTAAGCAGTGATGAAAATATAAAATTGTCATATAAATTTATGTCTGTTGGAAAGTGTTCTTCTTTCTCCATTCAAATTTACCATCAGAAAAGAATATTGTTTGGTGGGAAAATGTCATGGCTTGGTCCTTAGCACTAGGGAAAAGAAAGTTCCACCTGCAGCCAGTTCCCTCCTGAGGTTTTGATTTGTGCTTAAAAGCAAATTCCTGTGTAAATGATAACCAACCCTTGAGTCCCCAGATTTTTTTTGCTGTTGTAAAAAGCAAGAATTCAAATGGAGAACTTATAAGCCTCAAAACACGTTTTTTTTTTCTGCAATGCATTTTGCTGGAATTGGTGCTCCTCTGCAAGTGCAATTAAACTTGGAACTGGCCTTCAGTTAGTGAACTATGGATAAGCTTTGCTTGGGACATGTCAGTGTTTTGCTGTCACAGTCTTTTTCCTTCTGTAGAACATTTTTTTTGTCATACAGAAGGCAGCATTTATTTGCTCTCAATTTTTTTTCCTTCAGATGAAATAATTTTCCAGTCTTACCCTCTGTGATGTCCACGGGCATTGTAAAACAGTGTACTAAGTCCAATTTAGAGAAGAACTGTTATCTCTCAGGTTTTCTATTTGATGTGTTTGGTAAAAACTTATTTAAATTACACCTGTGGCCTTATTATCTAGCCACACCACAAACCCCACTTATGGTCCCGAGATCAATCTGCACGAGAAGGATTTTTATTTCACTCATATCTGTTATAAATTAGGCTGTTCTGTAAGTTGGTGCTTGATTTGGCACAAATGATCAGCTCTGATCAGAGCTGTAGATGAAAAGAGAAGAGCAAAGATACCCTTATATCTTGATTTACCTACTACATGAAGCTCCTTAGAAAAGGTAATGGCCCTACAAATTAACAAGTAATGGAGGAAAAGCCTTCGTTCAGATAATTAGGAGTTTTCTAAGAAATGCAGGAGGTGTAATAGGATTTTATTCATTGCACTGCCATAGCAAAAGATGCAAGACAAGTTTCAGTTACTAGTTCCAATAAAATCAGCTCAACTTGATGACAAAATAAATCATCCTCAGGCTAATGAAAAGCCACAATTCCAGTTGAGACCTCTGTTTCTTTATGGTGAAACTGTCAAACATAATTAAAAAATTATCAACACAATTTTTCCTGTAAACAAGGAACACTATTATAATATCTGCCATCTGATCTTCCATTCCTGGTATGTATTGAAAATAAAAATCATCTTCCTTTCCTTGAAAAAGAAAATATAAAAGAAAAGTAGCAGAACGTAATATTTTTATGTACATAGATGGACCTGGCTATATCACATGCACATTTGTTCTGCTACAAGCATCTTTTTTAATCAGAATAAATCTCCATTTTCTCAGCTCTTTGAGAGAGGAGCTCTACTTCAGTCAAGTTCAATTATAACAGTTCATCACAGCAAAGAAAAAGCTCATTTCCCTAGAGAAGAATAACATTAAGAATGACGAGTTGTTTGTTGTTTTATGACCAAGTGGCTGTGAATGGTTCATTGCTGAACTAATCTATTTTACTTTTTTTCCTTCCTATTAGGATTATCTGTCCCTTACTAAAGCAGTTTTAAAATCTCTGCCACAAATTGAAAGACCAAAATATTATATATCACTCTAGACCTCAACCTTGTTATTGTACTAGAATATTTTTAAAGTTTCAATGATTTTAATTTTTTTAATGACCTGTAACTTCTTTTTATATTTGAAAAAAATAAGTGAAGTTTGCTATTTATTCAATGTTGCTCAATATTTTAGTATGACGACAATGTAGAAAAAAATCCAAATCCTTTCTCAGTAATGTGATCCTGTTTGCACCAGAGAAACCATTATGGATATCTTCCTGGGAATCCCTCTCCAGACTTTATCATTCACTGTTCAGCTAAGAAGGGAATTAGAGTTTGTGCTGTCTGTTTCTGAGAAGCCTTACACATCAACAACAACAACTTTTACCTCTTTCTGCTACTGAGACCACATTGATGGATTTTTTTCATTGTGTGCCAGGGAAGAGAGAATGAATTCTTCTCAATGAGTCCCATTGTTTAGAAGGAGGTACAGGAAAGAGTTTTCCTCAAGGGCATCCCAATACCTGTTTCCACATCTTTCCTCAAAAGTGGCTCCACAAAAAAAATTCTGAAAGGCCAGGAGAAGGGACTTTTCCCTGTCAATAGCACCAGTGCCCAGATATGGTCCTGGAGCTGTTCTTTATGTGCTACAGTTATCTCCTTTCCATCCAGACAGTGCAGTTCATCAAACACATGAGGCTTTCAACTCTACAGGTGCCAGGGGTTGAAGGAGGTGAGGGAGCCCTGGCTGTGGGGACAGTTCTGTTGTGTCCCTGCATCCCCACTGCATCCCTGCACTCACACATTCCCCCTGGCTCTCATGCTGAACCACTCACTCTGCAGTAGATTAACATTCTTCTTGGAAAGAATGTGTTCTCCAGAAGCTCATGACTGTGATGTGTGGCTGTTTTCATAAATGCCATCATGTTGAATAATTTTCCTGAGTTGCAAAGGAAGATTTCCTAATTCTGCAGTGAGATTCTGTGTTTTATATAGCAGCTGGATCTGTTGTCTGGGTGGGATTTGTATTGGCTCCAGAGGTTTCTTGCAAAGTGCCACAAAGCTCCTGCTTTTGGAATTCCACCTTGATGCTGAAGTAGGAGAAAACTACACAGCCTTACACCTGTGACAAGAGCACTCAGTGTTGATAAGAGAAGCTAACTCCAGACGGATCCAGGGTACTTCAGGAAGGCTTTCTCCAACTGTGTGTCCCCTTGTTAGCAGTGACTGGGGACACAGCCATATTCAAAGACAAAAAAATTAAGTACAGTGTTATGTGCACCCAAACAGGATAGATTCAGTGGAAACTGCTCTATCTCCTCTTTTACTCCCACTGCAGCTTTTTGTAGCATCATGTCACAGGTGGGCACAGTATATAACTGTATCATGTACCTTTGTACACATCATCTGCTAAATCTGGCATAAATGATGATTTAAGCTATATTTTCCCAGAAAATTGAAAATGGAATTGTATTTTCTTTTTTTCTGGGTATTTCTACTTGCCTCCTTAGGTTATAGGTGTACCTTATACAAAACTATAACTATAGAACTATATCCTTTTAATTGTATGTACCAGAAGTGGAGAACTGGGCAAAAAAGTAGGATGCAGTGTTTTCTGTTTTCAACACATTGCCCTACCCACAAAGAGCGTCTTTAAACAAGTCTTGGAAAATACTTTCCATTTTATGCTGGAAGTATTCCATTCTCCTCACTTCTAGAAGAAAACTCAGGCTATATTTGAAAAATATTCTGGGTATAAAATGGTTTATAAAAAGAAGTATTATGAAAATACTGTAAGCAGGGAGGAAAGAAAGGCAAGGAAACAAGTGCTGGAAAACTAGAAAATGTTCAAGAAAGGGAAAATTTTAGCAAGTGAATTTACAAAGTGAGAAGCTCTGGTTGCTAGGATTTTCTTTTTTTTTTTTTTTCTGAAAGAAGAAACCTACTTATACAGTACCTCAGGTGATGACTTGCCTACCCCCTCACTCCTCATTGAATAGCAGAGAGCTGAGAAGAGCTACAAAGGAAAACAAATTCAAGAGGCAGAGACCCTGCAGCACTGAAGCCTTTTCCACCAGTGACCTAACCTATAAATCTGGGAATTGTTAGTATAACATTCTAGATAGCTGATCTTCACTACTCTGGTTTGGAGAACCCAGGGAATTAAGTGTTCTGCCATCAGGAAGAGTTTATATACTTCAGTCTGAGCATGTGAAGATTAATTGTAAAGCTAAGTCCAAGAAAGCTGTTTAGTCTAGGAGAAGATGGAAACCAATGGGCTAAAAAACAGTGATGGAGACGTGATACCTGGGGTAAACAACTTCAAGGGACTTAAAACAACAACTCAATAATCCATTGGGAAAACGCTATTTTCCAGGCCCTGGGCATTTACACAGCTGGCCTGCCAAGTCTGAGAGCCCAGAGATCAAAAGGAATATGAAACTTAAAAGGGCTTTGATGGAACAAGAAAAGAAGGAGTGAGGTGTGAGCAGCTGCATGGGGATGAGAGGAAGAGTCAGAAGAAAGGAAGGGAATGCAGCCCAGCCCAAAGGTGGAGAGAACAGAACAGACTGGGAAAATGTGGGCTGAAACTCACTGCTGCACAGTGCTTAGTTCAGCAGCAGGTGGAACTAAATCCTAGCAGCCCCTTTTGATGGGATTTGATTTTTCTGTGGATGAGGAAGAAAGCAGACTCTAAAACTGGATTTTGGATCTGAGATTCCCTCCTAGTTCAGAATTCATCTGCTTTTTTTCCCCTCATATTTCCCTGAGGTAAGCAGATTATTCTTTCTAAACAATGTATAAATTTCTTGTCAGCTTTATTTAAAAGACTCTGTAGAGTGCTAATACCTTTGTTCATCTAGTAATGTTCATCAAGCTCCTGCATATTGGTTGAGTGGCAGTGGCTACTGGTGTTTGTGTCTGTAATTGGCTGTGGAAAAAGAAAAGTCTTCAAGGTTTACATAAACTCTAAGTAATAGAATAAATAGCATTAAAATTGTCTGCAAAGCAAATATTTTTAGGTTGGACTCCTTTGGAAAACGCATGGTATTTGAACGTGACAGGGACATTTTCCTTCTCCCTTTCCTTTTTCCCCTTTTCCCTCTCTCCTTGAACACTGATCCTAAACCATACAGGCTAAGAAAACCATACTCAGCCCTTTGGTAAGTTGTGATCTTCCACATGCAGCACTTCTCTGCAGTCATCACCACATCTGCAAACTCAGCTCCCTGCAAATATATTCAAATACAGGAAGGTTTTCTATTGCAAATAAAAGTTCACTGAGACAACAGCAGGGAATGGGAATTACAACAATTGCCTGCCCACGATGAGAGTTTATGTTTGGAATAACTCTTATATCTTTCAAGCCTTGAAAACCTTAATAAATATTTTGGAAGCTGACACCCTGACTGGGGTTTGTCTGGGATTTTTTAGAATCACCCTGTCCCACAGATTTATCTCGTTCACCTGCTTTGGCTGCTCAGTTGAGCTGCAGGCTCCGTGGAGCAAGGGTTGTCATTGTCCTCGTGTCTCAGTGAGTTGGTGACTGCATGCTACATACATACTTGCTACAAAATGATAAGACCCTATCCAATTGGAATTCATTTAAATGTTGAATTAATGCTTTTAAATTTGGAATTTCTTCTTCAAATTTTCAGGAAAATACTAAGCTTTCTAAGAGGTATTCTATCTGCAGTATAAAAGCTAAAGCCCACAGCAGAACAGAAATGATTCAATAGTGACTTCCCTGCTGGAGCCTACGGCTGGAACACAAAGTCCTAAATATGCTTCTAAGCTCTGGCAAATCATCACCATTTTGGATTGAATCTCTGGCAGCTATTGGAATAAACACTGTATCTTCATGGGTGCTTAAAATTTTCCCAGTGGACCTTAACTATAGCTCAGTTTGCTGAGTAGTTGCTAGCAGACATTTATGGTGTAGCCCTGTCCTCCCTCCCATACAGTGAACGTGTGCCAGTTGTGTTTCAGGCACACATCTGGCCCAGTTTCTGTCAATGTGGGCTCAGATGTCCAGGTCCACCCACAGATTAATGTTAGCATGGAGTATTAAGCAGTGTAACAGTTCATTTTTTTTTCCTTCTGTAGAGATTGAGCTTACTGTTCCTATTGAAAACAAAACTTCAGGTCATACAGCGGAGGATTATAAAGTGTATCAGAAATAATGTGCCACAGGCTTTTCAGAGGAATGCATTATCCTTGTTCATCTGCCTCTTCAAAATTAACCTCCACCTAAGCAACCCTCTACATCTTGGCTGAGAGCCAACCATGTTCTCAGCACAAGGCAGGGAAAAGGAAGACTCAGGACTGCTCCCAAGAAACTGCCACGACAAAGAAATCATTGGCAACCTTGAGAAATGCATGGGAAGGCCAGGCAACCTCACTGGAGGAAATGTGGACTTGGAAAAAGTGAATTTTGAAGCATGATCGGAAAAAAAAAAATATTACATTAATGGTTCTGGCTCTGCAAGGTACTCAGAGTGCACTCTGACAGCCTGCCAGGTGTAATCCGTGAGTGGGTAGGACTGGAGAGTCAGTTGTGAACGTGGTGTTTCAATAGTCAAATGGCCTGACCCAGCAATATCCCTCAGTGATCTTTCCCTGTGGAGACCTCTGGGTCTGGCAAGGAAAAAAAGAAATGCACTGCATTCAGAAATGTTTGTGTAGAAGCTAGGAAAATAACAACGTCTTCTACAGCACCAGTGGATGTCAGTGCAGGGGTGCTGGCCCCTGAGGTCCCAGTGACAACTGGGAGCATCCTGTCTGGTTTCAGGAAAATTCACTGTACTCCATCAACAGGGATTCTCAGGACTTCTGATGCATTTTTGCTATAGCTCCCTCCATAGCTCTTGACCCTTTTCCATGGATTCTCTTGCTTTTTCCCTACTCTTATTCAATATAACAGAACCAAGCATTGTGTTTTGTTTTCAAGTGTAATGAATTGTTTGAGCTTATCACCAACAAATTATCAAAAGTACTCAGCATCTCTGACTATTGATGCTGATGTCATTTAGAGCTGGTAAAAGAACAGGAAGATGTGCCTGGAGGTTAAATATACATTTTTAAAAACATCTGTGCCTTGTTCAAAAGTAACATAGAATATGGGAGAGAGAGCTAAGGGTAAATAAGTACCTAAGTAGATAAATTAATGGTGGTATGTTTAAATAGGTAGGTGGGTTATCAAGAACTCCAGAACAGCTTGCTCAATGTATTGAAGACTCTCAATCCACTTATAAATTTGATTTTCATTCTGACAACAGGAACAACGTATTGTCTGTTACAAGAAGAGAGTAGATGAGTAGGATCAGAAGGGTCTACTTCTAAGCTTCTTTCACAGTTTAAAAAAAAGTCTTAATTTTGATCTATAATTTTTATTGCTGGATAGAGGGAAAACTGACCTAGCTCCAATAAATTTGCAAAATATCTTTTTATGCAGCTAATACTACTAAAACTCACTGAGTATCAAGGTAAAAGTGTGTTTGCTCCATCTTCTGACACCCATTTGCAAAAAAGATTCTCCATATGGAGAAATTACTTTCCTCCATTTACACCACTTTGATCGTCTGGCTTCGTGATTTTTTCCAAAATTGTTCTTACATGATCCATAGAATAGAAGTGCCATGTTGCTGTATCTCTGCATGGATTTTCTTCCAGTATGTATTCCAACAGTAATCTTGTGTCATAAGTAAGTAAATAAAGCCAACACCATACATTATTACCCCTTGCTTCTGTGCTATCCAACATTACTTCATAACCCACTGAGTTTCTTAGGCGATTTTTAAAATGCATTTCTGGAAATGCTTGTCAGATGTAATTCCACTGGACAGAAAGAAATACTTTTTGACTTTGTGATGTTCTGTGTTGAAGCCAAATTCTTGTCTGGGTAGATCTTATTTCTTTTTTTCTTTTTTTTTTTTTTTCTGGATAGGAGAGTAATACAACAATACCACTGTCTCTGCATTCCTCATATTTAGGGATCATTGGTTTAGCAGGCTCTGCCTTAAAAGCTGTTATGTTATTGTCTCTCAGAAACATATCAGAGATGAGATAATTTAGTTTTATGAATCTTAAGCTCTTTCTCGTTACAAATATGAATTAGTGACAAGCCAGGAATCTTTGCAAGGGGACTGTATGTACCTTTGCATCTTAGATCTTTTATTTGCCTTGTATTCATCCTTTGCACTGGGAGTGTATTTGCCTCAACATTTCATATTTTTTATTTCCACACAAATGATGGTTTCCCATGTGTGATTTGTTTTGGGGCTCTTTTCTATATCCAAGTTGAAACTTATTTCAAGAAGTAGTAAATAATGTTTTCTCATCAGGGAAATTTGATTCATCAACTGACTCTATTGAAAAAAAATTATTGTCTATAAATGTCATATATATGTCTTATTTCTAAACTTATATCAATCTTTTACTCATCAGTGGAGCAGAATCAGAAAAAAAAATTAATTACATTGTCCTAAACATTGCACCTACATTAACAGACAAGTTATTCCTTCATTAACTTACAGGTGAGATGAGTAACTCACTCCATCCCTCTCTGCTGCTTCTCTTTCTGGGATCAATATTCTTTGTGAAACTAAGGGTGACTTGTATGGGCCAGACTTGCAAGCCCAAACATCTTCCTAGGTGCACCCTTAATGAAACTGAAGAGTGTGAGATGTAACCCTTGGTGCCTGGGATACCTTGGTGTCCCACAGTCAGCAGCCAAATACACTGCCTGTGTTAACAGTGTGGGTGAAGGGATGCAAGAACCAAATAAGAAAGAAACCTTAATAGTTACATAACATGATGCTTTTTAATTTTTTTCTCTTCAGTTTTGGTGCTTTGTTCTGTGGCTCATTCAGCACAAGTCTTGTACAGTATTTAGAGTTGCTCTTTTGGAGATGTTGCATTCAGTGCCTCATTCTCAGTTCATTAACACCAATGCCTTACAGTGAGAAGCATCTGCATGCTTCTTTAAACCACTTGTGCCAATGAGCACTTGCTCATTAGGCAAGAACTGCAGGATTTCATTTAATACTATTATGAAGCAGAGAATCATAGAATGGTTTCAGCTGGAAGGCATCTTAAAGATCATTTAGTTCCAACTCCCCTGCACAGGCAGGGACATCTCCCACTAGACCAGGTTGCTCCAAGCTCCATCCATCCTGACCTTGAACATTTCCAGGGATGATGCATCCTCAGTCTCCCTGGGCAACCTGTGCCAGTGTCTCACCACCCTCATACTAATGAATTTCTCCGTAATGTCTAACCTAAACCTGCCCTTTTTCAGCTTTAAACCTTTAGCCCTTGTCATATCACTACATTCCCTTGTAAAAAGCTCCTTCTAAATGGGAAATTCTCATAACTGTAAATCTATCTTTTCCTAATAAAGCAAGCCTCAGTGGTAGGGGTTTTTACACAGCACGCTGCTCCCAGGCCTTGCCTGTTCGTTGCTTCTCTTTTGATTTAAAGCTTTGCAAGAGATGGAGCACTGTGTTAACAGAAAGAAATTGACAGTTGACAGAAAAAAATATTGTTTGTGGGACTAGTTGCTTTCCTCAGAACTCCTGGAGGTCCAAAGGGATTGCTCCTGCAGATCTACCCCTTCATAGGAGTGAAGGACTTGGAATTCAGCACTTCTGCTATTAACTGTTTGCATCCTGCTCTGAGAGACACATAAAACCCAACCTGTTCTGATACAACTTGGCATTTTGTCCTTATATCTAATTTTTTCATGAAAATGTTTCACTACATGGGCTCCTAAGCACTTGCACTAATCAGCTATAAAACTGATCTATGAGCCTTCTTAGTCATCTCCTTAAACTGACAACCCTGAGAGATTTTCTGGGACCTGATTCTCCTACTTCTGCAGTTAAGCCTTGTGTTCAAAGTAATGTCCTTGATTCCAGTGGCTCAGCTGATAGATTAATACAGTCCAGCCCACACAAAGAGACAGAATCTGTATGGTATTGGTAGAATTTAAATAAGCTTCCATGACCCTTGTGTGGATGTTATTGTTCATGTAATTGCAGACAAATATTATTTTACCCATAAATCATGTGAATTCTGTATAAATGCAAGTTACATAGAGATGTAATATAACATACAGCAGAAGAAATCACTCCTGCCAGGAAAAAAAAAAAAATAAAAAAAATTGATTCACTAAGCTCTTTGGTTTGTAAAAATCAACTTGCCTAATCTCAGTTTCTGTAGCTTCTGTTAAAATATTAAGTAATATTATAACAAATGCATCCCCTGTAACAGTAAAAGAAATGGAAAGCTTATCCACATGTTAATTGCATTCCAAAATGTGGCATATAGTTGAATAAATTTAATTTAAAGGACCTCAGAATTATGACATTTATGCTTTATTTAGAACACTCTTGAAGGCAAAAAGTCTTTCTTGTGGGACTGGGCCTTTCTGACAAGGTGTGCATCTCCCTGCAACATGCCACCAGACACTGTTGTGACATAGGCAAAATTGGCTTCCTGGAGATGGACACTGGCAAAACAGAATTCAAGAATAAAAAGCAGTTTGAAAACCAAGTAGACAGTATAGGCAGCTTTAGAGCAAGGCTTTCTTCAGAACAGATTGGACCTTCCCAGGAAAATGAAGTCATTTATTTTTCTTTAAGGAGAACACATTAAAAGGACCAGATATGTTCCAAATCCAACAATAACAGCTTAAGATGTTAAATATTATTTTAATGATCCATATCTACTCTGGTATTCCAATCACAGCACATACATTTAAAACTGAAAACATCAAAATCCGCAAAGAAACAATTGACATGAGACAAAAACCCCATCCAAAATCAGAGATAGATTAATAGATCCCATTTACTTTAAAAGTATTCACAAACTGTTATAAAAACCAGATTGGTCATAAGACTTAAAGTTGTTACCATATGCATCTCACAGATTCTGTGTTATGTTCCTTATGCTGGCAAGCTGACTAATGATTTCAAGACTGTTTCTCAGACAAGAACATGATAATTTGTGTGTTGTGCATTAAAGCTCTCTGTGCTCTGCAGAAGAATGAAACATAAATTTTGCAGAAGAATTTAGATGTTCTTTTACAATCTGGTCTGGTAAAATGGAAACTGTGTAGCAGCTTAATATATATTTAAAACTAAGGCTCTTACTGAATGCAGATGTATGATGAAGTATGTATACTGCCCTTGTCTTTAGTTTTGCTTTTTTTTTTTTTTTTTTTATTCTAAAGCCACAATCTCAGTATTTTGTTATTTTGCAGGGTTTTATATTGAGAACTTCTGCAAGCCTTTTGGGTGTTGTCTTAGGTATGAAAATATCAGCAATTTCGTTGTTTACCCTGAAACCTAATGGCACTACTTAGAAATGTCAGTGTTGTCAGCAATCCAGTTTTATCAATATGAAGCACGAGTATTTGGAAGTATAGGAAAAAATAGTTTTAAAAAAAGATGATCATGTAATGAAATTGCAATTTCTTTGGAGTTTCTAACATCCAAGGACTTTTTAAACTAACAATTTAAAATTAAATTTTCATGGAGGCTGATGTGACAAAAATACATTCAAGTCCAAAAAGCTGTGGTGATTTGCTCCCTTTAATGGTAGGGAAGCATTTGATGCTTACTTCTACAATTTATCCTATTTTGAATTTTATACTCAAGTATTATTAAACTGTAGTACAAAAGGCTAAACTGAATACATGAGGATGGGAGATAAAAATAATTGTTTTTCTCCAGCTGAAATAAATTGTTTTGATATGACTGATACAAAATTAGTAAGTAAAAAATATTTCCAGCTTTTTCCCAAAATAATTTTTTGCAAAAAAAAGCATGTTCCAGAAGAAGAGTTTGATGAAACTGCAGATTCTTGGAAACAAAAAATGTTCTGTTCAAGACATACCAAGGACCTCGATCTTGGGGCTTATTCAGGCCATTTAATGAATACAAAACCTGACACTTCCCCCTCTCCCCTCCTCTTAATCAAGAAGGACTAGAGTGACATTTTTTAAAGGGAAGTGTTTTTTTGGAAAACACCAGAACTCTCGGATGTGTGTGGTATCAGGACAAGTACTTAATATTAGCTATTAATTGGAACTCAAATTCTTACTCTGTTTTGTGGGCATGAATGCCTGAAGAGTGGGAAACCCAGGGCAGTTCTGTGCAGGACTGCATGCTACAGACATGGCTTGAAACCCTTCCTGTAACCAGGGACACCTTGCTAGCAAGAGGTGCATGGCTAATGTCTGAATCCTGGAGGAATAGAAATGTGGAGTTCATTTATCTTAGACTGCAAAAGCCCCAACTATTAGGAGAAAGCCCAGCTGCCTAGAGAGCATCATGTCCCCTGCTCCTCTGCACAAAAAGATGATGCTGATGAGCTGTGCAATGGATGTCAGATGATGTGGGACTGAAACTCCAGCCCCATGTGGTCCAGTGGTGAGAAAGAGAAATGAATTTACTGAGTATTGCTTCTGCCTGGCAGTGACGAGAGGAATAAATGAGCAGCTACCACTGAGGAGTTCTCGGTTTGAATCTTGAGACGTGCCTTGCAGCATCACACTTAAGAATTTGGAAACATGGAATCACACTGTTTAATCTTGGATACTGAAACCTCTGTTTGACTGTGGCAGTGTGTTGATTCTGGACACACAACACAGTAAACTAGAAAATATAGAGTTATCCTGTACTTAAAATTATAGGGTAAATATATTGTGAGCTTGATAAAAATCATTGGCATTTTAGGAAATCGTTTTTCTTCCCCGTTACCATTATTCTGTTGTAACTCAATCCAGTGGAAAGGGCATCTCATGAGCAGCTGTGTTTTGCCAGATGATGGCTGGATGATTAGTAATTCAACATGACCCTGAATTCTGTCACCTGCAAACTGGTAATCACACAGCTTCTGTCTATTTTGCTATTGCTTTGAGCAGGAGAAGATGGAAAAATTTGCCTTCTTCGATAATATTTTAGCAGCAGGCCTAGTCTGATTCCGTATGGTATTATTAGAAGTTCATTTTGGGTTCGTTTTTTGTTTTGTTTTGTTTTTAACAATTTGAATACTGTCTGAGAACAGCATTTGCTACTAGTCATGATAGTGTGAAAATATTGTATCAATATTTTTTCCATTAAAAATATTGCAAGAAAAGTTATATTTTGCAGGTGCTTATCTCCAGAACAGGTGCTTTCTATTTGGTCACCTGTGCTTCTTGCATTAGTCAATGAGACATCCATGAAATACCCCAAACTCATACTGGAGAATGTGTTTATTGGGAATGAGAAAAGTATGTTCTTCACTGGGAAAAGGCAGAGTACTCAGTCCTACTTTTAATCACCATCTTTCATTTCAGCATGAGACTCTCAAAGGCCTGGTTTCCCCAGGCTTTTTGAAGATCCTACATTCAGTGAGGTAACTGAAGGTAAATAGAGGGGTCTGGAGCTTATTCAGTCCTCTTTTTGTCACTGGACAATGTCAAAACTGTGTACACATTCCTCATTGCCTTGACCATTCAAGAGGTGAATCTACCCACGAGCCTCTAAGTTTCAGCAGCTTTCAGGCAGCCTGACCACAATAAGGAATCTGTAATGTTCTCTATGGAAATAATCTGGTTTGGGCAAGAGGAGCAGCAGATGAAATATTAGACTGATGCTGAGTATGATTAAAGGCAAATTTAAAAAAGGATCAGCTGTGTCCAGCACTATTCCAGGAATCTTTGGGGGCAATACTTTCCTGTGATCTCATTTGATTACTTGGGCCCTGACTTATCACATTTCACACAGGTCCCTCCTACATTCTCTGCTCTGGTCTGTCTCCACCATGTCCAGTTGCTGCCATAGATGGTGGCAATGTAATTGCAGAATGGGGGAAAATCTGTAGCCCTGTCCAGACAGAGTTGTGTAGCCTTAATATCCTCCCTGATGGGGTTTGGGAATTAGCATAATCTCTGTGGCCATCTATAGCTCCAATGCATCAAGGTCATTTCTCAGAAATCCTCCTCTCTGATTTAGCTTTCCATGACCATTCAATACTCTAATTGATAGATGGTAATTTTGAGGTGAGGCACAACGTGCTTAGAATGGGAAATCCCTGCAAAAACCTGTAAACATCACTTCACAGCAACCTGCCAGTCTGTCTTTATCTGTCTTGCTGCCTCTCACCAATGGACAGGCTAAAA
The DNA here is from genome assembly GCF_036169615.1 of Heliangelus exortis. NCBI lineage: Eukaryota > Metazoa > Chordata > Aves > Apodiformes > Trochilidae > Heliangelus > Heliangelus exortis. The sequence goes on from NC_092432.1 coordinate 8,581,946, forward strand.
TACATGATGAGAGAGGCAGTATGAAACAGCGTCCTGCTTACATCTCACTAACAAAGCTTTAAAGCTTTCCCAGTTAGTTTTGACTGTGCTGCCCTGGAGCAAATTTCATGCACACTCAGGGATAAACTTGCTCTGGAGTGGAATCAGCTCTTCCAGAAGTGTGTGAATTGGTCAGATTGCCAGTTGGGAAAAGCCCGAAGGATCATTCCAGCCATCATCACACTGCCTTTTGTAATATAGTGACTGAGTTGTGAAACAACTTACAGCTTTTCCCTTAAAAAAAAGAAAAAAAAAAAAAAAAAAAAAAAAGCCAAAAAAAAAAAAGATGAGTGGGTAAAGAAAGATGCATCCAAACATCAAAAATGCCTTTGCCTAATATTGTCTGGGAGCCTTATCTTTAAAAAAGCTCCATGGATGTGAAAGTCAGGCACAGGGAATACAGATGTGTGAACACTGTAAAATGCATTTCAGTCTCTGGATATCTAGGGTATTTTGTAGTAGGTTTCCCTCCTATTTTGTCCAGTTTCAGGCACACACCTTAGGCATTGCTAATCCACATGTTTTTTTCTTATAAGCATTCATCTCTGTATCTTTCAGTGCTATTTGCACTGTAGCTTTACCTCCTTCCCCAAAAGATGCAGCTAGAAAAGAGGAATCTGTGTGCCAACTCTTATCACTCTACTGCTTAAAATTCTGACACTGAGCCTTGTATTTGAGGGGATCAATAGATGATCCAGCCCAGATGGACAGAAATTAATTGATGTGACATTTTACAATTAATTTAGAACACCGGGCTAATGCTAAGAGGGATTTTAATTATGCAGATGAAACCTCCTACTTCATGAATTCCCTTAGATGCAGTTTGCTGAAAGCTGCAAGAGTACAGCAGAGGGAAGTGTTACTCAGCGCTTGCCTTGTCTTTATCCTCTTCTCTCAAGCTTTACAGAATCAGTGGGCACTGTTAGAAAAGAAATGGTGGCCAAGTGGATCTTTTGATCTGTTCTTATATATTGGAAACCACTTTTAACATAAGTATACTGACATGCCTTTATTTTTATATGATAGCAATTGCAGTAAAATAATTAGATTTGAGGTGATCTGATAGGATGAATAAGAAAGAAAAATGAACTGTGGCTATGTCTCCAACTATTGAAATATTCAAGATGGTTGTTACTCCTTTGTAAATGTAAATGCAAATGCAAGAACCATAAAGCATATGGTAAGGGATGCTGCATCACTTTTAAAGCACACTTTTGCTAATGTAGAAATGAATTGTGCTATGCTCCATAATTCTGGGATTAGATTTTAAAAATATAATTAAGGATGTATTGTCTGGTCTCTGAGATACAGGTACATGTGTTTAGTTTGTCCATTTCAGAAATAAAATGAGGTGGGAAACAACTAAAAATATTTCTTGCAAGCTTCTAAATTAAAGGGTCTTCTGAGAATTTGCATAATATTATACTTACAAAATGTAAAACCTGTCATAAATCATAATTCAATTTATAGGACAATTAAATGTATGTGTTTCTGTTCTCTTTTATGATTCTTGGAAATTGTTATCTTGTGTAGCTGGAGACAGAGGGACTAAAGAAAGCAGAGAAGGAGCACATTAAAATAGAGGGCTAACATCAGACAGCCACTTTCTTCAAATATTTGTTTTTTCCAGATGTCCTGTGTTCAACTGAAATAGCACAGTGTGCTTCATATTCCTCATAATTTCTTATTTTCCTTAGGATACAGACTATCTTCTCTGTCTCATGGGACTCAGATGATTTTGTTACAATTAACTGTGAGAGATTTTCTGCCATTTTAGTCTTTTTGCAGCTTATGATCCTCAGTAAATCATTCTGATGAGGTAAAAAAAACTCTGTAAAGAAGATAAAATGTTTATAAAACTTTCCAAAATGCTTGTAATAGAGCCTCACCTCAAACAAGGCAAACACCTCTACTAAGTTGGCAGTAGTATTTTTCTAATATATGATGTTCTCAAAGTATACTTTTCAAACAGTTTTGCCATAAAAGTAAACGTGTCCTAGTCCTACTGTTAGTTTTATTGTATGTCAGAATGCATCAATCTTTTTTAGGTTACAGACAGATAAGCTGTAGAAATATTGCCATAAACCTAGAAATCATGAACCAAATACTCTTGTCAAGATGTGTGGGTGTTACATTACTCGAATCTTTATATTTTATTGAATTCATAGACTTCATAAGAGAGCAGATGGGGCAGCAGGAATCTGGGAAACTTGCTAGGTCCTACCTTGAGCAGTAAGTGAAGAAAGGACCTTCTGCCATGCAAAGGACCAGCTCTGATTTTACTGTTTATTTTTATTGAACTGTCTAATAGGACTAGAGAGTTGGAGGGATGTCCCACACTGGTAGACTCATAGAATCATAGAATTGGCTGGGTTGGAAGGGACCTCTGAGATCATCAAGTCCAACCCTTAAATTGTTAAATAAAAGAAGTGTTAAAGAGAGCTTTCACCTTGATCTAGCTGATAGTAATACATATATATTTGTTTTTGCAGAATTTAGCTCAGGCCCTTATTTCTGAAGGTGGAAAAGGGATAAAGATGTTCAGAACTACCCAGGGACTTGAAGCTCCATTTCTATGTCTCCAGTTTAGCAGATCCCACTCACCTCATGCATTATAAACCATAATACCCTAATTATAATATACCACACCTCTTCAAGCAAATAAGCTTTTATTTTATTTGGAAATGAAAAGCATGGCATTTGGGGGGAATAAACTTTGTTTATGTAATTCTGATCTCCGTGTTAGTTTGGTGATTCAGGTCCCAGGGCTATTTCTGGAATCTATTGTTTTGTTCATGTCTTTTTGGGGGTCTGGCAAGCAGATGAGTATAGTTTATAGCTTTTTGGGTTTTATCCAGTTGCTTCACAATTTGGTTTCAGGGATATAATTAGGTGTGCACTGTAAAAACTGTATTCCCATATGCGATCTGGTCAGTTCTGCCTGAGGTAATCACCAACAGCCTCTGTCAGCTTAATGGTCTCATTTGTAGGCACTGTTTCCTCCAGTGAGTGATGTTAATATCAGGAAATAAAATTAAATCTGCTTAGTAAACACTGTAGAGAAACCAAGTTATGTGTTAATGTGTTTGCACCAGCTTTTCCATTCTTAGGCTTGATAACCGAGTGTCGTAGCTTAAATTTTGGTTGTTAAGTTGTGGTTTAATTTATACAAACTTAAAAGAAGCTTGAAATGTTAGAGCTGAAGATAAGAGCTAAAGGATGGCTGTGTTTTTGTTCCTAGTCCAATCTTTTACAAGCATAGGAATATTTATCTCACCGTGGTTATATTTCTTAGGTAAGAGAACTTCTGCCACAGACATTTCACCTTTAGAAGGTTTTCTCCAGCACTCCATGTCATTTTCCCTAAAGGAGAAGAACTGCAGAATTCAACAATAATAATTGTAGAGACCATCATAGAAATTACATTTCTGTACCTCCAGGACTGAATGGATAGTAGTACAGCTTCCAAATTCTTATCAAGGTATATTATTACATTTTATAGGAAGAATACAATTTTCTCTTAAATTATATGGGACACTTTAAAGAACAAGGCTGTAATTTCCTTAAAAAATGCTTTTAAGACCTTCCTATCATAGTTCACATTTTAAATTCCATCATTTTATCTATGGCTTATTTAGGCAAGTGTGGTCATCCATACGTGACAAAACAGATTTAAAAAGGGCATGTAATGTTCCAGTTCTGAGTATTTTGGTGGATGGGGCTGATTAATACACATATATCATACTTGTTCCAAAATATCCAAGAGTTTTGGATGAATTGAGTGCAATCTATTAACTCAATTACAATGGAAACACAGATCAAAGAATGTAGCTGGGAGGTCTTATTAAAGGAGGAGAAAGTAAAGTAGTTTCTTTATATCTTCAGAAAAGAAAATTCTACTGCAGAACTAGATTCAGCCCTTCAGACCTTGATTCTTAATTCTGTTAAAGTGGAGTTGTCATAAACTGGTAAGAAAAGCCAAAGACCTTTTTTATTTATTTTTTGTTACTGAATACTTACTCTTATTTGCTTCAATTTACTGCCTTTTTATTTTGTGATTTCTGTTTCTGGACTTATTTAAATGGAGTAACCATCTTGGAAAGATCAAAGCAAATAATTAAAAAAACGCTCAACTTTTCCCCATTTAAAAGAAATAAAAAGCTTCAAGAAGTAATTATTGCATGGCACGGAATGAAAGCACATAAAGAGTTACAGGTTCTGGTTTTCCAATTTGCAGGCCAGTGCTGAACTTTCAGAGGGAAAGGCTTTAACACCAAGCAGTCAGTGAGCTGCAGTGCTCCACTGATCTATTTCTGCTTCTAGTGCCAAGATACAGAGTACATATGTATGCTGGGCACTACTGTCAGGGGTAATAGCCCTCTAAATGGGAAACAATAATTGTAAAAACACCTAACAGGCATTCTCTGGTGTGCAGTAACAAGATTGAGATAAAAATGACTTTTCTTGATTTGTTTGCTTTCCTCTTGCTACGCATCATGTCACCACTTGTTTGTGTTAATCTGGTAACTGAAGCACCTCCTGTTGTGCCACATGAACAGCAAGAAGTGTGCATATTGCTGTCACATGCATTATATTTTGTGCTTGGTATTGATATAGCACTGTTTAATCTCTCAGCAAGGGTAGAGCCCAGCACTGTCCCTGCTTTTGTTAGGAGGAACCCCATTCTGCAGGAATTAGGCTTTAAAGCTTTGGCATGAACTTGAAGAAACATGTATTCAGTAATTAGATGGATTTTGTGCTTTACTATGTATGTGTTTGTATTACAGGGAAAGTAAAACATGGACTAGTCCCATGGGAAGCTTCAAAATGTGTTAGCAAGGAAGTAGTTTATTACAAACAAATAGAGAATAGTTCCATTCACTTATGAATTGTTTCAGGTATTCTCGGAGACCCTGCTAATACTTCCTATTAAGACAGAGAAGACATGGAGGAGAGAAAATCTATCTCATTTTTTTAACTATTTAAGTGAAAAGACTTCCATGTGGAGCTGAACTGAGCAAGTCAACAAAGCTCACACCAAGCAAGAAAGAAAGGAAGTTTTATTTGCATGATTATGCTTGAATCATAGTAGATTTGAAGAACATGTTCCATTCTAAGCCCTGAGGCTTTGTTTAGGAGAAGCACTATATTAAATATATTGACTGTACTATGCTCTTTCTGGGCTAATTTAATGTCTCATGGGATATTATGCAAGGGGACAGCACAGTTGAATGGTTTCACTGATTCATATTCAGTTGTCTTGGATTATTCCATTCTTCTGTCGAAAGCTATGATAGTGCACTCAGATCTCTCTGCGTTTGCTTCATCCAGAGTGACTTCCTTATCTCTAAAATAGAACTGAAATAAGAAATATTAAGGATTTTCTGATAAGAGAGAGATAAGGCTTAACCCATGAATAAACTTGTAGATGCCTTTGGAGGACACTTCGGAAGTGTATAATGCTGTAAATTGTGGGTTTATAAGGCACTTTACTAATACTATTATAGTGATAGGGATTTCACCCTTTAGCCTTTATGCATGTGTGTATCTTAATATAAGAGAGGCTCATGAAAAAGCTTTCATCAGCTTTCATTACCTGTGCAATTCAAACATGAGACTTTATAGAAACCCAAAGGACAAGCTATGTCCTGTTTCCTGCAGCAGTGTAAACTACTCCAAATTAAATTTCTCATTAAACATAAGAATCTAGAAACATTGTGACCAAGGGTTTCTCCAGTCACAATGGTTTATCTAAAAGGAATTAAACTGTATTTACAAAATTGCTGATATTAACAGTTTTCAAGTATTAGGAAGGTAAATGCCTTAAGATAAAAATTAAGATTGCCTGATGAGCATCGAAGACTCCACAGCACCAGGAGGCATTAAAGTAGGAAGATGCCTAGAAAAACAGCTCAACATCTGATAAACAAAAGCACAATAAGTCAAGGATAAAGTAAACTTTCTAGATAAGTAGGAGTGTTTATGCTAATGTGATTAACCTCATCTACAGGAAATGACTAAACGCAGCCTCCATGCTTTCTTCAACTTTCTGCCAATTTACATCTTAATGGCTAAATTGTTTTAGGTTACTTATTCAGCAGAGCAAGGGATGGATTTGCAACTTTTTGTTTTGAGTCCTTCCATGAACTTCTGCAGGGCTGTTCAGGGCAACTGAGCACAGCCAAGAGGAGGCGTTTAAAGATTAACAGACCTGCACAGCATTCCAGGGGTGTGAAAAACCCATCTAAGTATTTTTCTTATTTTTAGTATTACATACATCCTGCACATGACGGCTGGAGTTATTACACTGGTAGCTTCCCACAAACCTTTCAGTTTGACAATTCTGGGACACTGTTTTTGGGTTTTGTTACCTTAAAGACCTGAGTTATGAGAAAAATATTTTTTTTCATTGAAAGACTATTTTTAGTCCTTGTGTTTGTAATGGAAAGCCTTAAAATGTGAGCTGAGCGAGTTACAAAGGATTTGTTGCTCAGTTGCACTACTTGAACGTGAGCATAGTGTGAACTAAACCACTGTTTTTAGAGGGATATGATACAATTCTTATACTCTGCCTGGCAGAGAGCAGAATGATTTGCCTCTGAATTCTTGCCTATTTTTTAAAGAACTCCAAGAGTTATTACATTTTCCATTGTAAGTCCAGGAAATTAATGTTATTAACAAGGGACTAAGATGTTTCTCTACCAGAAATAGAAATCCATTTGCAGAACCAAGTTCTCCATCTTACAGACATACGGTTAGTGTTTTTGTAACATCAAGATGACACCATGGCTTCTCTTTTCCCTCAAAAGAACTCTCATGTTCAGTTCACAGTTGACTGAGCTGACTGCCAGCCCCATGTCAACATGTGTGTTGATCCTGGGGACCCAGAGAAATGACACTCCTGAACCCTGAGCAGAGGAAGTGTTGGAGAGTTATGGGCTCATGGGGTTTGGTCCCAGTTCCATCATCCCTGAACAGATGAGGGTGTCATCGTCTGGGGACAACACAGACACTTGTAACATTGTCTAACAGCTCCCATCCTGCATCCCCTCAGCGAGGCCTTCAGTTTTGGGTAGTAGGCAGCACCTCAGCTCCTGCCCCTCAGTTTTGGGGCTGGCGGGCAGCACCTCAACCACCGAGTTCCCCTCTGGACCGCGCCTGGGTCCTCATCCCCAGGGGAGTCCGCACCCATTGAGAAGCGGCGGGCCCTGGGGCCGCCGGTTCGATCCCCGCGGAGGGCGGCTGGCTCGGTAGCGGGGCGGAGGGCACGTTCACGCCGATACTTGCGGGGCGAGACGCAGGGGACTCCCACCCGCCCGCCGGCGGACGCGGGCCCAGCGCACATGTGCGGCCGCCCGGCACATGCTCACTGCGTGGCGCATGAGCAGAGGCGGCGCGGGGATATCGGACATCTTGGGCTGCCCCGCACCGAGCGGGGAGCGCTGCCGTCGGGCCCCGGGGCGGGCGCAGCTCCACCGCCCCCGCGTCTCCCGGCCCGCCTGCCCGCCCGCCCTGGCAGCGGCTGCTTTCCCCTCCCCCGCCTTCCCCGGGCTGCTCAGAGCATCCCTCCTCCCCTCTTGCATTTGTTTTAATTCTTCTCAGAGACAAGATGGCAACGCCGGCGGCGGTAAACCCTCCCGGTGAGTAGCAGCTGCTGCTGCCGTCGCCCCCTGCGCTGCAGGGTGTCCGTCTCGCCCCATGTGGCCCCGCCGCACAACACGTCCTTCCCCTCCCCGCCATAGGCACACACCCGCCCCTGGGCACGGCGCGGTTCCCCCAGCCATGAGTGCGGGCACGGCCCCCGCCGCTCTCCCCCTGCCTTCCCGGGCTCGTCCCGCGGCTCGGCGGGGGCCGCTGGCTGCGGGCCGGAGCGGGCGCGACGCCGGCGGCGGGGAGAGCCGGGCCGGCCCGGGCGGGGAACCGTCCCCCGCCTTGGGACAACGTCCAGCCGGAGAACCGGCAGCCCTTGGCGGGTTTCTGGGGCTGCAGGAGTCCGGCTGCCTCCTCTCACTGCGGGTCGTTGCCGTTGGGTGCAGGCACTGCAGAAATAAACAGTTTCGCATAAGCATAAACGCGGTCATAGGGCAGCGAAATGATGGCGAGGGTGTTAGGTGCCCTGCTGAGGACGGGCGGGAAGGGTGGTGATGGGCCAGAGGGTTTGGCTGCACCATGCAGACCTTTGTCTGCCCCGGGATTTGGTAGGAATAATTGTTTTTCCTGCCTTGTACGTAGGCCAGGTGCATTGGGAAGCAAAAAAGGCTTGGGAAGCATTGCTTGGAAGCAGAACAGGATGCCGAAACTGACCTCAGTGTGTGCGAGGTCTTTGCCATGTGTTTGTTTTCTTGCCAAAGGATGCAGCCAATACTTGCTGCTAACACTACATTTATTAAGGGAAGAAATGTTCTGTAAATTTCTCTTTGAGTCTTTAATGACAGAAGGCATTACCTGACATTGTGTTATGTGTCTGTGAGGTACAACATCTATTTTTTTCAGTGCGTGATGGAGTAAAATAGGTTTGGATGAAATGTAGTAGCACGTATTTTGGAAATGCACTTGGATCAACTTAATTTTGGATCAGCAAGTATCTGGCATTAAAAATAAGTGGGACAATGGATCTTGCACTGGGTCCTGTGCTAATGAAGACGCCTTTTATCAGAAGTGCATTTTTATGTGTTTTCATATGTGATCACATTTTGTTATGTTTTGTAGAGTTGGGTTCAGTTCTGACAATGAAGGATTTGCTTGAGTAAATGCCAGCTAATGTTTAAAGACTGTTCCTTAGATAAAATCCTGCTGTAGCTGGTCATGTAGCTGTCATACTGAAAGTAAATATTATGATATAAAGAATTAATTTGGTTCAGTAAGTGTCAATAAAGTAAGCAGGAACAGATCTCTGCCAATCAGATTGTTTTAATATCAGAATTATACATAATAAATGAAAATCAATATTTAATGGGAGATTATTAAATGGATAATTTTAGATTCCAGGATATGTTATCTATGAAAAGATTGTGTGCACACACAGCTCGAGTTGGTGAGCTGTTTTGTGGACAAAGTAGGATACAGGTAGCATTTTTGACTTAGATTTGGTTTGCCCTTCTCTCTGCTCCTCCATAGAAGGATCATCTCTGACTACTTTGTGATCTATGCTGAAACTGCTGAATTATAGCAAAGCTTGGCAGCCCTTTTTCACCCACCATTTCCACTTTCTCTCTTCACCTGCCTGCAGATGAAACCACAAGAAGATGTGGTTACAGGAGGCTTGGTATGCACACACCACAAAGCAGCTTCAGAGTTGGACGTCACAGTTCTCCTGTGACCCAGGGAATACTCACCTTGTGAATTTAGAGAGTGTTATGAGATTATTGAGGAGACAAACAAACAAACAAAAAAATGCGGGAAACAAGAGCCAAGTGCATTGGCTGTGTGCATCTCTGTGCTGCAATCCAACACAGCTCGGGTTGACTTGTGGTGTTGTCCTGGTGACAAGTGTCATCCTCAGACTCTTAAACACAGATTGCTTGGTGCACTGGAAGAATGAGGAAATGTTGGTTTCCTGAAGTGAACCAATACCTGGTCCTGCCAGGCTGAGGTTACACGGCATCGCCTCACTCCTTGTCTGGGCAGTTGGAACAGGTCTGAGCTGAAAGACGAATTCACAGGCTGGTAATGTTCCCCCCACGTTTTCTGTGGGTGTGTGTTGCTGTCAGACAAATGTAGCTAAGTGTAGTCAGACTCAAAATGAGGAGGTTTTGAGCTGTGAAGAGGTGAGGAGAGGAGACCTCCCATCCGTAGTGCAGTGCTGTGTCTGCTCTACCATGGACAGCAGAAGATGGAGCTGCATGGAATACCTCCTCATTTATGCTGTCTTGTAAAAGTCATAATCTGTTGCTTTTGTTATGTTTTTGGATTAACTGACAAGCAGTTCAGAGAAACAATTAAAAACTGTAGTGAGAGGATTTTAATCCTGCTGCTTTCTCTCAGGGCCAGATCCTCAGCTGGATTAACATGGAAGTAGCACTATTAGTATTGGAGATGCTGTGCTGCCTTACACCAGTTAAGTTTCTGATCCATGATGTTAGGGGAGCACAATAGAGAGATTAACTTGTTAAGCATCTTTAATGATGATTAGAAATTACAATATGATTAAATTTTTATTAAGCAATTGTCTGGGGTTCTAATAACAGTTGGTAATTTAGGCAGGACATTAATTTGCAGCTACCACAACACATATATATGTGATTTTAGTCATATTCTAGATAGTGGAATGGGGACTAGTGCAGGCAGGATAGTTGGGTGTTCTGTGATTCTGGATGTGAAAGTCTTTCAGTGTGGGATCTCCCGTTACAGAACCAGTCACTTATCTGCAGCATGATCTTTTGTCTCATGTCAGATGAAAATTTATCCATTTTCCCACTGATCTTTATTTAATAGAGAGTTTGACGTATGAACGTTCATAAGAGTGGGAGCAGTCTGCAGCTTGTCCTGTCTAGAACTTACGGGTATTGCAGTATTGGGGTTGGATCCTGTCTGGGAGGGCTCCTCTGTGGGGTTCCTGAGCTGTTTTAGATCTAAACTGACAGTTCTTTTTGCTGTAGATGTTTTCCCACTGCTGAAACTAGACGTCACACTGACAAAACTGGGGGGCTGTTCTTTCTTTCTCTTCCCATATGCTTGACCTTGGGGAATGGAATCTGGTTAGAAGTACTTTGTTAATTTGTCGTAATCTGGATGACTAACTGAACTGTGAAACACAATGCAGGTGTGTGGGAAGCTCATCTGCATTGGCACAAAGCATCAGAATTAATTTATTTCCTCCTGAAATAAGATTGGCATATTAAATGGGATTTAGGAACAAAAAAAATGTGGAGGTGTAACAAGCATTTCATAAATTACTGCTTGCAGCAAAGTAACTTTATTGACATGTCTGTTTTAACTGTGTGTATTTTTTGGAAGGCCAATTTGTCCATAACTGTTGATACTTTCTGGTCAAATTTGACTTAACTTGTGGTGGAGTAAGTGATGTGGTGGTTCTTGTATTAGCTCAGTTGAGATGGAAACATCAATCTCTTAATGAATTCAGCATTTTCTTTTACTGAGACATTACTTGGTATTTGGTGATGAGTTCAAATCTGGCTCAGTCTGAGGGATGGTCCCAGAGTAGCCATGATTAGGTGATGTCAAATGAATTGGTAGCATCCTTCCAGTTCTTCCTGGTGTGGTATCCTGAGAGAGAAAGGCCATCATAGATGGCCACAGTGTATTGCCAAGTGCCACAAACTCAAAACTCAGAAGAAAACATGTTTAGAAACATAAAATGAAAACATTTCAGAGTTTATCTAGAGTTGCACAAGAGGGCAGGTCCCTTTGGGTGCCATTTTTTGCCATATTTTAAGATTTTGTGAATCCTTGGGTTTATATGTCTTATATTTAATTGAAAAACAAAAAGTCACTGAGTTCACAAAACTACTAAATCTCCTCTAATGATTTATCTGTAAGCAGAGAGCCCAAAGTCTATGTAAATGCCTTGCAGAAGGGCATCTACTAGAGGAGATAGGCTGAGACAGGGAAAGCTGAGATAAGCTGAGATAAGGGACCACAGGAGGAAGGAATTGCTGTGGCTTATGACATTACTGTTCCAACCACAGTGGCCAATGGGGGATGCTGTTAGCCTATGTTTAATTCAAGATATCAAAAAGAATTGCAGTTGAAACTTGGAGATGCTAAATAAGCCCTTTTATTTTCAGTTTTTAATGTGCTAACAGCAATTTTTATGTCATATCAGTGAAACTTCTAACTCAGCCCTGCATCTGGGCTCTTGTTGTTGGGTTCTGGCAGCTGGTTTTGTCTGCATGTGCTTGTTTGACCTGGGAGCTGAGAGGAGGGAACCTCCAGTTAGACCTGAGAACCAGATCTCCTGTTAGCCAGTGTTGGGTTTGTACTCAAGTTAATGAGATACTAAGTGCTGAAGACATATTTTATGTTGCTCCTTCCATGTTCCCCAAAGGAACTGGCTTTCTGAGACTGACAATCTGGCCATTCTTTTCATAGCTTTCATACAGCTTCGAAATTAATGGCTAGAAAAAATAATCTATTGCAGTGTTTTAGATTTCAAAATTGTCTGTTCAACTCAGAACCCAAAAGTTGTTGCATTTTATTGATACAGTACTAATAGGTTTGGCCTTCATAGACCAGCCAGTAAACTCCACAACCAAATTAACAGCATCCTGGGAGTAAATGGAGTGTTCTAGTGATGTTTGTTGTAATGGTCTCAGATGTTTCAGGGGTACAAAAAAGTAGTCTTCTTTCTAAGATTATCTTAGAAAATGGTGCAACAAAGGTCTCAAAAATGGGGCGTTCATTAGCTTATGGGAAGCTTTTAGCTTTTTCTTCTATTTTCATATACATCTTACTGCAGAATTTCAGTCAAACTATGGTACGAGGTGATAAAGCACCTTGAATTGTTCTGTGATAATATTTTGTCCTTCAGGACTGTGTGCCCAACAGTAATTTGCATTGAAGAAATGTAATTTTTAAATATTTTTAATATATTGGGTGTACAAAAGTTTTTCTTTGAGGATATCTCTTCTACCACAGAATATTTTGGTTTTAATTTGCTTGTGGTTAGTTCCAAATATTTTTTCAAATAGAATAATGTTTTCCCATGCTTCTTAATAAAAATGCAAAACAAACCAGATATTGCTGGTTTTTGTAATACCAGATGGCTTTGCTGATTTTTCTTCCCAGTAAGAAAAATTGCTATAGAGATTAGGTAGCAAAGGAAAAAAAATAGCCTTTTCAAAACAGTCAAGGCAAAATAACACTGTTGATGTAGTGATTATTGTTATTAAGAGGACAAAAATAGGGCTGTCATTATGAAGATGTATGCAGAGATTATGCTTAAATGGCTTGTAAAGATCAAATATGAGTGTCATTTAGGGTAATTTTTGAGGGTTTACTGCTTCATAACTGACAAGTAAGAATGGATAATGTCTTAATTCAGTGCTACCTGCAGAAAGTACAAAGTTATTAAAATTCTCAATAGAAAAGGGAAAGACATCTTGAGTTTAAGACATGGGAAGTTAGAGCTTGGGTCTTGTAGATCTCTGGCAGATTTTCCAATCAGAAAGACTGGACTGTTTTTGGGTGTCCAGCAGTATTGAGAGACAGATGAATCACGTCTGGATCAGCTGTTCTGTCCAGACAGCACTGGGGTGTGCAGAGATGCTGCTTTGGGTCCAGAAGTGTGCAGGTACCGACCTAAGCTGCATTCTTTTTTTGGCTGGAAGAGTGTGCTCGATAAATGTTATGCAGGAAGGAAGTCTGCAAAGATAGAGGTGCTCCTTCACCTATTCTTTAAGGCAATTTGTGCAAAAATTTAGATTTTTCTGGATGCTAGAGGCAGAAAATTTGAAATTTTGGAAACCTGGAGTTGGTGCTTGCTGTCAAAACAATTGGTACAGTTTACTTGCTAACAGTATTTTCTTAGTTCAGATGTAAAGCATTTCCTGTCACCCCTCTGTATCAATCATTCTGTCAAAGGAGGAGAAGACAATTTGTGAAGGCTGAATTTGTGCATTTTAGTTAGCTTCTGGTTGTAATCCAAATAAGGTAGATGCATGTTGGTAGCATGAAAAAAAAACCCTTCGTAAAATTATTAATCATCTTCTATTATTTAAAATAAAAATTAAAACAAAAATCCAAATGAAAATTAATTTATGGAATAAAGTTTGGTTTGAAATTATAGTGCCAAAGATAGAATTGGCTTTCTTTTAACAAGCACTGATTCAAAGTTTATTTTGGACAGTCAAAATTTCAAATGGATCTGAGTTTTATTGTTTACATGGATTACTGGCCATAGTCATGCAATGGGTAATGAATTAAAAGCTGTTTTCAAGATAAATGTAATTTCCTTTTTTGTACCCAAAGCACGCCAGTGTTCCTTGGGCAAAGCCATCTGCACACGGAGAAAGAGAAATCCTTTGTTTTGGATACTCTACATATTGATGAATATTTCTAAACTTTCTGCTTCTATTTTTTTTTTTTTCTTTCTTTCTTTGTGTCAGCTTTTATTTTGGTTTGTCTGTCTTGGGTATCTCTACCTTTCAACTCTTGTAACTAATGTATTTTAACTGTGATGCTATGCTGAGCCATGTATTGACTTCTCGGTTACTGTTGTTTAAATGTAAATGAATCCTGGCATTGTACCAGTCCTTCTCTTGAGTCTTTAAACAGCTTATAAATTCAGACTCCATTCTATAGGTGCCATGTGAAGTCCCCCTTAAAGACAAGTGGTGCTTTTTCTGTTACAAATCGCAACCGTGCTGTATTCTGTGTGACCCAGCAGGTATTGTAAGGTCTGATCAGTTGGTTCAAATTAAAAGCCTCTATTTGCTTACATCTGCCCTGGGTGCATACCTGTTGTTCTTTTGTTCAAGGACAGCTCTCATAACATGGATTTCAAATGTTTAGATTTGGGACTGCTGCCTTTTTTTTCTCATCTAAATGTCAGTTGCATGTGACAAATAGAATAATTTAAAATAATTATAATTTTTTCTCTAATCATGTGAAAGGGATGTTGAATTGTTTAATTACTGGCTTTGCTAGCACGCAGATGGGAAGGCTTTTCAGGTAAGTTGCTGGTACAAAATGCCTGAAATGGTTAGTAATTAACAACTGGCTCTTCTTTGGTATGTTAATTACACAGCCATTTGTCCTGGTGTCTGTCCTTGTTTAAATGTTCAGTTACACTGAGATGAAGCATTCACTTCCTGGCAAACACTGAATGTATCAGAACAGTTTGACTCTCAGATATATGAAAACATTTTATGGGAAGAGGTATGCCAGTAATTCACTGAGTTGCTAAGAACAAAAACACTGCATGTTTGTATTCTTGTCCACCTGTTTCTGGGGAATCTAGAGGCGTGAGTTTGACAAATATTCTCCAGTACTTTCCCACTAATAATCAAGAACATAATTTCATGCAAGCTGATAATTTTAGTGACTTTTTACAGATGACTCTTTCTGTAACTCAAGGTGAGTGGACATCTGGATTCTGTTAAATGCCCTTGCAAACCATGTATTTTTAAAACTGCGTGGCCTGTAACCATTTGGTTGGAAAATCAAACTGAATTGGAAATACTTTTAAAATTCAGGATAAAACTAATTATTTTGAATGCAAGGAGAATTAAAGTAAATTCTTATGAATAGGTCTCATCAGTACTCTCAGATCTTACTTAACTTATAGTTTACTTCTTTTGAGAATGTAGATTGTCTTCTTTATTTGGATGGTGCTTTGCAAAGTGCATTCCCAATCTCCAGATACTCCTGTGGTAAATAAAACCAGACTGGATCTGTCAAGATTCTCTAAGTTATACTGCACAGGAGCAGACTGGTTACATGGCTAACCAGCATGTCAGTATGAGGCTAGTATTTTAATTTGCTAAGCTTCTGTCCCAAGGAAAATAGTTACTCTGCCCAACACATGACGACCCTCCACATGTGACAGATGTCAATCCCTGGAATAAGGTGCTGGTTTTTTACAGTAGCTGTGGGAAGTGGATTATGATCATAAAATTAGCTATAAAATGGCACTAGCTACTGTGTGTCACTGCCCTCTGAGTCATATTTGATCTGTTTATTGACAAAAAATTTTATTGCTATTGGTACTGCAGAGCCGGTGTAGCCATGGATGAGCTGCATTTCCATGGTTTCATATCTAACAGGCAAAGCTTGAAAGCTCGATTTTGAATCCAACTTTAAAGATTGTAACTTCTGTTAGCTGGAAAAGCTTCGTTTTGAAATGCTAAATACTTGTGTTCCCAACTGGTGAGAGGCAGCTCATTCAAAGCAGTCTGCGGAGGCTGGTCTTGTGAAAGTTTGGGAAAATAGAGGTCAGTGTGATGACTACTCCTGTGAGTCATGTTTATGTCATAGTAAAATGGGACACTGACAGTTTCCTCTAATTTGTTATTTCTTTAAAGCATCTTTAAGCAGTCGCCTGGCCTTCTACATATAGTTCTGTCACCCAGGAAATGCTCTGCACTTTCTATAATGAGCAGTGATTTGACCAGCTGTTTTTGGTAGAAAGCAAGACTGTATAATTAGATCTTCCCCTCATTTTCATGAAATTTTCAGTGGCTTTAGGAATACATTGTCAAATTATTGGAGCTATGTAGGGGTTTCAGTTTTCTGAGATAAATGTTCCTATGCTAGTTTACTTTGCTGATGTTCTGATGTAAACTGGAATTTTTTTCTGGTTTATGTAAAAAAAGAAAAAAATGAGGAGCTTAATTTTTTTGTCAGTAAGGTTTGTGGGAACAGAAATTGCATCTTAGCTCCACTGTATTTTTGCTTACCAGTGAAGGATGTAAGTATGCATTTTCACTGTTGAAATTAAAGTAAGTAAATCATCACTAAGAAAAACACAGGAAGATTTTCAAACCTTCGAATGAGGACTGGGAAATAAGAATACTTTCTGAATGCCTGGGCCAGTTTGAAAGATGGACTGAAGTCCTTGTAATTATTTGTGAGCTCCTTTCTTGTAGACATCAGACCAAAATTTCCATCAAAATAATTTTGGGGTATTCAGACCTTCACTGTCTATGAAGTTCTGTTTCTCTGGAAGAGATGTTTGCCTGTGGTTCAGGAGGACCCACCCAGCCATCCCTCCTGGGCTGGCCAGGACCTGCTCCCTGTTGGCTTTTGGGCTGTCACCATCCATGGTGCTGAAAGGGCACCAGGGCTTGTGCTGCTCCTCTGCTCCACCACAGCAAATTAAAGGCATAGAATGGGTTTGAGCTGCAGCTCTGAGTGATACCAGGAGCAGCTGAGGTGCTGAGGATTTCTGTTCTCCAGGTTCTCTCATCATGGTGGTGATGTCCAGGAAAGGCAGCGCACTGCTGGAATTAAGGATGGCTTAAATGAGCACGACAGTCTTCCCCAAATGCCGTGTTAAAACCTGCAGAACCCAAATATTTGCAGTTCCTACATAAGTCCCTAAAAATGTGTAACGTCTCTGTAGATTCTCTGCCAGAAGCTCTCTGTGCCTGTGAGTTAAGGGTGGGCCAAGTGGTACTGTTTCTCTTGTTAGGTAGGTGGGGCTGAACTGGAGTCTAAGAGCTGAAAGTTAGGAAACACACATGATAGATGAGACTTGTGCTGCATGGAACCCCTATCCAAAAATATCACAGATATTTTAGAAAAAAAGAATAAAATTTCCATAATGGATACTTGCACAATAAGACAGCAATCAAGAATTTTCTTTCTCTGTTCTTGCTGGGAGTTATGAAGTACTGAGGTTTATACAAGTCCTCGGGGCTCCTTGTAGTTTATTACAAGGTTGAGACTTGATTCTTGAATGATTACAGTGGCTGCTTTTATTTCTTCTAAATTAAAGTCATTGTTTCTGTACTTGCTGTACTCTGTGATGTCTTCCTGATACTATAAAAGAACCTGTACCTTTCTGAGATGTAGTAGTCTTCTGGTTAAATATAACTTGATTCCCTTTCAGTCTTCAAACAAGCTAACGTCATTCAGATTGTTTCCTGACTCAAGGCTTAATCTTATTTATCTTAATAAATAAATCTTAATCTATGATCCTATGATTCTATTGACTTTTTTTTTAATGACATCCTTTTCCTGCTCCTTAAGCCCTTTGGTTTTGAATTTTAAATGGGACTGAGGCTTATAGTAATTTTGAACATTTTTGTGAACTCTGGAAATATGAATATGTTTTACTCTCCAAATTTTTTTCCTTTTGTTAGTTGTGTTTCTCCTTCCAGGTTCCATGTGTGCTTTAAACAAAGAGGCCATGTAAATATGCAAGCAATGATTGAGGTTAGGCAGCTGTAGGATAGGGCTGCAAAACAAAATCTTAATGGTGTGGTACAATAGCAGAATTGAAAAATGGGTGGTTTTACTTGGTGGCATTTTGGTTGAGTAGAATCGTTTGGAGCTGTGTGAGTGGGTGGAAGGAACACTAACATGAAGTTCATGCTGAATTATGCTTTGCTTGAGGAAAACTATTCATTAATCTCATGGCTGGCACATGCCTTTTTATTCCTTCTCTAAAGTAGTATCTGACTACTTTGATGAAAAGGTTAATATGACATTAAGGAATTGGTGCTGTCTCATCTACTGATGATGTGCAAAAGCCTTTCTGCCCTTGGCAGAACTGAATAAGACATGGGCAGCATGCCAGTCCTCACTTAGCTCTAGGAAGGGCATACATGTGCTGAGCACGTCAGGGTACCCAGAGTCAGGGCTCCATCTCTTTGGGAGTGATGTGTGGAGATGAATAACCTTGTCTCCAAGTTCAGGTCCAGACCTCATTGTGTCTACACCTAAACTCCTTTGTTGGTACTGGATTTTCAAGATGGCCTTAAGGACAAAATGTTCTTTTCTTCATTGCTAAATTTAAAATGACTATGGTAGTTATGAGTAAGAACTTCAGAGACCAATAAATTCTCACCAGTGCAGAAAAATTCTTGGCTATTACAAGCTGCCTGCGTTTTTTACTTTTATTGCTGGCTGGATGTCTCTGAGAACTGACCAGGAAAAGAAGACAGTCTTGTGGTACAGGCACTGGACAGGGTTCAAATTTACTACACACTGTCTACTTAACCTCTGACAAGTAATGTCCTTATATCACAGTTAAGTCATTTGAATTTTGTTTCCATTTCTCTTCCCTTAAATTTGCATGTCCTGTTTATAAGACTGTGTATTCAGGGATGATTTTTTCATGTGAATCTGTTACAAAATGACATATCTGTAGGAGAGTATGGAGTGCCTATTCTGGAGCAGGCAGTGAATTATTTCTTTTAATTATGATGTACTAATTGATAGTGTTTTAATAACAGACTTTCATTGCAACCACATTTATGTTGGATTAGCAAAGATTTTTTTCTCCCTTTAGAAAGGGAGAAAGGAAGAAGCTAAAAAACCAGAATATACAGCTTCTTTGTCCTTGGAAACAGCAGATACTATTTATTGCAGGTACATGATTAACCATTAATCTGTATTTTCTTTATACAATATGTATGATGTTGGGATAATGTGGTTTTTTAAGTGACTTGGCAAAATACATATATGAGCATAGATTGATAGCTGTTTTAGTGCTGAATTATCGACAATCCACATAGCTTTTGCAGTCTTAATATGGGCTTTACAACTTCTTTCTTGGTTGACTTATGATTACTTTTGTGACTTAATTCTCCTTTGAAAACACATTATTTGGGTCTCAGCCATTTACAGCTTGAATTAAGACTGAGACCAAAATATTAATTGTTTCATATACAAAGAAATCATCAATTGAACTATATGAAAAATACAGTTTCACAGACTGAAAATCATGAGATACTTTTCAAATGTTTGTTGTGTGCTTGAGAGTTCAATTTAAAAATAGCAAAATGAATTGCATGGGAGTATCTGGTTAGTACATTAACTCAAACTATTCTCTAAATTAAGTCAATGAACTGTCTGTGGAAATTAAATAAATTTCCAGAAAGAAAATCATGATTCTTTCCAATGTTGAAATATAATGATAAACTATTTGTGGTGGTTTCTTGGTAAGTGCATATTTGGCTGCCTCCATTGTTTGTTTGTTGCAGAGAATAATACTCTGGAGTAGCTGGATCCTGATCTTTGAATTTGCACTTTTCTGTGCTGCTCTTCAGTGAGCAAATACCAAAGGAAAAAACTTAGTTTGGTCAATATTTACAGACAAATACTCAGCTTGTTTTTTGACAAACATTTCGTTTGTTTTAGTGAGGTTTTTTTCAGTATCATTTTTCATTTTGGTATTTGATGTATCCACAGAATTGTCTGTATACTTTTGCGAACAAGTGCCTTGTAAGGGATTTTGAATCATGTTTGATATGAATATAGGGACATAGAAAAACAATATTTTGTTGTTCTATGTTTTCATTTGTTTAGAAGCTCACTGGTAGAACATCCAGTGATTTCTTCTATTTTGTAATTCTGGAAAAGCAGTAAGAACATGGCCATTACAGCTCATCAGTTTTTGAAAGCCTAGCAGAACTTACCTGAGAAGATAATTTTCTCTTTTCTTTTAAAACTTTAAAATAAACTTTAAAAGTTTTAAAAAGCGAAGTATGAGATTCAGCACTATAAAAGCTCTTTGAGAAGTAGCTCTGTGAATTTGTTACGCAGAAAAAAGTGGTTTGGGTGTGTAGTAAACCTAAAGTAACAGTAAGGAATCTTCTGCAGCAAAGCATAGCAGTGCTTTGTCTTTACTGTATGCCTATGAAGGTTTCCCTTATTTCATAATGTGGTGTTCTATTTGGAGCATTTGTGGGTATGAAAAATTCTAGAAAGTAATGCAAAAAATGCAAATGCAACTACCTTTGAACTTCCAAAAGCCTGTGGGCTTTAATTAATTTTTTTTGTTATTTCCAGACATGAAAGATATAATATGTGAAACGACCTGAAAGGCACAATGTTCTAAGCAGTGTAATTAATGATCCTGGGGCAGTGAAGGATAGAAAAATCATTAAGAACTTTATTTATTACTTTTTTTTTTCTTGCAGAAAAATTCAGTTCTTGAGAAGCTCGTCTTCAAAGATATGGGGAGCTGCTAATATGGGTTGATATGTCAGACCACTTAAGACTTCAGAAGATGTTCTGAAGGTTGTCCTCTGCCAGAGGTTAAGCTGAACCATCCAGATCTCTGATAAGTGGCAACTGAATGTTGTGGGTAGGCCGGTGTCCTCTTTTCAGGGAACTTTTCAAGGTCCACTTCAATTTGAATCTGGAATTTTCTTATCCCCAGCCCTTTTCCATGGTATGAAGGCTGGACTGTAGTGCTTGATAAAATGGTCCCAGAGTTTGGGGAAATAATGGTTTGGAGTAATGGATTACACAAACAGTCTATTCATAGGTACATCTCATACGAGTCATATGAAGTTTTTGATCGTTTTCACTGCAATGGGAAAGTGAAGTTGGCTGTTTTCTCCCATCTCTAGAGAAAAAAAATAAAAGAAATGTTAATCAGAAAATCGCCTTTGATTTTCTGGAAGTTTAGTAAGGGATAAAATGAACTGAATATTTAATATGGAGAGCTTGGGTTTGGTTGTCAAAATGGAGTTAAATGTGGGGCTTGTTTTCCCCTGCAATTTTTAGACAGAGAATGTTGCATTAGAAATTATGAGAACAAATACTTAACCACACCCTGTTTTTAGGACATGTTTTGCGATGCATAGTGATATTCTTTTTAGCCTGTTTCACATAAATATTCTTATTCTGAGTAATAAATTGAGTGGTGGAAACACCTGAAAGGCCATTTAATTATCATAACATCAAACAAGCATCATTTGCTTGTTGATCAAGCAGAACTGAAGTCATTAGTGCTATCAATAAAATACTGTTTAATGAAAACAATAGCGTTCTGATTTCCCAGCAGTGCCCAAGGACACTGTAAATACACTAATAATTAAGTATTTGGTAATGCCAGCTGCTTTCTGAATTAAATTTAGATTAACATACCCTTTTGAGGCACACTTAAAAACTACTTTTTAGTAAATAAAAAGGCATTTGAAGGACATGAGTAAGTGTCAATTAATAGTTTAAATTAGAGTGGCCTAAACTTTACATCTTTGCAGATGGACTTAGTTGTTACTTAGTATTCTGCAGCTGGTGGGGAGGGGATCTCTGGGTGTGACTGCATCACAGTGGCCTCAGGTCTTTGAGAGTGGCTTGGTCAGTGGCTTGCAGGGCAGCTCCTGGTCCATTCCCACAGCAGTAGTGGCTGGTTTAGTCTGATGCAGTTTGACAGTCAGCAGTTCCTCAGAAATAATTGTGCAGATCTTTCGGGGTCTCCCTCACCAGCCCGCCCAAGACTTGCCTCAATAAAACGAGTACCAGAGATGATTTCTCTCAATGAGTGACCCATGTTCTGTTGCAGGAGGCAGGACAGGTGCAAGGTACCACTTCTGTCTCAGTCTGGCTTCATGGATTTTTTAATTTTTAAATTTAGGGTAAATTTTATAAATACTTGCACTTGTGAACTTAGTGCTAACTGCACTTGTCTGCTTCAGTTGAAATGGATTATAAGGATACCTAAGTGAAAAAAAAAAAAAAAGACTGGGAATGAATTCAGTCATAAAAACATCTCTGCCCATTATTTAAGAAATACATTGTCAGAGTTCTTCCAACTTGAACCACATTTATAGTAATAAGTATTGCCTTACACACTCCTGAGATCTGATAGCTGACTTCTCTTGTAGTTAACAGAAAATTAAGTGGATTCCTAGGAAAGTTAGGCTACCACTGATCTGCATTTGGTTCAGATCAGTTTTGGTCAATGTTGCAGGCAGTTTTGTTACCCACTACCTCTTTTGTTGCATATTTACAGCTATCCAGTATGAGCTTTTTAGTTGATAGGAGTTTAGGGCACTGTCACCTGGTTATGATGTAAACTCTGCAGAACCACAGTATTCATCTCAGTGGGGTTTTTCTTAGGTAAACCACTGCAGCTTTTAATGGCAGTTTCAAAACATGAACAAAATAGATTTTGCAATCAAGCACTGATGCTGGGTTGAAATCTAAACCAGCTCCTGTTGCTTGAAAAAATTGCTAGACTTCTTGATAGATGGTAACAAAAGTATTATTCCAAAATAAATAATTTTGAAGATGAGTGAATAGAAATGGAGTCTCAAGAGTTTATCTTCACTGTTAATATTTAATTATCATAAAACAGTTGCATAGGAATTTATAAAAGGACATTAGCTTGTAAACATCTTTGGACAGTTTCTGGTAGAACAGATAAATGAAAAAAGATGAGTTTGGAGAAGGACACATAGCAATGATAGTATAAAACCAGTGATAAGTGATCTAGAGCAAGGGCATATTATGGGAAGTGCTTGATTTGATTATTAATGAAATAAGTTAATAGTGGTAGTTGGCTGTTTTCCTACCTTTGTAGAAGAAGCACACTTGAGAAACGCTGCATGCCCATCTCATGGTATAAACACAGCCTGTCCTGTCCCTAAATAAAGATTTTTCTATCCCAGCCTGCCTTTTCCAGCACTGGCCAAAAGCAGGTGCTTGAAGGAGTATAAAATCAGAGCAAGCATGTGTGGTGCTTCCCCTGGGTACCTTCCCATCCTCCAGCCATGTGTGACTCAGAGGCTTCTTGAGCCAGGCATGACATCTGTATTTTGTAGCACTCAGTGGTGCTTATGGAAAAATCTTTTCCATAATTTTTCACAGGCTGTACTAAAACCTCTATAAACTTCTAGGACCCACAGCTTCCCATTGCAGGGAGCATGGGGCATTTGAAGACAGTAAGAACTGGTCAGGAGGGCTTAGCAAAAGTAGTAACGATTTGCAAGGGTGAAAAGATCCGACAGAACTTGGCCAGTAAAGCTAATGGTTCAGTGTTGTGAGTTGTTTTATGTTTGCTTGTTTGTTTAATTTGCATTGGAGCAAATTGAGAGCTACCTAGTTGGTTCTTTGCTTTTCTATAGAGCAACAATCTTACCAAGCCCTTTTAACAAACAATTAGTGTTGATCTTGGGAGGCAGGGCCCTCTGCAGGTGTTTTGCCTAATTCACTGTTATTGTGTAGTTTTAGCTTGTCTTGCATCTTCCACTTCACATCCTAGAATTTTATTGGATGAAATACAGCAAATGTTCTGTTTTAAAAAGGGAAAAAAATGTCTTGTGCGTGAATTTCTAATTGAATGCCAGCCAAAAGAAGCTAAATGAAACAAGCTTGTTAAATTAAGAGTTAATGAGCTGAACATGATCTGTCTCTGAGAAACTTGAAGGAAAATCGTTGCACTTTATGATTTTTTCTTTTTGTTTGTTTACCCAGTCTGGGTGTGTGTATTTTCAGTTTTTGTGAGATCATGAATGGGTTTGCTTGGGCCATTTCTGCCTAACAGAACAGCATATATGGGATTTGCTGGTTCTGACGCTAAGTAAGAATTAGGGAAAGCAACTTTGAATGTTACCTTCTGTTTCTTGCTCACAATTTATAATCATGCGGCTACTTTTGGCATATACAAAATGTCAGGAGGGAGGAGGAGGAGAAGGAGGAGGAGGAAGAGGAGGAAAGATCACCATTCATTTCAAATGGAAACGATGCCTAGTTTGGGGAGCCTAATTTTTTTGTAATTTCTTTGGTGCTTTTGACACGTCCCTAAGATAAGCCAAAGTGATATCAATAAAACCAGGGCAAATCAGGGCAGAAGGCAGTTAAGTGTTGTGTTTTTAATGGAAGGCTGATTCAGGTCTTTGGATATTTTTTGTAGCTGGATATTTTTTGTAGCTTGCTTTCTGGTGCACTTCCAGACTTTGGATGTGAGAAGTGTTTATCTTCTAATGTGTCCATCCATCATGACTGTGGTGAAGACCTAGAAGCTGTTCTGCTTGAGTTGAATCCCCCACTTGTGCAGTGAGAAATATTTATCATGTTTTAGAGGCAGGCCAGGCACTTAGGTTCAAGTGACAGCCTTCAAGTTCATTCTACAGTGCACATAAAAGCCTTGCTCTCACTGATTTCATCCCAAGACTAGAGCCATGCTTTCAGAACCAGAGTCATTAAGGCCTCTGTTTTTAATTCTTTCCTCTTTATTTTGAATTCCAACAACCTCCTTTTCTTGAGGGGAATGGTCATAGTTTGTCAGGACTTGTCAGCAGTCGGGTGTCCTTGCTTGTTTGATGGAATAAAAGAAATAGTTCATCTAAGCCAGGGGCTGAATAGATAGAGGAGACATAACAAAGAATTATGAATGAGGAGTGGAGGAACAGCCAAGGAAATGTCTGGGCATATTTGGGCAGGTGAATTGGTGCCATGGTGTTTGTCAGGAAAATAGGAAGAATGGAGAAGGAACTATCCTTTCCCTTCTTCTCAGACTAACCTTAGGTAGTAATGTGTGTCTTCTGTTTGTGTTTCAAGTTGAATTTTTAGGCTATAACAATCTTTGCTGTAGGTGTAGGGGTGTGACTCCTGGTCCTCTGGATCATGCTAAAGGCTACTCTGACATTTTTCCATTGTATCTGGGTTGTTGGTCCTTCAGGCTCAGAAGGCCTGAAGCAGTGAGCACCAATGTGGTCTGCATCCTTTTCTTATGCCCTGATGTCTATGGAAATTGTTGTGCCTCAACCATGAGTAGATCTGGATGAATGGAATTCCCAGGCATGACTGGAATGCACAAAGTGGTTAGCATGAAAATGAGTTAGAAATAAGAAGTATTGTCAAAGTAGCATTCAAAATCATTTAGGAGTACTGTATGAAATAAATTTTTGGGTTACAAATCATAACACTGATGTTCCTACAACCCAGTTTTGGGTGCCATGTTTCTGCATTCCCAGGTTTGGATGCTTCAGAGGATCCTGACTTTCAATATTAGATCTTGCAGGGATCTAGCTCACATTGCCCCTCAAGCTGAGCACTTAAAGGTGGAATTCTCCTAAAGCAGATCAAAACTCACTTTGTCAAGGTCTACTTCTAATTCTAGGTCTGCATCCCACCTTCTTTTTCACATTCCCGTGGTGTTGTTGAACCACAGGGAATGCCAAAAAATACGGTTTGTACTGAGATTTCAGGACACCACAAATGGGTTGTGTGGACACAACAGTGGAGTGTGTAAACACCGTAGAAGGTTTAATCTCCTTGACTTAAAAACCTGCTCTCCCAGGCTACTGATGGGACAAATGGTAGATATCTTTTTGGGTTGTTACATGGCACCAACTTTGGAAGCTCTTCCAGACTTGCAGCAGAAACAGCAATGGGCAAGATAATGGGATTTGACCTCTGGGCCACCAGTAAGACCACTCTGAAATGTTTTGTCACTGTCTCTTCTGAACAGCCAGTCTGGCCCAAATGATCAACCTAAACACATCATCTCCCCCCTACCCTTTGTGTATACTTAGCATGCACCTGTGATGCAGACGGATGAGAAAGCTCTGATTTTAATTTCAAAAAAGGGAGCGTTTCTCTGGTAACTGCTCACAGTATGCCCTAATTTTTCTTCCAGATTTTAGAGGACCCTCCCACCCCAAAGTACAGAGCAATTGTGGTGGTGGGGAAATGTTTTAATTAAGTAGGATTTAAGATTATTCATAAAATCCCTCTGTATCTTAGTCGCTGTTTCCAGAACCTAAATAGTTAAAGTAGAAAATGTTAGTAATTTTGCTGCAAATAAATTGATCAGTATGCAAGACGGTTGTCACTGGCTGAATCATGGTCCACAGTTAAGGTAAACAGATCTGTGATGACATTTTCTGAGCAGAATACCAATGCTGCTACATTTCTTCCCAGAGGTTTCTGACATTTCTTATATGCGGATAAAATTTCTCTCCAAGAAGCTTTTGTTCACAGGAAAGAAATAGCATCTTTGTAAGAGTCTTCCTTAAAGGTGGGATTTGTTATATTTCCTGATTTATTTGTTATTGTACTGGTGTTGAGAGCATAGAAAGGAATGTTTTTGCTTTTCTGCATATCCTCTGTACAGTAGATCTTTCTGATGTGCAATCTATTTAAAGTAGCTGGCAATGGAATGCGAGTAAAACACTATTAACAGAGTTAACAGGAACAATGAAAATGTTTTATTTTTTCGTATTCTCGGAGAGAGAGCTCGGTTTTATGATCTCCATAGTTAATATGAAAACTGACTGGATGTAGAGCTAGATTTTAGCATAGATGTTTCTGTGAAATATTCTGGGCTACATGATGGCTTCATTTTGTCTTTGGCATATTCTAAAATAAGAGATATGATTTTGTTTATTCTTAAATGTCTCTGTGCTAGGCAGAAAATCCCCTTTGCAACTCACTGCACTCTAATTCTTGCTGAGACAAATCTAACTCCATGTAACTTCAGGGTATGGAAAAATACAGTTTCCAAAGAAATCTCTTTTCGTAGAATGTTTAAAATCTGTGTAGGATGCTGTTCACAGGAGAGGTCACATTTGTAATTCTGTTTTTAGCCTTCAATTCACATTTACTTGGAGGTGATTGACATCTCAGTCTTTCTGTGGATTAGTGGCTGGAAATCTGTCACATTTGTATTGATAGAAGTAGAATCTTGTTCGTTTGATCAGATGCTGGTATCTGACTTTAATCCCTTTTATTACAGTAGATACTGAAGGATGAAAGAGCCCTGTGGAGAGCATGCTCAGTGGTACCTGACATGTAATAGCAAACCTAGAACTGGTTGTTAAAGTGAATGTTGGAGATTCAAAGTCCATTGAAGTTGGTGAAAGCATTTTTTCAGTAGGCATCAGATTTAAACCTGGCCCTCTCCATGCCTGGCCTGTGTATGTGAGAGGAGCATCACCCAGGATGCCCAAATGGCTGAAAATAAAGTGGTTAATAAGGCCTTTTGTAAGGTGGACTTGGGAAGTCTTGTCATGTGCAGCATCTGGTTGTATTTCAGAGCTTCACAACAAGATGTGCAGCTGTGATTTCTGCAGAGGAGTGGAGCAGGAAACATGTAGCTCTGGAGCTGTGTGATGCAGGCTGGGAAGACCTTTGAATCTCTGTGGATATTCTTGAATAATGGCAGGTCTTCTGATTTGCAAGTCCTGAAGCTTTCCTCCCTCTTAGTTGAGTTTTCATGTGGATTAATGTGTGGGGATCCCCTGATTCTTTTTCCTCTTGTGCTTATATCTTGGAAATGGAAATTTTTGGAGACATCATTCTAGAGTGGTCAGCTCAATGAGCTTGACTTTGTTCTCCCAGGACTGTGAAGACATATTTGAAGGCTATTTTTTGTTAGAAGTTACTTGCTTCATCGAGCTATTTTTACTGTGTTGTTCTAGAGATTCAGTGTTCCCATGCAGTAAATTTTCAGCTTATCAAAACTAGCTGTCTAGTTCTCCCTGAGTTGTCAGCTGTGAGAGCAAGGGACCTAGAGAAAGAGGTTCACTCAGCCTATTTTGGATGCACCTCTAAGCATGGGATGCACAGCACGGCAGTGGTGGTGCCCTGCTTCCCTTGAAGTGATCTATAAAGCTACCTTAAGTAATTACCTTTGGATTTAATATAGATTAAGCCAACCCTTGGTCTGCTTTTTTAATTTTTTTTTTTAATATTGAGGAAATGAGGTTACAAGAATTTCTTATTACAATTAAAGATATGGTATTTTTTTTACTCTCCTAAAATACTGCTCAGAGTCGATCTGAAGTTGTTTTACAATTACTACTCTAAAAAAATTGCTCTCCTTGATGATCTTCACTGAAACGTGTTTCTGAATGACAGGGACACTTTGCAGCTAGATTTATTATGTTTATTTACCATCTGCTTTAATAATAATAAATGAGGGAACAGAAGATTTCAAAATGACCTTTGGTTCTATCTGTGAAATGTGAGTTTTAATGTTCCAAGTGAATTATTTGCGTTAGACCACTAAGGGTACTTATTCTGGAAATAGTGATTTAAGAGTGGCTTGGATGCTCATGCTTTTATTTGTACTGAAATATAGTAATATACATTAATGTAGCATTTCCACATAGCAGCAGATTTAAACACAGTGGGACTCTGCATGGTGTGCGGTTACAGGCAGAGGTTTCATTGTTTTTCCTTGCACACTTTTTTGAAAAGCATTGGATGAATACTGTTGCTTTTTGTTAGAGAAGGAGGTAATAAAAGTAAATGTACTAGAAGAAATATGTTAAATCAGTGAGCAGATAAAATGTTGTTGTTTGAAATGCATAATGTTGCATGATGGATTTGTATAAAGCATGGCAGAGACAAAGTACTCCCCAGAGATAAAGAACATGGATTCCTGTTTCCATAATTGAAGTTCTTTTGTTACAATAACTAAATGAATAAATTCCCCAACTGTTGGGAAAACTAGCTAGATTTTTTAAACAGATTTGCTTTCCACTGGTAAATATGTAGTTATCTGTAGCTCCCCGTATTCAGCCAAGTCTGGGAAAAAAAAAAAAAAAGTTGGAAGCAGGGTGCTGTGACTGTAGATTTTACCTCCAGAGTGGGCAAAATATATGTGCATTTAAAGAGTTGTAATTGCTTACATAGTTTACAAGAGTTTCACAGAGGCAAAATTTGCTTAACCCATGGGATAAAAGGGTATAAATATTCCACTTTTCTTTTTTGAAGTGTAGTGAACTGTTACAAATAGGGTGTAAAAATCAGTGCCATTAGTGGCATGAAAACAGTGGTGTAAGGTGGGATCTGGGTGTTCCTCAGATCCAAGATTTGTGGTTTGTTGAGTGCATTAACCTGTGGCTATCCCCAGAGCACTGGCAGAGAGGTGAGGATAGGTGTGGATTTTCAGGCTCTGTTCAGCTCTGCGGGGCACCGTGCAGTCAGACAGGAAGCCTTGTATTAAGTTCACTCTGGTCCTTTGAATACCACCAGAGTATAAATAATAAAAAACAGTCTGACCTGGTAATTCATCTCTGCTCTAAACTTGACCTCGCTGGCAAGCTGTGGAATTTTTCAAGGTTTATATTTCTTGGTACCCTGGTACCATGATCCACAGCTTCATTCGTCCTGGGAATTCAGCTCTGCATTTCTCTACAGGGCACTTTAGCTATTGCAAAAGTTGTTTGCCTTGATCTAACAGCTCCTCTGAGAGGTAAAGTTAGAACCATTAGGTAAGTTGAAATACAGATGTACCTACTTGCTATTCTTTCTGTCTCCTGAGGTATTGGTAATGGCTATTGGCAGAACTGGGCTTCTTTTAAGGGAGAATCTGCTGTCTTTGATAGGAGAGCTTTACTTTCCCTTAGGAATAAAAAAGGAAAGCTTTAGCTGTTTATTTTTGAAAGGACCTATCTCTAATGTAATCACAGGTTTCTCCTTGAAGGTAATGGATTAAAAGATATTCTTTTCCCCCTCCCCTTACCTCTGTGTTACAGAAATGGCATCAGATATTCCTGGCTCGGTGGCCTTGCCAGTGGCTCCAATGGCAAGTGGACAAGTGAGAATGGCAGGATCCATGCCTTCAAGAGGAGGAAAACGTCGCTCTGGGTAAGGAATTTCTTTAGTTTCAGATTTGAAAATGGAAATGATTGGTACTGAAAAAGTGAAAATGCACCATATACGGATATGTGGAAACTGCATTATGGCTGCTTGATGTTTTGTGCTGATGTTTTGGTTTTCTCTTCGGTGTATCTGTTCTTCTTGCAAGATCAAACTTGCTGATAAGTGTATTGTTTGTTGTTTTGAATACTTAAAAAAATTTTCAGGTTTGGCAAAGCATCCAAGCATCCTGAAACAGAGATTGGATCCTGTGACTGTTGTACATGTAAGGAGTGCATGTTGCCTATGTCTGTTTAATCTCAGAAGGACTTGCCATGTGAATAAAGGAAGCAAGATGTATTCTTACTTGTACAGGCAGACTTATCTAACTTGGAATCTCTCAAAGAGAGGCCTTCTCTGTGCTTTCTTTATAGTCCCTGGAACAGAAACAGCCCAAGCAGTCACTGTTGGGAGATTGTGGTCTGTGATATTCTCGGTCATGCTGGAAATGCAGCATGGTTGTGGGAGAAAGGACCTGAACAATAATCATAATAATCCTCTGTGTTAGAAGAAAAGTGTAGGAAGAGATACAGAAGGGCAGAAATCTACTCTTGCATTAACAATAAATACCTATTTTTATCAAAGGTTGTTCACAAATAACAGTATTGAGGTGATCCTTTCTCAGTTATATCACTGATCTCAGAGTGTTTGCAAAGGAATTCAGTTAATCTTATATTTAGCTCTAAATATGACAGGTAGAGTTTAACAGGATCAGTAGTGTGGGTGAAATCTTCACTGACAGACACCTAAGGAGAAGACATTATTCCTTTGGAGAGCTGTTTTGGGGATTGTTCACCAAGGTGAATTCCCCATGTTTGGTGTCTGCTCGAGTAACAGTGCTGGACTCTTGCTCCTGGAATGAATAAAGAAGAGAGGTGGATCTTGCCCTTAGTTAAGTTGGTGTGATGTGAACACTCAGAATGGTTGTTTCAAGGAGGTTCCTTCAGACAGAGCAGTTTGGAGGTTTCTCCCCATTGGATGTGCTGTTCAATAACTTTATATAACGTATCTGAAAAACTCCTGAAAGCTTTGACAGGTGTGTCACTTTTTTGTCTTGAAACTGTTAAAAGAAAAACCTCTTCAAAGTGCCCTCGAAAAAGAAAACAAAGCATTAACATATTTTCATTGCTACACAACATACTTAACCTTCTGTACTTTTGAGTTGCAGGATGGTTGATCATAAACCATGTCAATAGCAAATATTGGTTTGCAAATTACTGTTACCAAGGTTTGATGCTGCTGACTGAAATTCTCTGATTATATTAAATACTGACTTGATATTAATTGAAAGCTCTGCTTCAACTGCTGCATTTTTAAAGTGCCATCATCTGTTTGCAAGGAAGCAGAGTGGGGGGAGGGTGAGCGAAACATAAAATTATTTGAAATGTATTTAATATGCAGATTTAGTGAGTAAGCTAGTATAGATTTGCTGTTATACCCAGATGGTGGTATTTTATTTGTGCACCATAGCTCTAAACTAACAGCCCTTCTCCAAACCTGAGCTGAGGCTGCATTTTTTTTTTTTTTTTTTTTTTTGCCAGTGTGTATATATTCAGACCTTGAGGCAAAGAATGCTTTCTCTGTCTAATTCCTCCTGGCTTCCCTTTGAACAAAGTTGCAACTAACACTTGGTCCTTTCATTGCTGTCCTGGTCCTGTATCTTTGTGCACCTTAATTCTTGTACATTCTAGAAATGACTACTTTGTGTCAAACATAAAGGAATGTGGCTAGTGAACAGTCATCTTTTGCAGCTTCAGTTATCTCTGAAAATTGTTTCTTTTCTCATAATTGCTGAGGCAAGCTGGCAGAATAATTGCTATATGGACTTGAATGTAGATCAGTTTAAACTCATTGGCTATACAGAAGGTGTTTCTGCAGTGTAGGCATTCAGCTTCATTGACAGCTTGGGAAAAAATATTTTTCCTTTCTATATTTTATACCAAATACTCTATAGAAAAAAGTGACAGCCTCGTAGTGCAGAAGGCAATCCATCACAGTGGTCAGTGACTACCTTAGGTCAATGTAATGTTGGTTCATTATTTAAGGCTTTGCTATATGGGAGGGTATGGGGCTTTTTAATCTTCCTAGGTAATCTGTACTTGGAAAGGGAGTGTTGGTAGGGGTTTTTTTGTGGGTTTACAGGTGCATTGTTTTTTGTTTATGGTTCAGCCTATAGTCTTGTCTTTTCTCCAAACCAGAGCTGTAAGATATGGGGAGGAAGAGACCACAGCCCACCAGCCTCCATCCCTCCCTCCCTGGCTGGAACCCCCTGTACTGCACTGAACAAGGGGCTGTAGTACGGATCCCTGCCTGCCTCTCAGCTTCATCTGCTCCTTATCATTCCTGCCTGCCCCCTTCCCACGCTGTGGAATCATGGCAAGCCATCTTTTGACATTTCTGGGGAGTTTTACATAATCACTGTTTTGTAGTGTTCAAATCCTCTCCGATCTCAGTTTCTTAACCTGTGCAGGACCACCTTGTTGGAGGGGTTTTTAGATTAAAATTCTTCTAATTTAAAATAAATATTGAAAAGCCCAACATTTTGGCACATTATTTATGTATCCACACATCTATTGAGAAAAATATATTCTAATGAATACCTCATACGTCAGTCCTTTTCATGATTGACATGAACAGCATGAAAGAGGCAAACAAGATTTGTGCTGTCTCTTCAAAACAAAAGAGCATAGTGCAGCTATTTTTTAAAGCCTCTTTTTAATGGGAATTTTAAATGAAGATAAAAGATTCTCTTTCTGAAACTTGTGAAATCATGTCATTATTCTTTTTGGACACTGCTTGTACTGTTTTGCCAGTGTGTAATAAATTCTATCAGAACGGAGATCTTGCCTGTCAGGATATGAGGGGTTTGTTGGAATATTATTTTTGTGTGTTCTGCTGAAGGTTACAACTCGTTTCCCATCTTCATTCTGCCTTGCTATAAAGCAGACATGGTGATTCAGGCAGGACACTGTGACCAATGACTTTATACCCAAGACTTTTCGATTTTGCAAGTGTTTTTTTTCGTTTTACACAGTGAAATGTGAGATTAGGTTATGTGTTTATTAAGAAAAATGGAATAGAGGTGCACTTACTGTTACATTTTTACAACTATTAACTAGAGGGTTCTCTCCGTTGTGTTTCAGTTGCCAGTGGAACCAGTGAAGGATACACCTGATGTGATGCTTTTGTGAGGGGTTTCAGGTGAAACCATCCCAGTGCTGGCCTGTGTGTGCCCTCAGTACCTTTGACATTCATATTTTCAGAGTAGGTGGAAACACTGCAATTGTAATAACTCGAAAGTTTGTTCTGGGATGTCACCTGTGGTCACATTATTGTACGTGGGGAAGAAGCAGGTAGGGAAGAGGTTGCCTTTGGCTTGAGTGTTAAATCACTGAGAGTGTTGTGTGTGCAACCCTGGGGATCTGGGGAAGTCCAGGCTGCTGGTGCCAGTGCTGAAGGCCACAATTTGGGGTGACCAGAGGGTGTGGAGTGTGTCCTGGCTTGGCTGCAGCCCCTGGCAGGAGGCAGAGTGCTGGCTGCTGGAGGTCAGCTCTGGTCTGTGCCAGGCAGCTGAGGGGTCGTCAGCTCTGAAACATCATTTGAACAAAATTGGGTGAGCAAAAATGTAATTTATAGTGAAATGGTGATTGCATCAAACTTAATCAGATTAAATACACATCTTTTCTGAAGACTCCTTGGGGAAAATGATTTTCTCTCCACTTCCTCCAGAAATGAATAATCACTATCACCATCTGGAAAATATTATTGTGACCTTTCTAATACTGTTCACATTTCCTGTGCTTATTCACTGCTCTTGTCTGGATTGTACATAGATTGCTGTGACTCAAACACATCTTATATAGATCAGTCTGTCTTGGTTATCAGAGTTAGGAATTGAGGCAGTGTTGCCTGACTGGCACTCTATGCAGATGTAGTTTAGAGGGCATTTTATATGACTGTTCCCACATTCTGAACATGCAAATCTTAATTTTCAATTGGTAGGGATTCCTCTTAGTAATGAGATACATAGTATTGTCACTTTGCAAGGGTTTTGACTTGAGTATGGCTTATATCAGTTGCTAATATGAAATGTGGTAGAGACATGAAATCTGTAATTGCATGAAGTTTTATTACACTGGACTTTTAGAAAGCTTAGTGTTAAAGAAACCCAACAAAATTGTCTGCAAACCTCCTCCCTATGATAACAAGCCCTATGTAAACTATAGTTAAGTGACTGATCAAAGTGTATTTTCTTATTAAAATAAATACAGTAATAAAATAATTGTATGAGGTAATTTTATACCAGCTTGATTCCTAGTCTTAGGTAGTCACCCTATTGGGATGTATATTTGTCCACCTTGTTCTAAAGGTATAAAAATGCTTTAGAAATTGCATAACAACTTAATGGGAAGTAGACAATCACACTGCCTAACACAGGAAACTAATTCAGGTAGCTAATTCAGGAAGTCAATCTTCCTAGTGTCTCTGTGTAAGAAGTGAAGAAAGAGGTTCCTGCTTTTTGTGGCTCTCTGGAGGAGCCCAACTGGAGAGCTGGGCTTTGGTCCAAGGAATAGCTTCTCTCTTCTGCTGACTTAAGAAGAAAGTGTGGGACAGAAACCAGGTAAGTTAGGTACATAGTAGACCCATAGGTCATTTTAGCAATGACCACAGGAGTGGCACAAAGCAGTTGCCATCCATAAAGTGGCTGGTAATTTGTGTGAAAGAGTTGATGATGTAGGGCAAGTCTAAAGAGAGCACCACAACTACAATCAGTAGTGGTGGTGTAGATAATCCACTTAGGAGGTAAACTGAGAATTTATTCTGCTCTATTTCTAACTTGCTTTCTTTAGAATGGCACAGAAATAGTGGTCTGCTGCTTATTATGTATACAGCTTAAGAACTTTTATATTCTTTAGCCTGAATTTCAGTCCTGTAACACTGTCCCCACTTTCTGTAATCATCTCTCAGGCCTAAGAGATATTACCTCTGACCGCCTCACAAGAGTGGTATTTGCTTAATATTTCCTTTTCTGTGCTAATTTTAAGAATGCTCATTTATGTGGAGAAGAACAGTGGTCTACTATTTCTTTTTAAAAAAAAAACCTTGTTTTCTTTGTATTCCTGGCAGCTGATGAGCTACTTTTAGGGGGTCTGGAGGATATGGGCATCTGGAATCTTCAGTTGCTAGTACCCCTAGTCCAAATATAAATGAAAAAAGTTTGAGAACTACTGGCTTGAAGGTTCATGTCACCATTGCCAGCATCATGATTACTGGCAATTAATCAGAAAATCTTGCTTTTACAGAATGGATTTTGATGATGAAGATGGAGAGGGGCCCAGCAAATTTTCAAGGTGAGCATTTACAAAGAGCTGGCCAAATCACTGGTTTGTTTCGGTGGAGAAAGACAGCTGTCTCAATACTGATGTTTTAAAGCCAACATGGGTATGATGGAAGGACTTGCCAATAGCTTGACCTAAATTCTAGTTACTGTTTTTTATCAGCTTCCTCTGCAAATTAGACATTCTGGCAGAAATCTGCCCAATGTAGTTATTGGCTTACAGTATGTGTGTCGTAGTTTCACTCTTCAGTTATGTGAAATGAGAAAAATAGTGATAAGCTAAATAATTTAGCTTATTATTTCAACTGCTGTTGGTGAACTTTGGTTATTTGACATTGCTGAAGTTGTCTTTCTGCCACTGAAAATTAATTTTATTTTGAATTTGTTTCAGATGTAAACTTCTTATTAAGACAATGTGACAGATCACAGAGGTGTGGATTGCTGTTTTTTAAGTTTAAATCTTATTATGTAGTATTAGGTGCAACTGAATAGTAAAAATTGCCAAAATAAATGTTAGTTAATGTGGAATATTCTAGGCTAGAAATAAAAGCAAACATGAAAGCATCATTACCATTTTTTCATTTTTCCTTTTTTTCTGGTCACACTGCATTTTTTCATAAGAAACAAATCAGCTGCAGTTGAGGGGTAGATACTTTGAGGCTTACCAGTAACTGCTGATTATCCAAATTTTGATTGTAGCTATACAGCAGCATCCATGTCCCAGCACAGCTGTCACTGTAGGGTTTAACAAGATCTTCCTTGCCTGGAAGATAAGGACACTGGACGTGTGTTGTAAGACCGCATCATGACCTACTGGAAAGGACCAGCAGCACCCCTGTTAAGCTGATGGAATTAGTGGACAGAAAGGATATTTAAGTTTGTGGTGTTAAACTGGTGATCTGAGGAGTAGTTCTAATATTTACTAGAAGATTCATCTTAGGGGAACAAGATTTGTGATGACCTGTGCCTGCATAAGCATCAGGGTTTGTAGGCACAGTGGTACACGTGGTTTGGTCTGTCTCCGTCCTGGCTTCCACCTTCCAAAGGTTGATAGTGGTGAGAGGCAATAGTTGCATTATTTTTATTGAAATATGCTGTGCTGGACTTAGACTCAGTTAATTTTAGATGTCAGATCAAAATCTGATATTTAAATCTTAAATTCTGTAAGAATCCCAGATTGTTCTGCCTTTAGGCTGCACGGAAAAACAGGGCAGAGATGCTGAGGGCCACATGTAGACATCCTCTTCTAACAGTTCCCTCCTTTTAGGACTTCTCCCTTCTCCAAATTGCTCACATGACTGATTCCTAGCTTGTCTTGGTCCAAATTATTTGATTAGCAAAGAACTACTGTTTAAATGTTTAAGCTAACCCAGTTGGCATTAACTGGAGTGCCTGAAGAAGCATGCATGCAGAGAGGTTATCTGGGAGACTGAAAGGTACAAAAGAGTATCTAAGGGCAATAATATCTTCAGCCTGGCCAACCAGAGAAGTATGAGCAGACAAGTCCCTGGGTAGCAGGAGCAGAGGGGGTAGTGGTGTTGGCATGGTGCTGCATGAGAGGTAACTCACTTTGCTTCTCAAGGGCTTCCAAACCAGCTCAGGTATCTCATCATCACATGCATCTACTTCTCACATAACAGCATGTTGCCATTCCTCATTCTGTCTTTTTGTTTAAAATTTTTTTTGTTCAGTCTGTTCTCTGGGCAGGGTCAAGTAGGAAGAAAGTGGTATTTTCACTTGACTGTTTTGAAGGTACCGGTGTTAAATGCAGCATAGAAAGAAACACAGCTCAAGTCTCACTGAAGCTTTCTCTTCAAAGTTTGAATGAGTCTCACTGGGGAAGGAAAATAGGAAGGATTTTGCAGAGGAATTTGCACAGTTGGAGTACTTAAAATTAGTTTTATTACATTTGAGAAGAAAAAAAAATGTTAATAGGTTTTTGGAAGTGTCATAGACTCTTATAACAAATTTCATCAGGAAAAGATCCTTCCAATGCAAAATTTCACCTGACTATTCTTGAGCAGTAAAAGTCTTCAGTTCTAGAAAAGCCATTAGCCTTATTTTTGTATTTTTGAAAACCTTCAATTTTGTTTCAGAACAAGCATTTTGGTCTCTCCAAAATTAAGGTCTGTTTCAAAAAAATGTGTCTTTTTGTAGCTATTCTGGCAAAATCTGATTTCAAAGGTTTAGGATATTTTTAAGAAAGGGAAAGGAATTAGCAGCATGTTGGTTTTTTAGAAAAATGCACACTGGGATAGTCTCAGTGCTTCAGAAGCTTTAATCCCATGAGGCACAAGTCCCATGGATCAGGATTTCTTCCATAAAATTGCTGCACGTAGGTGTTCGCGCATCTAACTTGTGTTGATTTGAGTAGGAATGGGGTACCTGTTTACTTCTAGATATTTGAGCACATTTTAATTTCACTTCTATTTACCCAGCAGTTCCATTTGCCTGACTGACTTCTGCCAGTCTCCCAGCAGACAGTTCAGTGTCTGTACCCTCTAGAGCTTTTTTCTGAAGGCTCGGTATACGATGCATTGCACTCAAGTGTGTGTCTCTGCCCTTCCGTGTTATCTGTAGACCATCAGTGCCCTCTGCTGAATGGAGTGAGTTGTGGTTGCAGTCTGGAAAAGATAAAGCTCTTTCCCTTCCAGCACAGCAATGAATATTTCGTGGGCTGCTGTCAATAAAAGCTCAGTGGTGTTCTCTGTAATGGTGTTCTCCCAAGCAATGAGTGTATGTCAAAGTGTTTGCATAAATCCACTGAAATATGTCTCCGACTTTTAAAAATATACAAATGAAGCTTTTGAATTGGCATGGCTTGGAAGTTTCATCAAACTCCACGTTTTCTTTGCTTAATCATTCTCACGCCCTCTTTTTCTTGCTGTTATTTGTGATAGTTGGCAGTTGTGATGCTGTTTGCTTTCTGCTGTGTGTTGACTGTCATTCAGTGCATAACCCTTGTGAGTTTACGTATTTTCTTTTGTTTCTAGGTATGATGGTAATCAAATCTCTGGTGA
Organism: Heliangelus exortis; assembly: GCF_036169615.1. Taxonomy (NCBI): domain Eukaryota; kingdom Metazoa; phylum Chordata; class Aves; order Apodiformes; family Trochilidae; genus Heliangelus; species Heliangelus exortis. The sequence goes on from NC_092432.1 coordinate 8,620,355, forward strand.
TAAGGAAAAGTTTGCAAGGTAGGCGTGTTCTGTGGAGCTCTTCCGCTGAGAGAAAAAGAGGGGGATGGTCGTATCCAAAAACTCAGTAGGTGTGCCTTAGCTTAGAAAGCTGGTTATTTTGTTTCTAGATGGGAGGATGATCAAAGAACTGCTGACAGAGAAAGGATGGCCAGGTAGGAAGAAGGAAATGTGGTTTGCCCCCATTTTTATTTTATATGGTGCCATTCTGACTGATCAAAAGTCAAGAGCGGTGACTGATCCAAAAAAGCATTACCTCACAAATGCTAACACTGGACACAAGCAGGTTTGGATCAGCTCCTGCAGTCTCTGTGAACTTCACTTCCCTCCAAAATTTCCATAAAAAAACAAAGTTAGAAATGACAGAATTAGGACATGATTCTGTATACGTGTTTATGAATGCCAGGGCTCCCAGGGCAAACACTTTTAGAAGAGGAGCACAGCCTCTCTTTTCTTTTAAGAATTTAAATTTGAACTAGTTTCAGGAAAGTTTCAGAGTTTTGTTTGCTTGAATGTTTTCATGGCCTGTTGATTAACATACTGTTACGTTCTAGCTTTTATGATCATAAATGAATTGGACTGTTGGATATGCTTCTCTTTCTTCTCAGGAAGTTTTGCAATCTGTTTACGCTCTATAATGGTTGGTTTTAGTGTTCAGGAGTATTACAGTACTTTAGTGACAGACAATGGAATATGTTTTTATAAATGTAAAAGATATGTTGAGTATGTGTGTTCTTTGTCTTTTTCTTGAACATCATTGCTTTGAAAATGCTGAATTTAGAGCGAGCTTTTGTGGTGGAAAAATGTATTTTTCTTTCTTTTGTCCATATTTATCTGCATGCACATGGTGTGTCGGGCCCAAACAAGTGGTATTTCTGGAGACAGTGCCTCGTGCATGTAACACCTACACATCCAGGGGCAGCATACAACTCGTAAAGTAGGGTGAGCCCACATATTGCTACACACAGCATACTGCAATTTGGATTCTTTCCTGCCTTTTTAGAAAAGGCTCCATTATTAAAAGTAGCCAAGAAGTGTGCCAAGCCTAGCATCTCCTTTCGTGATCACTGTTCATAACAGTCAGCCCCAAAGGATGTTGGAGTTTCTTCTGATGTTGTGTTATTGTGCCTGTCAATGCTGGTGGACTCTCCAGGTGATCACCTCACATCTTGTTGGATCGACTAGCAGTCCCACAAGAAAATGCCATGCACAGTTCATTGAAATCAGTGGAAGATGCTACTTTGACATCCGAAGCATCGTGTACCTGTCATGTACTTGTATTTAGCTGCCACCTGACAGGTACAGTCTGGAAAAAATAATTGCTAGGCACTGAACTATTATTTTTGGTCCATTGGATGATTTAATCTTTATATAGTGATGTAATTCCTTAGTAGCGATCAAGCAATGGTGATTTACAGTATGGGAAAACTGAACTACCGAGTATTAAATTGTAAAATATTTTGGTGAGTGTTCATTTTGAGAATTCTGAAATTTGACTCACCACCTCATTCATATGTTTGCTATAAAGAACAAGAACACCGG